>NW_024070193.1:13372551-13972551 GCF_014754425.2 Oryx dammah
TCAAGTGGGCCTTAGAAAGCATCACTACGAACAAAGCTAGTGGAGGTTAACTAAGATCATGGCATCTGGTCCCATCACTTCATGGCAAATAGATGGGGAAACAGTGTCAGATTTTATTTTGGGGGGCTCCAAAATCACTGCAGATGGTGACTGCAGCCATGAAATTAAAAGACGCTTACTCCTTGGAAGAAAAGTTATGACCAACCTAGATAGCATATTGAAAAGCAGAGATATTACTTTGCCAACAAAGGTCCATCTAGTCAAGGCTATGGTTTTTCCAGTAGTCATGTATGGATGTGAGAGTTGGACTGTGAAGAAAGCTGAGCACTGAAGAATTGATGCTTTTGAACTGTGGTGTTGGAGAGGACTCTTGAGAGTCCCTTGGACTGCAAGGAGATCCAACCAGTCCATTCTAAAGGAGACCAGTCCTGGGTGTTCATTGGAAAGACTGATGCTAAAGCTGAAACTCCAATACTTTGGCTACCTCATGCAAAGAGTTGACTCATTGGAAAAGACTCTGATGTTGGGAGGGATTGGGGGCAGGAGGAGAAGGGGACGACAGAGGATGAGATGGCTGGATGGCATCACCAACTCGATGGATGTGAGTTTGAGTGAACTCCGGGAGCTGGTGATGGACAGGGAGGCCTGGCGTGCTGTGATTCATGGGGTCGCAGAGTCAGACACGACTGAGTGACTGAACTGAATTGAACTGAATGCCTATGTACATAATGCACCTGTGAGATATCTCTACCTCTGGAAAGTATAGTATCATCAACATTGAATTTATAAAGAGCTCTATTTAATTTCAAAGAAAGTACTTACAAATTAAATAAAGAGAAATAGGCCAAAATACTTTCAGGTTCACGTGAACTGAGAAATATTGAATATTAAGATGCTACCCGGTATTAAAGATTGTTTGTTGATCTAATTATTATAGGCATGTATTTAGAATCATTAAGTATAATACTTTATTGTATCTAGGTTTAACAGAAGTCAAGACAGACGTTATTGCATCTGTTGCAAGCAAAATAACTTGATATGATGAAGCTTTACAGTAAATGTAAATGAGATAAGAACTTTTGGGAAAACTCTCTTAAAATAGTTTTTAAATTTCATCGCAATGAGAAACTCCTGTGCTACAACAGAGAGAAGCCCCTGCATGTCACAACTAAGATCCAGCACAGCCAAATAAAAATAATTTTTAAAAAAATACACAGGATACTGGCCCCAGATAAGTGAGGTGCACATCAAAGGAATGATTTCAGTGAGCTCAGACTATACATCCTCTCATACACGGAAAAGTGCTGAATTCCTTAACCTGGGTTATCTGGTTTTCTCTACTTAACAGTAACCTTTTGGTGTTCAGACTACCTTCCCTTTGTTGTAAAACTTCCATAAAACCTGGCTACTCCAGCCTGGCCTCCTTGGAGCAATTCTCTCACGGTCACTTGAGATGTTGCCTCCTGAGCTTGAAGTCCTAAAAATTCCCAGTGAATGAAACACAGCTCTTGACTATTAGGCTGTGAATATTTAAGTCAAAGACACACACATAAGTTACAAATATGAACTTACAAGATAACTCACACTAATTTGCAACATCGTCATCTGTATGTGTTTCATATATACTGAGGTTTCATGTTGAAGTTTCACTACTTAAAAAAACAAAAGAGTGAAAGGAGCTGGAGGTCAAGATCCATGGTTTGTGGTCTCAACTCTGTCACCACTCATGGTTTAGCAACTCTGGGCCTCAGTTTCCACATCTATAAAATGGGAACAAAGCTGCCCCACTCCTTAGGTTGGTTATGAGAGGAAAAAGAAATGACCCCAAAACACCCTTCAGAGAATCACAGGCGCAAAATCAAAAGCACATGGTAATTTTATCAAGTTCATACCGTGGCCTTAGTCCCTCCTTGCTCTCCTCCGTGCATCCTCACTCATCCCTTTCAGTATGGAGAGTGATGCTGTGACTATGAACGACAGTGATATTACTAATAACAGAGTAATTAAAGTATCAGTGATGGAGAAATACATGGCCAGCCCTGTGGTATGAGCCCCACACATGTCACTGCTCCCCGCCACCAACTTCTCCAGTAACCCCGCCTCGGGCCCAGGTTGACTCAGTCACCCAAGTACAGATGGGGCTTTGACACAATAGCAGCACTGGCCTCCTGCGCGCTCTGGACTTTTCCCGAGGCCCCAGTGTGACAGAGCCTGTGAAGATCGAGGCAAGTACACACAGGCTGCGGGCTCACAGGGTCTTGTAGTATTAACATGGACTTAACCCTCTGTGAGCCTTCCTGGGCCAGCCCTCCTCACTGGAGCAGAGAGGCCGTTTGTGGCTCTGTGACCCTGCTGGGGACAGGGAGCAAACACTCAGGGGGGGCCTCGGGGTCCCTGCCTCAAAGTATGCATGACCACTGACTCTGCAAAACTCCCCAACTGGAGGAGAACATGGGCAGCGGGGTGGTGGGGGTGATACTGTGGGTGGAGGTGCCCCCAATATAGCCCATCCAGCTTGGGTGGGCCGCTGGGGCCCTGGGAGGCAGCCAGTGTCTGCCAGAAACAGCTTGAATCTTGCTCTCCAAGAGACAATGAATCCACTGTTGACGGGCTGGGGCCTTGATTAATGTTTGAAAAAAAAAAAAGTGGAAAATTCCACCTGTGTGGGTGGAGGCTGGGCCTGGGACAGGTCAGCAACCTCTAATGGCCTTGTTCCTGGGGATGGGGAGGACAGAGAAACAAAGAGGCCAACCAAAGAGACGGCCTGAGGGTATCTCTGCACTTGGGTCCAAAGGAATTTCCTTGTCAAAGCCAGGGAAATCATTTGGGTTTTTTGGTCCTTAAATTTATACAGCACCTGTAAGTCCTCCAGTTTTTCCCCACCCCTTCAGACTTTCCCAACAGCCCTGCCAGGCCAGCAGGACTGACGTCAGCCCCATGTTATGGAGGGGAAACTGAGGCCCTACGACACCCAGAGCCTCGCTCAAGGGTGGCACTGGGGAACGAATAGCGCAGCCAGGAGGTGTGAACCCCAGTGGCAGCACAGAGCCTGTCCCGGGGGAGTCTGGGGCCAGGGCCATGGGTAATGGACAGAGGGGTCCTTCAGACTCCAGATGAGATGCTCCTCACCCCCACCAGAGAAGGAAGTGTAGAAGGAAACCCAAACTGGCTCTGACTGGGTAGGCTTGGGCCCCCGGCTTGGAGGAAGGTATGCATTCATTCATTCAAGCATTTAACAAGCACCTGCTAAATACCCAGACAAAAAGGAACGCTGCACAAGGCTTTCAGAAATGCAGGTGCAGCAGAATTCATGGCCAAAGAGGAAAGGTCAGAGCATCCGCACTTCCCTCTCAGACCTCAGTCACCTCACTGCCATTCCACTTGACAGCAAAGGGAACCGAGGCTCGGAGAAGGGCTGAGACTTCCAGAGTCACAGGGGAAGCAGCTGAGACCTACTGACCCACAGGGGCCCTGCATCCCATTAACAAAGCTACGGCACTACTGGGCTTAGGCGTTCCAACAGACAGCGTTCCTTCCGCAGGCCAGCTTGGAGGCTCCATGCTTAACCAGCAAGGCCCTCTCATGGAGGAACACTGTTCGGAATGGCCTTCCGGGCCAGCGTGGACCCCTTCTACTGGACAGGCACACCTTGCTGGCGCACAGAGCATGCCAGCCATGGCTAAAGGGATCACTCTGTGGTCCTGCCTTCAGACCCGGCCATGGGCAGCAGAGAACCAGAGACAGGGTGGCGTCATCTCTTTGCCCACACAGGCCCAGCCCTGCACCCAGGGCACGGGGAGGTCACTCGGTCTGCGTCCCAAGTCAACGGCCAGCACCTGCTGTTCTGGTTCCCCCCTCCCACTCCTTCGACCTGATGCTCAGCTACCTTGGCACTTTGCTCGCCTCACCTTTCTCCTCTCCTTTGCCCACCAGCTTCTTTTCCTGGAGAAACTATCTCAACCTTGCCCTTTCTTGGAAGAAAACCAGCCCTCTGCCATCTCTAAAGCCACTTCCTCTCATGCCTTGTCTCAACACTTCTTGCCAAAGATCTAAGTCAGGGGCCCACCGCAGGCCAGGCCACTTTTGGCCCCCCTGTCTCACCTGACACCATGGCTGCTCCCTCACTCTAGGATTTTACAGAAAGAAGGGAATAGGGAATATCCCTTCCTGGGACCCTATCTACCTCCCCTCTCTGCTGCTGCTGCTGCTGCTAAGTCGCTTCAGCCGTGTCAGACTCTGTGCGACCCCACCGACAGTAGCCCACCAGGCTCCTGTGTCCACGGGATTCTCTACGCAAGAGTACTGGAGTGAGTTGCCATTTCCTTCTCCACCCCTCTTTACTAACCCCTATAAATGTCTGACTCACAAACTCTGTCTCCAGGACTAACCTTTGCATCCCTGGTCACCCCCAGGGCCCTCACCCTCAAGAGCCCAAGCTCTCGCAATAGGGCCTGCTTTGGGGCATGGCTATAAAGCCGGTGCAGCCTGGAGCCTGGTCCACGCAGACACTTGGCTATTTGTCCAGTGAACAGACTAATTGCAGCCTCTTCTCACTGCCCTCTGAGGGACTGACTTCCCATGGCCTGGCATAGCTAGCAAGGTGACCTTCCTAACACTGAAAAATGACCATCATCAAAATGTCTGGCACCCGAAGGGACAAGGGTTGTGATCCCAAGAGCAGGAAGATGAGACTGCACCTGCACTTCCATGGCAGAAGTGGGGAGCTCATGTGCCCTCGAACATACTCTCACTGCCCGCGTTCTCAGTCCAAGGGCACCTGTTAGCTGGCACCTTTGCATGCCAGCACGGGCACCCTGCACACGTTGGCTCAAGAATACAGACCACTATTAGAGCTGCAAGTGATCTCTGGGACTACAAGACTAGGGCTCAAAGCAACTCAGAGACGTTGAGCAAGGGGCCGCGGGTGGCCCAGCCAAGGCATGGGTGAGGCAATACCCTCACCTGAGCCACTCACCTTGATGAGGAACCAGACCAACCCTCAGGAAAACATCGCCTGCATGTGTGTGCATGCCAGAGTCCCCAGCCAACCTTGAGACTGGGGCCTGCTCCATGCTGGCCAAAATTTGAATCAGGCAGCTGGGCACAGGACCTCAGCAAAACAACTGCTTGACTAAGTCAACTTTTCACCAGCTGACAACTTCATCCCTCCCTAGGCCTTGGTCTCCCATCTAAAGAGTGGAGCTAACTCAGCCTAGAAGTTTAAGGGACCTTGAGTTGTTCACCCTCCCTCTCCTCTGCAAACCCAGGCGCCTAAAGCCGCAGAGTTTCAAGCACTTTGATTCACTGTTAGCCCGGCTGATTTTCATTAACTTTTCCCAAACCCACTGTGTCTCTCAAAGAATGGGTCTGGTCCACCTGCGCAGAATTAACCAGCGAGATCAAGTTAAATGCAATTCCCAGACCCTACTTGGTTCTGAGCAGCTAGGTCGGCTCTCTGAGGCCGCATTTAATTTGCAAATTTTGCTCAGAAATGACGAGCTCCCTGAAACTCAAGAACTCGCCTCCAAACCCAAAGGGTGAGGGCTTGCTTCTTCGGAGACCCAGCTGTTAGCATCAGGTCTCATTTTGTGGAAAGATACATTGACCAGAAAACCAGCGATAGGGACGGTTTCTACTACACGAATTACACACAACTTAAATTTCTGCGAGTAACTCGGTGCGACTCTGCTGTTCCCGTCCCACACGTTTTGTTTCCCGGAGGGGTGGGGTGGGGCAACCTCGGCGTCCAGCCTGGGTTCCCCAGACCCACCCGACCTCCCGGCCCGACCCGGCCGCGGGCTCCGGAGTGCGGCCACGGCCTCCCCGCTACTCACCGTGGGCAGGTCGGTCCGAGTGCCGGGACGGTCGGCGGCGGAGTCGGAGGAGCGGGCGCCGGCGGCCCAGCCCAGCCCCGTTACACTTTAACCGGCAGCGCCGGCGCTCCGCGCGGCCAGGAGGGGCACCGCGGGCGTCTCGGACCCGACCTGCTCCCGGGGGCGAGCGGGCGCCAGGCGGGCCTGCGGGCTGGGGCGGGCGGGTCGTACGCGCACTCGCGCACCCTGCTCACCGCACGCACCGGTGCGCTGGGCCGGCGCGTGCGTGGCTGCCCGGGAGACGCTCGGACCCCGGCATCCATCCCGCGCGACCCCTGCAGGCCGGGCACTACATTCCCCACCCTGGGAGGGCGCCAGAGGGCCGCCCCTACCCGGGCGGTGCTGGGGGAGGCGGAGCCCAGAGGTGTGGCCGCGGCCGCCTGAATAAGAGCGCGCGGCCCGAAGCCGATCCGGACCCCGCGCGGTGGCGGGCGGTAGCCCCGCGATGTTGCTAGTACTGCTGAGCCTGGCCGCGGTGTGCTGGGGGGCCGTGCCTCCGGAGCCGGTAAGCACCCCCCGTACCGTCCCTTCTCCCGCGTTCCGGTCCCTCAGACCCGGACCCATCAGCTCATGCTCCTCCGAGGCATTCGCAGAGGACCGTCTGAAGCGGGGATCGGGCGTCTGACTGCTCAAGTCTGGGGCGAGGGTATCAGATGCCACCATGCGTTCTTGATCCAGCCGTTTATGCTCAATGAGCCTCGTGTGTCTAACTGAAGGGTCATATACCTCACTCACCAGGATTTAGTGAAGGACAGCTACCGGGCCCATAAGATAGCAGCAAAGAGCCTAGCACATAGTAGGCGTTCACTATTGTTATTGCCTGGGGTCTCAAGAGCTGCTTCTACATTCCAGTCGCCTTTTTCACCGTGTTCTTTTTGCTGTACTGGGTGGGGCCCTTGTCCCCAGAGCTAAGCCCCTGAACTCTGCAGCTTTCCCTTCTTCCCCTGCCTTAAAGGATTGAGGGACTCTTCTGAGTCTTCAAACAAAACCTCATTTGAAAAATAGCGTTTGAAGCTATATTGCTGCCCTTAAGCATAGCACGTAGCATAGCACGTCATTTGCTGATGGAAAGACATACCTTTCCTTGATGTCTTCAGCTCCTCGCCTTGTCCTCTGTCTCAGTTCAGAGCCCACCCCCTCACTCCACCGCACCCCTACCTTTCCCCTAGAGGAAGAATTCATCGCTCTTGCAGTACCTGCTACTAGGCCTGTAGCTTGAACTCTGTACAAAGCTTAACGCTGTGGCTTTGCTTCTTTCTAAAATTTGTCTCAGCAGCCCCTTGACAAGAACTTAGCTCCCAGTATCACCATGGTGGCTTATTTGTTTAAAAAACTGTCTGGTGACATCCTTTGGAGTTCAGCTTTAAAAAGACAAAGATGATCGACTGACAGTTCCACCCAACTCATATTACTGAAATCAACAGAAGTCTTGCCTTCTGTCTTCATGATGTTGAGAAATGTTGAGGCTGCGAGGGCTCAAATTCCGGAGCTGGTGGACTTACCCACGTTATATCACGTGTGTCACGGGAACCTGCTGCTTCCTTTTAGGTCCTGAGTTTTATTCCCAAACCAAAGGACTAATTACTTTTTCTTATAAAAAGACATGAGCAGTTAATCCAAAGGATTTAATATTGGCCTTTCTTAGATACTGATATTATTTTTATAAGTTCTTTTTAAAAGATAACATGATGAGATCATAGTTCCTTTATGATTTGGTAAATAGTTTGAGTGAGTCCTTTTATATCAGAAGGGGAATTTTTTTAAAGAACCTCGGAAAGGTACCATGGACTGCATTCTTCTGCTTTTCTTGGCACAGCCTGTCTTTAACGTGGGGAAACTCAATAAATATTCTAGACTGTCCTAGAAGGCTACAGTTAGTGTGAAGGGGCCTCCATGATGGTCCAGAGTTATCCACTGCTTGTGGCAGGGAAGGCTGAGCTGCAGAGAGGGGTGTAAACCCACCTTTGATCTTTAAGGGAGATGATGGCCAGACTTGAGGTTAAAGTAAATGGTTAATCTATGGCCCATCATAGCCTATCATAGGGCTGCTTAATGTCTCCCAAACTGTGAAGTGGGACCAGCTCAGCTTTTCTTTGAACATGCATCACTTGTATATGCATTTAAGGGAAAAGATGGTGTTTTGTCTAATTTGGCAAATGAAGGCTTGTGGTTTGCTGGTATTCAACATGGCACTCGGTTTCTTTCTCTCTTGCAGACAATTCAGTGTGGCTCTGAACCCGGTAGGTGCGCTAGAAACAGGGCTTTACGTCAGAAGTACAGTTGGACTTTCAGGGGACCTGAATCCTGGCAGTGGGTCATCGAAGTCCAGGCGCAGGGTGAACCTCTGCTTTGTTAGCTGATGCCGGTGAAGCCTCCATCTGCCCAAGGCAGAGCTCCCAGGGTTTCGGGTGGGCTGGCCTCCTGGCTAGAAAGAGGCACAGGAGATCAAGTGCCATGGGAGGGACGTCATTTACACTTGGGAACAGGAAGCAAATGTTTTAAAGAAGGAGTGTTGGAGATGGTAGCATTTAAAGAATGGGTGTGTTTCTGCCCAAGAAATGTGCATGGACAGAGTGAGCTGGAGGAGAGATGGTACTGGCAGAGACTAAGGGGTAGAAGGGGGAGTCATGGGGGTAAGCTGGCTGGAGTCCAGGCTGAGGTGTGGGGTAGGCAGAAGCGATCCTAATAAACATGTCAAATAAATTAGATATATACATATGTATGAAGGGACCCGGAGTGGGCACGTGTGCCCTGTAGGTTGGGCCCAGGAGGTTCAGCATCACCTTGGCTGCACATCAGCCAGCGCTGAGAAATGTCTGGCCTGCCTTAGCTGAAAGAAGAGATGAGTTGTGAGTGAGGGGTGGTCACACTGGGTCATGCAGAGTAAGTGGCTTGGACTGGGCTGGGGGAGGGGTGTCATGGGCAGTTTCGCCTTCTCCCAGGACCATCTCCAGAGTGGATGGTCCGACACACCCTGACCCCAGGAGACTTGAGGGACCTCCGAGTGGAACCTATTAAAAGCAGTGTTGACCTGGAGGACTCTTCAATTTTGATGAACATAAGCTGGATACTCCGGGCAGATGGTAAGTTTGCATCAATCAATGGTAAAGCCTGACATGTCTACTAAAGCAGAAATGGGCAGACTCTACGACCCATGACTTCCCTTCCCGGCACATACCCAACAGAACACATACACGCATGCCACAGATACACCAGATACATGCCATACATACACCAAAGTCACAGACTAGAATGCTCATAGGAGCAGTATTCAAAACAGCCAAAAGTAAAACTTCTTCAAGGCCTGACAGTAGACTTAGATTCACAAACAGAATCCAGTATATCAATTAGCATGAACGATTTATAGCTATGTGTGGATGAATCTCACAAACAAAAGCAGCCAGATTCGGGAGTTCATACTTTCACCTCTGCACGCAGGCCTGCGGTCCTACCCACCAGAGGATTCCATTAACAAAAAGTGCAAGACAGCCAAAACTACTCTATGTAGTTAGAAGTCAGGACAGTGGCTATTCTTGGGTAAAAGTTGCTCAGTTATGTCTGATTATTTGTGACCCCATGCACTCACTGTAGCCTGCCAGGCTACTCTGTCCATGGGATTCTCAGGCAAGAATACTGGAATGAGTAGCCATGCCCTTCTCCAGGGGATCTTCCAAACCCAGGGATTGAACCCAGGTCTCCTGCATTGCAGGTAGATTCTTTACCATCTGAACCACCAGAGAAGCCCATTCTTGGTGGGGAGTGACGGAAAGGAGGCCTGAGGGGCCCTCCTGGGGTGTTCCTTGACCTGGGTACTGGCTGCACAAGTGTGAAAACTCATCAGGTGGTGTGCTGGTGTTGGTGTGCTTTTCTATGTTACGCTGCTCTTCATGGAAGGAAATGGGATAAGGCCAGAGATGATCTTGCAGGTTTAGGAAAACATTCTCTTGGGTAGATAACTTTTCCATCTCCCAAAGTACATCATGGAAGTCCTAGCATTTCTCTGAGGCACTTTGGATGAACCAATACTGGGGGCCTAAAGCCCATGTCTGTAGAGTCCCCTCACTAAATTCAGCTAAATTCCATATGGTCATAATCTGGGAGTGCCAACCATGGAGAAGTGAGTGAGCTCCAGTTCCTGCTCAGTCAGGTTCTCAGGGGCCGGGAGGGGGGCAGACAGTCAGGGGAATCCTGGAGGGACATGTACTTCATCTTTGGGGGGGTTGAGGGGAGAGGAGGAGGAGGAGCGGGCCCAGGTGAGACCACATTAAATTAGATGGCATTTGGCTTCATCCCTGGCAGAGTGAGCTCCTGTGTTTGTTAGCTATCATTGTAGATGGTGGTGCATGAGTTGGGCCTTGAAGGAGAAAGAATTGGTGAGGCAAAGAACAGGAGGAAAAGGCATTGCAGGGAGAAGGATCAGCATGGATAAAGGTACAGACAGAACAGGTTTGGCTGCTGAGGACACTCTGAGAGGCCTCTGCTCCACACAGCACGCCTGTTCCTCTTACAAGAGGTCCAGGGTAGTGTAAAGGTATCCTCCTCTTTGCAGGTGCCTGTGAAGCTCAGGCTCACCTGTGAGGAGGAAAGGCTTTGGAATCTGAATCCATATTGTCGCTGATGAACTCTGTAAGCTATGGCACAGCTCCCTGAAATTCCCTAAGCCTTGCTCACCCCTCCTGTAAACCGGGGGCAATCATAGTGCCTCCCTCTGAGGGCCACGGTGAATGTGAACGCAGGTAGGCTGTCCAGCATCAAATCAGCTACAGAGGAAGCACTATACCCAACTGCCCTCTTACCCACCTTGGCAGCCAGCATCCGCTTGCTGAAGGCCACCAAGATCTGCGTGATGGGCAAAAGCCACTTCCAGTCCCACAGCTGCATCAGGTGCAACTACACCCAGGCGTTCCAAACTCAGACCAGACCCTCTGGTGGCAAAGTAAGCACTTGGAGACACTTGGGAGGGCTGTCACTAATCTGGGCCCTTTGTTGGGGGTGTGGATTTGTATTCACATATGGGCTGCTGACAGCTACAACCTGGAACCTGGATGTCCGGGTTCAAATCCCACTTGGGGCCATTTCTCTGCTATGTCAATTCAGCATCCTTGGGCCTCAATTTCCCCATCAGGAAAGTGAGGGACGTGTTAGTCGCTCAGTCGTGTCCAACTCTGCGACTCTATGGACTGTAGCCCGCCAGGCTCCTCTGTTCATGGAATTCTCCAGGCAAGAATACTGGAGTGGGTTGCCATTCCCTTTTCTAGGGAATCTTCCTGACCCAGGGATTGAACCCAGGTCTCCCACATTGTGGGCAAATTCTTTAACTGTTCGAGCCAGCAGGGGAGCCCAAGTGAGGAAAACTGACCCTAGATTATATCCTGGCTCTAGAATTTTACACTTCTCTGATTCTGTGGATTACACTGGCAAACTGTGTGGGGTCAATTTCCTTAGTAGACATTGGCTAGAAACGTAAATTTTAGCAGTGGGTTAAGGAATGAAATTATACATGAAAAGGACGTGGCAATTCGAGGGTTCCTGCTTTGCTTTGCAGTGGACGTTTTCCTATGTTGGTTTTCCTGTCGAGCTGAACACAGTCTATTTCATTGGAGCCCATAACATCCCCAATGCAAATATGAATGAGGACGGCCCCTCCATGGCTGTGAACTTCACCTCCCCAGGTACACATCCTCACTCCTGTCTTATTCTCTGTCTTGCCGGGACACCTGATCTGGTGTGTGGTTTGGTAGAGAGAGGCCAGGGCCCCTGAATGAGATGCTTGGCCTCGCTGAGTCTCGGTTTCCTCATGAGTACCAGGGACACAACAGCAACCGCATCTCACTCACAAGGAGAGGACTGAGTCGGGTGAAGCGGAGGGGAGAGCCCATTCCTGTGCCTTGGGCACTGACTGAGCCCTTGACACCCACCGTCTCACTTGGGCTGCCAAAAACCCCACGGTTGGGACAGCCCTGATTTACAGATAAAAGAAACTGGCAGCTTAAGAAAGTTGCCCTGGTTACACATGCAGCGAAGTGAAGCTGCCGGCCAAACTCTGGTCCTTCCTGACTGACGCACATTTGCCATTCTCTGCGATCGACGCCAAACGCTTGTTCCAGTCTCAGCTTCCGGGCAGGATGTGTAGTCTGACCATGTGTGGCTGGTCTCTGAGGATGTACAGACTCCAGTGGGTCTGTCCCCTGAGCTGGGAGGAGAGGCCGGTGACACTGAGGTGAGCGCTGGTTCTTTCCCTTGCTCTGTGACACACGCTCAGCCCTCTGGTGTCACACCTGCACGATCACACACGAGGTCAGTGTGAGGATGAGACGAGGTCTCCAGTGAGGAGGGCCCAGCACAGTGCCTGGCCCCAGCAGCTCCCTCATCACTCCGGCTCAGGCTGGGTCATCTGTTCTGTCCCCACGCCTGTCCCTGTGCCAGCTGTGGCCTTCTGCCCTGTGGCACTGAAGCCAAATAGGGGCAATTTCTGATCTGTTTGCATTCTTTGGTTCTGGTCTAGTGTATTCTCAGCATCACATCATTTACTACACAGCAGTTCCCAGGTTTCTTGGTGAGACCAGATCTCATTTTAAAAATATTTGGAATACTTTTATAGAAAAGTTGCAAAGCTAGTACAAAGAGTTCCCATATAGTGCTCATCCAGTTTCTTTTACCGTTAACATCCTACGTTACCACAATCTATTAGTCAAAACTAAGAGTCCAGCACTGGTATTTCTATGAACTAAAGTCCAGACTTTATTTGGATCTCATCTGCTTCTCCACTAATGTTGTCTTTCTGTCCCAGTGGCATGTAGTCCCCGGTGTCTCCTTCATCTCATCTGGTCTGTGACAGTCTCTTAGTGTTTCCGTTTCACGACCGTGAGTCTTGAGGAGTGACGGCCGTGCTTCCTGCAGGATGCTCCCCCAGTCTGGGTTTGTCAGGGGTCTGTCTCATGATCAGCCTGGGGATGTAGGAGTTTGGTGAGAGTTCCACACAGGCGAAGCGCTCTTCTTGTGGCACCTGTTGGGGTGGGTGACGTGCACAGGGTGTCACAGGTAATGCTCACCTTTGTCACTGTGAAGTGGCATCTTGCCAGGATTCTCCGTGTAATCTAGTATCTTTCCCTTCCCCAGTTCTAGTTTTTGGAAGCAAATCACCAAGTCTACCCCGCCCTGGGGCGGAGGGGTACAGAGTAAGATTAAGCTCCACCTCTTGGAAGGGGCAGTATCTACATGTAATACCGAACCTCGTTTTTCAAGAATGGCTGGTTTCGAGGTCTTCTCTTGGGGATCAGATACCATTCTGATAAAGGCTGTATTCAAATTAGATTCTGGTTATCACTTCGCAGGTAGATAATCTTCTGTTTAATAGTATGTTAGCATCTTATTTACATCTGCTATCTGACCTCATATCTGAAATGTTCTGGAATTCATTACAGGTGTGGTAAGCACGTGTTGTGTGCACACTTGTTGGCACTGGGGTGGAGCAGGCTTACTTTTTTCTAAAATGTGAAAACTTTCAAATTTCCAGGGTGCCTGGACCACTTAATGAAATATAAAAAAAAATGCGTCGAGGCAGGTAAGTAAATTCAGTATTTGCTTTTGTTATGAGAAGAAATCCATACCTTGAGCCAGCACAGCTCAATCAGACTTTTTATGATGAAGGAACTGAGGCCTCAAGTAGGCCTGTTACGTATCCAAACTGCTCAGTGAAGGCTGATCCCCAACCTGACACTCTTGGTAGGTTTATGCAGTGAGCAAGTCACAGGAAAAACACCCCATTCTCTTGATTAAAGTAACATTTTAGCCCCAAACAAAGGCCCTCTCTGCCTGGATGGGACTCTATTATTAAAGTCCTCCACCCGCTCAGACACCAGCACCACTGAGCTGTGGCCACAGGGACCTACCTGGATTTGCAAACATTCAAGGTGGCAGCATTAGCTAAAGTAATGACCTAGAAGCATGCTCCCAACCTGTAACCTCACAGGGGTCACATCTCACAGGCAGACTGTTAGAAACTGCCCCTACCCGCTGATTTTTGAAATAAGCCCCTTCAGGTTAATCAGTCCCAACCATCCAATTTCCAAGGTGTTTACAAGGGTTTCTGTGCATTTCTGGGTAATGACAGTCTTAGGGTGCTACTGAGGCTAATGGTTTGGGGGGACCAGTCTGTCTTTTAGGCACCCCCAGCCCACAGGCATCCTTGTGAACCCCAGCAGACATAGCACGTGTCTCCTGCTGAAGGTGGACTTGGAGCTTCGTGCCTCCTTGTGACCTTCTGCTGGGAGCATCTGGAGCGGGGGACCTGTGGGGGTCGAGGGGGCCCAAGGGCCTTGAATCAGTCCTAGGCCCCAACTCCTAAAGACAGTTGGAGTGAGGGCTTGAAATGGCCTCCCGGGTGGAGAAAATAATGCATGTTCTTCTATGTCATGTTCCTGGAATTGAACCAAGTGCCGATTTGCAAGGCACATGATTGAAACAATGGGCTTTTCTCACAGAGTAGACCTGTCAGGGTATTCTTTTAAGCCATAAGGCACTTCCTTATTTCCTGACATTCGGTTAAGCTGGGGCAGAGCAGGCTGATGGTTGGAGTTCTGGAATCCAGAGTATTCTGCTGCTGCGAAGTCACTTCAGTCGTGTCTGACTCTGTGTGACCCCATAGACGGCAGCCCACCAGGCTCCCCCGTCCCTGGGATTCTCCAGGCAAGAACACTGGAGTGGGTTGCCATTTCCTTCTCCAATGCATGAAAGTGAAAAGTGAAAGTGAAGTCGCTCAGTTGTTTCCGACTCGTAGCAACCCCATGGACTGTAGCCTACCAGGCTCCTCCGTCCATGGGATTTTTCCAGGCAAGAGTACTGGAGTGGGGTGCCATTGCCTTCTCCGCCAAAGTATTCCAGCTCTAGCTGAATTCACTCGCTCTATAAACTCAGGCACATCTCCTAAGCTGTGGCTCTTGCTCCCCATCCGGGAAAGGGGGAAATCCTGACCCCCAGCCCTTCACTCCAAATGGATGCCGAGAGTAGAAGAGAGTGGTAGAACCCGGCCTGTGCCTCCCATCACCTGCAGCCCAGGGAAGCTGTTTTCAGCAAAGCAGTGACATGGGGTCACTAAACCTTCTTGGGCAGCAGGTTACTCTGAGGTGATAAATAAAAGACTACTGTGCAGTAGTTTGTATCTCGTGGAGGTGTGCCTCAGAACAGACATCTGTTTTGGTCAAGCCCTTCTGGGGACTTAACTGAGGGCTCAGTTTGCAGCTCCATCCTTGTGATTCTTCTGACTCACAGGAAGCCTGTGGAAGCCAAACATCACCGCTTGCAAGAAGAGCGCGAACACGGTGGAAGTGAATTTTACCACCAGTCCCCTTGGAGACAGATACATGGCGCTCATCCAAAATACCTCCGTGATTGGGACTTCCTATGTGTCAGAGGTACTTTCTTCCCCTTCATGTCCTCAACACCATCCTGTCCCCCACCTCCAGCTCTCCTTCCCTTGTTGGAGAACTTCCCTGGACAGACTCATTTTAAAAAGCAACAGGCAGGACTGACTGCTGTACAAATGTGCTGGGCTATTTTGATTAATTAAACAAACAAAACAAAAAAAAACCAAGCCCCCTGGGGGCATCTTTGGAAACATCCCTGTGAATCTAAAACCCACCAAAGGCAGAGGTGTCAGAAGTACAGTGAATCTGACTCACGCAAATTAACGAGTTCCAGTCAGTTTGGGAAGAGCAGTGGGTTCACTGGCAGTCTTTAACCTACTCCCTCCTATGCTCCTAATTCTTGATTTTGTCTCTCACCTGCACCAGAAGGAACTAACTCGAACTTCCGTGGTGGTTCACGTGACTGGGGAAAGTGAAGGTGCTGTGGTCCAGGTAAAGCTGAACAAGATGCTCTGGCGGGCACAGAACGGGGCTCACTGAAGACCCACTGCACCGCCACTCGCTGCTTTTGAGCGGTCCGTTCTGGCTGGAGCAGATGCATTCTGCCCTCGGCTCGCTTCTGCCAGCAGCCTCTCTGGCATTACGTGATGTTGATAGGGAATCCATGAGGTCAGGAAGGTGAACTTATTGTCACGGTCCCTTTGGCTTCTGTGAATGGCTGTTGACTTTCCAACATGCTTTTATTCCCATTTGCTGTCACAGAGCCACGAAGGAATTCTGAGACAGGAATACCATTTTGTTATCCCAAGCCTCCATTTCCACTGCAAAATGAAGTTAAAAAGGATTTGAATTTAGAAGGTTTGGGTTCCTGATCGGTTTATGAACTTTGAAGGGCAACTCTGTCCTCTCGGGGCCCATGATTAGTCCGCTGGAGAACGGAAGTCAGGCCGGCAGATGCTCTCAGGGCTCTTTCTGCTCCGCGTTCATGTTACTGAGGGTCCCACTGGAACAGAGCCACACCCAAGATGTAAGACTCTTGTTCTTCATTCCTGGGACATAGAGGCAGCAAGCAGACATACCCAGGGGAGCAAATACCCACCTGCATGTTAGAACTGCACCCCTTTTCCAAGGAACCAGACTCTCCCAGCCCCAAGGGACCGAAAAGTGCTGAGTTAGGTCGAGGCATCCCACTGCCCTATTTTTTGAGGACATATTTATCTATTAGGATGTGACCTAACCCTTTTAGATAAGGAAACTAACCTCTTAGTGGGCCTCCCATGTGGCTCAGTGGTAAAGAACTCGCCTGCCAGTGCAAGAGATGTGGGCTTGATCCGAGTCAGGGAGATTTCCCTGGAGAAGGAAGCAGCAACCCACTCCAGTATTCTTGCCGGGGAAATCCCATGGATAGAGAAGCTTGGTGGGCTACATACAGTGCACGGGGTTGCAGTCGGACACAACTGAGCATGCAAAACCTCTTAGCAACGTGTACAAAGTTTAGATCCACAACCCAGGAGTTGTAGAAGGTGTCTGGTCTTGGGTCACTGGTCTGGATTTTAGGGCTTTATAACAGAAGTATGACCAAGGGAAAAAAAAAAGAACGCCTTACTACAATGCCAGAGAGGTGTTGACACTAGAGAAAAGGGATGAGAAGTTCTGGTGAAAAGTAGGAATAATGCTAAGCCCCGTGCTTCTCCTTAGTTGACTCCGTACTTCCATACCTGTGGCAACGACTGCATCCGACAAAGAGGAACCGTGGGGCGGTGCCCACAAACGGGAGTCTCTCCTCAGGATCATGGTAGGTGCCCAGCACAGAGCCTCAGGACAGGAAGGACCCCAACCCTACCCCATTCAGAATGCAACACGCTGGGGGTGTGGGGGGAGAGTGAGAGGGTCCTGGCCTGTGGGTGCTGAACAGGGTGCAGGGAAAGACAGTGGTTCTGTGCCCAACAGCTATAATATGAATAGGAATGAGGCTTCATTTATGAGATCAAGATCCTGACCAAGCAGGACATACAGAAGAAGGGAAAGAAAAAAAATCAGTGGTGCAAAATAGATGTTCAGAATGCTCCAAGGGTCTGCTGAAAAACGTCAGTGGGGTAAAAGGACTGAGTGTATGAAGGAACATGCATTTTACTGCGTTGTGACTTTCTTATGTGTCTCAGTGGCCCAGGGCCGGCTGTTACTGTAACTCGACACGGCCACACAGACATTTGGATAACAAATTAGGAATAGTGGCACCGAGAGACACACCTCGTTGGTGCCTGAGAGCAGCCTGTTCTGGAGAATGTCTCTCTGGATTTAATGATGTTAGTTCTTTCAAATTAAATGCTTCCGGAACTAGCCCGGCATAGGGTCAAAAGTTGGAAGGTGCCGTTTTTAGAAACCCAACCTCCTGACAATCCTGCTGTGTGGGCATAGTGCCGACGGATTCCTGAGCACTTTCACACGCTGGAGCTTAACTGACTCTCAGCATTCCTGTGACCGGGTGGCATTACCCTCACATTTGTCAGTCTGACAGAACAGCCTTTATAGATGCCCTCCATGCATTATATGAAGTAACTGCACCCAGAATAACATTAATTCATCAAAGAACAACAACAACAAAAAAAACTGAATGTAAACTCTGGTTGCCACAGTGAAAATGTGGAGTAAAAGGCCAAAGTGCTTTTGAAGGACCATTCCTAAACTCCTGGGCCCCCTCTCCTTTTTGAGCATCTAGTGAAAGACCTGGACACTCTATTAAAAAAATACTGATCTGCAGAGATCTACTGACTGTTGGCTTTGAAGGAACCCAAACTTGTCTACAAAGTGTCGAATAAAAATTTTAGTCTTCAAATAAGAGAGAAATCTGGTTGTGTGCTGCTAAAGATAAGTAAGTTCTGTTCTCCCCAGACAGAAGTGTGCTGGGTGGCTGGCTGCCTCTCCTGTCCGCTCTCCTTGTGGCCACATGGGTGCTGGTGGCTGGCATCTATCTGATCTGGAGGCACGGTAAGGGTTATGATTCAGCTCTTTATAAAGAATGACGCTGATTTTTTCTTTTAAATGCGCTTCCTCCAGAGGCAATCACATTTTGGCATCAGAATAGAGTCAGACAACATTTATTTGATACCTTAGAGCTCTCCTAAAGACTGATCACCCCTGCAAGGGTAAAGCAAAGGTTGGGACTCAGGATCTGCACTCACCTTTTAAAGTCACCTTTTTCTTTAAATCACTGAAGCATCTACAAACACTGAAATGGTCCAAAGATAGCTAGTAACAAATTGCCCCTTACTCGAAATAGCTAATCTATGCTAGTTCCTACTTTTTTAAAATAAATTCTTCCAAGGCATAAGAAAAACACTGTGGCAAGAATACACAGAACTATACAAAAAAGATCTTCATGACCCAGATAACCACAATGGTGTGATCACTCACCTAAAGCCAGACATCTTGGAGTGTGAAGTCAAGTGGGCCTTAGGAAGCATACAACGAACAAAGCTAGTGGAGGTGATGCAATTCTAGCTAAGCTATTTCAAATCCTAAAAGATGATGTTGTGAAAGTGCTGCACTCAGTATGCCAGCAAATTTGGAAAACTCGGCAGTGAACACAGGACTGGAAAAGGTCAGTTTTCATTCTAATCCCAAAGAAGGGCAATGCCAAAGAATGTTCAAACTACCGCACAACTGTATTCATTTCACATGCTAGCAAAGTAATACTCTAAGTTCTCCTAGCTAGGCTTTAACAGTATACGAACCTAGAACTTCCAGATGTTCAAGACGGATTTAGAAAAGGCAGAGGAACCAGAGATCAAATTGCCGACATCCATTGGATCACAGAAAAAGCAAGAGAATTCCAGAAAAAACATCTGCTTCATTGACTATGCTAAATCCTCTGACTCTGTGGATCACAACAAACTGGAAAATTCTTACAGAGATGGGAATACCAGATGACCATACCTGCCTCCTGTGAAACCTGTATGCAGGTCAAGAAGCAACAGTTAGAACTGGATATGGAACAACAGACTGGTTCCAAATTGGGAAAGGAGTACATCAAGGCTGTATATTGTCACCCTGATTGTTTAACTTATATGCAGAGTACATCATGTGAAATGCCAGGCTGGATGAGTGCAAGCTGGAATCAAGATCACTGGAAGAAATATCAATAACCTCAGATATGCAGATGACACCTTATGGCAGAAAGTGAAAAACTAAAGAGCCTCTTGATGAAAGTGAAAGAGAAAAGCGAAAAAGCTGGCTTAAAACTCAACATTTAAAAATGAAGATCATGGCATCTGGTCCCATCACTTCATAGCAAAGAGATGGGGAAACAATGGAAACAGTGACAGACTTTCTTTTCTTGGGCTCCAAAATAAATGCAGATGGTGACTGCGGCCATGAAATTAAGATGCTTGCTCCCTGGAAGAAAAGCAGTAACAAACCTGCTGCTGCTAAGTCGCTTCAGTCGTGTCCAACTCTGTGCGACCCCATAGATGGCAGCCCACCAGGCTCCCCCGTCCCTGGGATTCTCCAGGCAAGAACACTGGAGTGGGTTGCCATTTCCTTCTCCAATGCATGAAAGTGAAAAGTGAAAGTGAAGTCGCTCAGTCGTGTCCGTCTCTTCGAGACCCCATGGACTGCAGCCCACCAGGCTCCTCCGTCCATACAAAAAGCAGAGACATTACTTTGCTGACAAACTTTACTGACTCATTTGAAAAGACCCTGATGCTGGGACAAACGTATAGTCAAAGCTATGGTTTTTCCAGTAGTCATGTAGGGATGTCAAAATTGGACCATAAAGAAGGGTAAGCACCAAAGATTGATGCTTTTGAACTGTGGTATTGGAAAAGACTCTTGAGAGTCCCTTGGACTGCAAGGAGATCAAACCAGTCAATCCTAAAGGAAATCAGTCCTGAATATTCATTGGAAGGACTGATGCTGAAGCTGAAGCTCCAATACTTTGGCCACCTGATGGGAAGAGCTGACTCATTTGAAAAGACCCTGATGCTGGGAAAGATTGAAGGCGGGAGGAGAAGGGGATGACAGAGGACGAGATGGTTGGATGGCAACACTGACTCAATTGACATGAGTTTGAGCAAACTCCGGAAGTTGGTGATGGGCAGGGAAGCCTGGCATGCTACAGTCCATGGGGGTAGCGAAGAATTGGACACGATTGAGTGACTGAACAAGGATCTTGCCAACCCAAAAACACTGAACACCTGAATGAGAAATCAGAGTATCAGTATTTATAAACTGCTAGGGGGAGGCCCACTGATAACCTCTGCTTTCCCCTCCCCTCCACACATAGACATGGAAATGCAGCCTTTTGAGTTGTTTGTGATGTTACAGATAGAACAAGATTAATCCCGTGTTCTTTCTTACGTAAGCAAGCCGTATCAAACTCTGACCTTAGAAATACTTATATTAATGGGAATTGTTTGACCTGTTCTATCCATTACAGTAGTTTCACACCTAGCTTCCATTCTGTAGCGCGTATAGGACAGAATTCCAGTTGAGTTCCAGCTGAAATGAGCTACCACTTAACCTTATGTAACTGTAAAGAAACCCTACCACCTACAGGTAGAAGATGGAATTACTACTGAGTTGACCCAACTCAAAACATGATATGAAAGGGCTTTATGTTTGGCACTGAAAATCCTACAGTTAGAACCACCCACCTGAAACAGAGTACTGTGAACCTAAATAGTTTCTGTGAATTTATCTGAAAAGGGATGGGCTTGATCAAGAGGACTAACTCAGTGACAGGGACTTAGAAAATAAATCTTTCACAGCACCTTTAAGGTTTGAGTACTGGTATATTTCAGGTGATGTGTACGAAAGGAACTTTAGGGCTATTTTCCTCTCTGGCAGTAGTAACACCTCTCATGCTCAGCCAGTGTGCCCTAGCAAGGGGTCATTTATCTGCCATGGTTTCGATTGGCGTGAAAGCCTGCTATTTGCTGTGCAGAGATGACATAACGCTTCTCTCCCCCACAGAAAGGATCAAGAAGACTTCCTTCTCAACTACCATGCTACTGCCCTCTCTTAAGGTTCTTGTGGTTTACCCTTCTGAAATATGCTTCCATCACACAGTTTGTTACTTCACTGAATTTCTTCAAAACCGCTGCAGAAGTGAAGTTATCCTTGAAAAGTGGCAGAAAAAGAAAATAGCCGAGATGGGTCCCGTGCAGTGGCTTACCACTCAGAAGCAAGCAGCAGATAAGGTCATTTTCCTTCTTTCCAATGATAACACCATGTGTGATGGTACCTGTGACAAAAAGGAGGGCGGCCCCTGTGAGAACTCCCAAGACCTGTTCCACCTCGCCTTTAACCTCTTCTGCAGTGATCTGAGAAGCCAGACTCATCTGCGCAAATATGTGGTGGTCTACTTCAGAGAGGGTGACATCAAAGACAGCTACAGTGCGCTCAGTGTCTGCCCCACGTACCGCCTCACGAAGGACGCTACAGATTTCTGTGCAGAGCTTCTCCATGCCAAGCAGCATGTGTCGGTGGGGAGAAGGTCACGCGCTTGTCACTACAGCTGCCTCTCCCTGTAGGCCAGCCACGAAGCAGGAGACCCTAAAGCCTTCTGACCCCTCCAATCACAGGGAAAAAAGAATCTGTGAGAATCTGAAGTTTACCATATAGGCTACTTGCAGGGAGGATTACAGCTGAACCTTGAACAACCCAAGGGTGCTGACCCCTCTGCAGCTGAAAATCCAGGGAGAACTGCACAGTCCATCATCTGTATCCATGGTTCAACCATCTGCAGATGTGTAGTGCGTTACTTACTGAAAAAACTGCACATAAGTGTATCTGCCCAGCTCAGACTTATATTGTTCAAGAGTCAACCATATGTATATCTGCTTGAGCAAAAGGAATAGGGAAGATTTACAACAGGATAATTTACAAAGGAATCAGTTCAGTTCAGTCACTCAGTCCTGTACGACTCTTTGCAACCCCATGAATCGCAGCACGCCAGGCCTCCCTGTCCATCACCAACTCCTGGAGTTCACTCAGACTCACGTCCATCGAGTCAGTGATGCCATCCAGCCATCTCATCCTCTATAGTCCCCATTCTCCTCCTGCCCCCAATCCCTCCCAGCATCAGAGTCTTTCCAATGAGTCAACTCTTCGCATGAGGTGGCCAAAGTACTGGAGCTTCAGCGTCAGCATCATTCCCTCCAAAGAAATCCCAGGGCTGATCTCCTTCAGAATGGACTGGTTGGATCTCCTTGCAGTCCAAGGGACTCTCAAGAGTCTTCTCCAACACCACAGTTCAAAAGCATCAATTCTTCGGCACTCTGCCTTCTTCACAGTCCAACTCGCACATCCATACATGACCACTGGGAAAACCATAGCCTTGACTAGACGGACCTTAGTCGGCAAAGTAATGTCTCTGCTTTTCAATATGCTATCTAGGTTGGTCATAACTTTTCTTCGAAAGAGTAAGCGTCTTTTAATTTCATGGCTGCAGTCACCATCTGCAGTGATTTTGGAGCCCCCCAAAATAAAGTCTGACACTATTTCCACTGTTTCCCCATCTATTTCCCATGAAGTGATGGGACCAGATGAATACATATACCTTAATCTATTAATTAAATGTTATACCAATAAAATTGTTATAAATATTACTAAAGACTGTGGCATTAAAGAACGGGAACTAAATTTGTAACTATAAAGTTCAATTTCATATCTAAAAATCAGGAACACTTACACTGTAAAATTATAACCACTGTGATAATCAGTAATAAAGCATTTCCCACCTGAACATCCAGTCCTGAACAGGGCATGCCCTGCAGAGTAGGTAGAACTGTTTAGCTCTGTAACTAAGTTTAATTAATGAATGCCAAAAAAGAGTCCTCACTAGTTCAATAACTTCTTAGGTGAAAAACCCTCTGTAACACACAAAAACCTTTATAACAAACATAGGGAATATCAGGCTGTGCCGATCTTCACTGACATATGCCCTACTCTGTGTGGAAACACTTCTATACCTGGTATTTGCATAGGACCCTCCCTCTGAACCAGCTGAACTAGCTTCATGTCCTACCTGACTCTAGGGCAGGGGATTTTTAACATCAACAAAATATATCACTTACAGAGCTGATGTCTACCTTTGCCCAAAGTTACCCATTAGAAGTAACTGTCAGAATTCAGAGTTTGTTGATTATTACATAACTTTTCATGTTCAAAACAAAAATAATTCCTATATTGAAGTTAGCCCTCCTGAAGTAATTTTTTATAAATGAGTTATTATACTGTTTTACTTAAGTAAGAAAAACAGAATCTACCTTGGCATTACAGAACATAGAGATGGGTGGCATTTTAAGTCTTCCAAATTTTTTACTTTTCTCAAAGCATCTTTTCCTTAATGCAGAAGTCACCAAAAGTTGGTTATATTAGCATTTGTATTTTTCTAGGAAAGCCTGTCTCTTTCACACAGTGCAAGACTGCATCTGCTCTAGAATGTGGATCAGTTTCAGGTGGATGACTGTTAAAATGTTTTTGTAGAGTATCCCTAAAGGGCCATGCCACTCCTCTGATACACGCCTTGCTGCTGCTGATGCTAAGTCGCTTCAGTTGTGTCTGACTCTATGTGACCCCACAGACGGCAGCCTACCAGGCTCCCCTGTCCCTGGGATTCTCCAGGCAAGAACACTGGAGTGGGCTGCCATTTCCTTCTCCAATGCATGAAAGTGAAAAGTGAAAGTGGAATTGCTCAGTTGTGTCTGACTCTTAGCAACCCCATGGACTGCAGCCCACCAGGCTCCTCCTCCATGGGATTTTCCAGGCAAGAGTACTGGAGTGGGGTGCCACTGCCTTCTCCAGATACATGTCTTACAAAGACCAAAATAAAGAAGCATAGAGTGTACAGCTTCACAAGCAAATAATTAGTAATGCCTGAGGCAATACAGTTAATGTGGTAAAGCTCACTTACTTGTTGTGTTCAGTTTGCATGGTGCTTTTAAGTGCTGATAATAAAAAATGGACATGACCTATGTCAAAACATGGACCAGAAACCAACTTCCTCTGAATCAACCTCTACCAGTTTTAATAGCAAATTGCTATTATGTGAAAAGCTATTATAAACAGAATTCCTTATGCTTTTAGAACTAGGTAGCTAGTATTAAATTGTGTTGAAACAACCCAGAAACGTAAAATCCTAAGTGTATAAACTTAATTAAAAACTTAAAAAAAAGCATACAGTTTTCAGATTGAAGGCAAGCATCCCAAAGAAGACAAGCAAGTTAAAATTTTGTTACACTGGCAGGCTCTTCTTTGTTTCCAACCTACTGAGCACACACTCAAGATAATCCTATTTATTTAAAATACTCTAGTATTTCTCCATGTCCTAAACTTCCAGCCATCCTTTTTTTTGGCCCCAATGTTTACGGGGTCTTACTTCCTGACCAAGGATCGAACCTATGATCACAGCAGTGAATGCACTGAGTCCTAACCAGTGGACCGCCAGGGAAGGCTCCCAACCACGCCTGTTTTTATATTCCACTTGCCTGTCTCTTACCTTCACCTACTTTTCTTTCCGCCAGACCCACCCCCAGCCCCAGTTCTAGAGATCACAGTGAACAAGAAGTACTCTGAGAGCTTTCACTTTGCTTTTCAGGTAAAGGAAGACTGGGGAGCTAATGATTAATTTAGTAACTATGACAGGTACCTTTGTCTAAATTATATATAAACCATTTCTACTTGGCTTTAGGAAGAAAATGAGTTTGCCTTTTCTGTTTCTGTTCTGGTCAAATTGTGACTGGTTTCCTTTCCCAAGCCCACCCCAGATCATGTGGGTAACAAAAGCCAACCAGCCCAACCTTAAATCTTTGCTTCTGGAAATCTAGACCTGGATGGGCCCTGTTATTTTTTGTAATCCAAGGGAAAATTTTAAAAATGAAACAAAACAACAACAAAACACCTTTTTTTTTTTTCCTAAGGAATTTTAGCAGCATACAGAAGTCATGACATACGTTTATGCTATACAAGAGGGAAAATGTGTAACAGACATTTCTCACAATTCAGGTACACAGTCACATACCCACCCCTCATGGGTACCTGAGACTGCCTAACACTCAGAAGTCAACCTAAAGGAAGGGCTTCACCACCTGAGAACCACTCTACTGCAGCAATGGACATCATCGGGAGTCTGAGATGCTAAGGAAGAGCAGGAAAATTCACCACGGAAGACTAAGTTCATATTTATTCTCAAATGTCCTGACTACAAAAGCAGCTTATTTTTTTACACTAATGTAATGTGTTCAACAAAAAAAAAATTAAGATTCATTTCTTTTCATGAAACTTAAAAGCACCTAAGTCAATAAATTATACTAAGTCTTTTATACCACAAGGTTTGTGCTGATCTCCAACAGCGACTTTTCTGTCCATTTCACCACACAAAAGCAGCTCGCTCTCGTAGCATGCGGACGCCAAAGCGCTGCCACTCTCTCTGATAAATCCACAGTTCCTGTGTGGTATCCAAACAAGCCAACACTGCCCCTCCTTTCCAGGCAATCAGCCGGGGATCCATGTCCTAGAGAAGAAATGACAAAGATATTTCAATGAAAACGGACAAGATATATACTTAATCATTTACTGGAATTTAGGGGCAGACTCATGCAGGACCTATGAACTAACCACAGACATTTTCTATTCTAGTTCACAAGAAAATTTTTCGGTTTTTATTACTGAAGATGCTATTATTCACTACTTCCTATTATTCCACTAATAGTCCCTATAAGCCGGACCATTTCTAAGGAAATAACTTATTTTGAAATTTCAGTGGAATAAATATATCCCATAACCTCTCCCTCTGAATGAAAATTAAACAGAAATATTCCCCGGAACTGTCAGTGAGAATGATAAAATACAGACACAATCTGTTTCTAAATTGCTGTTTATGGTTTCCATGACAGTTCAAACCAAAAAGATCCTTGAAGATCACCTGGTCTAGGGACCAGCAGGAGATTCTCAATATGAACGAGATGAAAATGGACCTGTTCTAGTTGACAGTGTGAGTACAGTCAGTCTTCTCCTTGCCCACCCCATCCTTTGACAAGTCAGAAGTCGGTCATGCTAATCTGGAGAACACAGCAGGGACTGAAAGCCAGTAATCCAGTCCCTGAGTCCAGAGCTCCTTCCACCACATCTGTGTGACCTGCTGAAGGTAATTTTTCTACTTGCCCCAAGCCCCCGAGAACACCCCCTACACAGCCTCATGCCTCCCAGGATTTTCTCTGTCCACATACAACTACAAATAATGCTGTTTCACCGGAAAAAGAGTCTGACCTGCACCATGTACAACATACCTTGGGCCTTGTGATCACATCTACATTTTCAATAATTCGCCTGAATGAAGGTGGCATTTTATTGAGAATTCTGTGCTGCAGAAATTCTTGGGCTTTATGAAACATCAAACCACCTCCCACCACCAGGATGGAGCTGTACATCTTCTTTTTGGTTTCATCAGATGCTGAAAAGACAGTGAAATCCCTTTCACGCTTTTTCTCCGTATCTACCATCACCCTAGGCCAAGTCATCATCATTTATTGCTTGGTAAAGGCAGGAGCCCCTCAAAGTGCTCTCCCCCACCTATCTTCAACAATGCTACAATACAGCCAGAGGAACCTTGCAAAGCTCAAAACATGAGCAAGTTGCTGTCCCCACATATGCCCCGCCCCCAACCCTGCTACTAGCAGGATCAGGACCTCAACCTCTAAGGGGGCTACAAAGCCCAGTGTGGTGTGTACCCATGCCTCCCACAGCCTCACCCTGCTTCCCAGTCACACTGGCCTGTACATAGGCTGCTTCTTCTACCTAGAATGCCTTTATGTGGTAATTTGACTTGTTTTGGCCTTTGGTACTTGGTTCTATGTTCAAGAAGGCCAGGAATCAGATTCTAATACCTGACAATGGTGGCACAAAGTAGGTCCTCGATAGTTTTTGAATGAACATGCTGCAGGATAAAACTACACCCTAGCCTGAACCCTGGAACTGCTCGCTCCCGGCTCCCCAGATGTGCTTACAACAGCAGTCTATGCTATGGAGGATGGCTTTGTCCAGGCCCAGGGCTTTCCCTTCAAACAGCGAGATGGCAGTCTTCCTGGACATCAGTGCGGTGAGAGCCTCCTCAGAATCATTGCCAGCCATCAAACAGTCTCCCTGGGAGGGTCCCAGATCCACCTCCTGGGAATGCAGTCTTTCTGGAAGGTCAGAGGACTGGCCACGAAGGTCCCCTTCGAATCCAATGGGTTTGGATGCAGACTTCCGGTCAGCAGTAGCTTTTGCAGACTTTAAATCAAGCAAAAGGAGAGTCGAATGGATGGTCCGACTATGACAGTGGTCAGTGTTCTCCAGCTGGATGTCCCCTCCCCACCCCCCTGCTGGACACTATAAAACAAAGCCCTGTCTCTGTGCCGCAGACAGGAAACACCCCACAGCACGCAACCTAGCACCCAGTCCCCGCCCCCGCATCACTGGGTGGGGTGGTGCAGAAGACGAGGACATGCTAACAAACCAAGGCAACCCCAGGCTGGCAGCGCAAACCACAGAACTTTCCGAACATTGGCGGGATTTTAAGACTGAAATGTTGACGCTGATGAACTATTCCCTCCTGAGCTTTTGAGTATAGTTACTTCAGTGGAATTCTTGGGCCAGTGGCTGTCATGGGTCCTCATTTTCAGACCTTATCTATGCAATCTCATGCTCAGTTTGGGGACAGGAACAAAGACCAGAGCAGGTTTACAGCCCTCTTCTCTCCACCATGAACTGCTGTTTCACTGGCAGGTAACAGCTTTAATTTGTGCCCCTGCAGCAGACATCCTACAACTACGATAGGCTCTGAACAAAGGAATTCAGTTCCTTGCCTATGCCTACCCACCTTTCATGTGATAATTTAAAAACAGGTCAGAAAAAAAACAGGTGAGATTTTACTGAAAATACTACTGGAAAAATATTCAAAAGAGGAAAAGTTCAGAAATAATACACACCAAAAGGGAAGCATCATCATTAAATTAACTTTCACATGTGTGGAGTAGTATTCTGAAAATAGATGTTTGCTGAACAAAGAAATGTGCCATCTGGATTTTAAATGTAGACTTCATCTATGGTCCTAAAAATAGTATCAGCTTTAGCATACTGTCAGACTGCAGTCATTGCAACAATCCATTAAGTGTGGGCAAACTTCTCTCTCATGCACAAAACTATCTCCTCTCACCCCGAGTTACCACAGACCTGCTCCTGCTTGCTCTGCGTGGCCAGCAGGTACTGCTCATCATGAGGATCCTCAGGGTCACCCTGGGATCTGTGCTGTAAAGTTGTCATTTTCTGTCCAACGATTCCAAAAGTTGCTGGATAAAACAAAGCCATTGGAGCCTGGGCAGGGAAGAAAAAGAACGACCAATCAAGGCTACTGCCTCCTGAAAAAACTGACCCATTAAATAAATCATGTCCTTCCAAAAACAAAACTGGCAGGTCAGATCCTGTAAGTCGGATTGAGTAAGCATTGTCTCTTGGAAGGAGCATTATTTCCTCAGTGTGTAATGGGCTTCATCATCAAAATGAATGGGTGATATAACACCTGACAGAGAAATCTCAAAGTGAATGCAAAATGAGTGCCTAGTAAACTACTTTATAATTTCCTAGAATGGTGTCTCTCTCTAAATAGCAACTCCTCACACAGTGCCTAATTAAAAAGATGGCTCAGATCTCTTCTGATCTATTCTGTATCAGTGGTTTAAACGTTGGGCTAGCAGCTCATTTACACCTAGTTGGCATTCTGACTTCATGAGGTTTCCAGCAAATACACATTCTCTCAGTCTGACTGAACCTGGCTGCCTTTCTTTCTACCCATGGGAAATACACACCCATATGTTACCTGGAGTTTTTCATCTCCCAATCGAAACTGGTAAAGAAGGGCAGGGGAATCTGGATGTCGAATCTGAAACTCATGGTCCTGAAGCCCAGAGATGTCCTGAATCCGGGGAAAGACGCTGTCAGTCAATCAGGAAAAGTGCACGCAAACTCTACAAATGACAAGCCTCTCTGTGGTCTAAATCTCACCCACGAAAGGGTTGCTCTACAACTTTCTAACACTTCCACTGGAACTTAAAAAACAGGACTTCAACTGTACCTTGTTTCTCTTTCAACATTTCTGAAATTGACACTACCTGAATTTCTGGTTTCTTTCATTATCAATATACACGAATACAAACAATGTCCAAACCAACAAGTAAATTCCCTCAATAACTGGGAAATGTTACCCTGTTTTACATTTCTCAAAAAAATTTTTACTCAGAATTTTATTACTCGAACAAGGTTTTTTAAAAAAGTCTAAAACGAACAGTATAATAAGGTAGCAATTCACATACAGCAATGATTAAATGCTGACTGTTCACAATAGTAAGAAAGTACTTCTTACTAATAAAAAACTTAATAAAATTCCATTTTATTAACTGTCTGTAACTATGTATTTACCTGCTACTGTTCATTACATCTAAAGGTTGATCTTTATCCTTAGAATGATCACAGATCCTAAGAAGAGAGAAATCTACTCTCTTAAAAAAAAAACTAGCTGTGTTTTCCTGAGTATGAGATACTGCTGTATGGGTCTGACCTTACCAAAAATCTCTCACTTCTTAAGAGCTTCAGCCTCAAGGTTTTATCAACTCGGGTTGAATGAGTAGCACAGAACTGTTAATTTTGTAATTATCCTTAAATATCTTCAATTTTCCCTGAAAACAAAAATAATCAGCAATTTTGATTTTGCTCTCACCTGATCCAAATGACAAAAAGTTTCTTTAAGGTGCTGCAGAAGAAGGCAATCCATTTTATTTGTTAACTGGCATTCTCTGTAAGGGAAACCAGCTCGCTGCATCAGCCAGTAAAAGCATCTTGACACATCAGATCCACCATATGCCAGACAGAGCCTGGAGTTAAGAGAAAAGGGCAGCTAAAAAGATGCAAAGGGTGTTCCAAAAACTCAATCAGGCACAGTGAAACAGCAAGTTTCAAGAAATGTAAGGATAAGTTAAAGAAAGGGCATAATGGATGTAAAGGAGAGAGAAGGAAACTAGGAAAAACCAGTGGTGAGCATCAAGAAGTAAAAATGCTACTTGCAAAAAAATCCAAGAGACAGAATACACATTAAGTCCAGCTCATTGCCAAGTCCATATGTATAGCATATGACAGCTGTTTGCCTATCTACACTTACCGGCATATAGAGATGACAGGGAATAACATCAAAACACAAATCTCTCTTGTGGGAGAAGAACTCTGAGACTACTAGCCACTAGCTGAACATTTCTACCATCTGGAGGGATCACTGCTGTGCTGTTTCAGTGGTAGAAGACCTGGGGTCCAGTGTTCTCTCTGTACTTTAAGAAGCAATGGCATTAAGTAATACAAATGGAGGAGCTCAAACGACTCAATCAGGGTTTGAGAATGCACTGTAACCTAGGAGGTAACAGCTTAACTTTTCTCAAGGACAGCTTAGGCCCTCTTTTAGGTTTGTTTCTATGCCTTAAAAGTCAAAACTACCTATGTGAGTGACAGGAAGAATAAAATCAGCCTGAAGAAGCCATCCTGGAAGCACAAAACGCTGCAGAGAACTGGGTATATGCACTACCTGGTATGCTCACCTGTGCTGGGCTTGTCTCAGATAAGCAAGCTGCAAACCTGCTCAGGCTAGTTACTTTATTAATTCTTCTGTCAGTGATAATGTAATGAAGGGATTGGACCACCACCAAGTTACTCTTCACTCAACAAAAATAACCTGACAAGAAAAGCAAATACTCAGGAGACCCTGGTGGCCTAGTGGTTAGGATTCTGAGCTTTCACTGCAGCGGCCTAGGTTCAATCCCTGGTCGGGGAACTGAGATCCTGCAAGCTATGCAGTGTGGCCAAAAAAAAAGAAAGAGAGAGAAAAGCAGATACTCAAAATGCTAGCTAGACAATTTAGACCTAAAAACCTACTGTCTCCTAAATGACTTGCCTATATAAAGCTTTGCTGTGAGTGACTGCCACACCAGTGAGAGACACAGAGCTAACACACACACTTCTCCTATGGGAAAGCACACAGCACACACTAGGGCTTCCATGAACTCAATGATGTGAGCTCACACTGTTGTTGTTTTTAGTTCGTAAGTCGTGTCCCAACTCTCTGCGGTCCCATAGCCTATAGCCTGCCAGGCTCCTCTGTCCATGGCATTCCCCAGGCAAGAAAATGAGAGTGGGTTGCCATTTCCTTTACCAGGGGATCTTCCTGACCCAGGAACTGAACCTGTGTTTCCTGCACTGGCAGGCAGGTTCTTCACCATTGAGCTACCCAGGAAGCCTGGGCTCATATCAGAGGGTTCCAACGGAACCAGTTTAGAGCCTTGTTATACCCTAGAATCACCAGTATATAGCCTTGTTCAAATCTGCACTTCCACAATCTCGCTGGCTTCATAAAAAAAATGTGAATACATAATTCCTAGGCATCAGAGGCTTCCCTGATGGCTCAGAGGTCAAAAAGTGTCTGCCCGAAATGCGGGAGACCTGGGTTTGATCCCTGGGTCGGGAAGATCCCCTGGAGAAGGAAATGGTAACCCACTCCAGTATTCTTGCCTGGAGAATCACACAGACGGAGGAGCCTGATGGGCTACATATAATTCCTATAAAAACTTCTAACTCAAGATGCTTTTAGTTGAATAGGCTGTAAAGGAAGAGGAAGCAGAGAAAACCTCCTCCGAAGCTCCTCACCGAGTGTTCCGATGAGAGACTCCATCCTCCACACAGCACACGCTTGTCTTCTGGTCTCCGACATCTACAATACACGTGCTGCTTAAGCCACTGCCAAAGGTGGCGCACACAGACTCCTGATGGACCACAATCCCTAAAAAACAAAAGGCAGACAGTGATCAGCTAGGGAGCAGAAAAGATCCTGTAACAAATATCTAATTAAAGTCTAGGAACCCCCAGGCAAGCATCACTGACCCTCCCAGAATAAGCATTTCAGTCAAGCAGTGAATTAAATCAACTGTGTCAGGAAAAAACAAAACAATCTCATTTCAGGCAGGTTTCCCTGGAATAACAGACATACCTGAAAAACCCATCTTCATTAGGATCATATTCACTAATTCTTTCACATGCTGTTTATTATAGATATCAGGAATTAATAAGATACATCTGTAATACTAAAAAGAAGAACAAAGGAGAAAAAGATAAAATGGTTAATATTCAAGTCAGGTCAAAACAAATTTTACTCAGAGAGGATTCTCTCTAAAGAAGCAGCAGCAATGGCTAGAGGCCCAAAGTAAAAGCTCAAGCTCTCTGCTATCTTTTAGGTTTTATATTTTAAAAAAAGTTGAAGTTTTGTGGACCTTTTTTTCCTTTTGAATTATTTAAAACTTGTAAAATGAAAAAATATGACAACTGATGTGTCCAAAAAAGGTCCAGAGAGAACATATAAACACGAGCAAGTTTGCTGATTGCAGAGCAATAGAAATACCAAGAACCAAACAAAATGAGGGAAAAAAAAGAAAGCACCAGATGGGAATTTAGTGAAGGAAAAAAGGATATTCTTAACACCTTAAATTGGAGACGGCTTCAAGGACACTGTCTTACAAAGAATGGTGTACTTTTATTGACCAAGAATCTCTAAAGACAATTCAGTAACTGGGAATTTCTGTTTACCTTTAAATCTTTCAGTGGGATTTCCAAGTATTTTTGTATTGCATGAGACCATATTACTTCAATATCTGCCAGAACAGCTGTAAGAGAGCCCCCAGGTCCTGGGTGAATATTTAACTGACCTCTTCTGATAGGCCAGTGAATATTATAACAGTCCAAAGGATTAACATACAGGGCCTAGAAACAATGGGGAGATGAATACATTGTTAGAACTCTTCTCTCAGGGTTTCCCAGATTCACATTCAAAAACCAAAGGCCAGAAGTTATCAGTAACATTTGCTGACTGTTCTCCTGTTGGGGATGGAGTGTCTAATATCTCAGGAGCCAGTGTGACTGTCTCTTCCTCAGGGTAGATTACAGAATGCTTGGGAACAACCAGAACTGGGTGGCAAAGCACATTAATTTTATAAATAGGACCTATGTTTTCTTCCATTTCACTGTAAACAAGTCTCCTACCTCTTCTCCCACCAAAAACTCAGGGTGATGAGATGTGTTTGTCCACTTATTTCCAGAGCAGTGATCTAAAATCGCAGGTCGCATCTGCTTGTTGTAGGAACGTGCCTGAAACAAAGGAACATCAGAAAATTCTGAGTCTATGCAAGGAAAAAAGGAGATACAGTGGCAAATTTTAATAACGAATCCAAGATTGGTGACAAAATAGGGATTGGTCACAAGTGGATTCTCCTGCCCTTTTCCACAACCTTGATTATTCCCCTCATGTTAACAGTCAGGCTGTGATTCACAGCCAGTCTAAAATGAATATTGCACTCTGCTGAAACTTGAATATAAATTTATATATTTGGTTAACCAAACAGTTCATTTTTTCTGTAAGATGTCTCAAGTAGCAGTTAGCTGTCTTTAACTTTATTCAAAACAACTGTTAGATTATGTTGTGATAGCTGTAACATCAGTGTGCATTTCAAACAAAAACTTGTCAAAACGGGTGAATTTTTGTGTAGCCATCTTAATATTGATGATGGGGGGAAAAAGGCAACATTTTCTGCATCGTATGCTTTGTTATTTCAAAAAAGGTAAAAATGCAACTGAAATGCACAGAAAGATATGTGCAGTAATATGGAGAAGGTGCTGTGACTTATCAAACGTGTCCAAAGTGGTCTGCAAAGTTTCGCACTGGAGATTCCTCACTGGACAATGCTCCCTGGTCCAGTAGACCAGTGAAGTTGACAGTGATCAAATCGAGACATTACTTGAGAATAATCAACATTATACCATGCAAGAGATAGCCAACACACTGAAAATATCCCAATCGAGCAATGAGTAATATTTGTACCAGCTAGGTTATGTTAATTGCTTTGATGTAGGATTGAAAGGAGTCCTGTATTATGGTCTCCTGGAAAACCACAAAGATTCATTCCAACAAGTACTGCTCCCAATTAGACCAACTGAAAGAAGCTCGTTGAAAAGCATCCAGAATTAGTCAACAGAAAATGCATAATCTTCTATCAGGATAACGTAAGACCACATGTTTGTCTATATGGAAAAACTACTATAGCTTGGATGGGAATTTCTGATTCATCCACTGTTTTCACCAGACACCACACCTTTCGATTTCCATTTATTTTATTCACAAAAGTTTTAGTGGAAAATATTTCAGATCCCCGAAAGTCTGTAAAAGGCACTCGGAACAGTTCTTTGCTCAAAAACATAAAAAGTTTTGGGAAGACAGAATTATGAAGTTGCCTGAAAAGCAGTAGAAGGCAGTGGAACAAAACAGTGAACACACTGTTCAATAAAGTTCTTGGTAAAAATGAAAAATTTGTCTTTTATTTTTACTTAAAAACTGAAGGAACTTTTTGGACATAGACTCATGTCCATCCCCAGCAGTACTGGTTTATCACACTAAAAGGACAAACATAGTAAGAATACAGCTTCTCATCAAGATGCTGGAATAATACACTCAAGACTCTCAGGCAAACTAAATGTTCATCAACTTGACATAAGAAACGCTACCTTACAAACTGGCGTGCCTAGACATTTGTAACACCAATTTAGGCATTCTGCAGGTGGTTATAAATGGTTTTCTTTCCTTTTTAAAGAAAATCCCATCTTTAATAATTTGCATAATGAAACAGGGAGTGCACACGAATGGTTATGACATAATAGCACTGGTCAAGGGATGAATCTGAAGAAAGAGCTGAGACCCAACCTGCTCAGGGGACACAGGAATCCGTCTTGTACCATTCGACATCTTTTTAGACCATATTGCTTGATCCACCATTTTAAGGCCATTTTGCCTTTGTTCGTTACTTTCAGGTTTCTGGCAGAAAAGAAACAGTGATGAACAGTATAAATGATTTAGTGAAAAAGAGAAAGTAACGACAAAATACTAATTTAACCTAGCAAGAGGAAATGCTCCCTCATCAACAAGCGTGTCCTTCACTTATATCACGTATGTTAACCCTAAGAATTCAAAGTAACCTTTTTATTATTTATTAAAAAAAAACAAAAACAGAAAAGCACCATCACATAAACCAACTGTTGCAATTATCTATAACCTCAAGGGACTTCTGACTTAATATCAGAGCATAGCACACTTTAAACTTACCAAGTATTTCTAGACTCTTCCATATATCGATATTACTTTCATGCTTACAATTTTATAGCAATATTTTTCCTACATGTGTTATTTCACTTAGTTAATGAGTATTCAAGTTATTGTGATATTGCAAAGAACATTCCATAAGTACTTTTGAAAAGATTATTTTATTTTCTTTCTATTTTTACTCCTGAGATTTAGTCCCTAAGATAGAATTAGAAGATCCAAAGGTATAAGTGAGTTTTAAACCCTTACATTGTCAAGTTATAGTTAAGTTTAGAAATGAACTTAAGGATGGTTTGCTAGTTATGCTAGAAAATGAAACCCTAAGGCCTACTATCAGAGTTATAGAAACTGTAAGTTCCTAAAACTATCCTTGATTTAAAGCTTAAAAGTGTATTATAATGTTATATACATATTTAATACCTATCATGAAAATTTTTCCTGTTAATTATCACCTGCAAAATAGGACATTTACTGCATCCTAAGTAAATGACCCCAAGAACATATTATTTTTTGCCTTAAAATTATGATTTATCCTAAGATTATAACAAGTGCTTATTGGAGGAATTCAATTTGCTACAGATTGAAAAAATAAGCTCAATATAAACTCTAAATATCTGGAAGAAAAAATATGGCAGCCAGTTAACAGACACCTGGATGCATCATTTTAAGAAACTGACAATTCTGTATCCTCCACTAAAAATCAGCTTCTTCGATACCCAATTCTTCCTGATGGGTTATAAAAATTAATTTTCTTTTGTTACAATTATTTCTATACAATCTAAAATTCCTAGCTCTGATAAAAAATTATATTTGTAACCCTGAACAATGTCATTATTTTAAGATACATTAAAGCTATGAAGATGTTGTTCAAGATGACGCCATACACTGAGTATCTAAGCCCTCCCAAGGTGACAACCTTGGGCTTTCTCTCCAGGTCCTCCATTTTGTGTGTGTGTGCTGTTTTTTTTTGTCCACACAGCGTGACTTGTGGGATCTTAGTTCCCTGACCAGGGGCTGAACTTGGCCCCTTGGCAGCAAAAGCAGAGTCTTAACCCCTGGAGTGCCAGGGAACCCCCCTCCAGGTGCTCATCCTGACTTACGTTTAGTCCCTCTCTTAGCAGCCAGCTGTCCTTGTACAGCGGCTGCCCCTGTTGCTTGTGTCTTCGTGCAATGATGTGAGGAATGCTGGCAGGAAGTGTGTCTGTAGCTCGACCAATCCTCAGAGTTGTGGAACCTGGATGTATGACAACAATGAAGTTGCTCTGGATTTGCTGTAAATATAAAACAAAGGAGTGTGACTTTAGAAAATAATATAGATGGTTAACAGGCTTAAAGAAGCTAGCTTCCTGTAATGACTATCAAACACATTTTGTATCTGTGTTTCGAGGATCTGACTCATGGCACAAAAGTCAACAAATCTTTGCTTAAATGAATGAAATCCTAAGCACCCAGTGCAAATCAAGCTATGACTTGAAGGTGTTTCTGTGCCAAGCACTACAGGTACAGTGCTGACAAGGACCAAGTCCCAGCCACTAGAGAACTTTCCATTTACTAAAGAAGACAGTTAAATAAGGAATAAGAGTGTGGGGAGTACTACGACTCGTGAAGTGCTGGGTTCCCTAAATCCGAACACCTAAAGATCTTTGTTAAAAAAATAAATAAATAAAAAGACCCTAAGGCTTCACTACAAACTTTCTGATTCAGAATCTCCTGGGAGAGAAAGCCTAGGAATCTGCAATTTACCAAAGCTCCTGACGTAACCAGTATCATCGCTCAGCTCTGACCACATTGGCTGAGTAGGTGAGGGAAGAAATGTAGTATTAGAACAGAATCGCTGTTTTCCAATGCTGGAAAGTAAGGCTCCATACAGGGACCACTTTCGAGAAGGAGCATAAACTGTATTCTGGTCACTGGTTTTTAAATACTTTACCCTTATTGAGTCTGTGCTATTTACCTAATCTGGTAAGAGTCTGGAGTTAAAGGCCAGAGTTCACAATTCTATCCTCGTATGTCTGCCTTTCACCACCCGCTCTTGGGAGACAGTCCACAAGGACTGACAAAGGAGCACAAATCAAGACAGTGGGCTTTTAGAGCCATAATTCTCAATGGAGAATATAACCTGAGTGACTGGGGAACCATTACCATGGAAACACGCTGAGGGACTCAGAGAGACTCCAACAGTCCTTCTGACAAATGGATGCCTCCGCTGAGAATGGCCTTTCCAGCACGACTCCGCAGCCAGCACCTACTCCGTTCCACCCGTTAGCTTCAGTTGTGTCTTCCTGGCCTGCCCCCTTTCGAAACATTTCTGTAACTTGCTGATAAGAAACAGTTCAGAACCTCCAAGACCAGGACCCTGCTTATTTCTCTAGCTTTACTCTAGAACTACTTCCTTCTCAGTCTCTTTGGTCTTCCAAATCCAGATTTCTCCTGATTTCTTAGCTTACAGTGCTGACCTTCAGGCCTGCACAAAGGCACTTCCCTTTGTCTGCAGTGTTCTTCCTCCCTTTTAAATCTTACTCTTCCCTTCAGGTCTTAAGTTAAATGTCATTACACCGGGTGTGTTTGTCCTGCTGTAATAAAATCTTATGGCACCCCTCCTTTTCATGACACTTGTCATTCTTACCATGATTTACTGACTGCTCTCCCAGAAGACAAAACCTTCATGTAAGAGGGGACTGTTACTGTCTCCTTCACTACTCTATGCCCAGCGCATGGCACAGAGGTCATCTGTTGAATGGTGATGGCACCATTCTCACAAGGCCTGGTGCTATTCAGCAGACTCCTCAAGCTTTTGTGTGTTATGGCCGACAACACACATCTAGGCGACTGAGTTAAACCGACGAGGCTGCTTGCCATCTGGGACAGGGTGGTGATGGTTTAGTTGCTAAGTCGTGTCTGACTCTTCCGCAATCCCATGGATTGCAGTCCCCCAGGCTCCTCTGTCCATGGGGTTTCCAAGGCAAGAATACTGGAGTGGGTTGCCATCTCCTTCTCCAGGGGATCTTCCAGACCCAGGGATCAAACTGGCATCTTCTGCTTGGCAGGTGGATTCTTTACCAATGAGTTACCTGGGAAGCCTGCTGTCAGGGACACCTGTACCCCATCAATGGCACACAGGCTGCAGGACACTGATTGGGAAGCTCTGGGAGTAAATACAGTTTTCCAAAGTCTGGACAAGGACTTTTTATTAATTACAAATTTATTTTAACATATTAGAGTAACTAGCCAGTGAATCTTACATATCATTTCCTGGATATTATTGCTTAAGAAAAGATTCAGAAGTTAAAAAAAAAAGGCATTCAGCAAATAACAGTAGAGGTGCCACAGAGGATATGGAAAAACCAAAAGGTGCTACATGACTGACTGATGTTAAGCAAAATTCCAACAGTGGTTAAGGGCTCAGGCTCTGAATTCACAGATATGGCTTCAAATTCAGACTGTGCCACTTCTTGGCTCTGACTGAAGTTCCTACCTGAGAGAGCTACTATGAGGATTAAAAGAGTTGATCATGCAGCTCGGAGTCTGGCTAGCTCTTCCAAAGTTCCCCTTCAGAAGAGGCCAGGCTCTGCCTTATACCACTCTCATGATGACACCCCTCTTAAGATCTCCAGTCTCATTTCTTGCTCTCTCTTCTTCCCTGATTTCAGATATTCTCACCTCCAACGCTTTCCCAGGCTCTCTTGGCCCAGGTCTCCTCCACAATGTTCTCCTGTCCTCACACTCCCCATGGCTAACTCCTAAATATCCTTTAGGTCTTTGTCTAGGTATCAGCTGCACAAATGGCGAAAAAAGTGGAAAAAGTGACAGAATTTATTTTCTTGGGCTTCAGCATCACTGCAGACAGTGACTGCAGCCATGAAATTAAAAGACACTTGCTTGCTCCTTGGAAGAAAAGTTATGACTAACCTAAAGAGCATGTTAAAAAGCAGAGACATCACTTTTGGTTGGACAACAAAGGTCCATATAATCAAAGCTATGGTTTTTCCAGTAGTTAGGCATGGACTTGAGAGTTGGACCACAAAGAAAGTTGAGCACTGAAGAATTGATGCTTTTGAACTGTGGTGCTTGAGACGACTCTTGAGAGTCCCTTGGACTGCAAGATCAAACCAGTCAATCCTAAGGGAAATCAACCCTGAATATTCATTGAAGGCACTGATACTGAAGCTGAAGTTCCAATACTTTGGCCACCTGATGTGAAGGGCCGACTCACTGGAAAAGAACCCTGATGCTGGGAAAGATTGAAGAAAGGAGGAGAAGAGGATGACAGAGGAGGAGATGTGGCATCACCAACTCAGTGCACCTGATTTTGAGCAAACTCTGGGAGATAAAGGACAAGGCGGCCTGGTGTGCTGCAGTCCATGCGGTCGCAAGGAATCGGACACGACTTAGCGACTGAGCAACAATGGTGCTCTGCATTAGCGAACCCGCATCAGGCCTTGTTACCGACATCAGGCCTTGTTACCTACTGCCCCAGCTCAACTGGAGCTTTCTCCTCCCGCCTCCTCTCCAAGTGGGAGCATCCTAGAGAGTGGGAACTGTCCTGGCCCCTACACACCAGCCAGTCTGCTCCCTCAACTACACGACAGTAAAGTGACAGCCCTGTCCCGGCCTCACGGTCCGGAAGGGGCTCGTACAGCAGTTGGGGGCGACCGGCGGGGACGCAGTGACCGGGCCAGCTGCCCAGTGCCCTCGGAGCGAACGGGAAATGCCCGCCTTGCACCACCCACCCGGGTGAGGGCCCAAAGCCCCGGGTCGCTCGCCAGTCTCCTCCCCTCGCCGCCCGCGCCCGGAAGCCGAGTCCGAGGCCCGGCCCCCGCCGCCTCACCTCCTGCAGCGACTCCGGCACCAGCGCGGGCACGATAGGTCGCTTCACCCCGCGCTGCTCCTTCTCCTTCTCCCCGCCCTTCTCCTTCCCGTTCTCCGCCTCTCCCTTCTCCGCCTGGGTCATGTCGGCCGCCGACGCCCCTCCAGTCTAGCTTCAGTGACGCGACGCGAACGCCAGAGAACTGGTCTCAGCGCAGACGATACCTTCGCTTACAGACAAGGCGGCCGCCAGGCGTCGGCCCAGAGGCTTCCGGGAAGGCGGAAGGGCGGAGGCCGAGCTGCCCGGAGCGGGCGGGGTGGGGGGCGGATTGGGCGGATGCGGATGCGATTGGTCAGGGCTGCCGCGTGCCGGCCAGCTACTTTGTGTTTTGTTTTGCGTACTTGCTGTTGAATCCGAGATACCTAGCCTGTCGCTTAAACCTCACACGTGTTTCCTCTGGCTTCTCAGATAACGTACGTAATTTTAGTTCTCCTCGTACTTCACTGGCTGTGCTCAGTCTGGCCTCGGATGTTAGTGTTCCCTGGAGAGTTTAGGGCATCTCTCTACAAACTACTTGGAGGACTTGATCCAGTTTCATGGCTTTAAATATGAAGATAACTCCCAAATATGTATTTCCAGTTTGGATCTCTCCCTGATAACCAACTCTTTAGTATCTCCACTTAGATGTCTACAAGGCATTGCAAACTTATGTACAAAATGGAACTCCTGATCCCCCATATCTACTCTCACTTAAACCATCCTCAGCAAGTTTCACTTTGTTTCTTCAGTCATCCACATCTTCTACAGCCAAATCCATCAGCAAATCCCAGTCTCTCAAATATGCCTTCAATGCAACCACCTCTCCATTCCTACCACCATTACCTAGTCCAATCTACTGTCTCACTTAGAACACAACATCCTCTGAATGCATTTCCCTGCTTCCAGTCTGTCCTCCTGTGATCTGGTCTTCATACAAACCAGTGTATTAATGCCTCTCCACTCCTATTTCCAGGCAGAGTTGAATAAATGCTTACAAATGGATACAAAAACACTTTTACCTGAACACCTTGGATCCAAAGACTGTTAAACACAAAATAGAATTGTCTGTACTATTCATTTTTTCATAACTGTTTTAGTGCCTATTGTGACTTCCCTGGTAGCTCAGACGGTAAAGCCTCTGCCTACAATGCAGGAGACCCGGGTTTGATCCCTGGGTCACGAAGATCCCCTGGAGAAGGAAATGGCAACCCACTCCAGTATTCTTGCCTGGAAAATCCCATGGACGGAGCCTGATAGGCTACAGTCCATGGGGTCACAAACAGTCGGACACGACTGAGCAACTTCACTTCACTTCTTCAGTGCCTATTACATGTAGCCACTGTTCAAAGCTACGTGTAATAGGCACTGAAATAGTTATGAAAAAAATGAATAGTACAGACAATTCTATTACTGTTCAAAGCAGGCTTCCCTTGTGGCTCAGCTTGTACAGAATCTGCCTGCAATGAAGGAGACCTGGGTTCAATCCCTGGGTTGGGAAAATCCCCTGGAGTAGGGGAAGGCTACCCACTCCAGTATTCTGGCCTGGAGAATTCCATGGACTGGATAGTACATGGGGTCACAAAGAGTCAGACATGACTGAGTGACTTTCATTTCACTTCACTGTTCAAAGCACTGGGATAAAGAAGAAAAATCCCTAACCAAATAGAGCTTTCATTCTAGTGAAAGAAGAGTTACCTGCATTCAGATGGGGTTAAAGCCAACAGGTAGCACCTCTAGAACTAAAATTGGCAGATAGACTGAAGCCCATAATTTTAAAGACCACTTATCAAACGAACATTCTGTAGCTCAGGGAACATTCTGTACCCTGCTAACTACATTTGGTAGCAAATAAGACATACTGTATTAAAGATCCATGGGACAGATAGGTTTTAAGATTAAAAATTAATTCAAGAGAATAGATATCATATGCATACTACTGAAATAAGCACAGTGATTTATTTATAAATGAGAACAAAAAACCCAACAATGAACAATATTTCATAAGTTGAAAAAGGTGACACTAATAGTAATCAATACACAGTCTTTTATTTTCCTTCAAATTTGCAGCTTTTTGAGTTTTAATTTTATAAAGATGAGAAGTTGAGAAGTCAGCTTTGTAACCTAAAAATTTTACTTATTAAAACTATATTAACACTTTCACAGACGATACAAAACAGATGAGACAAATGTGCATTTATAGAACTGCCTTGTCAGTCATGCCAGATCCCTGCAGAGGGAATTCCCAGCATGACCTCATTTGTCTGTGAGGACACAGAGCAGTCCTAGTTTAGACGTACACGTTCATCTAACTTGTCCAGCATGGTCAGCACTCCATTTCTTGATGGTTTCCTTCTGCTATTAATGTGCACGTCCAGTTGTCTGCTTCTTAGAGCAGACATTTACCTAAAAGAGAACATTATAATAGTTACTCATTGGTAATTTGGATCTGTATGAAAAACTTTGCATGTTATAAAACCTTCTGCAAAAGACATTTTGATTCAAAAGATAATTTTTCAAGGGTTAAGATATAAATATTTTTCCAAATAAGACATTTGAGTATAAAATGCTATGACTTCTATTTTCCTAAGGAAAGCCTTCCTAAGGAGACATTTTCAAAATGAAATCTCTGGAGAACTGCAGACTGTAAGTTACCTTCCTCATCCACCGGCCATTGGAGGAGGATTAGGGCCCTGCAGATGATTAATTCGACCCATTCTTCTTCTGGGGGCGTTTCCTGGTGGCCTAAGATAAGAAAAGTTAATTTTTACTGTTTAGTAGGTTCTTTTCAAACACTCAAATAGATCCTTTTCTTAATTTAAAATAGGAACTACCATTTAGATCTGAGTTGAAAATTCAAATACTGAAAGAGACCAGATACATTACACACATGAGGAAAAGTGAGTCAAGCAAGAATTATGATAAACTGAACAATAGCTCCTATAAATGCCTACCTGAAACCCAACTCCAGTTTATTTTAGCCATATGGAAACACAAGCCTCACCCAGTGCTGCTGGACCTTGAGATTTCCATTAGCAGCTGGAAATCTATAGACTCTAAAGTGAAATCTCTAGATTTTAATGTTGACCATCGCTTTTCATTCTCTAGTTTAGACTTTTCCCATAGGATATTTGATGTATTTAGCTTTGTCAGATTAACTCAGATTATCAAATCAGAGGCAACTTGTTTGAGTTACAATAATGCATTAATTTTGTAAAACAGAATTTAAGCCTTTAAATGAGCCTAACTATGTCTGTCTGCCTATTTTTAATAAATTACACAGAGGGGTAAAAACATCTTTTATTAATTTAAAAAGTTATACCCTCTTCCGTCATCATATCTGGAATCAGATGAGCTTCCGTAGCCTCTTCTCTTTTTCACATCTTGTTGAAGCAGAGTTCTGAAACTGAAAGGGGCAGGAAACAACAGAAGATCCACTTTCAACACTGAAAACTTTCCATGGCTTCAACTATCATCTCTGTGGGAGGAAGACTAAACTAACTTAGCTCCAAAGCCCCCTTTCTTGAGGCTAGCTAGACAACACCATCTATCACAAACACAGGTTTCAACACAGTATGCTGTGTTCTGTGCAAGCTTCCATCCTTTGTCTTTCTTATTTGCTGTAACTCTTCTAGACAGAGTCTACGAATGACTCTGAAACCAGAGTCAACTCCAACTTTCTTCCTCTGCTCGGTCTTGATTGTCAAGCCCCAGAGACTGCTTTTAAAGTACCGCATGTATATTTCTGTGCCAAAAGCTTACCTAATGTTACCTTGGGGAAGGAGGGATTGAGGTGGTATGCCAGAGGCACAGGGCTTTCTGGGAATTCATTTAAATGGAATTTTCTTTATTTGTCAAGGGGAAAGGATTTAACTAAATAAAATTAAAATTTAACTAAATTAATTAAACAAACAATATGGAGGTGAAATTTCTAAGAGATTGCAAAGAAGTTTTGCAGTGAGTACCAAACTTAGGCCTTTCTATCTCCTGTTATATTTCTCTATGGTAGTCTCTTCTATTTTACCCCTTTTCATTTATGCTACATGCAGACATCAGATTAAACTTTATATGCCAGAGCTACCATCAAATTAAGTATAAATATCATAGGCTGATTTTCAAACTTCTCTGCCATCTTTCTTGTGTCTCTCCCACCTGGAATAACCTCCTCTGATGTCTACCTCCCACCATCATGCCCTCCCCAAGGCCCCTTGTAAAATCAAAGTATTTACTGACATTAAAGTCAATGAAGAAACTATCTTCCACATGTTGAGTTCTTGGGCCATGAGACACTCAAATGTATGTTTAAATTTTGGATGAGTAAGACTTTTTAGTAGTTGATGAAAAATTTTCATAAAACAGAATATGAGAGACCAAAAAAAACAAAAAAGAAAGAATTTAACTAAGAATTGCTTGAAATTATGGTGAATTATGTGTATCCTGTGTATTGATGCTAATCCTTCATTTAAGAAAAAAAGTTTATGGCTTGGGAGCTTTTAAAATTCAAGATCTAATTCCCCTTGTTTACTCAATGTATACTGTGCAATAAAAGTTGCACGTACACATGAAAGGTGGAAATAACATAAAGTGAGGTATGTCATTGGGCAAGAGAAAGAGTTGGTCTGGCCCCATAGCTGCAGGCTGAAATGGTTACCACGAGGGCTAAGTCATGGTCAACCTTACTAACTCAAGAAGATATTTATAATCATACAAGGTGTTTGAGGGGAGTTTTCCCAGTATACAGGTCTTTATCTCTCTTAGAAAAACTATTAATAAAATTCACAATTGAAAACTGCTTCAGGAAAGCTGAGCTTGTTTAAGATACCAACATAATGTCTCTAATGTACCTCTGTCAACTTAAATATCAGGGCTATTAACAGCACTACCATACTTACAACAAAACCACGAACTCAGCTATTCCCCAGAAGAAATCTGTTATAAAAGATAATCTCCATGGGGACTGACTCCTGCTGTCCAACACCTGTCCTGCAGATAAGAATGAAGAAACTTTGGTTAGTGCTACAAATCCCTGACACAAGACACATTACACTTAAATCAGTCGGGTAACAATCATAAGCTCAATTTTCAACATGTTCGCTATTCCAAACGGTCTATGCAAGGAGAAGTCTGTTATGTGTACATGGTCCTAAGGAAAGGTTTGGGGAAGTGAAGCTCTGTGATCTAGAGGTCATTCCCTTCATATGTCAAATAATGCCTCCTATAGTTTGTAATTTTTGGTGGGTGATATCTCAAGATTTTTCTTTTTCTTTTTTAATGACATAAAATATAACAGAAAATTTTATCACTTTAATCATTTTAAGTGTACAATTCTATGGCATTAAGTACATTACCATAAACCATCATCATCAGCTACTTCCAGAGCTTTTTCATCTTCCCCAACTACAACTCCACACCCCTTAAAGACTAACTCCCCATTTCTCTGCTCCCCAGACTCTGAAAACCACCATTCTACTTTGTGTCCCTATGAACTTGACTGCTCTAGGAAACTTGTATGAGGAATCATACACTATTTGTACTTTAACAACTGGCTATTTCACTTAGTACAATATCTTCAGGATTCATCCATATTGTAGAATATGTCAAAATATCCTTCCTTTTTTAGGCTGATGAATATTCCACTGTATGAATATACTACATTTTGTTTATCCATTCATCTATTGATGGGCACTTGGGTTGCTTCTACGTTTTGGCTACTGTGAACATGCTACTAAGAACATAGGTGTACAAGTATCTGTTTATTCAAGCATTTTGAGGAAACAAATGAGATGAATGAGTATAAAGAATGCTCACACCACTTCCATTTCCTAGATGTGTTTGGAGTATCTCTTTCACTTGCAAAGTCTCTTGCCTAGATAAAAAGACTGTTTATACATACTCTTAAAATCTTCATAGCCACGTAACAGTTGTTATGTTAAAATTCCTATAAGTCAAAAAATTTGTGTGCTCTAAGTACTGAAGAGAATTTGGCTTACAGCTATTTCTTTAACAGAATGCTGTTGATCCTAATTACAGATTCCAGTTTTATCTTACAGAAAAATGCATCTACTTTTCAAACCACTTTAAATAATAGAAGCTATATCAGGAAAAGTGAATACTCTATAGAGTTTCAATCTTATAAATCAACAGGTCAGAATATCTTGAGAGAAGAGCCATCTGTCAACTACCTGTTCTCTCCATTTTCCCAAGGGCTTCACCACACTCACTGCCACCCTCGCCCCCCGCCACCTACAGCTTACTTTTCCTCTTTCACAGACCAGCTTACTTTCAGTATCCACTTGGATCTGAGCTCCTACACAGCTATTGAGAAAAAGGGGCTACTACAGAGTGTGAGGGCTTCCCAGGTGGCTCAGTGGTAAAGAATCCACCTGCAATGCAGGAGACATGGGTTCGATCCCTGGGTCTGGAAGATCCCCGGGTTGGGAGGATCCCCTGGAGAAGGAAACGGCAACCCACTCTCGTATTCTTGCCTGGCAAATGCCATGGACAGAGGAGCCTGGTGGGCTACAGTCCGTGGGGCTGAAAAGAGTCTGACACCGACATGACTGAACAACTGAACAATAGTATGTGATTGGCTTGGTTCTGCCTCTTACTAGTTCGGCACCATTGAGACATTTTCCTTCTCTAAGAAAAAGCATCACAAGACTAGTCATCATATACATTTGTTGGAAAAAGAAAAAGTCATCTGACAGTAAGAGAAAATTTTTGTCATCTATGAAATACTGATACAGTCCTTCTTAGAAAACAGATCTAACTAGAACTGGTCAATTTCTTCCTATGCAGTTCTAAGGAGCCTTATTGAATGCATTTGTACCACTCAGTTTCTTGTGCTTTTTCTCCCAGTTTCTGAAGGCAGAAACTTCTCCTCCCTCAGATAGAAATAAGTGGCCTGAATGCAACTGGCTTTTCTCAACTACACAGGTGAGATTATAGGCCCTAATAAGACTTTATTTATGCAGATAAAAAACAACAAGGAATACACAAGACACGCTACAAATATATATAAGTAGTCAGTAAATAATAGAAGCTGCCAGCCTTAACCACAAAGGATGTAACACAAGGTCTGCAAGTGCCTAAAACCAAGACGAAACTTTTGAGTTTTGGAGGAGAAGAGAGATTTTGAAAAGCAAAGAAGTGCAGTGTGCTTAGCCAGAAGACTTCAGACTACAGTATCTTCATAGCCTCTTAAGATAAACAGATGATTCAAACGGAACCAGGATCTGGCTCCTGTGATCCAAGAACTAGTTAAAAGGGCACCAAGAAGACATTTGTGTCACCTGAGTCAAACAAGTGGGCAGGCAGTTCTGACTTTTCCCCACAGTCATACTGTGTCTTTCTTTCCATCCACTGTCTTTGGGGAACCACTGAATTAAGTCTCTCTCAGCTTCTCCATTCCAGGAACAATCAGCTTGTTCCCACAGGGAGTGCTGTTTCTCCCTATGCCCCTTGAAATTAGGACAGAAAATTACCTGCGTGACGTGCTCCCTCTCACCTGGGGGGGAAAAGTCTATCCAAAGCTTCTAGTCCAGGCTCTTACAAGAGGCAGCCTAGTAGACAACCGCAAGGAAGGTGACGTCAGCCTACCGGCGTTAGAAACCCAAATAAACCATCAGAACTACATCTGTGATCCTGGGCAAACTAATTAATCCGGCTGCGGCTGTCTCCACCCGCAAAACAGACAATACTTTTCACCCGGATAAGGCGATTTAGAGACTGAATGCGTGGACACACGAGCGACTCTTTTAAAAGTGTCCGAGGCATAGCGCAACGCAGATGGTGTAAACACTGTGGTCTTCACTATTAACACTTAAGGACACTGACGCCCGAAAAGGAAAGACCACTTTTCAAGACCCACAAGCAGAAGCTCCAGGAGGGCGAGATCGCCGGACGCTCGGCACAGCAGTCGTCAAGGGGACCTCAGCCCCCGCCGCCTGCTCAGCGACGATCGGCTGAGGAGCTGCAGGCCGGGGCGACTTCGCCCCCAGCTCCATTTGGCCGGGGGGCGTGCACAGGAAACCGGAGCCTGGCCGGCGGACGAGCACGGAAGAAACCCGGGGTCCGGCTTTCCAGCACGGAGGTCGCCCACGTTGCCCCTTCAACTCACCATTCGAGATGTAAACCATTTTGCCTCTCCTCCGCCTTCAGGGCGACGGCGACACCTGGCCCCTCTTGGATACCTTATCTCCCTCCGCGCCTCCCTCTGACTTCACAGGCGGTGAATAGACAAAACAGTGACCGAGAAGGGAGGTGGGCAGAGCTCATTGGCTCTACGGGGACACGCCCCCTCTACGGGGACACGCCCCCCCGACGTGCGTTTTGGCCACGTCATGCCTGCGACTTCCGGTGTAAAGCGGCGGCTGGGGCCGGGGATCGGATGTGATGTTGCGGAATTAGTCTGTGAACGTTCGCTTTTTCTAAGAGAGCTGGTTTGCTCCGGCTGGAGAAGAGGCGCTGCTTTCTAGTTTGGAGGGCCGAAGGCTGGGGAGTCAAGGCTACGTGTGCAGTGGCTTGAAGAACCGTTCGCAGGAGGAAGTTCCTGAGAATTTTCCAAAATTGTGGATCTTTGAGGGTGTGCCGGGAGGGGCCTTAAGGGAAGAGACGGTGATCAAACCGAAAAGAACGTTATCGTGAAGCCGTCGGGAATACACAGGCACTCTCTAGACGAGGGGCTAATTCTCTTTAGAACTCGTGTTTCTACTCCTGGTTCGCTGGAAGTGGATGGAGTTCTTATCAGCTCTTGTGAGATAGCTGAAAAATACTGTAGCGCGAGGTATCTATACCTTACTCTGCTAGTTTTTATTTTATTCTTATAGGGCTTCCCTGGTGGCTCACGCCTGCCAACGCAGGAAATGCGGGTTCTATCCCTGGGTGGGGAAGATCCGCTTTAGAAGGAAATGGCATCCCACTCCAGTATTCTTGCCTGGGAAATCCCATGGTTAGACGCGACTGAGACAGCACACCGTCATTGTGTGATACACCAGCAGTGTGGAGGTGACAGATGAATGAGAAGCCATCTCCTGGTCATTGATTAAAAATGGACCACATATCTTGTGCTGATGGCTACTTACTCCTCCAGTCACTGGGCTACTTTCTGGTGCTTTACCTTGGCAATCTCATTCTTGTCCCTTTGCTTTTGTCCTTGGCTGTTCTTTCTGCGTGGACTCCATTATTTTTTTTTTTTCCTCCAATTGTCAAGCCATGTGTGTGGTATCCTCAGAAAGTCCCTAATCATCTTAACTAAAATGAAATTGAAAATTACATTTTGGAAATAATATTTTGCATTTAACGATGTGTGCTAAGATTGTATGTTCCAATATCTAGAATAAACAAATATTTATTTTCATGTTGACTTCTTCAACAGCAGTTTCCCCCCGAAAGTGCATACTAAGACAAGACAATATCCTTCATCTGAAGTTTTTGCATCGCAATCAGAGGTTTCTGTCTGCACAAATATTGACATGGGGTCATTAGTTTTCCCAAGGACCTTTCTTAACACAAGCCGTGCCATCATCATCTCTTACCTGCTTGTCTAGTTGTCGTCTACCTGAAATCCCAGCTTCCACCCTTACCAGCCTTAAGCAGCTTTTCACACTGCAGCAAGACCAGCCTTATAGAGTTTTTCACACTGCAGCAAGAGTGATCTTACAGAGGAAGTAATTTCCTGCAATCTTTTAGATACTAAAATTTAATGATTTCCTATTGGTCCTAAGATCCAGTTCCTTGTCAGCGTCTACGGGCCCTTCCCGACCCATCCACTTGATTCCCCCTTCACTACACCTCCTGCCACAATCCCACTGAAATTTTGCTGTAGCAGCATTGTTCATTTAGTCTCAAGCACCCAAGTTCTTTGCTGTCTGCAAGACTGCATGTGCTTTTCCTTCTACCTGGGGCACTCTTACCCTGACTTCTTGCACAGCCAGCTCCTTTCATCTTTTAGGTCTTAGGGCTTAAGTCACCACTTCTGAATTCCTTCTCCAGGCCTGTCATCTCCATGATTATTTTCTTCATAGTACTTGTCACAATGTGAAAATATTTTATGTCATAACTGGCTTGTTTCTTTCCAGAAAACAAGATGTAAGAGGTCCAGAATCTTACCTGCCTTGTTCCCTCTTACATCTTCAAAGTCTGTCATAGTCCTTGGCAGGTAGTAGGTATTCAGGTATTTGTTGGTAGAGAGGGAGGGAGAGAAAGAGGGAGCGATCTAAAAGGCCCCTAAAAATCTCCCCAGTCCCGAAAGGTGGAAGGGAACTAATATTAGGATCTCCCAGGTACTAGACAAATGGCTCTGTCCCCCTATCCCTCCATCTAGATTATTTCTTCCTCAGATTTTAATGCTGTGATTCCCTAATCAACTACCTTTAGCCTTTTCCACTCCATTTCATGCTGTTTAGCCACTCGCTTAATCCAGTTTTGCCTCTTTTCTGCTCACTCCTTTGGTTTCTTCCCACCAGCTGACAATGAACACCTCAGCTTCCCTGGTCTGGCATTGAGGCCTTCCTAGATGTATCTTCTTAGGTTTATCTCCATGATTACTTTCCTAATGGAACTTTTCCCTCCTTGTTGCTTCTGCTGATTTGTTTCCTGTTGATGGGAATCTTCCCCGCCTCTTAAAATCTAATTCATCCTTGAGGTGAGGCATGTTCTTATTAAATGAAATACTGAATAGCAAATGTGAAACGACTTTGCAAACTGAAAAAATAAATATTTCATATAGGTAGGTAGATAGATATAGATAACTAGTAGCAAGATGAGCTGGGGACAAAGAACATTTCCCCCCTTTCCCTAACCTTTCATGTAAATAATTAATTGCATGTTAGTTACCAGCCACATGTGGCAGTTGAGTAGTTGAAATATGCTTTAGTCTGAACTGAGATGTGCTGTATGTGCAAAATCACAATAGATGAGAGATATAAAATGAAATAATGCCAAATATCTCAGTTTTTAATATTGATTACACATGCTAAGTTGCCTCAGTCATGTCTGACTTTTTGCAACCCCACGACTGTAGCTGGTCAGGCTCCTCTGTCCCTGGGATTCTCCAGGCAAGAATACTGGAGTGGGTTGCCATTTCCTTCTCCAGGAGATCTTCCCGACCCAGGGATCAAACCCATATCTCTTGAGTCTCCTGCATTGGCAGGCAGGTTCTTTACCACCACCACATGGGAAGCCCAATATTGATTACATGTTGAAATAATATTTTGGATATTGGATTGAAATATTTTACTTAAAGTAATTTTGCCTGTTTCTTTTTACTTTTTAAATGGGACTGCTAGAAAACTTTACATACTTGGCTCACATTTATGTTTCACATATTCCTTTTGGACACCACTGGGCTAGAGTGAAGATGTTATTAGCCTGGCACAGAAAAGGAACTCAGTAAATATTTGTTGAAGAGCTGAATGAATGAATGAATGAATGATCTTCAGTTCAGTTCAGTGCAATCACTCAGTCGTGTCCGACTCTTTGCGACCCCATGAACCACAGCACGCCAGGCCTCCCTGTCCATCACCATCTCACGGAGTTCACTCAGACTCACGTCCATCTAGTCAGTGATGCCATCCAGCCATCTCATCCTCGGTCGTCCCCTTCTCCTCCTGCCCCCAATCCCTCCCAGCATCAAAGTCTTTTCCAATGAGTCAACTCTTCACATGAGATGGCCAAAGTACTGGAGTTTCAGCTTTAGCATCATTCCTTCCAAAGAAATCCCAGGGCTGATCTCCTTCAGAATGGACTGGTTGGATCTCCTTGCAGTCCAAGGGACTCTCAAGAGTCTTCTCCAACACCACAGTTCAAATGCCTCTATTCTTCGGTGCTCAGCTTTCTTCACAGTCCAACTCTCACATCCATAAATGACCAGTGGAAAAACCATAGCCTTGACTAGACGGACCTTAGTCGGCAAAGTAATGTCTCTGCTTTTCAATATACCATCTAGGTTGGTCATAACTTTTCTTCCAAGGGGTAAGCGTCTTTTAATTTCATGGCTGCAGTCACCATCTGCAGTGATTTTGGAGCCCCCCAAAATAAAGTCTGACACTGTTTCCACTGTTTCCCCATCTATTTCCCATGAAGTGATGGGACCAGATGCCATGATCTTCGTTTTCTGAATGTTGAGCTTTAAGCCAACTTTTTCGCTCTCCTCTTTCCCTTTCATCAAGAGGCTTTTTAGCTCCTCTTCACTTTCTGCCATAAGGGTGGTGTCATCTGCATATCTGAGGTTATTGATATTTCTCCCAGCAATCTTGATTCCAACTTGTGTTTCTTCCAGTCCAGCGTTTCTCATGATGTACTCTGCATATAAGTTAAATAAGCAGGGTGACAATGTACAGCCTTGACATTCCTTTTCCTATTTGGAACCTCATATTCCAAGATGTCTGGCTCTAGATTAGTGATCACATTATCATGATTATCTGGGTCGTGAAGATCTTTTTTGTACAGTTCTTCTGTGTATTCTTGCCACCTCTTCTTAATATCTTCTGCTTCTGTTAGGTCCATACCATTTCTGTCCTTTATCGAACCCATCTTTGCATGAAATGTTCCCTTGGTATCTCTAATTTTCTTGAAGAGATCTCTAGTCTTTCCCATTCTGTTGTTTTCCTCTTTCTTTGCATTGATCGCTGAAGAAGGCTTTCTTATCTCTTCTTGCTGTTCTTTGGAACTCTGCATTCAGATGCTTATATCTTTGCTTTTCGCCTCTCTTCTTTTCACAGCTATTTGTAAGGCCTCCCCAGACAGCCATTTTGGTTTTTTGCATTTCTTTTCCATGGGGATGGTCTTGATCCCTGTCTCCTATACAATGTCACGAACCTCATTTCATAGTTCATCAGGCACTCTATCTATCAGTTCTAGACCCTTAAATCTATTTCTCACTTCCACTGTATAGTCATTAGTGATTTGATTTAGGTCATACCTGAATGGTCTAGCGGTTTTCCCTACTTTCTTCAATTTGAGTCTGAATTTGGCAATAAGGAGTTCATGATCTGAGCCACAGTCAGCTCCTGGTCTTAGTCTTGTTCTTTCTGACTGTATAGAGCTTCTCCATCTTTGGCTGCAAAGAATATAATCAATCTGATTTCGGTGTTGACCATCTGGTGATGTCCATATGATGACTAATATTTATGCACAATTTACTATGTGTCAGGCACTGTTCTAAGCATGTTTTACTCATTAGTTTAATCCTTATAACAACAACAATAATAGCTAACATTTATATAGTACTTACTGGGGCTTCCCTCATAGCTCAGTTGGTAAAGAATCTGCCTGCAATGCAGGAGACCCTGGTTTGATTCCTGGGTTGGGAAGATCTGCTGGAGAAGGGCTAGGCTCCCCACTCCAGTCTAGACTTGATCTTCCCTTGTGGCTCAGCTGGTAAAGAATCCGCCTGCAATGTGAGAGACCTGGGTTTGATCCCTGGGTTGGGAAGATCCCCTGGAGAAGGGAAAGGCAACCCATTCCAGTATTCTGGCCCGGAGAATTCAGTCCATGGGTCGCAAAGAGTCGGACACGACTGAGCGACTTTCACTACCCTGTACTAAGCAATGTTCTAAGTGCTTTGATGTATTAATTCATTTAGACCTCAACCTTATTGAGCTCTACAGTTTTTCTCATTTTACAGATAGGGAAACTGAGTCATAAAGAGCCCAAATGACTTGTCCAGGGTCACACAGCTAGCAAGAAACAGCTGAGATTAAGACTAAGAGTTTGGCTCTATAGTTTATGTGCTTAACTCCTATGCTAGGGAATTCCCTGGCAGTTCTCCACTCTCACTGCTGAGGGCTGGGTTCAACCCCTGGTCAGGGAACTAACGTCCCACAAGCTGCATGGTACAGCCAACACCACCCCCCGCCCCCAAATAAAGCAAACTCCTGGGCTCTACTGCCTCTGCACACACAGGTAGAGGAACTGTATTGAGAAGAGGAGGATATAATCCAGTGTGGTACTCACGGAATGGGAGGTGGTCTCTGAAGCCTAAATGCATCTCAGTTTTCTCAAATTTACAGAATAGCTTCACATACTTTTTCTTTTCTAGACACCCTAAGTGTAAAAGCCCCCTGTGCTGTGCCGTGCTTAGTGGCTCAGTTGTGTCCAACTCTTTGAGACCCGCATGGACTGCAGCCTGCCAGACTCCTCTGTCCATAGGGATTCTCCAGGCAAATACACTGGAGTGTGTTGTCATGCCTTTCTCCAGGGGATCTTCCCAACCCAGGGATTGAACCCAGATCTCCTCCCTTGCAGGTAGATTCTTTACCAGCTGAGCCACCAGGGAAACCTAAGAATCTCTAAATCGATGACCTAGGCTTCACTGTTCCAATCCCTTGGCCAGAGGGAAGGGCTATTCTGAATGACAAATACCTCTGGAGCTGGGACTGGAGTCAATCCCACTTAAACCACATGGGTAAACAAAGGTGATATTTACTACAATATAGTGAAGGAATGGGTTTTCCTGGTGGCTCAGTGGTAAAGAATCCACCTATCAATGCAGGTTCAATCCCTGGATTGGGGAGATCCCCTGGAGAAGGAAATGGCAACCCACTCCAGTATTCTTGCCTGGAAAATCCTATGGACAGAGTTGCTGGGGGGCTATAGTCCTTGGGGTCGAAAAAGAGTCAGACACAACTTAGCAACTAAACAGCAACAGTGAAGGAATGCTGTGTAACATCAAAACAGTAAGATGCCTTCAGTACTGCCTTTAAGGAACATGGGAAACAGATGGCATTTATATTCTTCATTAACTTTTTTATGAGTTTGTTCTAATTACTGTCTTTGTATTCTTTATTTCATTAGGGCTCAGATGTCTCAGCTCTTTGTCTTTTTTTTCTACGTATATTCTTCACTGATGTTTACACAGTAACTTTTTTTAAATTCCTTTTAAGTTATATAGTCTCAGACTGGACATGCTGTGAAAATCAGGGGCTTACTGTTTTGAACCAGTATAAGCACTTTATCCTTTCAGTTGAACTGATGGTTTTACTGCTCTACCAGTCACTTTCTTAAACTATTTGAACTCATTTTCTGCATCAAAAATGGAAAAAAATACTAGAAATTCACAATACTAACTTCTTGGGAGAATTTGGTGGATTAAAAAGTTGGGGATTTCAGCTTTAGTCTCTAAAGTATGTTACTGTTACTGTTCAGTTGCTAAGTCATGTCCGACTCTTTGTGGCCCCATCCACCGCAGCACACCAGGCTTCCCAATCCTTCTCTATCTCCTGGAGTTTGCTCAAATTCATGTTTATTGAGTCGGTGATGCTATCCAACCACTTTATCCTCTGTTGCCCCCTTCTCCTTTTGCCTTATCACAAAATTAATTATATTATCAGTTTCATTAGTGAGCCTGTGTGGTTAAATTTAAACACATCTCTTTAAATGAATAAGGTATATCTAGAGTCTACCTGTAATTCTGTTACAGGAAGAGAAATACTATTTCAATTATAATTTCTAACCTTTTAAACTCATGATCAGATTTTAGTAATGTGGTACTATAATGGTACAATGGTAAATGGAAGAAAATACCTGTACAGATTTGTAAAGTAAAACCATTAGAGACTTAGGTGTTGGTTGTGTTATATCTGGGGGGCATTAACTTATTATTAAAAACACACTTATTATTTTTAGAATTATATTCTATAGTACCAAAAAATTATTGCTTTAAAGCCTTAAGTCTAGATTCCTAAAAAATGCAGTAAAGAAATGTAACAGAAGTGTACATTCTATTGCTGTGTGAAGTCTCAAGTAACATTGATTTTTACATTTTGAAAAACTAGAATATAGATATTTGCCTGTTAACTTTAAGAAACATACGATTAGTCTTACTCTCTAAATGGTTTGGAGCAGAGAATTTCATAGTCCTTTAGGTCTTTTTGTTTTAATGTGGTGCCTGTATAGAATATAAAAGTCAAAAGATACAAATAATATCCCATGAAGAACAAGTCTCCTGCCTTCTCATTGTCTCCCCTTAAGCCAGGATTCTAAATGTCCATCCCTCACTTAGTGAGGCCATTACCAGCCCTGCCTGGCAAGTTCCTCTTGGGCAACAGTAACCTCAATGACAGACTCACCTCCCTGAAGTCCCATCTTCTCTGGGATCATGGCCAAGCAATTCCTCACTTACTGTCATCTTTAATGCACTTAAAATGTTTTCTCCCTGACTTTATCCAGGTTCTTAAAGTTGTGCTCAGAGGAAGAGTTAGTGCAAATTACTTCCTCCTTTGTAATGAAGTGGAAGTTGATGTATCTATTTAACCAAATCAACATGGCCATTTAGATTATGTCTTAGATTAAGTACTATTTTGCCTTTCACTTGAGCAATTATGTTATTTGTGTACAAAATTTCCAGAACAACTCCTAGTGTTTCAAATGAAGTCAAAACACATTATTACTTATGAACAGAAAGATTATTGTCAGTATTAGTACTATAAATAATAGTATTGTAATATGTAATAATAGTATTGTAAATAAATATTACAAATAGTAAATTGTAAGTAATTTACTAAAAATAGTATGATATTGATGCAAACAATGGTAAATTAAAAACTGCGAGTGAATTTAAAATATATTTTACAAATAAACATTCTGCTTTTAATCTTTCTACAACCAAGTAGATGAATAAAACCTGACTTTGGTTTGATATTCTTGGTCCTGTTAATTAAAGGCTCAATGAAAACAGATTCATTTTGTAGTCTCCTCAGGAAAGTTCTTTATGGTCCAGTGATGAATGGTCCTTGGAAAGATTGTTCCAAGGCTCTAAACGGGGCTGCCATTGCCTCAGCTAGGTAGTAAGATGTGCTGCTGCTGTTGCCTAAACATCACCTTATTTTTTCTTACGAACTGTATGACACAAGCGTACAGTTAGTGACCTGGTGAATATTGCCCAAGATCAAATATGGTTCTTAATTTCAAAAAAATCATCTTTCACAATTATCAGTAATCCATCTCTTTTGCTGTCACACTCTAACTTGGTTTTGATGAGAAGTATGAAGTGGAGACTCTGAAAATGGAATCTGGCAGCAGACAAAGTGTTGCTTGCTGTTATTTTCTTTTCATTTGGAATGGATTTAGCTACTCCTTAGTGGCACCCAGTCTTTCACATTGAGACTGAGACATTTCACAAGTGTGTTGAAGACCATATGTGCAGAAAAGCGGAAAAGCGAGTGGAAATGGCTAGAGTCACCTTGGGTTGCTGACCTGTTTGGTCTCTCTAGTTCTTGTGCCATAATCAGCCAGCTGGCAAGGGAGGGGTGCAGGTTCAGAGGCCGCCAAAAGGGCAGCCGCATAAGCCTGGCTCAGGCTGACTGCTTCAGTGGTGCTGACAGCAGGAACAGCTCACACCGGCATTTATAAGGTAGCCAGGGGCTGGGGTGCCACGCAGAATAGGACTCTAGCCATTTCAACTGAGTCGCTGTTTTTAGAAATATAAATTTTTTAAAAATCCCACTAAAGAACATTGTCTATCATAAGCCTTGAAAATGTTCAGATCCTTAATCCAACATTTCCATTCCAGATTTCAGTCTAAAGCAACAATGAGAGATGTAGACATAGGTACAAGAATATTTACCCCGGTGTTATTTGAAATGAAAAGAAAAAGTGAAAGTCATATAATTGCAACAATGAGGGATTGGCTAAGTTTTGAATATATAGTATATGGTATATTAAAATATTGCAGCCATGAAATTAAAAAGATGGTTAAATTAAAAGATGCTTACTCCTTTGCGACTGAATTGAACTGAACTGAACTGAATTTCCCACTATTTTAATGTTCAGTTCAATTGAGTTCAGTCGCTCAGTTGTGTCCGACTCTGCTACCCTATGAACCGCAGCATGCCAGGCTTCCCTGTCCATCACCAACTCCCGGAGTTTACTCAAACTCATGTCCATTGAGTGATTGATGCCATACAACCATCTCATCCTCTGTCGTCCTCTTCTCCTCCCGCCTTCAATCTTTCCCAGCATCAGGGTCTTTTCCAATGGGTCAGTTCTTCACATCAAGTGGCCAAAGTATTGCGGTTGCAGCTTCAACATAAGTCCTCCCAATGAATATTCAGGACTGATTTCCTTCAGGATTGACTGGTTGGATCCCCTCGCAGTCCAAGGGACTCTCAAGAGTCTTCTCCAACACCATAGTTCAAAAGCATCAATTCTTCAGTGCTCTGCATTCTTTATAGTCCAACTCTCACATCCATACATGACTACTGGAAAAATCATAGCCTTGACTAGATGGACCTTTGTTGGCAAAGTAATGTCTCTGCTTTTTAACATGCTGTCTAGGTTGGTCAAAACTTTTCTTCCAAGGAACAAGCGTCTTTTACTTCATGGCGGCAGTCACCATCTGCAGTGATTTTGGAGCCCCCCAAAATAAAGTCTATCACTGTTTCCACTGTTTCCCCATCTATTTGCCATGAAGTAATGGGACTGGATGTCATGATCTTTGTTTTCTGAATGTTGAGCTTTAAGCCAACTTTTTCACTCTCCTCTTTCACTTTCATCAAGAGGCTCTTTAGTTCTTCACTTTCTGCCATAAGGGTGGTGTCATCTGCATATCTGAGGTTACTGATATTTCTCCCGGCAATCTTGATTCCAGCTTGTGCTTCATCCAGCCCAGTGTTTCTCATGATGTACTCTGCATATAAGTTAAATAAGCAGGGTGACTATATACAGCTTTGACATACTCCTTTCCCAATTTGGAACCAGACTGTTGTTCCATGTCCAGTTCTAACTGTTGCTTCCTGACCTGCATACAGATTTCTCAAGAGGCAGGTCAGGTGGTCTGGTATTCCCGTCTCTTTCAGAATTTTCCACAGTTTATTGTGACTCTCATAGTCAAAGTCTTTGACGTAGTCAATAAAGCAGAAGTAGATGTTTTCTGGTGTTCTCTTGCATTTTTGATGATCCAGCAGATGTTGGCAATGATATTTGGTTCCTCTGCCTTTTCTAAATCCAACTTGAACACCTGGAAGTTCACAGTTCAAGTACTATTGAAGCCTGGCTAGGAGAATTTTCAGCATTACTTTGCTGGTGTTTGAGATGAGTGCAATTGTGTGGTAGTTTGAGCATTCTTTGGCATTGCCTTTCTTTGGGATTGGAATGAAAACTGACCCTTTCCAGTCCTGTGGCCACTGCTGAGTTTTCCAAATTTGCTGGCATATTGAGTGCAGCACTTTCACAGCATCATCTTTTAAGATTTGAAATAGCTCAACTGGAATTTCCATCACCTCTACTAGCTTTGTTCATAGTGATGCTTCCTAAGGCCCACTTGACTTCACGTTTCAGGATGTCTGGCTCTAGGTGAGTGATCACACCATTGTGGTTATCTGGGTCATCAAGATCTTTTTTTGTATAGTCCTTCTGTGTATTCTTGCCACCTCTTCTTAATATCTTCTGCTGCTTTTCTTAGGTACATACCATTTCTGTCCTTTATTGTGCCCATCTTTGCATGAAATGTTCCCTTGGTATCTCTAATTTTCTTGAAGAGATCTCTAGTCTTTCCCATTCTATTGTTTTCCTCTTATTTCTTTGCACTGATCACTGAAGAAGGCTTTCTTATCTCTCCTTGCTATTCTTTGGAACTCTGCATTCAAATGAGTATATCTTTCCTTTTCTCCTTTGCCTTTAGCTTCTCTTCTTTTCTCAGCTATTTGTAAGGCCTACTCAGACAACCATTTTGCCTTTTTGCATTCTTTTTCTTGGGGATGGTCTTGATCCCTGCCTCTTGTACAATGTCATGAACCTCCATCCATAGTTCATCAGGAACTCTATCAGATCTAAACCCTTGAATCTATGTATCACTTCCACTTTATAATCATAAGAGATTTGATTTAGGTCATATCCTAATGGTCTAGTGGTTTTCCCTACTTTCTTCAATTTAAATCTGCATTTGGCAATAAGAAGTTCATGATCTTAGCCACAGTCAGCTCTGTCTTGTTTTTGCTGACTGTATAAGCTTCTCCATCTTTGGCTGCAAAGGATATAATCAATCTGATTTTGGTATTGACCATCTGATTATGTCCATGTGTAGAGTCCTCTCTTGTGTTGTTGGAAGAGGGTGTTTTCTATGACCAGTGCGTTCTCTTGGCAAAACTCTGTTAACCTTTGCCCTGATTCTTTCTGTATTCCAAGGCCAAATTTGCCTGTTACCCCAGGTGTTTCTTGACTTCCTACTTTTGCATTCCAGTCCCCTATAATGAAAAGGATATCTTTCTGGGGTGTTAGTTCTAAAAGGTCTTGTAGGTCTTCATAGAACCGTTCAACTTCAGTTTCTTCCACATTACTGGTCGGGGCATAGACTTGGATTACTGTGATATTGAATGGTTTGTCTTGGAAATGAACAGAGATCATTCTGTTGTTTTTGAGATTGCATCCAAGTACTGCATTTCGGACTCTTGTTGACTATGAGGGCTACTCCATTTCTTCTAAGGGATTTTTGCCCTCTGTAGTAGATATAATGGTCATCTGAGTTAAATTCACCCATTCCAGTCCATTTTAGTTCACTGATTCCTAAAATGTCAATGTTCACTCTTGCCATCTCCTGTTTGACCACTTCCAGTTTGCCTTGATTCATGGACCTAACATTCCAGGTTCCTATGCAATATTGCTCTTTACAGCATCGGGCTTTACTTCCATCCACAACCGGGTGTTGTTTTTGCTTTGGCTCTGTCTCCATTCTTTCTGGAGTTATTTCTCCACGGATCTCCAGTAGCATATTGGGCATCTACCCACCTGGGGAGTTCATCTTTCAGTGTCCTATCTTTTTGCCTTTTCACACTGTTCATGGGGTTCTCAAGGCAAAAATACTGAATGATTTCCCATTCCCCTCTCCAGTGGACCATGTTTTGTCAGAACTCTCCACTATGACCTGTCCATCTTGGGTGGCCCTACGTGGCATGGCTCATGGTTTCACTGAGTTAGACAAGGCTGTGGTCCGTGTGAATAGATTGGTTAGTTTTCTATGGTTGTGGTTTTTATTCTGTCTGCCCTCTGATGGAGAAGGATAAGAGGCTTATGGAAGCTTCCTGATGAGAGAGACTGAGGGGGAAACTGGGTCTTGTTCTCATGGGGTGGGCCATGCTCAGTAAATCTTTAATCCAATTTTCTGTTGATGGGCGGGGCTGTGTTCCCTGTCTGTTGTTTGACCTGAGGCTAAACTATGGTGGAGGTAATGAAGATAATGGTGTTAGTGTTAGTCACTCAGTCCTGTCTGACTCCTGGATGTACTCCATGGACTGCAGCCCACCAGGCTCCTCTGTCCGTGAGATTTTGGCGACCTCCTTCAAAAGGCCTCAGCCACGCACTGCTGCACTCAGTGCCCCCAGCCTGCAGCAGGCCCCTGCCAACCCACGCCTCTGACGAAGACTCCTGGAGACTCGCGGGCGAGTCTGGGTCAGTCTCTTGTGGGGTCCCTGCTCCTTTCTCTTGGGTCCTGGTGCACAGGAGTTTTTGTTTGTGGCTCCCAGTCTGTTTCCGCAGTCTTGTGTAGGCTCTGGTGGCTCGATGCTGGGGTGAATGGAGGCCTCCTCCAGGGGGGCTTATGCCAGACCCAGGTCTGCTGCACCCAGAGCCCCTGCCCCTGCAGCAGCCCACTGCTGTCCTGTGCCTCCGGAGGAGACGCTCAAACACAGTTCTGACTCAGTCTCTGTGGGCTCTCTGGGCCCTGGTACGCACAAGGTTTGTGCGCTGGTGGCTCTGTGGTGAAGAATCCACCTCTTGTGAAGAATACAGGAGGCACAGGTTTGATCCCTGATGCAGGAAGATACCATGCAAAGCAACTAAGCCCATGCACCACAACTATGGAGCCTGTGCTCTGGAACCCAGGAGCCACAGATCGAGCCCACGAGCCACAACCACTGAAAGAAAGTGAAGGTGTTATTCATTCGGGTCCAACCAGGGAAGCCCAGCAACTACTGAAGCCTACCCAACGTTGATTATAACCCCCATGTCAACCAATTAGAAAATAACTCAAAATATAGTGTTAAAAAACCAATAGAATTAAAATAGCTATTTAACACAAGAGAAGTTATTCATGGAGGAATAGGAAAAAAGGCATAAGACACAGAAAACAAGTAGAATGATAGACATAGATGCTGCCTTATCAGTAATCATATTAAGTGTAAGTGGATTAAACACTCAAAACCAGAATGGTTTAGCAGAATGGGTTTTTTAAAAAACTCATGATATATACTACCTATAAAAGACATATTTAGATTTAAATATACAAATAAGTTGAAAAGAGAATGAAAAGAGATAAACCATGCAAACCATAACCAAAAGATAGCTGTCATGGCTATACTATCAGACATGATAGACTGTAAGAGAAATTTGTCACTAGAGAAAAAGAAGGACATTTTATAATGATAACAGTGTCACTATAGCAAGACTATAGAACAATTATATATGCACCTAATAGAGTCCCAAAATATGTTAAGCAAAAACTCATAAAGTCAAAGGTAGAAATAGACAATCCGATAATAATAGTAGAAGACTTTAATATCCCACTTTCAATACTGGCAAGAAAAATGGGACAGTCTTCTTGAATTAGTAATAAAAAATATTTCTACAAATAAAAGCCCAGAAGCAGGTGGCTTTTCTGGTGAATTCTGCCAAACATTTAAAGAAATAATACCAATTCTTCACAAACTTGAATATAATAGAAGAGGGAGAAACACCTCTCAGTTCATTCTTTGAAATCAGTACCATCTTGATACCAAAACAAGATAAAGACATCAAAAGAAAGGTACAGACCAATATCTCTGACAAATGCTTTAGTCACTCAGTCATGTCCGACTCTTTGCAACCCCATGGACTGTAGCCCAGAAGGCTCCTATGTCCATGGAATTCTCCAGGCAAGAATACTAGAGTGGGTTGCCATTTCCTTCTCTAATCTCTAACAGATAGGGATTAAAATATCCTTAGAAAATATATTAACAAAATGAACAGCCACATATTAAGGGATTATACACTACGACTAACGAATTTATCCTAGGAATTCAAGTTTGGTTACATCTGAAATTAATTAATGTAATATACCATATTAATAGAATAGAGGCATAAACGACGTCGTCTTAATAGTTGGCAGAATATGCATTTGACAAAATCCAAAACCTTTAAAGATAAAAAAGTCAATAAATGAGGAATAGATGTGAACTCCCTCAACCTGATAAAGGGCTCTACAAAACAAAACCAAACAGCACAGCCAAGAGCATATTTAATGGATGAAAGAGTAAGTGTTTTCCTCATAAGATCAGGAACAAGACAAAGATGTTCACTCTCACCATTTCTATTAACATTATACTGGAGTATCTAGCCAAGACAATTAGGCAAGAAAAAGAAATAAAAGGAGTTCTGATTGAAAAATAAGAAATAAAACTACCTTAATTTGCAAATGACCTGTTCTCATATGTAGAAAATCCTAAGGAACACACACTCACGCACATGCATGTATACATACACACACATACACACACGGACTTAGAGATGACAACAAATGAATTCAGCTGGACCGCAAGATTCAAGATTAATGCACAAAAATCCCCTGTATTTCTATATGCTAGCAATGAATGATCCAAAAGTGAAGTCATGAAAACTATTGTACTTATCATAGCATTAAAAATAATAAAATAGGAATGAATTTCACAGAAAAGGGCATAGCTTGTAAACTGAACCTTCTAAAACATTGTTGGGAGAAATTAAGGGAAACCTAAATAAGTGTACAGATATCATGTTCATGGACAGTAAGACTAAATATTAAGGTGCTGATACTTCCCAAATTGATCTATACTTTCAACAAAACTTCGATCAAAATCCCAGACAGTTTTTCTTTATAGAAATTGGCAATATAATCCCAAAATTCATATGGAAATTCAAGGGACTCAAAATAGCCTTTCAGTTCAGTTCAGTTCAGTCGCTCAGTCGTGTCCAACTCTTTGCGACCCCATGAATCACAGCGCGCCAGGCCTCCCTGTTCATCACCATCTTCCAGAGTTCACTCAGACTCATGTCCATCGAGTCTGTGATGCCATCCAGCCATCTCATCCTCTGTCGTCCCCTTCTCCTCCTGCCCCCAGTCCCTCCCAGCATCAGAATCTTTTCCAATGAGTCAACTCTTCTCATGAGGTGGCCAAAGTACTGGAGTTTCAAAGAAATCCCAGGGTTGATCTCCTTCAGAATGGACTGGTTGGATCTCCTTGCAGTCCAAGGGACTCTCAAGAATCTTCTCCAACACCACAGTTCAAAAGCATCAATTCTTCTGTGCTCAGCCTTCTTCACAGTCCAGCTCTCACATCCATACCTGACCACTGGAAAAACCATAGCCTTGACTAGATGGACCTTAGTTGGCAAAGTAATGTCTCTGCTTTTAAATATGCTGTCTAGGTTGGTCATAACTTTTCTTCCAAGGAGTAAGCGTCTTTTAATTTCATGGCTGCAACCACCATCTGCAGTGATTTTGGAGCCCCCAAAAATAAAGTCTGACACTGTTTCCACTGTTTCCCCGTCTATTTCCCATGAAGTGATGGGACCGGATGCCATGATCTTCGTTTTCTGAATGTTGGAGGACTCACACTTCCTGATTTCAGAATGTATTATAAAGCAACAGTAATCAAGATAATTCAGTACTGGCATGAAGATAAACACAGAGATCAATGGGATAGAATTCATAGTCCAAACATAAACCCAACTAAACAAGTAAATAAAAATAAACCCATATACCTATTGTTAATTGATTTTGACGAGAGAGCAAAAATTGAATGCAGACCAAGAACAGCCTTTCCAATAACAGTGCTAGATATTCACATGTAAAAGAGTGATGTTGGACCTATAACTTACACCAGACAGAAATTAACCCCAAATGAATCAAAGCTCTAAATATCTAAGCATTAAAACTATAAACCTCTTCAAAGAAAACATAGGTGTAAACCATTGTGATGTTGGTCTCAGCAGTGATGTCCTTACACATGATATTTCAGGCACAGGCAACCAAAGAATAAATCAGGTAAACTGCATGTCATTAAAATTAAAACCTTTTGTGCATCAAAGGATACTACAAGAAAACGAAAAGACACAGGATGGAGAAATTTTTTTATAGCTCATATATCTGATGAGAGTATTCAGAATATATAAAGACTCATCAATAAAAAGACAAATAACCTAATTTTTAAATGAGCAAATGATCTGAATAGGCCTTTCTTCAAAGAAGATACAAAAATGGCTAATAAGCACGCGAGAAGATGCTCAACATCATTTAATAACAGGGAAATGCAAACCAAAAGCACATGAAATATCTCATACTAGGTGAGTGATACCACACACAAGGACGGCTACGATAAAACAATGGACAATAACAAGTGTTGATGAGGATGTGGAGAAACTGGAACACACCATTGCTGATGAGAATGTACAACAATGTAGCCACTCTGTAAAACACTCTGTTTCACGAACAGTTAAACACAGATTTCCCAGAATGACCCAGCAATTTCACTGCTAGGAAAATACCCAAAAGACCTGAAAACATGTGTCCATACAAAACTGTGTATGGCAGCATTATTTATAATAACCAAAAAGGCAAAACAACTCAATTGTGCCTCAACTAATGAACGGATAAACAAAATGTGGTATGTGAACACCCTCCGATTTTGTTTACCTGAAAATGTCTGAGTTTCCTCTCTCACTCTTGAAGTGCAGTTTTGCCAGATAATCCTCATCAGAAGAATCTTAACAGTTTTTTTCTTTTTCTTTTTTTCTTTTAGCACGCTTAATACATTAGCCCACTACCTCTGGCTTCCAAATTTCTTAGGAGAGATCTGATTATCTTTTTTGAGGATTCATTGTGCATTGTGTATGACAAGTAACTTCTGTTTTACTGCTTCTAAAATGCTCTTTGTCTTTGCCTTTCATCAGTTGGATTATAATGTTTCCTGGTGTGGTATATGTGCGCATGCACGTTCAGTCGTGTCTGACTCTTTGCAACCCCATGGCCTATAGCCTGCCAGGCTCCTCTGTCCATGGAATTTTCCAGGCAAGAATACTGGAGCGGGTTGCCATCTTGTACTTCAGGGGATCTTTCCAATCTCCTGCATCTCCTGTATGGCAGCCTGATTCTCTACACCTCTGCCGCCTGGGAAGCCTTCCTGATGCTGTATTCTTTAGCAACTAGGAATTCTTTGCGTTTCTTGGATGCTTATATTTGTATCTTTTATGAAGTTTGGGAGGCTTTTGGCCACTATAAAAACCTTCATGGCTCAGTTAATTAGTACCCTCTTCTTCTCCTCCCCTCACCCTCTTCCTTCCTGATGATTAGAAACTCCTTTGTGATCAATTTTATTGCAGATTTTTATTTGTTTGTTGCTATTTTTTTCCTTCTTTTTAAATTTTTTTCCTTTTAAAAAATGTATCACTATTTTTTAGTCTGCCATCTTCTTGGTCAGTTGGCTTTCCAAATAAAGTCCTTGCCTCAAAACCTTGTGTCTCAGTTAATTGGTCTGTTGTGTGGCGAGCAGACCAAGTTTGGACTCGTTAACAGGGTTGTTTTTTTTTCCTTTTGCATACTCAAGTTTTATGATTTAAGTGGCACCATACATTTTCAACTACAATTAACAGAACAAAATTTACCTCTCATCTGGTCTCATGCAATTTTTTTGGCAGAAAAAAAATGATGATTTATGGCCATATTTAACCCTCAAACTCTACAGAAAAAAAAAAAAGTTCACAGGCCAATGCATCCAAATAATTTATGTTAGTCCAAACAGCTGGGAGATATGAAGTGTTTGTAGTCAGCTGGAACCTGCTAGATTCCACGGGATCCAATCACTATTTTACAGATTCATTATTAAGGTTCTGATATGCTGTTGTTCAGTAGTTCAGCCATGTCTGACTCTTTGCGACCCCACGTACTGCAGCACACCAGGCTTCCCTGTCTTTCACTATGTCCTGGAGTTTGCTTAAACTCATGTCTATTGAATCTGTGATGCCATTCAACCATCTCATTCTCTGCCATCCCCTACTGCTCCTTCCCTCAATCCTTCCCAGCATCAGGGCTTACTTCAATGAGTTGGCTCTTTGCATCAGCTGGCCAAAGTATTGGAGCTTCAGCTTCAGCATCAATCCTTCCAATGAATATTCAGGGTTGATTTCCTTTAGGACTGACTGGTTTAATCTTCTTGCTGTCCAAGGGACTCTCAAGAGTCTTCTCCAGCACCACGGTTCAAAAGCATCAACTCTTCGGCAATCAGTCTTCTTTATGGTCCAGCTCTGACATCCATGCATGACTACTGGAAAAAGCATGGCTTTGACTGTATGGACCTTTGTCAGCAAAGTGATGTCTTTGGTTTTTAATACACTGTCTAGGTTTGTCATAGCTCTTCTTCCAAGGAGCAAGCATCTTTTCATTTTAACAGGAGAATGTTGGAACCCACCAAAAAGAGATACCCCATGTTCAAGGGCAAAGGAGAAGCCATAGCAAGATGGTAGGAGGGGTGCAATCGCTTTTAAAGTCAAACCTCCTACCCTCCAGAGACACTTGGAGGGCACAAACAAAACCTTGTGCTCATCAGGACCCAGGGAAAGAAGTGACCTCCACAGTAGACTGAAGCAGACTTACCTGTGACTGTTTGAGGGTCTCCTATGAGGCATGAGTCAGGAGTGGCCTGCCACAGGGCCGGGGGCTCTGACAGCAGCAGTCCTGGGAGGCGCGGCATGTGGCATAAGGCCTCTTGGAGAAGGTCGCCGTTAGCCCCGCCACAGAGCCTCAAAATGGGTGGTACACAAACTGGAGAACAATTATACCCAAGAAGTTCTCACACTGTTGCAAAAGTTCTAGGCCCCACAATGGACTTCCCAACCTAGGGATCCGGCAAAGGGGCTGAGAATCCCCAGGGAATCTCACTTTGACGGTCAGCAGGATTTGATTACAGAACTTCCACAGGTCTGGGGAAATAGAGACTCTTGGAGGCCACAAGCAAAACGTTATTTGGAGATAAGGTCTTTACAGAGGTTCCCAAGTTGAAGTGAGTCATTACCATGCCTTAATCATTTATGACTGGTGTCTTTATAAAAAGAGCTGGGCAGAGGGATACACAGAAAAGGAAGATAACGTGAACAGAGAGGGAGAAGACAGCCATCTACAAGCTAGAAGGAATGCATGAACAAATCCTTCTCTCACACCTCTCAGAAGGAACAAACTCTAAGGACACCTTGATTTTGGACTTTAAGCTTTCAGGACTGTGAGATAATATATTTCTATGGTTTAAACCACTCAATTTGTGATTCTTTGTTATAGCGACCCTAGAAAATGAATACATTACTTGCATACTTTTTTTTTTTTTTTTAAAGAAAGCCAACTCTTTAAGAAAGCTACAGGGACTTCCCTGGTGATCCAATGGCTAAGACCCTGCACTCCCAGTGCAGGGGGCCCAGGTTCCATCCCTGGTCAGGGAACTAGATCCCACGTGCTGTAACTAAAGATCTCATTTGCAGCAACAAAGACTCAGTGCAGCCAAACAAATAAAGAAATATTTTAAAATAAATGTAAAAAGGCCCTGATGCTGGGAAAGATTGAGGGCAAGAGGAGAAAGGAGCTACAGAGGATGAGATGGTTGGATGGCATCATTGACTCAATGGACATGAGTTTGAGCAAACTCCAGGAGATAATGAAGGACAGGGAAGCCTGGTGTGCTGCAGTTCACGGGGTCAAAAAGAGTAGGACATGACTTAGCAACTGAACAACAATAACAACAACAACAACAAAAATCTATAGAAATGGGAGTATTTTGTGGCTGTTTTACTTTGCGATTTTTCAAGTTTGCAAGAATGTACAGATTATTTCTCTGTCATGCAGCTATTCTTAGTTGAGATCTAATTTCATGCAATGAGGAAATAAATATTGCCCTGGCCTCATTTCTTTTTATTATTTAAAAAGAACCCTGTGACATGATGCCATCAGCTAAGTTTTCGCTTTCAAGTATCTTGCTCAAAGGGAAACTCACTTTTGATGTTGTTCTCATCAAAGGTTTCAGAGCATCTGTACTTCACGGTTCTTGGCAGGATCACCTGCAATATAGCCGAGGTCTGAAAGCTGTCTTCCGCACAGTGCCTTGCAGACTGATTTGTAGGTTGCTGATCGTAGCTAAATTGAAAACTGCCCTATTTGAAAGAAATGGATGTCGTCAATCCTTCTGGAATATCAAAAGTTACAGGACAGACAGCCCACAAAATATAATGACTGCCTAGAAAACCACCTGGAAAATGGCAGCAAATGTAACCTGCTGCGTTTTAATCATCTACGTGGCATATTGACTATGGTATCATTGAATTTTGAAAGAAAGACTCACTCTACATTTCAATGGCCTGTGTGATAACTTGCATTGACAGAGAAAGGGAGGCCTCCCAGTCTTGCAGAATCTTTCTGGGATGTTTTTATTAAATTGTAGCCCACCTTTTACTAGAGTCCTCGGAGCAGAACAGACAGACAGACAGACAGACAGCAGGCCCTGAAGAAATTAACTGATTCCCACTGACTATATGACTCACCGGTTGGCTATGGCAGGGGGCTTTCAAGTCTCCTCCTCAGGCTCTTTGATGGAACTGGGTCTCCAAAACCTTTTGGTATATCTGTATCTCCTGAACCCCTAGATTAACCCAGAGATACGTGTATTTGTGAGGATGGAGGTGCGTGTGGCCTTGTCAAAACCCTTCAAATATTTTGAGATGATTATCAAAGCTACAGAGGGAACTTTACTTGTGGGAGGACTTGAAGTGGTTATGCAATGACTAAGACAACTAAAGCTAATGTTGAAATGCCCATGATGATGTCATAAATGTGAACAGAGTTTCACAGGTAGTCAAACCGATACAGGTTGACATTTTTCCAGAGGACATGGAGCAAGAGGAGGAGGCAGTAGGGGAACAGTCACAGTTTATCTTACATGTTTCAATTTAGTTTTTCTTTGAAAATGAGAATAATTGTATTGCATATTATTATTATTTCTTTTTGGCCACACCACATAGCTTGTGAGATCTTAGTTCCCCAACCAGGGATCAGCTTGCTCCCTATAGTGGAATCACAGAGTCCTAACCATTGGACTGCCACGGGAGTCCTTTATGTATTCGTTTTATCAATGAAAGTAAAACTATAAATTTTGAACTAAACTGAAAACAAAATCCAAAATCCTTGGGTAATTAACACCAAATGTTTTGATGCTTTTTTTTGGAAAATGGTAAGTGGTTGTGGACTGATTAACAGAAACATAATTTTCTTTTCTCCTTCCTGACTCTTATGTTACACTTTTTAAAATGCTGTCTGCACAATCCATAAAAAGTACCAGTAGCCTGCACTTCCTAAGCACTGACCTAACGTGTTGGGCACTGTGTTAAGTGTATCACAAATGTCTTCCCCTTCAGTCCTTACCAATTTTAGTATATGTGCTGCCGAAGTGAGCACTTCCCCTTCAATCCTTACCAGAATCCTTGGGATGAAAAAAGGTAACCTCTAGAGAACTGACATTGTCTACAGCCACTGCAACAACTGTTTTATTCTCAGGAATATGTTGCAAGTACGAAACTCCACAGAACACTCAGAGATACTGTCTTTTCATTGGATTTACTATCAATTTGATGAGTTGTTCAAGCAGGAATAAACATAACTGTCTTTTTCTCTTTAAGTCATCCTGTTGCTGCTAGAGAATAGATCTCTGATGGTCACAGTGCAATGTCTCTCAGTACATCTGTTCAGATAACTAACGTTTCAGAGTTTTGGCTTGAAGGTCACATCCCAGACAAGAAGAAACAAAGTGTCAAGATATATCCATAAGTGAATTTAGAAATATCGGATATTCTGAAAGAGACAGAGCCATCCCACAGAAGTAAATTTTTCAGATAACTGATACTCAAGCATCAGAGATTTTAATGACTTATTCTTTGCTCTTTGTTTGTTTGTTTCATAGCTGGTGTATTACTTTTTAAAATTTTTATTGGAATATAGTTGATTTATAGTGTTCGGTTAGCTTCTGTTGCACAGCAAAGAGAATCAGTTACACATATACATTTATTTACTCCTTTCTAGCTTCTTTTCCTGGAGAAGGAAATGGCAACGATCCCAGTATTCTTGCCTAGAGAATCCTGTGGACAGAGGAGCCTGGTGGGCTTCTGTCCACAGGGTCACGCAGAGTCAGACACGACTGAAGTGACTTAGCAGCAGCAGCAGCAGCAGCTTCTTTTCCCACATAGGTCACCACAGAGTACTGAGTAGAGTTCCCTGTGCTATATCAGTTCAGTTCAGTTTAGTCGCTCAGTCGTGTCCATATATAGTGGGTTCTTAATCGTTATCTATTTTATATATAGTAATGTGTACATATCAATCTTTCAATTTATGCCTTCTCTCCCCACCCCATTCCATTCCCCAGCTTCCCCTCACCCCCACCCAGAAGTTTGTTTTTTACATCTGTGATTCTGTTTTGTAAATAAGTTCATTTGTACCTTTTTTTTTTTTAAGATTCCACATATAAGCTATATATGACTTATTCTTTCTATTGGAAGTCTTTCAGATAGAACTGTATCATGCCTGTGGTAAACAGTATATTACTTGTAATTTAATCTTGATAACATAAGTTTATCATTGTGAACATCCATTATTGTTCTGTGCTAGAGCATGAAAAAAATGCAGTTTATTTAGAAGGCTCTTTTAATGTATACCTCCACTAGGATATAGTCCTTTTCCAAATAGTTAGCTCACGGGATTATTATAATATTCTAACAATGCTGTTACTGGTACAACATGTCTGAAATGCTTCCTTATGAACGAATGTTGTACTTAGCCTTGGCAATATTAGTTGAAATTTCTTCAGTGGGGAAAGATCCCAACTTTTGAAGGTAAATTTGATTTTTGGAAATACCTTGTAGTCACTTGGAACCAAACCTAAATTACCACCTGGGGTCAGAAACAAGCTGCCATTATCCTGTAAGAATGCAATTTGTCATTTGCCTTGGGTACTTTCACTTACCTCTACCTTGCTCTCTGCATTTGAGATCTCCTTTTTATTGAAAAGGGAAGACACATTTCCTTACATTCTAGAACGGAGGAATAATGTATATTTATAATGATTAGCTAGATATGAGACTTTGAGGAAATGAGTAGGTAATTTTTAGGTTTTGCTATCTGCTGTGTGACATAAGCTGTCCTTTTCAAACGGTCTTCAGGACAGACTTATATAAGTGTTCGCCAACATTTTATGATAATTTTTTTTAATGTACAGAAAAGTTGGAGACTTTTATAGTGAACAGCCACATAGCTACCTCCTAGTTTTGCCTGTTTATTGTACTTGCTTTACCTTCTTATCTATTAATATTCATTTTGGGGATTAATTTCAAACTTCTAAGTGTTTTTAAAATATACTTATCAATTCGAATGAGGTGGACGAAACTGGAGCCTATTATACAGAGTGAAGTAAGCCAAAAAGAAAAACACCAATACAGTATACTAACGCATATATATGGAATTTAGAAAGATGGTAATTATAACCCTGTATGCGAGACAGCAGAAGAGACACAGATGTATAGAATAGTCTTTTGGACTCTGTAGGAGAGGGCAAGGGTGGGGTGATTTGGGACAATGGCATTGAAACATGTATATTATCATATGTGAAACGAATCGCCAGTCCAGGTTTGATGCATGAGACAGGGTGCTCAGGGCTGGTGCACTGGGATGACTCGAGGGATGGTATGGGGAGAGAGGTGGGAGGGGGGTTCAGGATGGGGAACACATGGACACCCATGGCTGATTCATGTTGCTGTATGGCCAAACGAATACAATATTGCAAAGTAATTAGCCTCCAATTAAAATAAATTTATAAAAAAAATATATATATATACTTTTTGGATATTCTAGATCCTTTCCATTTCTATAAATATTTCATTACCACCTTAACATTTTCTATAAAAAAGCTGCTGGAATTATGACAGAAATTGTGTTGAATCTACAGATCAATGTGGAGAGAATTCACATGCTAATAATATTGAGTCACCCATTCCATGAACATGGTCTCCATTTAATTAGGTTACTTAAATTCTCTCAGAATGTTTCATGGTTTTCAGTACAGAGGTCTTACATTTCTTTTGTTAAATTTATCCCTAAATATCTTTTTCTTCTTCATAGTACTGCTAATGGAATCAAACAGCTATCTTCCAATGGTTTGCTCTTACATATAAAATATAATTAAGTTTTATATATTAACCTGTATCCTGCCATCTTGCTAAATTCACTTATTCATTCTAGTAGTTGCTTTGTAGATTTCTTTGGATTTTCTATGTAAATGTAGAAGGAAGAAACTTTCTTCTACTCTTTTAGGTTCTGTGTTAGACCTAAGAATTAAACTGTCATAAGACAAATTAACAGGAGAAAAATATATACATTTTACCCACTGTTCTTACATGTACATAGTAGTCTTCAGGAGGAAAATAAAGACCCAAAGAGGCCACTAGGCCTCAAAGCTTATATATATTTTTAAACAAAATCAATAAACTGTGGGGCTGTAACAAGATAGAGAGGCTTGATCAAGACACAGGACACGATGGAACAGTGTCTAGGGAATATCTGCTGAAAACTGATGGGAGATAAGGCCTTTGTTAGTAGTTTTTCTGTACATGTCCCCTCTGGCCTCAAATCCCAGTTCTGTTGATAAGAATGTTCTCTTCCTGGTGCAGACAGGGCACTCTTCACCAGGGAAGTTTTATGACCTGCTTTCAGTTGGAAAAAGCGGAGGTCAGAGAGCCCTTTCTGTATCTGCAGTCTCGAGTGCCTTCAGCCCCAAATAATCAAGCAGCATATTTTGGGGTGAGGTGTTCTGAACTCCTTCATAAACAAGCAAGTCATCTGTAAATAGAGATAATTTTACTTTTTCTTTCTTAATTTATGCCTTTTAATTTCTCTTTCCTTTCCTCATTACACTGGCTAGGACCCCTGAGGCCTTGGCGAATACTTGTGGTGAAATGGGACATCTGTGTACTTTGTTCACAATTGTAGCATTGCATATATCTCTATTAAGATAAAGAAGATTTGCTATATAGTTGCTATAGATATGTGTGTGTGTGTATGTGTGTGAGTGCATGGGTGTACATATACACACACAATGGAATATTAGTCATAAAAAATGAAACATTGCCATTTGCAGCAACGTAGATGGACCGAAAGAATACCATATTAAAGTGAAGTCAGACAGAGAAAGACAAGTATCCTATGACGGCTCTTCTACATGGAATCCGAAACAAATGAACCTATTTACAAAACAGAAAGGGACCCACAGACATGGAAAACAAACTTATGTTAGCAAAGGGGAAAGGGAGGCAGAGGAAGGATAAATGAGGAGTATAGGATGAACAGATACACAATACTATATATAAAACAGACAAGCAACAAGGATTTGCTATATAACAAGGGAAAGTATATTCAATATCTTAAAATAACCTATAATGGAAAATAATCTGAAATATATATATATAACTGAATCACTTTGCCAGGTGGTGCTAGTCGTAAAGAACCCACCTGCCAATGCTAGAGACATAAGAGACGTGGGTTTAATCCCTGGGTCAGGAAGATCGCCTGGAGGAGGGCATGGCAACCCACTCCAAGATTCCTGCCTGGAGAATCCAAGGACAAGGGAGCTTAGCCTGCAGAACTGCAACTTACACAATGTTGTAAGTCAACCATATTTCAATAAAAAGATGAAAAAACATTTCACCATTAAGAAAAATGTGAGCTGTAGGTTTTTCATGCTCTTATTAGATTGAGAAGCTTTCCTTTAACTCCTAATTTCCTGAATTGGATTTTGCCAAGTGCTTTTTTCTATATATATTCAAATGGTTGTATGGATTTTTCTCCCTTTCAGTTCAGTTCAGTCACTCAGTCGTGTCCGACTCTTTGCGACCCCATGAATTGCAGCACGCCAGGCCTCCCTGTCCATCACCAACTCCCGGAGTATCTAAATATTGTGAATTACACTGATTAGTTTTTGTATGGTAAGACAACCTTGCACCTTAAAAGAAACCATCCTTGATCATAATATATTATTCTTTTCTATATTTTCTTACTCAACTGTGGCATACAATTCACAAGTCCATCCTTCAGATAGTGAGGACAGGTTTTTCTCTTTTCATAAAAAATTAAATGACTCAGTTGAGTCATTTGGGCCTGGCAAAGTTTACTGAGGAGGGTTTTCTTTAAAACAAAACAAAACAAAACAAAAAACTATCCTGGAGAGGCTAAAGTCAGAACTTAGCAAGATGAGAAGGTGGGTGCTATAATAAAACTATTTGATCTTATCTCCCAATTCCTGACATGGGCATGTGCTAAGCCGCTTCAGTCGTGTCTGACTCTTTGGGACCCCGTGGCCTGTAACCTGCCAGGCTGCTCTGTCTATGGGGTACTCCAGGCAAAAATACTGGAGTGGGTTGCCATTTCCTTCTCCAGGGGATCTTCCCAATCTGGAGAATGAATCCACATCTCTTACATCTCCTGTGTTGGCAGGCAGGTTCTTTACCACTAGTGTTACAGCTCTGGGAATCCCAGGAGTGAAGCGTGCCTTTTGTATGCTAATGAGATGGTTGGTGGCTGGGGGCTCCTAGGATGGGGGCAGAACCACAGCAGAGGGGCCAGGCAAGAATTGTCCACTCTCTCAAACGTCTCAACTGAGTCACTTAATTTTTTATAAGAAGAGAAAAACCTGCCCTCACTATCTGAAGGATGGACTTGTGAATTGCATGTCACATTTGGGTGAGAAAATATAGAAAAGAATAATATATTATGATCAAGGATGGCTTCTTTTAAGGTGCAAGGTTGTCTTACCTCACAAAAACTAATCAGTGTAATTCACAGTATTAAGATATTAAAGGAGAAAAATCCATGACCCTTCCTCCTTGATCTCTAGGCAGGTGAGATGGGCTAGAGGTGGAGGTCAGTCAACAATAGCCAGTGATTCCACTGATCACACCTCTGTAACACAACCTTCATAAAACTCCTGAACTGGCACAGTTCAGCGAGCCTCTGGATAGGGGCACACGTCTATGTGGCAGGAGGGTGCCCCACCCCAACCCCGTGAGACAGAAGCTCTTATGGTCCGGACTTCATGCTACGTGCCTCTTTGTCTGGCTGTTGATTTGTTTCCTTTATAATATCCTTTATGATAAACCGGTGACAGTAAGTACAGTTCTTTCCTGAGTTCTGAGTCAGACTGGTGAGTCATTCAGGTGGGGGTGTGAGAACCTCCTAAATGCACAGCTGGTTGGTCAGAAGTGACAACCTAGGTCTTGGAACTCTGACCTGGGAAGAAGGGGGCAGTCTTGAGGATTGAGCGCTAAACTGGTGGGATCTGAGACTAACCCCAGGTAGAAGGTTAGAATTAAAGTGAATTATGGAAAAAGTAAATAAATAAAGTGAACAGCAGGATGCTCAGCTGGTTTTGAAGAGTTGAAGAAACACTAGAAAAGTCATCATACATTTGGTGGGTTAAAAAAAAAAAAACAAACACCAAAGATTCAACCAAGTAAATTTGAAGATCTCATTGGTTTGATTCAGAAATCCCTTTATCGAGCAGCATCTGGTCCAGTAAACACAAGAGTGGTCTGACTGAGCAGGCTGTCCAAAATGGACAGTTTGCAGAGGCAGCAGGAGGGTGTGTCAAGGAAGCTATTCGCAAAGAAAAGGAAGGATTGTTTCAGGCCTGGTCACCTTACTTGGGGGGAAGGCTTAGGGGCGATCATGCAGATGACCTCAGTGGGCTGACCAGAAAATCCCAGTTAAGATTACATTCCCAACGAAGGTTAAAACTGCAATTAGGCATGAAACCTAAGTTTGGAATTGAGCCCTTTAGCAGAAGTGACCCCAGTTAGGCCTGTGGTTTTACTCTTTATCAGGGGTCAGCAGCATCAGGAGTTCAAATGGTTTGGAGGTGACAAAACCATCACGGGTTCCTCCTTCCTTTCCTCTCCTTCCCGTCTCTCCCTTTCCAGGATCCATTCTCTCCCTGCAGCTGCACCTACTCCATTTTCATCAAGGTCTAGATCCCAGTTCTTCCCTGGTAGCTCAGTTGGTAAACAATCTGCCTGTATTGAAGGAGACCCCAGTTCGATTCCTGGGTTGGGAAGATCCCCTGGAGAAGGGATAGGCTACCCACTCCAGTATTCTTGGGCTTCCCTGGGTGGTTCAGATGGTAAAGAACCTGCCTGCCAATGTGGGAGACCTGGGTTCAATCCCTGACTTGGGACGATACTCTGGAGAAGGGAATGGCTACCCATTCTAGTATTCTGGCCTGGAGAATTCCATTGACAGAGGAGACTGGCAGGCTACAGTCCATGGGGTCTCAAAGAGTCAGACACGACTGAGTGACTTTCACACACTAGATCCCAGCTGGTTGTCATAACCCCACAAGGAACTCTCAACGTCATTTAGTTTGATGCAATATATACATTCCCCTTCTCATACATCTTAATAAACCAGATCCCTTTGCCCAGTGAGCAGCCATCCAAAATGCTGAGACACCGAGATTTGCAGCCAAATAAGGAGACAGGGTACCCCACTCCAGTACTCTTGCCTGGAAAATCCCATGGACGGAGGAGCCTGGTAGGCTGCATTCCATGGGGTCGTTAAGAGTTGGACATGACTGAGCGACTTCCCTTTCACTTTTCACTTTCATGCATTGGAGAAGGAAATGGCAACCCACTCCAGTGTTCTTGCCTGGAGAATCCCAGGGACGGCGGACCCTGGTGGGCTGCCGTCTATGGGGTCGCACTGAGTCGGACACGACTGAAGCCACTTAGCAGCAGCAGCAGCAAGGAGACAGGAGAAAAAGCCTTAGATCCACCACCATGAAGAAAAGAGGGCTTGCATACTTATGGATAGAGAGGCAAGGTAGGGGATTCCCTGGGCTTTCCGAGTAGCTCAGCTGGTAAAGAATCCGTCAGCAATGCGGGAGACCCTGAGTTGGAATCGAATTCCAACTGGAGAAGGGATAGGCTACCCATTCCAGTATTCTTGAGCTTCCCCGATGGTTCAGATGGTAAAGAACCTGCCTGCCAATGCAAGAGATGTAAGAGATGCAGGTTCAATCTCTGGATTGGGAAGATGCCCTGGAGGAGGGCATGGCAACCCATTCCAGTATTCTTGCCTGGAGAATCCCCATGGACACAGGAGCCTGGTGGGCTACAGTTCATGGAGTCACAAGGAGTCAGGCACGACTGAGCAACTAAGCACAGCACAGGGGCTTCCCAAGACTCAGTGTGCCCAATTCAGGGGGCCCGGGTTCAATCCCTGGTCAGGAACTAAGACCCAAGACAGACAAATACATAATAAAATAAATAAAAATATTTTTTGAAAAAGAAGCATGGCAGTCTGAGACAAAGAGGTGTGGGGAAGGGTGACTGGAGATAAGAGAAAGGTGAGGTAATCATTGTAGTAAGCTGTAAGCTTCTACGTGGGATACATGTTCAGAAAATGGTGGGCTCACATGTTTTGAGGGTGGTGTTTTGGGCCCTCTAATGTTTAAAGGTCACCAAGTGGGTATTTGCCCATGCCCAGCTGTAAGGTCGGCAGTCTTAACCAGCCCTATCCAGCTTAAGCTTGAAAGTGAAAAGTGTTAGTTACTCAGTTGTGTCCAGCTCTTTGCGACCCCACGGATTGTAGTCTGCCAGGCTCCTGTGACCATGGGATTCTCCAGGCAAGAATACAGAATGGGTAGCCATTCCTTTCTCCAGGGGATCTTCCCCAACCCAGGGATCAAACCTGGGTCTCCTGCACTGTAGACAGATTCTTTACTGCCTGAGCCACCACAGAGGGCTGACTCCAAATTCTTGGAAAACAACTTGGACAAACATCTGACAGTTTAGGCTCCAGGCTGCTTAGAGGACATGCAAGGTTCTTTTTTGAAGCAACAATGAAAGTCAGTTTGATCAGTGAAGGAAGGCTTCAGGTATAATAGCTCTAGTTGGTGACTACCCAGTTTCACTCTTTTAATAATCAGGTGGTCCCATCTTTAACTTTCTCAGAATGTAACGTTAGCAAAGTTTAAACTACGATCCATGTCAGAGTTATTAACTCTTGAAAAAGAAAGCGAAAGTGAAGTCGCTCAGTCATGTCAGATTATTTGTGACTCCATGGACTGTAGCCTACCAGGTTCCTCCGTCCATGGGATTTTCCAGGCAAGAATGCTGGAGTGGGTTGCCATTTCCTTCTCCAGGAGATCTTCCTGACCCAGGGATTGAACCTGGGTCTCCCGCATTGTAGGCAGACACTTTACCGTCTTAGAATGTGTTTTTAGGGGGCCTTCCCTGGTGACTCAGTGGTAAATGATCCGCCGGCCAATGAGAGACACAGGTTTGATCCCTGGGTGGGAAGATCCCATGGTGAAGGAAATGGCAACCCATTCCAGTATCCTTGCCTGGGAAATCCCATGGACAGATGAGCCTGAGGGGCTATATAGTCCATGGGGTTGCAAAAGAGTCAGCTACGACCTAACGACTAAACAGCAACAACGATGTGTTACTAAGGCCTGCAGAAAGTTCTCTGGGGTCAAAGTAATGGGCTGCAAAGTGATGGAAACCCAGACACTGATACCGGTAAAGAAGAAAGCATGTGGATGGAAGGCAGAGAAGTCTTTCCAGCTTCCCTAGTATCAGACTGACTAGGCTGTTTCCTAGTCTGTCCATCCTTAAAGTTCCCTGATCAGCTGTGGGGCTACTTGCTTTAAGTGACATAGTTATTTCTGTCTTTGGATGGCTACCTTCAGGCCTAAAACAAGAGACGTTTCTGTGGGAGAAGGGTTTTTGGACAGCACAGTGTTTATTAATGTCTCACCTCTCTGCCTGATCTGGTCACAAACGTTTTAAGAGGATATAAGGCTGTGTTTGTTATTGGCAATCAAGGAAACACATAAGAGTTTTAAATAGGAACAGATGCCTCTGCCCACCCCAAGTTCTATGAACTTCACAAAAACAGGATCACCAAAAATGCAGTTTTCTTTCAGGCCCCTGCTTGGCTGCTCCCTTTCTTGCTCCCACTAGATGTCACCACACTACACAGTAATAAAGGGAAAAGACATAAGTGATGAGCTTCTGGACTGTAGAGAAATGGCTATCGGCAAATCGAGCCTAATTAGTTTATTTAATAAGCTGTATCTTTAAGGAATGAGAATCATACATAATCAGGCCAGAAAGTAAGTTACCTCATTCAGTCTTTTAAAATGCTATCAGTCCTGGAAACCCAAGCAGAGAGGAGCTCACTGCCACTCGGTCTGTAAAAACCTGGCTGGATTAAATCAGCCGATGACCCTGCAAAGGCTGAGTGGATCTCACCCCGCAGGATATTAAACCTCTTTGTTGAGAGCTTGGATTACTGCTAGATCCCTTTATCACTGGAGCTGAGCTCCTGCGGCTGCTGAGGATTAGACATGATCCTTCCTCTTCCTAGGGCCTCCTTTGTGGTCACTCTTCTGTGACGGCGAAGATAAGATGCCAGAGATAAGGGGCGAGTGAACGTGGCCGCCTCTGCAGCATTTCATTTCCAATATCCTAGCTGCTGAGTTGTCCCACTGGTGCTATGAACGTTCTTCCTGGTCCCCAACATCAAACAGCCTCTGAAAGCCAGGTCTATGATTATCAGCTTGATCTCAGACCTAATTTAGGATGTCAGGATGCTTGGTGGAAAGTAAAGCCCAGCAAATTCTATGTATCTCACAGGATGGGTGATAAACACTTGTGAATGTATCTAAATCTAATGAAGCTTAGTTCCAAGAGGCTGACCCCTTCCATCTCCCAGACAGGTCTCCCTGGGTACCACCATCTAACTTCCTATGGATAATAATTCAACATCCAGGGTTCAAGAAGCTGGCGGGTCAGTGATTGCTCTCTGTTCTGTTCTTTGAGGAAGACAAGATGCCACTGACACCTGGCTTTCCTTTTGATACAAGGTTTAGTTTCATTTCAGCTAGGGCATCTGAGATTGCTGTTAAAACGTCCTGGGAGTTAGCAGGCTCGCAGAAAGAAGAATGAGATTCAGCTGCCATCATTAACATCAAGCAGGCTTCCCAGGTGGCTCAGCAGTAAAGACTCCACCTGCCAATGCAGGAGATGTGGGTTCGATCCCTGGGCCAGGAAGATTCCCTGGTGAATGGCAAAGCTCCAAATGGCAACCCATTCCAGTATTCTTGCCTGGAGAATCCCCACGGACAGAGGAGCCTGGTGGGCTTTAGTCTGTGGGGTCGCAAAAGAGTTGCACACGACTCAGCAACTAAACAACAACATTTATAAACTATTAAACTCAGCATGGCTGTGGGGGGATCTCAAATGTGTTTACTTCAAAGAGAACAGCTTCCCCTGCCCACTCCTCCTATATGAAACAGGCAAAACGAGAGCTGCCACATATAGTCGTGCACAACCCTAGGGGGTGCCGTTTGCGATGTTTTCTGTGTAGCCATAGGTGGAACCTGGGCAGCACCCCCAAACATAAAGCAAATAAAATCAGTATTTTATTGATATAAAATTGTATATTCTAATTTTGAACCTTTATTTAAAAGCCAATCAGTGGGAAATACCCCTTTGATTAAAATTAAACTTTGAAATTGTGAGTTGTGGAAGGTTGCCCTCAGTTGCGTCTCAGATCATGCAGATAGGCAACTGAAATCTTAGAAACATTTGAAATCAGACAGATCCAGACACTCACAGACAAGAGTGGCAGGAATCACAGACTTTGAAATTTGGGTAATTTCTGTGCAAGAGGTGAAGGGAATATCTATCAAATGGAGGTACTGTTTAACCCAGCAATTCCGCTTCTAGGATGTTATCTGATGTACTTTCAAATATGAAAAATGATCTGTAGATGAGAGTTATTCATTGCTGCATTGTTGGTAACAGCAGAAAACTGGAAACAACCTAAATGTCTGACAGAGGACAAATCACACAATGGAACTTGGGAGCTCTCACCAGGAATGAGGAGGCGCTCTGCGCACAGACTGAATGGCAGGCAGACACAGGGTCCCAGGCAAGGAGCCAGGAGCAGAAAAGTGTGAATAAAAGGGTATCTTGAGTGAGTGCATGTGTGTGTGTTTATTCATCTGCTTGTATACGCATAAAAAATTCCTGGAAAGATACCTAAGAAGCCAATAACACTGTTTGCCTCCAGGCCAAGGTACTGGCTACATGGGCAGGGATAGAGGGCACCTACTGGATACTTTTTGTACCTTCTCAATTGTAAACTACATGAAAGTGAAAGTCACTCAGGCGAGTCCAACTCTTTGGGACTTCTTGGAATGTACAGTCCATGGAATTCTCCAGCCCAGAATAGTGGAGTGGGTAGCCTTTCCCTTCTCCAGGGGATCTTCCCAACCCAGGGATCAAACCCAGGTCTCCCGCATTGCAGGCGGATTCTTTACCACCTGAGCCACAAGGAAAGCCAAAGGATACTGGAGTGGGTAGCCTATCCCTTCTCCAGCAGATCTTCCCGACCCAGGAATCAAACCAGGGTATCCTGCATTGCAGGTGAATTCTTTACCAACTGAGCTATCAGGGAACTATATAAATGTATTACCTAATCCAATAGCAACAAAAATAGTCATATTAATAATAGTCAGATTCCCACTCACTCTCCCCGCAAAAAGTCCCCCCACCCAAAACACATGAGAATCACAGGAGCTTTCTAAAATACAATGTTCTCACAGCACAGCTGATCCCTCTGTTGATTCACTTTGGTGCAGCTTCGCACCAAGATCAGCTCCACTATTGACAAGATCCTGTTAGCACTGAAGTTTAATCCTGCTTCCGTTACTTATAAGTTGTGTGACCTGTGGCAGATCTGCTTAGCTTCCCAGTGCCTCAGTTCCCTTTTTAATAAGTGATGGTAAATCCTACCTTGAAGGGTTATTGAAAGGACCGGACCATTTGGTATCTGTTAAACGTTCAATGAGAAGGCAATGGCACCCCACTCCAGTACTCTTGCCTGGAAAATCCCATGGATGGAGGAGCCGGGTAGGCTGCAGTCCATGGGGTCACTAAGAGTCGGACACGACTGAGGGACTTCATTTTGACTTTTCACTTTTCACTTTCATGCATTGGAGAAGGAAATGGCAACCCACTCCAGTATTCTTGCCTGGAGAATCCCAGGGATGGGGGAGCCCGGTGGGCTGCCGTCTATGGGGACGCACAGAGTCGGACACGACTGAAGCGACTTAGCAGCGGTAGCAGCATCAGCAGACGTTCAATGAAAACGTTTAAAAAGAACACAACAGAACAAAGAACCCCACTGTGCCCGGTTTCATTATCGGGGTGTGTGGAGGCTGCAGTGGTGTAACTGATAACAGACAGCACATAAGTGCAACCCTTGACACACAGTAGATACTTAATAAAACATTCATTCCCTCCTCATGGGAACTGGGCTGCCAGGGGATTTACAGACTCTGAGCAGGCTGGGCAGTCATTTCCTACTGGACATACTTGTGATGTCTCCATTTTAGTCTGCAGATGGACCCTTTGAGCTGTCTTAGACCAGGTCACAGGGCTTTTTGAAAATGAAAACAACTATTTGGCTGTATTGTTTCCATGTCAGCTTCTTAGGTTTATCTAAGCAAACACTTCCATATTTTTTTGTCTAAGCAGTATATGGATTAAATTGTTTCAGTGGAAACGTGCCTTGCTGTAAAATGCAAAATCTGAGGTTCTGACTTCAAGCATAAATTGAAGAAATGTGCCAGGCAGTTATAGGAATAATTCTTAGAGAAGCCAAAATAAAAACAAAAATAAATAGCCAATATTTTTAGAACATAAGGGGTTGTGCCTGGCACTTTACAAGGTTTATCATTAACCCTTTTGAGTTAGTTATGATCAGTTCCAGTTTATACTTGAGATTAAACTGAGGCAACTTACTCAAGGTTACAAGGTAGTAACTGGTTTGCTCTTTTTGTTACCTAGTCACTAAGTCATGTCCGACTCTTTGTGACCAATGGACTGTAAACCCACCAGGCTCCTCGGTCCATGGGATTTCCCAGGCAAGAATACTGGAGCAGGTTGCCATTTCCTTCACCGTGGGATCTTCCCACCCAGGGATCGAACCCACATCTCCTGCATTGACAGGTGGATTCTTTAGCTCTGAGCCACCAGAAAAACCCAGTAAATGGTAGAGATAGGATTTAAACTCAACTCTGGATAATTTCAATTTCCAAATTTTGTGTAAATATCTTTTCTTCTGAGGCAAAGCATCACAAAACTTAATTTATAAGCCTTAAATAGAAACTGCTAATTGATTTTACGAGGTAGTGTTCTAAGTAATGAAGGGACCCTTGTCTGTTTGATTTCAAGGGATATTCTTGGGTTCTTGCATGCTGAGTCTTTTATGTTTTCACATTTATTGTGGATTATGGATTGCCTCTGTCTTTCAGGCAAGGAAACACATACTCAGGGATGTTAGGTAACTAGTCCAAGATTGAACAGCAAGTGGAGGGGAAAGCATTTAAACCAAGGTCTGTCTACTTCTGGAGTACTAAGACTTACAGTTTTGAAGAACTTCTAGTCATCTTCAGTCTTGTCTTGTTTGTCCTGAAATCTTCTGCTGGCACACAGGTTCAAAGGCAGTTCCACAAAAGGCCCTCAAAATTTGTCTCAAGGAGCTGTTTTTCCTGGTTAGATACCTATGCGACCCAAAGTAAAAAACAAACATACTTTCGCATTAAGATAAGTCTCTGTCTCTGTATTTAGGTTCCATCCACTCTCTATCTAATATGTTTCTCATTAGAGCATACATTGCTGACATGAGTTTTGTAACAATGCAACAGTTTCTGCAATTCTTTATAGTCTGAGTTGTCAGTGCCTTAAATTAGGTGGAACAGAATTCCTTTCAGACTGACAGGGTTTGTTTCGATTCCCTTGAAGCAACTGTTTATAGCCAGAGTTTCCCGGTCTGAGAGCCCCGAACCTAAGGGACTGACAAGGGAGGATGGGGAGACCCTCATGCAGAGAATGCTCCCTAGAGAAGTTCCTGATGGCAGGGAGAGAGGCTGGGAAGGTGGGTGGGTGCTTTGCCATTGCAGGCTCTGGGATTCCGTATCTGTACAAGGAGGTCAGATCAGGTGGCCTCTTGAGCAGGTGTGAAGCCCGAAGCTGGGTTATTGACCTCTGGCAGAAGGTGGAGGCATTTTCCACATAGGAGACCTGAGTACTTACCATGTGCCAAACAAGATGCTGAGCATACTTGAGGGGTGATTTGATCATCCCTCACAACAGCCCTGTGGGAGGTTCTGCTTGTCCCCTTGTTTCACAGATGAGCAATTTGAGACTCTGAGAGTGTCATTCATTTTGCCCAAGGTCCCACAGGCAGCAAGTGGCAGAGTAGGGATTCAAACCCAGGCCACCAGGCTCAGGAACTCACTCCTTAGCCACTTAGCTCTCCAACCCTGAAGTTAATAGAATTACCTCTCATTCTGCGGCTCAAGAGGGTTTCCCAGGTGGAACTAGTGATAAAGAACCCACCTGCCAATGCAGGTTAGATGCGAGAGAGACGGGTTCGATCCCTGGGTCGAGAAGATCCCCTGGAGGAGGAAATGGCAACCCACTCCAATATTCTTGCCTGGAGAATCCCATGGACGGAGGAGCCTGGCAGGCTACAGTCCATGAGCTTGCAAAGAGTAGGCCACGACTGAATTGACTTAGCACGCACACACTGCTGCCCAGGAAGAACTCATTCTCTGTGCAAATGTATCCATGTGCATCCAGGTCAAAACTGGATCCTACTGTGTAACTGTTTGGTAATTTATTTTTCTCTTAGCAATATCCTTGAAAGTTTATCTTCATTTTTAAGATAATCCCTGCAGAGTTGGGAGGATTGATGCTAAGAAGAGCACAGGAGCAATGTGGAAGGAACTCACTGTTAAAGGAACAAGCCAGGGCCTTTAAATGACCCCCAAACAGTCAGATCCTATTCAGCAAAGGCAGAAAAAAAGAATTTTCTTGGCTGTGTTTTGTAGCTTCCATTAGCTTAACTGTCATCAAGAACAATGCTGAGTCAGGACCTGAATGATCTTCTCTGCTTGGGTTCTTGTCTTGGCTTGCTGCCATTCTCTGCATGCTACAAGGCATGAAGACAGGTCTCTACCTCGTCCATCTCACAAGAGAGGTGGTAGAGAGTATACATATTTTAATAGGGAGCAATACGGTGTGCATTAGGAGGAAGCCTTTAAGTCCTGGCTCCAAGTCTGTGGAGCCGTGTGTCCTTGAGCATGCGATCTAACTCGGAGCCTTGGTTTCTTCATCTGGAAAGCACAGATGCTGAGACTGCCTCCCTCCTAGGATTGCTGTCAGCTGGACTCCGACAGGCATGAGAGTCATCGGCACAGAGCCAATGCTACTGGGACAATGCCACTCTGTGCTCCTCACGGCCACTGGGACCACGTTTCTATTCCCGAGACACTTGGTGAGGCTTCCTGGGACTTCTCTGACTAGACAGAAATCCCCACCCTGGGTCTGGGAACTCTGGGTCTTGCTACCTACCAGGTTTGCAGAGGACAAGGGCATAGCTCTCCTTTTCTCAAATGTCCAGGTGTGTCCTCCTCTTCACCAGGAATCTGGCCAAGAGAAAGGATGCAGGAACCTTCTCAGGGATGCATTAGATTTACGGTTTTCTTTTTTTTTCTCCTTTTCTTTTGACTTCCCCTCTTCCCCACTAGCTCCTTCCTACCAAGCCAAGGGATTTTGATCTACCCTGGGGCCGGGGAGGGAGTGATTGGACAGAAAAGCTGTCTCCTACCATACTTTTTGGAGAAGACGATGGCCCCCTACTCCAGTGCTCTTGCCTGGAAAATCCCATGGATGGAGGAGCCTGGTGGGCTGCAGTCCATGGGGTTGATGAGGGTCGGACACGACTGAGCGACTTCATTTTCACTTTTCACTTTCATGCATTGGAGAAGGAAATGGCAACCCACTCCAGTGTTCTTGCCTGGAGAATCCCAGGAACGGGGGAGCCTGGTGGGCTGCCATACTTTTTCTTCATCCCTGGGTTGGTTGGGAAGTTCCCCTGGAGAAGGAATTGGCAACCCGCTGCAGTATTCTTGCCTGGAAAATCCCATGGACACAGCAGCCTGGCGGTCTAGAGTCCATGGAGTTGCAAAGAGTTGGACACAACTTAGCGACTAAACAACAAAACAACCATACTGTTTTTGGTTTTTTTTGGCAAATATTTTAACTACTTTAAGGAGAGGCTTTTAAAACTCAAAAGCCAAGCATTGATCCCTATATGTATTCAGTTCAGTTCAGTCGCTCAATCGTGTCTGACTCTTTGCAACCCCATGAACCACAGCACGCCAGGCCTCCCTGTCCATCACCAACTCCCGGAGTTCATTCAGACTCACGTCCATCGAGTCAGTGATGCCATCCAGCCATCTCATCCTTGGTTGTCCCCTTCTCCTCCTGCCCCCAATCCCTCCCAGCATCAGTCTTTTCCAATGAGTCAACTCTTCGCATGAGGTGGCCAAAGTACTGGAGCTTCAGCTTTAGCATCATTCCTTCCAAAGAAATCCCAGGGCTGATCTCCTTCAGAATGGACTGGTTGGATCTCCTTGCAGGAGACTCTCAAGAGTCTTCTCCAACACCACAGTTCAGAAGCATCAGTTCTTTGGCACTCTGCCTTCTTCACAGTCCAACTCGCACATCCATACATGACCACTGGGAAAACCATAGCCTTGACTAGACGGACCTTAGTCGGCAAAGTAATGTCTCTGCTTTTCAATATGCTATCTAGGTTGGTCATAACTTTTCTTCCAAGGAGTAAGCGTCTTGTAATTTCATGGCTGCAGTCCCCATCTGCAGTGATTTTGGAGCCCCCCAAAATAAAGTCTGCCACTGTTTCCACCGTTTCCCCATCTATTTCCCATGAAGTGATGGGACCAGATGCCATGATCTTCATTTTCTGAGTGTGTTATGTTTCCCTATTTCAAAACAGTATCCGCCATAGTGACATGGCTTTATTTGGTGGAGAAAGCTAGGCAGCTCAGCTCCTTGGGCTGCCTGGCTGCCTCCTGCACGGGTGGCTGTTTCAGGGTCCTCGTGTGAGCACCAGCACCAGGAGCCCACGAGTGCTTCAGTCTTTGGCACCCAGCACGCGGTCCATCTGTGACATGGCAGGAGTTTCACACACGCCTCTTTAATGATGTCCTACCCTATCCAAGAGATAGCCTGGATAGCTTATCCAGCTCCAACTTGTTAAATGTGATTTTTAAGGTCCTCAGGGGTAGTTTTTGTGCAAAACAGAGATTATTCATAAGTGTAAATTTTTATGATTTTTAAATTGGTCCTTGATTTACTAAAGTTAAAAACATTACAAAGCCTTGCGTTTATTAAGCTATTTATTTTGTTTATAAGCCCAGCAAGTCCTAACAGTCACTTTTAAGGAGACTCTGATTAATATTGGATCCCATTTACAAACTTGATTGAACTCCTTTTAACGTTTTATAAATTTAATACATTCAGTTTCCATATAAGTTTATAATAGTCTTGATTTAACAAAAGCTTCCTGCATATTTGATTAACTCTTGTAAACCAAATACATTAAACTTATAAATATGATAAACCTTTAGCTCTATTAAATTACTCAGTTTGTAATATACTTATTAAGATTTGAACTTGAAAATCATAATCTAAATCAAGTATATATTCAAAATTAGAATCACAAAGATGATTTCTTGCTTCATAAGGCCAATTCTCTTAAACATAAGAGAATTTAAAGTATATAAATGCCAAAAATGCACAGACTCCTTAAGCTGAAAATATTAATACTACACATTTGAGATCCTTGAATACTTCTAGATGTATGTTTAAATCATCCTGGAAGGTACTGAGGCACCAAGAAAATAACTATGTCATCCTAAATAACCTTCCTTTTCTTTTATTTTTCTCTTCTATACATTTGTTCCCCGACCAACCTGGCTGTGTGTCACTGAGGCCTTCATCGCCCTGGAGATCCAATCGATTGCCTTCATGGGGTTTCTGTTTCTCTACCCATAAAAATAGATGGGGTTAGGTTAGATGATCTCTAAGGCCTTAACCATACAGTTCTGGAATTCATATCTTCTTAAAAACATATTTATTTATTTGGCTGCACTGGGTCTTAGTTGCAGCATATAAGATTTCGTTCCCTGCCCAGGGATCCAACCTGGGCTCCCTGCATTGGGAGCTCAGAGTCTTAACCACTGAACAGGGAAGTCCCTGGAATTCAAATTTTTAAGTTTATTCACAAGTATGGTTTTCTATTTAGGCTAATAAGAATGGACAAAAATCAGAGCATGAGCTGCTTATGGAAAGCTACCATCAAGAGACTGCCCACCACTGCACATGTTTGCAGTCTGCTCCTACTCAGGGTCACCGGTGTGGTGGCAAGGACCCTAATGATTTTATCTTTAGGCTTTTGATGTCAGAGCACAAGCAGTCAAGAAGTCACATCTGGGAACATCTAGGAAGAGTTTTAAAACTAGAAGGATTCATTTGCAAAGCATATGTTCCAGTTTATTTTAAAATCATGACCTTCATTGATGGCTCGGGTCATTGCTACTGCTTCTGAGTACAATTTTTGGGGACTTGAATAAGACATCCTTTTGTTTCAATCCCATCCACTCCTTAAAACCATGTGACTCTGGTGACCAATTTTATGCAAATGAATCTGATAATTCAAGATGAAATGAAAAAATTCCTGGAAAGATACAAATCACTCAATGAAATATTGGGTTTCTATAATTATTTTGAAATATCAGAAAAAAAGGTCCGAAGAAATAAGAGACATTTGTTTCATTTATAAAATATACTGATATATTAAAAGCCACTTGAAAAGACATGAATGTTTATTAAATGTATATTACTACGTGCAAAAGCCAATCTGAAAAGGCTACATATGATATGAGTTCAAGTATATGACATTCTGGAAAAGTCAAGACTGTGGAGACAATAAAAAGATCAGTGGTTGTCAGGGGCTGGGTGTGAGGTATGGGGTGAATAGGTGGGACACACAGGATTTTTAGGGTAGTAAAAATACTCTGTATACCATAATGATGGACATATCATTATACATTTCCCCAAACCCATAAACATCTTTAAAAAAACCAAGTGTGAACTGTAATGTAAACTACAGATTTTGGTTAATTGATGCATCAGAGTAGGGTCTTTATTCAGAGTAAAGGTACCACTTTGATGGGGATGTTGACAGTGGAGGAGGCCACGCATGTGTGAGGGCAAGGTGTGCATATGGGAACTCTCTATCCCTTCCTCTCAATTTCTCTGTGAACTTCAATTATTCTAAAACAGCAAAGTCTTAATAATAACTTAAAAAACCCACTTACCTCTTTTCCAACCCTAAATTCTCCATCTGTAGCCATCTATGGGGTCGCACAGAGTCGGACACGACTGAAGCAACTTAGCAGCAGCAGCAGCATTGAAAACTAGAAAGAAAGAAAAAAAAAAAACACTTGTGTGAAACTGAAAATTTGGCTTAACAGGTCAAACAGGCAAAAATAATTCATTTTAAAGGATAATAAAAGTAGAAATATTTTGTCATTTCTTTTTATGAAATTCCAGTGTGGTAGAAGTGAAAGATTTTGTTAGCCAATGTAAACGTCAATCAAGACCCAGTAAATGTTTCTTTTTTTATTCAAGATGTTTAAGTACATGAAACGTTTTTATAGTTCCAAATTCAAAATTACACAATAAAGTACATCAAGAAGTCTAGCTTCTATATTCATTCCCTCTACCTAGTTCCTTCTTCACTCTATAGGTAATCTTTTTTTGGGGGGGGGGATTGCAATTAGCTGTTTTTTTCCTTTTTTTTAAAATATAAGGAAATCCCCTTTCTTACCAAAAGATACCAAAGATAAAGCTTGTCTCCCTGCTTCTTATTTTCACTTCACAGTATATCCTTGTATATCCACAGACAGAGAGCCCAGTGTTTCAGTGGCACAGTCCTCCACTGTGTAATGCACCGTGGGTTCCAGCCAGTTTCTTGGTGATGAATATTTAGGTTGTTTTCAGTTTTTCACTATTAAACATAATGCTGCAACACATAGTCTTGAAGTTGTAGTAAATTAAAAGTGCAAACTATGAACATTCTTTGGCACCTGAATGAGTTTGTCCTTTGGCAAACCAAACTAACCATGGCTTATATAACTGATCCAATAGTGTGGGTGATGAAATTCCCTTTGGACTACCCGTTGCTTTGAATCACTTTGAAATTATCTTTCTAAGCTAAAGCGTTTTCAAAACAAATCCTTGATACAGATGCCGTTTCTTATTGATCATCTTATGTAAATACTGGATTGCTTAATGCCTACAACCAAATTGTTTAACTATCTTCAGTATTTACAGGACTTTTTATTTCTTTGTATCAGTTCCTGTTAAAGTAGGGAAAGTTGGGGTCTAAAAAAATTCATCAAGTCAAATGTCAGGTATCTGGAGTCTGATACAGCCCTAGATATACTTTGCAAAGACTTTTAAATGTCTTGAGTCTTTATAAACATTTCTATTTTAAACTTTAATTGATTTTTTAATACAACTCATCTGTATTCGCTGGACAAATACCAGGAAGTTCAGACAAGAAGAACAAACCAAAAAAACCTACCTATAAACCCAACTCTCAAAGATAACCAGTATTAGCCTTTGTCTTTCTAAGACTTTTTCAGTGAACGTAAACAGCTTCTCTACCCCAGCACGCATGCTAATGTAATTTTTCATATCTTGTCCTATATGTAGTTTAAGGGAAATTTCATCTTTTCTATTCATTAGGTTTTTTTCCCTTTAACTTTGCTGTTTGCTTTGCACACCATAGTTTTATTTTCTTTTCTGTTCCCCCTTCATAGTTAGCTCTTTGTATTTCTCTCTGCACAGTGTTTACCTTAGAAATAGAAAATCAAGTTTTCTTTATCCAGGATAAATATGTTGAAAGCCCCCAATATTTCTTTCTCATGGTATTTAAGTCCTTAAACTGCCCTCTGTGTTTGTACTAGGGCCATTTACTGATTCCTAAAAGGAAATAAGTATAACAGACCGAGCAGAGATCTGCTCTTAAAGAGACTGGTTATGCAGAAAGTCAAGTCAAGCAGATTGGACATGATCTTTATTCTGCTATTCAAAGATTCACTGGGAAAGAATAATTCTTGCAAGTGCTTTCTGCAGTCATGATTGCCTATATCTTGTTCTAACCACTAAAATTGAATATTCAATTAAAACCTGAAAAGGTTTATTCCTCCAAAATAATTCCTGATAATGAACTAAAGTTTAAATTTTTTGAAAGGATGACATGTCAAAATTTTGACATTTTGCACAGTAGAGTTGTGTACCTAGGGCAGAAGTGGGGCATTTTCTTCTGCCATGGGTCACTAAAATCAGGGGCCATGTGAAACTATTAATTCTTGTGTTTTATTACCTTTTCTTAACAGAGAGATCTATATGAAAGATAAAACTATCTGATCATTTATTTAACAAGTGGGAACTGAAAATATGTTTTTAATGTCATTTTATAGTCAGTTAAACAGGGTGATAAAAACAATGGTGAGGTTTAAGTAGACAGAAGCAGAAAGTAGACCAGCAAAGGTGAGGAAGACAGATATGAGGGGAGAAGGGTAGGGAGATTTAGACTAAATACCATCCCTCAAAGCAGGAGAGGAACACATGCAGAAAATGAAGTTGGTAAGAAAGTCTTTTAGAGAGAAATTTTACAGTATCCATCTAGTAGTTATGTGCCTAAATCTTTAACCCATCAGTATCATTAATATTTCTGAGTATCTATACTATAGAAATACTCATGTAGGTATGCAGAGCCACTTAGTGAAGCATGTTTATAACAGCAAAAGACTATGTACAAATTAAATGTTGAACAGTAAGAAAATGGTTAAATAGGTAAGACTACATTCGTTCAAAATTGGGAAAGGAGTACAAGGCTGTTTATTTAACTTATATGCAGAGTACATCATGTGAAATGCCAGGCTGGATGAAGCACAAGCTAGATCAAGACCGCAGGGGGAAATGTCCACAACCTCAGATATGCAGATGATACCATTCTAATGGCAGAAAGTGAAGAGGAACTAAAGAGCCTTTTGATGCAGGTGAAAGAAGAGAGTGAAAAAGCTGGCTGGAAACTCAACATTCAAAAAAGTAAGATCGTGGCATCTGGTCCCATCACTTTATGGCAAATAGATGGGGAAAAAGTGGAAGCAGTGACAGATTTTATTTTCTGGGGCTCCAAAAGCACTGCAGATGGTGATGGTGACTGTAGCCATGAAATTAAAAGATGCCTGCTCCTTGGAGGGAAAGCTATGACAAAACTAGACAGTCTTTTAAAAAGCAGAGACGTCACTTTGCTGACAAATGTCCATATAATCAAAGCTATGGTTTTTCCAGTAGTCATGTATGGATGTGAGAGTTGGACCATAAAGAAGGCTGAGTGCAATTGATGTTTTTGAATTGTGGTGCTAGAGAAGACTCTTGCGAGTCACTTGGACAGCAAGGAGATCAAACCAGTCAATTCTAAAGGAAAACAACCTTGAATATTCATTGGAAGTACTGTTGCTACAGCTGAAGCTCCAATACTTCGGCCACCCGATGAGAAGAGTTGACTCATTGGAAAAGATCCTGATGCTGGGAAAGATTGAGGGCAAGAGGATAAGGGCGCGGCAGAGGATGAAATGGTTAGATAGCATCACTGACTCGATGGACATGAGTTTGAGCAAACTTCAGGACTGGGAAGCCTGGCATGCTGCCGTCCATGGGGTTACAACTTAGTGACTGAACAACAACAAACATTCATTCAGTGCAATTCTAAGCAGTCATTGAAAAGAACAAGGTAGACGTATGTATAATGATGGAAAGATAGACACACCTGCGATCAAGTAAAAAAAAAAACTCTGCCATATATTACGAATAGTATGATTCCAATTTTGTAAAAGCAAAAAAGTATGTAAGTATTATATGTGAATACCTTGAAAAGTAGTCTAAGTGGATAAACTTAAAGATTGATGGTTTTGGTTGGGAAAGTATAAATTGTTACAATGGTATTGTATTAGTCTTTGAGAGGATAAACAGAAGAGAATAACTCATGTGTCCAAATGCATCGAGAAGAAATTTCACAACTGGCACTGAGGTGTCCTCTGAGTTCCAGCCGGAGCCCAGACAAACTCAGATGAGGGCTGAACCCGGCCTGAGGGTCTGTCCCATGTCTAGTGTACACCATGGAGCCCAGACCTGTGTAATTCTGCACTTGGATATTAGCTGACAATATTCATTACACTTGTGGGAATTGTGGGAAAGCCATTGAAGGAAAGGGGAGTTGTCTCATCTGTAATTTGAGGATAATAATAATCCTTGCCTTAAAGGATTATTTTGAGAGTTAAATGTAATAATATATATAAAATGCTTAGCTCAGTGCTTGGCACATGGTCAGGACTTACAAATGCCTCTCCACTTTTGTTATGAATATTTTGGAGGGATTCAGGATTAAATTCCCATTTTTCTAGGCCTTCCTTTTCTTTATTTATGATTCCTTGTAGAATCGAAAGCAATTTAAAATACGGAATTGGAGGTGGACAAAAGCACCTAACATTTTATTTTAGGTCATCACAGCTTCTGTTCTATGTCTGTATGAGGAAGAATCTTTTGTTCATTTTGAGTCCTAACTCATCATGACCCAATTATCTGATAATTTGTATTAGTCGTTAAGGCAGTCTCCAAAAAGTATCTGTTTATTTCCTGAGCATAGACTTTCAAACTTTAATAATTTACATAATAACTTATATAATTTTGGACATTTTTATTATTTTTAAATGAAGTGACTTTCAACATATTAAATTTTTTTCTGAGAGATGACATTAGGCTGTGTATCTTGTCTGCTTTCTTGAGTGGATTTAATGTACTTCCACATCCCTAAAATGTTTTTATAATAGCTTCATAATTACAAGTGATGCTTTTTAAATGTGTTGTCATCTCAAAAAAGAATGACTCTGACTTGTAGTTTTTATGAATTTTGCTATTTCCTTAATGTTTCAACTTTACCCGCTCGTAGGAAGAAAAAGGTCAAGTTGCACAAAGAGCCGGTTCAGCTGTAGATGTCAGCACTACTCATGATTATCATGCATGGCAGGAATGAGGTGGTTGTGTTCTTGGTCATATTTATTTAATAATTTAATTTAATAATTGAGAAAATTATCTACTTAGGAAAAAAAAATCTGCCCTTCAGTGGAGACATGTAAATAGGACATTTGAATTTTTAAAATTTTATTTATTTTTTGTCTTATTTTTTATTTAATTTTATATTTTGGCCATGCTGTATGGCATATGGGATCTTAGTTCTGTGACCAGGGGTTGAACCTGTGCCTTCTGTAGGGGAAATGCAGAGTCTTAACCACAGTATTGCCGGGGAAGTCCCCAAATGTTTGTATTTTTGAAACAGATTTTTTTTTTTAAATCAAAGGGCCAAAGATTCCCTTGTGTAATAATATGTAACAGTAATCCAGTACCCTCTGTCCAATATGCCTTATCATGGTTCGATGCCCATAACAGGGCACCATATATGGCACAAAGGCTGCGCCTCACCCCCTCCACTCCAACTCCTACCCACTGTCTATCCTTGTCCCCCCAGTCCTTCTCCATCACCCCCATCCCTGTGCCACACAACTGTGATGGCCATTACCAATCATTTAGCAAATGGATTTCCTGAGGTCACTGAGTCTGCCTGTGACCTCAGAACCCCTTGAAATCCAGAGCCCCAGGCAACCGTTTACACTGTCAACTGCTACAAAGGACACCTATCAAAATTCCAAGGTTTACCAAACATTGACAGCATATCCAGCCAGTGTAGGCAATTCAGCTCTCAAAGCAGTTAGCTCAATTTTTAAAAAGCCAGCCACATTATTTTTGAACATAATGTAAATAAAAATAGTCAATTCATGGCAGAGATTTTTACTTTTTAAACTGCTGTTTCAATACAACACTGGTAAAGTTTGAACAACCAACTATATAATTAACTGCAACATATAAGGAACATTACGTTAAGAAAAGTTGATTGTGAAACAGCTGACACTTAGACAGGATCTTGTCAGCTCAGTGTGAATGTGCACCAAATTTCTGCTTTGAAACAGATTTCTCACTGACCCTTCTTTGCTGTCCTCCTAGCATATAGTGTAGATGTTGTTTTCTGCCCCATGAAAATTCATCACCATATCCCCGCACTGTGGCAGATGGAAAGATGAGTGGCCTGGCATTTTTTCTGGAGATCTTCCCTGTCTATTCACTGCTGCTGAGTAGTTTGATGACTTGGGTTCATTTAGTATGGGAGGGAAAATAAATCTGACCCTCATGCCATATATACCAATCAGAGGTGTAGAAAGACCTTAGATCCCTCTCAAAGAGCACAGTCAAGGCAGGACTCCCACACTTGGGAGCTGTGGGGTACGTTTTCTCCTTTTCCTCCATACCCTGTTGACATTAGATGGGATTTGCAACAGCTGGCAAACCTCTAGACTGAACACCTAGGGATCTAGGACCCCCTCTGTCTCTCCTTAGCTGTGTCCTTCTCAGTCTCTCTCTCTCTTTTTTTTGCCATACTGCGTTCATGTGGGATCTTAGTTCCCTGACCAGGAATTGAACCTGTGCCCCCTGCATTGCAAGCACGAAGTCTTAACCGCTGGATTGCCAGGGAGATGTCCTCAGTGTCCTTTGACATCCATAGGAACTGAGCTGAGGAGAAGCAGGGGTGAGACTCTGTCCCCCAAGGACAGCCTCTTCAGATGTTAGACTGTGGGAAAAAGGCATGAGAAAGACAGTGTGAAATTAACACATGAAATGGAGAGAAAAAGATCAAAAAGTCGTTTCATTTTTAGATGCTTCCTGCCTTACCAACCACCAGGGCCCTGTCCCCGTCCCTGTAGGACCCCACCCTGGGCTTAGTCACATTAGTCTCAGCCCCTGCCAGTCTGAGGCCCCAAGCCCCAGGCCTCAGACTGGCCTCTCTGTGTGCATGTTCCTGCCTTGCCCACTCATGAGCTTCGGATAAGCTGCAGGTGTGGCCCAGAGGTGTGCACTCATGCACTCAGCATGCTGTCTGCATTCTTCTGCAAGAGCTGCCAGCTCCTTCTCTCTTGCTGCCCTCGAAGGTGACCTGGCAGCCCAACCTGCACTTTTCAGGACAGCTCAATTCCTGAGGCAATTAAAGTAGGTAATGACTGGCTAATTCACTTTTTCATTTTGACAATTAGAGAGGTTTTTATTTAGGTAAATTCCTTACAACAGGACTTTTGATCTAAACTGCCTGCTAATGTTGTGTTTGATAAATAACTAATGGCTCATTGCTCATACTAGTCAATAATTACTAATGCCTCATTTGCATGTGAAATTAATAGTCCATATGGTTGTTCAGATCATGTAAGGTAAGCCTAAGTTGACAGGAGGCGGAATGCTGACGTGAGCAGAAATTGGGGTTGCCATGGAATAAAAAACTGGGTTGTTATCAATACTTGGATGCTCTCCTGGCCAGGGCTGGAGGCCGGCTACAAGGACATATTTTTCATATTTTGGTGATGCCTTTGCAATAACAGACTTGTTCTGAATCCCAAATGCCATGAAGATCATTCTGTTATGCCACAAATATTTGTTGATTCCTACAGTGCACCTACCACCGTGCCCAGAGCACCTGTGGATACTTCTAATCGTTGTTAGGAACACAGGCAAGAAAACTAAAAATTTACCTCCACTTTAAGATGAAATTGGTTTCCAGACTCTAAGCACAGACTATTGTCAATGTTTGGAAACCCCGTGGTTGCTTGATATTTGTCAGTATTTGATAATGAGTCATCTAACCAAGGGGTCTTTGAACCTTTGGTTCATCATCAGCAATGGTTATCAATTAAGTTTAAGTTCATCATCAATATTCTATTAATAAGCAAAGAATATTTTTTTTCAAGTTGTGTCTAGCCCTTTGTGATCCCATGGACTGTAGTCTCCCAGGCTCCTCTGTCCATGGAATTCTCCAGACAAGAAATACTGGCGTGGGTTGCCATTTCCTTCTGCCATTTCTTCTTCCTGACCCAAGGATCAAACCCGCATCTCCTGCACTGGCAGGCAGATTCTTTACCGCTGAGCCACCAGGGAAGCCCATGAATATTTTCTTATATAACAGGAGTTTCAAAGCACATTTTTATCAATGCAAGAGCATAAAAATTACTATTTGTTCCTTGCCATATTGTAATGGACTTTCATAAGTATATGAAGAGTAGAATCTGATGGTTTAGGAAGTGTGTTGGATAAACTCCAGCTTGGGGGTTCTGCCAGTGATGTCCTTATATGCTTTTTCCTTCTTTTGGTGGTAGTATAGAGGAGGATACTTCTATTTCATAGATGGGCCATGTACCAGTCAAGGTAGGCAATATTATGTTCTGTAGGGGAAAAGAAATAATTTTCTTTCCATTCTTCTAAGTTCTTGGCTGAGACGCCTGTAATAAAAGACAAACAAGAGAAAAACTAACAGCAGTTTATAAATATGTATACCACATGTACATACAGGAGATACCCAGGGAAAACAAGGAAGTCAGGTGGCTTAGAATTCAGGATAAAATGCCATCTTACTAGGGAAATGTGAGGATAAATATAGGCCCATTAGGAAAGAGTAAATAATTTGGGGGAAAGATGAATGGTACATTAGAAAACTAGATGGGAGCTATGATACTTTGTCACAAATTTTGGGTGTACTATTGACTTCTAGTCTTCTCTCCTGTGATAAGAGTTTAGTTTCTTTTGGAGGATATGTGCTTGGGCAGATAAAGAGATATCAGAGAAATGCTTCAGGATGTGTCAGTCTTAAGCCACATCCATGCTAGCATGCTCTTCTGTGATTATTGCATCAGGGAAACAGAAGACTGAAGGGTGGAGCAATGACCATTAAATGCTTCCACCAATAAAATGTGGCAGAGGAGACGCATGCTACTTCCAGGCTCATGGAAGGACTGCAAGCCGATTGGCCATGTTCCTCTTTAAGGGAGTAAGCTCATCCTTCCCTAAGCCTGGAAGTAGAGGTGTTGGAGCAACGGTGAACAGAATGCTTGCCTGTTGGCTCACTTCAGACCATTAGAAAATCCAGAAGAACTTTTATCTTTTGTTTGATTAGTGAACTCGAAAAACAAATAAAGGTCCCTGAATGAGATTTTCTTTACTGTGAATGTGATGAAATAAATGTGGGAAATGCTTGCGGATTATTGACTGTATCAAAAAATTACAAGTAACTAGTATTAGTAATCTATATATGTTGATATCTTCAGAAATATGACTTGTTAAATCCCTTAAGGGAGGGCATATTTGGACTTCTTAGAGGACTCAGAAGGATAGTGCCCTAACAATATCCATGTCCTAGTCCATGAATCCTGTGAATAAGCTGTGTTACAGGGCAAGGAGGAGTCAGGGTTGAAGACAGAATCTAATCAGGTTGACTTTAACATAAAGAGATCATCCAGGATTACTTGGCTGGGCCCAAAATAATCATGAGGGTCCTTTAAAGAGGAAGAGGAGGTCAGAACTGAGAGATGGCAGCCCTAGAAGACTTGGGCCGATATTGCTAGCTCTGAAGATGGAGGAAGGGGACCATAAGCCCAGGTGGGGTAGGCTCTAGAAGTTAGGGAAGGCAAGGGAATGGATTCTCCCATAGAGCCTCCAGAAGGAGCCCAGCCCTGCTGACACCTTGATTTGTCCTAATGAGTCAGACTTCTCCCCTCTAGAGGATAAGATAATAAACTGGTGCTGTTTTAAGCCACTAAGTTCATGGTAATGTATTACAGCAGCAGTAGGAAACTAAAACACGTTCCATGCCTTCTCTAGAAGAAAGGCCAGGGCAGAGCAAGTATTCAGAGGAGTGACTGATGGATGGAACAGGTGGCAGATGGGTTGATACACTAGGAGATGACTCCGAATGATGCTTTATTTTGGTTAGATGGAAGATTAAGATTATGGATAATGTGCACAACTAGCTGACCTTGAATCTAGGGTATAGTCGAGGTGAATAGCAAAGTTCCCTGTTTCCAAGGACTACTGTCTGTGCCATTACAAAACCTGTTTAATGCACGACTCTACAGGGGCCTCCCTGGTGGCTCAGCAGTAAAGAATCTGCCTGCCAATAAAGGAGACTTGGGTTCAATCCCTGGGCCAGGAAGATCCCCTGGAGAAGGAAATGGCAACCCACTCCAATATTTTCCTGGGAAAGCCCAAGGACAGAGATGCCTGGTAAGGCTACAGTCCATGGGGTCACAAAAGAGTTGGAGAGGACGTTGTGACTAAACAACAAAAAACGACTCTCCAGGCTCTATATATACGAATATATATATAGCACGTATTTCATTCCCTTGAAAAGATTCCCAAAGAATGTAAAATACAGCAAAGTTGCTATTTAGAATAACCAGCAGTTGGGGTACATACAAACAGACAAGAACTTGGCTCAGCATAAAAAGCTGTTGAAGACTGTTCCATGAATGGCCCCCAAAACCAGCAATGGTAGACACCCAACTAGCCAGGTAGTTAACAATCATTCTCTTTTACCAAATGCCAATAGAAAAGCTCCCTTTTCTATCCTGTTTGCTAAAATTCTACATTGATCAGAGTAAGAAGTGCTTCTAAGCTCCTTTCTGTCTATACTAACCCATGCCACTTGCCATTATTCCCCTCCGCACTTCCTCTCCTAATTACCAGGAACCCTGTTCTACTCTAGAGTGTGAGATTTCAGTCATTAGTAGCTGCTTTACAATAACGATGGCAAAAGATAGCTAATAGTTCTATTATTTATTTATTTCACTCCCACCCTGTTCCAAAAAGAATTTAAGGTGGGTTGCGAAAATGCACGCAACACAGCAAGATGAAACAAAGATTAGTATAGTGAGGAAAGTCAGGTAAACGGAGGATAAAGGTGGGAAAAATAAGAAACTAGGAGTACAAAATGTGCTCCTTGAGGCTCTGAGCCTTTGCCAGGGGTAGAGTCCAATTTTGGCCCTGGCTTTCTAAAGCAGCCAGGTTAAGTGGAGGAAAGTGATCAGTCACATGAGTCAGTTGATCAGAAGCAGCACAATAATCCCTGGAATTTAGATGAGAGAGCAATTTCTCTCATAGGGCCCCGCAAAGAGGACCTTTGTAGAATTCTCCACCGGGAAGAAATGACAAATTCCTCAGGATTATGTCTTGTTACATCCTTTAGTATTGGACTGTGATGTCATCCCCCAGCAGAATTCAGTGAAAACCTTCTCCAGGGATTACAGGGACTTTTCCAGGTACTCTATGCGATGCTGGTTTAACCAAAGTAGAGGTTAAGAATGTTTAGAGGAACAGGATGAGCATCCTCCAGAAACACTGTTTCTTCTCAACTGGGCCCTGCAGGAGTTAACAGTGTATGCTGTTCTCTCTGCTTCAGTGAAAGGGTGGACAGTCAAGGTGCTTGGAGAGAACTTCAAGGTCTGGCAAAGAGTTCCTGTCTCTCTTTTTTGTGTTTGGAAGGTCTAGAGTGGAACTCTGAAGGGCCAGCAGAGATGTCAGGAGGAAGGAAGGAAGGGTTTGGGGATATATGAGATGTGTTACAAAGGATGGGAGGTGGAGTGATGGTGGTGTTGGTCTCAGGCTTCTTCAGGGTGGGGAGGGTCCTCTCCCAGCAGCAGAAGCAGTTCAGCTCTGGGACTTCCCTGGTTGTCCAGTAGTTAAGACTCCTCACTTCCACTACAGGGGACATCACAGTTTCAATCCATGGTTGGGGAACTAAGATTCCACGTGCTGCACAAGCAGCAGTTCAGCTCTTTATGCTATTGCCTTCAAGAGCGCCTGGGTCCAGGAGCCATTGGACAGAGCAAGCACTATCCGTGTGTTGGGGACACTGATGGTGCACCCTGTGAGCTCAAGCTCACTGGCGAGGACCCCTCAGCCATCAGGGGGATCTGTCTCCATCTGAGGCTCCCTCCCACAGGCAGACCTCCTCCGGGACTCTGGGTGTTCATCTGGCTCCCTGACATGTTGTAAACAAAGACTGCTGATGCTGTCCCCCGGCAGCCCAGCACCTGCCTCTCAAAAACTCCTGAGGCCTCAGCGGGATTTGGGAGCCCTCCAGGCTCCAGCAGTGGGCCACTCACATTTTTTCTAGTGGCATTGTCCTTGTACATTTTTGGCAGGAAGAGGAAATAATGAACATGTGTTCTTCCAAAAATACTCCAATTCATTCTCAACACTACAGTCACCGTGATCTTTCTAAAACATAAATCTCATCATGTCACTTCCCTGATGAAAACCTGTCCATTCTTTCCATGCCCCTCAGGATAAAGCTGCAGGTTTGAGTACAGTTAAGCAGATCCTCATGTTCAACTATCTCCATTTCTCTTCCTCTGTGCTTGTTACCACTTTTCTCTACAGTTGTCCACATTTATTCTTTTTTTAGCTGACCCATGCCTACTTCTATTTCAGGTGACAGCCCAGAAATTAATCCCTGTGGGAAGTGGTCCTGGAGGTACCTCTGCTGGGCGCTCCCGGGAAATCTTTGCTTTCTCCAGCATAATACTGTGTTAGGAAAACGCCAACTGCAGAGATAAACCCCAACATTTCAATGGCTTGTTTGCAACAGAATTATATTTCTCTCTCATCTAACCATCTGAGCAAAGTGATCCTGGCTGTTATGTGATTCTCTCCAGGCTGACTCAAGGCTCCAAGTTCTTTCCATATTGCTGTCTTGCCATCTTCTGTTGTTCAGTCACCAAGTTGTGTCTGACCCTTTGTGATCCCATGGACTGCAGCACACCAGCCTTCCCTATCCGTCACTATCTCCCTGAGGTTGCTCAAACGCATGTCCATTGAGTCGTTCATGCCATCCAACCATCTCACCCTCTGTTGTCCCCATCTCCTCTTGCCTTCAATCTTTCCCAGTATCAGGGTCTTTTCCAATGAGTTGGATCTTCACATCGGGTGGCCAAAATATTGGAGCTTCAGCTTCAGCATCAGTTCTTCTAATGAATATCTGGGATTGATTTCCTTTAGGATTGACTGGTTTGATCTTCTTGCTGTCCAAGGAACTCTCAAGGGTCTTCTCCAGCACCACAATTTGAAAGCATCAATTCTTTGGCATTCAGCCTTCTTTACGGTCCAACTCTCACTTCCATATATGACTACTGGAAAAACCATAGCTTTGACTAGGTGGACAAAGTGATGTCTCTGTTTTTTAAAAGCTATCTAGGTTTGTCATAATTTTTCTTCCAAGGAGCAAGCATCTTTTAATTTCACGGCTGCAGTCACCGTCCTCAGTGATATTAGAGACCAAGAAAATAAACTCTTCCAGGGCCGCGAGAGGAGAAGGCAATGGCACCCCACTCCAGTACTCTTGCCTGGAAAATCCCATGGATGGAGGAGCCTGGTAGGCTGCAGTCCATGGGGTCGCTAAGAGTAGGACATGACTGAGCAACTTCCCTTTCACTTTTCACTTTCAGGCATTGGAGAAGGAAATGGCAACCCACTCCAGTGTTCTTGCCTGGAGAATCCCAGGGACGGGGGGAGCCTGGTGGGCTGACGTCTATGGGGTCACACAGAGTCGGACACGACTGAAGTGACTTAGCAGCAGCAGCAGCAGGGCCTCGAGAACCTTAACGTGCAGCTGGGGCAGGAGAGACAGGGGCTGGGAGGCCCGCGTGCCCCTTACTGCTTTAATGTGAGGGCCTCTCTTGTCCCTCCAACCAATTCCATTGGCACAAACATTATGTCATGTTGCTCCCTGGGGTGGCTGCAGTCCCAGGGACAGTGTTACAACAGGAAGGAAGAGCACAAAGCTTGGTGGGCACACAGGCTCCTCCAGAGCCTTATTTTAATTGCCTGTGGGTCGGCTAGACTCTGAACTCAGTGAGGGGAAAACAGAGCCCTCTGCCAGCACCATCACTGGCACTTTGGGGCAAACAGTGGCTGAGGAGTGCTCGGCTGAAGGAGGGAGAGGGTCACATGGACAAGTCCTCCTCTTGAACACCCTCCCCCATGCTGTGAGTGAGGGCGGAGCCGGGTGGGGAGAGCCAGCAAGCAGACAGGTGTTCTCTGCTGCTGTTGCCAGCCCAGCCCCTTAAAAAAAGTGCCAGTTCCCTTCACAGAAAGGCATTCATTGTGAATGGAGAGGCTCTGTAATCACAGGTGCCTGTCAAAGCGTGAGCCTCCTCTTGGATGATGGGGCCTTCTGATTAAAGACTTGTTGTTGGTACTTTATGGGGCAGAGATAAAACGTGCTGCTGTTGGTGCTGGCATCGAAGCTCCACAACGCAGCACATCTGGCACCTGCCTCTGAGTCCAAGGAGATGGATGGTGAATGCTTTTTTCTCTCCTCCTCTTTATACGCCAGCTACATCTTTAAAGTGTCTCTTCGCAAGCCGTGTGTGTGTGTGTGTGTGTGTGTGTGTGTGTATGTTGCTATGAGCATATAATAGTAAGAAGGCAATCACCTATCATATTGTCCAGGTTGAAAAGAAGGAATCAATAGACGTGATGTCTAATTGACTTATGAAATGGGAAAGATAGAATTCACTATCTCAAGTGGTGAGATTTTTTTCTATTTCTGAACACCCTCAGGTGGGATTGTAGTGGCTTGACTTGTGAACTTGGGACCTTGCGCTTTACAATTTGAGGTTCAAATACTGACTTGAGGTTGTGTTACAAATGAAAACACTGGAGGGCCCGATCCCCACAGTCCCATGTGGGGAGGAAGACTGGTCCTCCACTCTGCAAAGCTCCCTTCTTCTAAGTCAAGAACCCCAGGACTGACTCAGTCCAAAAAGCTCAGTATTCACTTCCTTGGTGTCACTGCACAAAGTCCAGCGGGCTTGATGATATAGTTCAGGACTGTAGCCCGCCAGGCTCCTCGGTCTATGGGGATTCTCCAGGCAAGAATGCTGGAGTGGGTTGCCATGTCCTCCTCCAGAGGATCCTCCCAGCCCAGGGATTGAACCTAGGTCTCCCACATTGCAGGCAGATTCTTTACCAACTGAGCCACCAGGGAAGTCCATAGTTCAGGACATGCTATCCCAAATCTGACACCTTGGCATACTGAATATTTCAAGCAGTAGGGTCATTCTGACCTCCTGCCCCCTTGCCCTTCTTCCCTGAAATAGATCCTAAAACCTTCCTGTGAGAGGCGCCCTCCCAAGACTTGTAGGAAAGGAGCATCATTATCTCTGAAGACAAACAGTTGACAAGAAGAATCTGAACAAACAAGCCTTGCTAAGCTCCTCCCAGTTTACTGCACTTACATGCCTTAAGCTATCCTGTTCCTCCATGACTGTCCATTTATCATCAAACCTAGCATAAAAATACACGGGTCAGGCTGGCTTTTTGTTGTTGTTGTTGGGCTTTCATTTCAGTATGAAGTAAAGCTCCTATGTCTTATAAAACTTACACTAGATAAATCTGTATGCTTTGCTCCTGTTTATCTGTCTTTGTCAGCTGACTTTTCAGGCCCAGACAGGGATCCTAAGAGGGTAGGAGGAAACTTTCTCTTCCTACCACCCCGGGCAGCCGCCATCCAGGGCAGGGGGCGTCGTGGAGGCCCAGCAGTGCCTGGCTGTCTCTGGTCTTGCCAGTTTTCTCAGGGTTTGGGGGAAGGAGGAAGCCTGCATTCTCCCCTGCCAGGGGTCCTCTCAGCTGTGTGCACTGCAGGCCGAGGGGCAGTACGAAGCCAGGTCACAGCTCTCCAGTGAGACAGTCCTGCTCTGGACAGTGATGTTTCCATCTCCAGGGGAGTCGGGGCCTCATGTGATGGCCTCATGCAATGCCTCTCTGCTCATGGCCTAAGAGCCAGCCTCTTGGACCTGGTTCTATGGACCCTTAGGGTCAATCTGACATTAATCTCACTGCCTACCCCAACGCTCAGTTTTGGCTACAGCCATTTAGGGCCTAAACAGGTGCCAGTGACTTTGAACCTCAGAGATGTTCTTGGTTCTTTTCCCCGAGGAAAGCTCAGGATATCTGACCCCTCCCAGGGACCATCATTTTCCAAAGAGTGGATTCCTACATCCCCTACGACAAATAAAAATCACTAATATTTACGAGTACTTACTATGTGCAAGCATTGTTTTAATTCTCTTACATTGATTTGCTCATTTTAATCTTCACACACACACACACACACACACCCTGATTAAGTAGGCCTTAATTTCATCCTCATATTATGTAGGATGAAATTAAGGCACAAAGAAAATAGCTGCCCCAAACTAGGCAGTGTCTGGTTTGAACCCACACTCCTCAGGCTGGGTTCTTCACCTACTCCCTGCTCCCTCATTTACACAAGAACCAATTCTTCTCAGAACAGAGCTGGGCCCAAGGCCACTGCATTTCCTTGCTACTGTCATCAGCAAAACCCACTGGAGTCTCCAGGAAAAGTCAGATGGAATCGAGGTGCCAAGGTCTAACCTTTTGAGCTTAGTGCAGTTTCACATGACTACAGGGGGCTGTATGCAGAGATCTTGCACCTGACCTACCTGTTGGATTAGAGTTTGCAGCATAGAACCCCTGCGCCCCACACCCCCAGGTTGGCTTACTGTGTGCAGAAGTGCCGCACAGGGTACCTCCATTCAAGATGGCAGAGCTCCAGCAGAGACGCTGACCCTGGCAGTGAGATCAGGAGCTGTGCCCTGTGTGTGAGACCCTGCCCCCTTCCCCAGCGAGCACACCCGATAGAGCAGCTCTGCTTGTTGGGCAGAGCCCTGTGCTCTCTAGTGGGAGCTCAACCTCTCCATTCTTGAATCAAAGGATAAAATTTGCCTTTGCTTCTAAACTGAACTTGGTCTCACTCCATTGATGCAAGCAGTACCAGGCAGAAAGATCCCTCTCAGGACTCCAACTCGAATGAAAGTTAACACTGTCATTATTAAAAATGTACACCATGAAGAAGTTTAAAAAATACAGAGTAAATTCCTCATCCCCTACTTAATTATCCTTTATAAGAAATGAACACTGAGAGCAGCTGGGTGTATGTTTTTCCAAGCCTTCTCCCAGCCTTTGAGAACATGTCCATGGGTTTCTACAAAACAGCGAGTGGAATAGCTGGTGGTATCTTCTGCAGAAAAGCATTTTGCAAAAGAGTTCTATCTCTGGATAGAACTTTGCTCTGCTCACAAGTCAGAGAGATCTTCCTGACCACTTTTACAAAAGTAGCACACAGACTGAATGCTTGTGTCCTTCCCAAATTCACATGTAGAAACCTAATCCCCAGGGTGATAGTATTAGGAGGTGACGCTCTTGGGAGGCAATTAGGTCACCAGGTATTAGGGTGGAGCATCATGAATGGGATTAGTGCCCTTAAAAGAGACCTCAGTGTGGCCTCTCCACGATTGGAGGTTCCAGTGAGGAGATGTATGAACCAGGAAACAGGTTCTGATCAGAAAATGAATCTGCTAGTACATTGGTCTTAGACTTCCCACCCTCCAGAACTGTGAGGAATGACTGTTGTATAAGCCACCCAGTCTCTAGACTTCTGTGATAGCAGCCTCAACAATACGGAAGCAGGCACTGCACATATACAGAACTAGGTCCCCCATGAGCCCCTGAGTTTACTGCATACAGAAGGGATGTGCTTTGCTTTATGTCTTGTGCTCTGCGTGCCAGTGGAATGAAAGGATAGAAGGAATTAATAAGACGTGAACCCAGTTGTCAGCATGCTCTGTAAGGCACTGCATCAGACCAGGATACCTGAGCCATGCTCCTCACTTTGTCCAGTCATTTCTCATTTCATTTGAAGTCGGGCAGCACCTCCCCTTGCATATGGCCAGTTGTGCTCTTTCTCCTGTGAGATGCTCCAGCCAGACCTAAAATGCTTAAGTCTGCAGACCAAGACCATCTGCTTCCTGGTCACTGGACTTTAAGACCCTAGCAAGGGTTAGTGTAGCCTTAGTAAACAGCTTTTGGGATTTCAGTTTTCCCTGGGAGGTGTACTGTAAGAGCTCTCTTGTGCTTTCAGAGCACAAAGTGGTTGACAGAGTTCTTTGGCAGGCATCCAGGTATTCAAAACAGCCCCCGAAGAGAGGGAGGGCACCCGCTTTGCTGAAGGTGGCTGAATGAATCGGGGCCAGAGCTGGCACTAAGAGCCTTCAGACCCTGTACTGCCAACTCCCTCCTCACATGCATTCAACAGCCTCTTCAAGATGGTACTTTTAAAAACAGATAAGGAAGCCCCCAAAGGGAAAAGTCCTCCTCTTAAAGTATATCATGGGCTTCCCTAGTGGCTCAGTGGTAAAGAATCCATCCGTCTGCAATGCAGGAGACGTGGATTTGATCCATGGATTGGGAAGATCCCCTGGAGGAGGGCTTGGCAATCCATTCTAGTAATCTTGCCTGGAGAATCCCATGGACAGGAGGCAGACATGACTGAAGCGACTGAGCTCGCACAAAGTTGATTGCACACCACCCCTCCCCAGTTAATGGTCATTCTGGTTTCTTCAGTTTAGTTCAGTTGCTCAGTCATGTCCAACTCTTTGTGACCCCGTGGACTGCAGCATGCCAGGCTTCCCTGTTCATCACCAACTCCCAGAGCTTGCTCAGACTCATGTTCGTTGAGTCGGTGATGCCATCCAACCATCTCATCCTCTGTTGTCCCCTTCTCCTCCTGCCTTCAATCTTTCCTTAGACTGTAATATAACTATGATCTACTTTATGGGAAAAGATTATTCTATTTAAGTGTCAAATGTACAAAAGAAATTAGGAATTGACTTTTAAAAGACTTCACCAAAAGTTTTTTTTTAAACAGAGAGGTACCTTGGAGGCATTTCAAATTATTTGATTTATAAACACTTCTGCACACTTTTCAAGGAAAACATAGTATGTAGAGAGGAAGGCAGACATGTGTGGTTTGCAGGGCACAAGGCGTGCGCTGGTTCCAAACCCTGAACGCATCCTGTGATCTGCTCTATCTTATTCTGTATGTGGTGATTACCTGTCTTCCTGTCTGTTTCTGCCATTCGTGTGTGAGTCCTCCGCCGGCAGGCAGCACACCTTAGTCCCACGAGCGTCTCCAATAGCTGGCACGGTTGTTGACAATTGGGTTCATGTCTTATTAATTCCTTCTATCCTTAGCACCTAATTTTGAAACTGGCATTCAGGGGCACTCAGTAAATGTTTATTGAGTTGACAAAGCTAACTACAAGTTTTCCTCTTCGACAGTAGTATGGACTTTTGCACTTGTAAAATTCCTCTCATTAGTATAGCCCATTAAAACAATTATTGAATGTTCCTGGCCATAGGCTATCCATAGGAAGTCTGGTTTCCTGCTGATGAATTCATTTATGGAAAGTTTATCACATACCCGGCACTGAGTGAGTAGGTGGGGGTATAGTGAGCGAGGCAGGTGGGGTTTCTGCCCCTGTGGAGCTTACGGTCAAGGGGACAGGGCAGAGGAATAAGAAATAACAGCAGCGTTGTAAGTTCTGGCAAGGGCACAGGGCAGGAGCAGAAGTGATGTTTGAGCTTAAACCTGAAGGACCGGGAAGAGGTAGTCAGGCAGTACAGATGGGAAAGGGGTTCAAGGTACAAGGATCTAATTCAGGAGGGCCAGAGACTAGAGAGGAACTCACAGAGGGGAAGAGATGGTGGGGAGGTTGGCCAGAGCAGGTTGGCAGAGGCCGTGTTATCTGCATGGAGGAGTGAGGAGGGAGAAGGCAGACAGGAAAAGTGACTGGCCGCAGCACAGGCGCTGAATTGGAGACACTGATCCCTAGGTTGGTTTGGAATCTTAATGTTCAACGGAGCATTTATTGTGGAAATAAATGAAGACCAACAGAACGAGAATGAGCAAAGGCTCTGAGCTCGCTATACCAGGGAGTTAGCCACCATCACCTACGTTTTGTCAGAGACCTGAAGGCAGGTAGAGGAGGGGGAAGGCTCTAAGGCTTGAAAAAAGGGGAAGCTCGGGACTTCCCTACTAGTCCAGTGGCTAAGATTCCGTGCTCGCAATGCAGGTGGCTCTGGTTTGATCCCTGGTCAGGAAACTGTATCTCACGTGCTGAAACTAAGAGTTCACATGTCACCATTAAGAGATCTAGCATGCCACAATGAAAACAGAAGGTCCCGAGTGCCACAGCTAAGACCTGGTGTGGCTAAATAAATAAATATTTAAAAAACAGATAAAGGGGAAAGCTTGAGTCTTATTACTAGCAGGGAGAATTACAGTATTTATGGTTGCAGGTATTTAAATAAGAGTTGCAAATAAGAGCACTTTCATTAACATGTATTAAATTCCCCTAAATATTTATTCCTAAGTATATTATTAGTCAATCAATGATAAGGATCTAAGCCACATTTTACTACATTTATAGATTTATTTAATATATCTGACTTCTTCAAAGTACTCCACATCCCTGACTGGGAGGACTTACACCTTCAAAAACTTTTAAAAAATCCCAAATCTGAAAACCATCATATAGATTCACCAACATGCCACTAACTGCTCCATTTTTAAATAACAAATGTACACAGATTGTCCTAAAGATTACAAAACTTGGTTCTGTAATGAACAGTGCTACGTTGAAGCTAAGGGCTTCTAGTGGTAAAGAACCTGCCTGCCAACGCAGGAGACATAAGAGACATGGGTTCAGTCCCTGGATCGGGAAGATCCCCTGGAGGAGGGCATGGCAACCCACTCCAGTATTCTTGCCTGGAGAATCCCAGGTACAGAGGAGCCTGGCGGGTATAGTCCATGGGCTCGCAGAGTCAGACACGACCGGGAGACTTAGCACGTACTGACCTGTAAACCATCTCAGTTTGTGAAGTCACATCCCCAAATAAGAAGAGCAAGTTTTACCACCTCAGGCAGGCTAAGGGTACTAGGTAAAAAAAAAACAAAAAAAAAAACAAGATTATGATTGCAACATTCTTACTCATCGGTCATACCTGAGACTGTGACCTGGGGCCTAATATTACATCTTCCTAGGCAATTCTACCCCTGTCACCAGAAAACATGCCGGGCCCTTGGTTAGCATCATATTCTGTCTTTTATTGTTGGCTGATGCCTCCCGGCCATTCCTTGCACTGGGATTTATTGCAACTCAGTACATTCAATTTCTCTTGGGAGTCTTTCAGTATTACTGATGTTTTCCCTTAACTTTAACTCTTGTCACCACTTGATTGGATTAACCTCTTTACCATCCCATCGAATTCCTTATATACTTTGCTTGACAACCTCTCCAGGGACCTAGGTTAAGAGGCTGTCCTGGTCAGAGGTAGAGGGGACCCTCTGAAGTTCTTTATGTTCTTCATAAAGCATAAAGTGACTGTGACAGTGTTACTCGCTCAGTTGTGTCCAACTCTTTGAGACCCCATGGACTGTAGTCTGCCAGGCTCCTCTGTCCGTGGAATTCTCCAGGCAAGAATACTGGAGTGGGTAGCCATTCCCTTCTCCAGGGGATCTTCCTGACCTAGAAACACCTCTGATTTTATAATTCTCTGATCAAAGACATGCCCTCATTGGCATTTTAAATCACCTTATCTCTTATAAAGAAACAAGGATAAAAATGATGCTGCTTTCCCTAGTTGCTGTGTTCTTTCTTTTCCCTCTGGATTATCAAGGCCATTTTTTTTTTTTAAAGCAGTGCTGTGTGTGAAGTCTCTCAGTCGTGTCCGACTCTTTGCGACCCCGTGGACTGTAGCCTCCTCTGTCCATGGGATTCTCCAGGCAAGAATACTGGAGTGGGTTGCCATTTCCTTCTCCACGGAATCTTCCCGACCCAGGGATCGAACCCAGGTCTCCCACATTGCAGGCAGACGCTTTAACCTCTGGGCCACCGGTAGCATGTGGGATCTTAATTCCCCAAACAGGGATCAAACCTGCACCCCCTGCAGTGGAAGCTTGGAGTCTTAAACACTTGATTACTAGGGAATTTGTTTCCAAGAATCCATGTCTCACACAACATTAGAATATATACATATAAAATATGTATATTCAATACATATATATTATGTAGACTATAATGGTCTTGAATACAGGTAACTATAGGTTATACGTAATATATATTTAATATATATGTATATTCAAGAATTATTTGAACCCATAATGATAGTAATAATCTTTGTTTAAAACTCAACATTCAAAAAAATGAAGATTATGGAGTGTGGTCCTGTCCCAGCACAGACTTTATTTTCTTGGGCTCCAAAATCACTGTGGATGGTGACTGCAGCCATGAAATTAAAAGATGCTTGCTCCTCCAAAGAAAAGCTATAATGTACATAGATAGCGTATTAAAAAGCAGAGACATCACTTTGCCAACAAAGGTCTGTATAGTCAAAGCTATGCTTTTTCCCATAGTCATGTTCGGATGTGAGAGCTGGACCATAAAGAGCTGCTTTCAAACTGTGGTGCTGCAGAAGACTCTTGAGAGTCCTTTGACTGCAAGGAGATCAAATCAGTCAATCCTAAAGGAAATTAACCCCAAATATTCATTGGAAGGACTGATGCTGAAGCTGAAGCTCCCATAATTTGACCACCTGATACGTTGAGCCAACTCACTGGAAAAGACCCTGATGCTGGGAAAGATTTAGGACATGAGGAGAAAGGGATGACAGAGGATGAGATGGTTAGATGGCGTCATTGACTCTATGGACATGAGTCTGAGTGAACTCCGGGAGATAGTGAAGGACAGGGAAGCCTCGTGTGCTGCAGTCCATGGGGTTGCAATGAATGGGACACGACTGAACAACTGAACAATAACAAAATCTTTGTTGTTGCTGTTTAGTCACTAAGTCATTTCTGACTCCTTTGTGACCCTATGGACTGTAGCCCCCCAGGTTCATCTGTCCAGGCGATTTCCCAGGCAAGAATAGTGGAATGGGTTGCCATTAGCTCCTCCAGGGGATCTTCCTGACCCAGGGATCAAACCTCCATCTCCTGCATTGGCAGGTGGATTCTTTACCACTGAGTCATCAGGGAAGCTCCAATAATAATCTTTAGGCCCAGGTAATCTTATTGCCAGATGAAGTATATGCAGAACTGTTTGTCCCTGGACTACAGATTTTTAGTTTCATTAGAGTTATAGAGGCACAAGTGAAAGGTTGTTGCTGAACCATGAAAGACGCTGGGATTCTTGGCCTCCGGAGGAGAGTAATTCAATCCCGGGCCAGAGATGAGGCTTGATTGCTCAGAGCTTTTGTGTAATAAAGTTTTATTAAAGCATAAAAGAGATAGAGAAAGCTTCTGACATAGACATTAGAAGGGGGCAGAAAGAGTGCCCGCTCACTAATGTTAGCAATGGAGTTATATACTTCTAATTAGTTATTCCAGTGAATCAAAAGAATATCTGGAGGTTGTAAAGACCTTACTAGACCTACTCCCATAATTTACATTTTAAGATAACAGGATTGGCTAGAAGGTTTTTTCCAGAAACTGTCCTCAAGCAGGATACATTATTATATAATCCTAAGGAATGTAGAGGGAAAAAAGCATTTGTCCTTTCCTCCTCCTTGAGAATTCCAGATCCCTCTCTCCTTGGGGATCCCCAGACTTCGTATCAACCTGCCTAGGAATTGACTCTCTCACAAGTAGTTCAAAGAGATACGTTCTTTAGTTCTGATTAAGAAAAAGAGTAGTTCACAGTCTGCCTTGCATCTTTTTCTCCTTCCCCTTTACATTTTTAAACTGGTTTTTAAAAATTTCTTTCCATGTCTATGAAAAACATGGTCATGTTTCTCCTTGTTTATTTTTGTCTTTGTGGCTTTATCTGTTGACTTCCCACTATGGAAGATGAGGATTTAACTCTTGCATTTTCCCTCTCCTATCACACATTCTCATTTTCCACACTCTGAAGATGATTTATCATAACTTTAATTACATCAGTATTCAGTGTTTACATATTGTGATCCAATACACTATTCAGAGCTCACCATGTAGAAAACAAGAATTAGTTTTCTTTTCCTGAATAACTTTGTATTCTCTCAAGTTAATACTTATCCTTAAAAAAAAAAAAAAAACTGCTTCCATTTTCTGTGTCTTTATGTCTGCTTCAGCTTATTTAGTGCTTCTAAAGCAATCTAGGATGAAGGACCAGCTTTTTTTTTTTTAAATTCTAATTGGTTACAGATGCTTTTATATAATATAATAAAAATATATTTCTAGAACAGTTCACGGATAGCCCCAAGCAACCAATCATACTTCATGTGGCATTGTCAGATCACCTGTTAATATATCGAAACACATTGAGTATTCTGTCAGTTTCATCCTCTTAAAGAAGTCTTTCGGGTGCTTTCCTACTTGCCCCTATAATTTGATTACCTTCTGTGTATGAGGTGTGTGTGCATGTGTGGTAAGTCTCTTCAGTTGTGTCTGACTCTTTGAGACCCTATGGACTGTTGGCCACCAGGCTCTTCTGTCCATGGGATTCTTCAGGCAAGAATACTGGAGTGGGTTTCCATGCTCTCCTCCGGGGGACCTTCCTGACTCAGGGATAGAACCCATGTCTCACATCTCCTGCATTGGCAGGCGGGTTCTTTACCACTAGCACCACCTGGGAAACCTATATACGAGGTATACAGTTTTTAATGGGTCTGGTTTCTCCTCCTTAAGTATCAGGCTTTTCTTTGTTTTCCTTTTTTTCTGGTTCCCATGCCTGCCTCATTCTTGATTTACTCCTTTGTTTTTACAGAGCATATCTTGCAATGCAGGAGACTTAAGAGATGCAGGTTTAATCCCTGGGTCAGGAAGGTCCCCTCGAGGAGAGTATGGCATACCACTCCAGCATTCTTGCCTGGAGAATCCCATGGACAGAGGAGACTGGTAGGCTACAGTCCACAGGGTTGCAAAGAACTGGATATGACTGAAATGACTTAGCACGCATGCACACATCCTGCAACAGCTTCCTGGAAAAGGGTGTGTGGAAAATAAATTTTTTGAGACCCCAATGTCAAAAAATGAAAATGTTGATTTCTTGTTTGGCTGACTATAGAATTTTTGATTGGAACTGATTTTTCTTCAGAAAACTTTCTTGTCTTTCAGCTTCCATAGTTGTTGTTAAGAAGTTGAAGACCATTTGGACTCCAGACCCTTTTTATGGGGCCTGTTTTTGTTCCTCAGTTCAGTTTAGTCACTCAGTCATGTCCGACTCTTTGCAACCCCATGGACTGCACACGCCAGGCCTCCTGTCCATTACCAACTCCCAGAGCTTACTCAAACTCATGTCCATTGAGTTGGTGATGCCATCCAACCATCTCATCCTCTGTTTTTATTCCTGGAAGCTTGTAAAATGTTTTACACATTATAGATTGACTTATATTCATTGGACTGGGCACTTGTGAGCTTTTTCATTTCTTGAAAATGTTCCTGAATGATTTCTTTTATTTTCCCTCCTTTTTTTCCCCTCTGTATTTTCTTTCTGGAAACATTATTTGGACATAGGATGTGCTAGACAGGTCTCTCTGGTGAGGATTCTCCATGTAAATGGACTTGGCTCTCTCCTTTCCTCTCTGCTGACTTAGGAGTCAGCATTCTCTAGGCTAAGTTACCTGCTTCCTCTCTCCTTCTCCAGATCCTGGTAGTAATTTTTTTTTTTGGTAGTAATTTTTTAATAGTAATATTAGTAGGGTCTTAGGAGAGAGCAAAATTAGGTATGTTCAGTCTGCCATCTTTATCCAGTATCTGGTGTCTGCCTTCTAAATGCTGCTGTCTGTTTTCCATTGTGTTCTAGCTTCCATCTCTCTCTTTCCTTCCATTGAGTAACATATAAGGTGAAGATGCAGCTGTTGGTTTCCTTAGTGCCAGCCCCACTGACATCATTTCCCAACCATATGACCCTGGACAAATCACTTCACCTCTCAGAAACTTAGTTTCTTCATCTGTCTGATGGAAAGACTCATAATACCCCAGTGATTGTGGAGAGGAGGTAGCACTCAGGACCCAAGGTCGCTGTTTCCAGAAATGGCACTTGGCGTTGCGGCTATTGCTCAGGCTTGGCCCTGCCCACTTCCTCCTTCTTCTCACAGTCTGTGAGCTAGAAAGTTGAATTGCTTTGCATACTTAGACTGAAGTAAGACTCCCTAGAGGGCTCTCCTAAGGTGTAAAAGGAAACATTATTTCAGGGACTTGGCAACATCTAGTTTGGCTGCCCCGAGACTCATCTATTGGTTTTAGCTCTTCTAGCAGCAGCCAGGATTCTCTCTCCCACATGCAGACCTTCTTACTGAGTCTCTTGAGCCTTCATGATACAGGCAGTTTTGCACTATGCCCACAAGTCCTCCTGGATGTCCAGCCACAGACCACCCTCTCTTGTGGCTCCCAGACCCCATGCTGTTGCTTTCATCCCTGCCCTTATAGTTCTGATTTCCCAGCTCTGCAGATCCCAGAGTCAAACCTGCTTTTCCTGCAGAATTAGGTCAGCTTTCACTCTTTTGGGAAAGCTTTTCCTGACCTCCCCCACCCTGACCCCTGTTTCTCAGACGCCATTCTGGGTTAGTGTGTCTCACACGCCTCATCACGTTCTGTAGGTGTACACCTCTGTCACGGGCGTCCCCAGTGGCTCAGTGGTAAAGAATCTGCCTGTGATACAGAAGACACAGGAGATGTAGGTTTGATCCCTGGGTTGGGAAGACCCCCTGGAGGACATGGGAACACATTCCAGTATTCTTGCCTAGAGAATCCCATGGACAGATGAGCCTGGCAGGCTACAGTCCATAGTGTCCCAAAGAGTCAGACACAACTGAAGTGAGAGCATACATGCACGTACACCTCTGTCAAAGCACTTCTGATTCTTCTGTACCTGGTTACTTATCTTTCTCAACTGCAAAATTGTAATGGCTCTGGAAATAGCATATGTGACCTTCTTATTCTTAGCATCCAACATGGTGCCTGGTGTATCTCTAGTGTGTGCAATTTTTGAAATAAAATAATACTTTTGAGTTAATGAATGAACAAAAAGATCTTAAATAATAGTTTGGTTTTGTATACTAAAAGAATGAAATCCTTGAGTCAAGGAAATGATAAATGTAATTCTCTTTGCAAATATTCAGAGATCAAAATCTTCCCCCAAATAACAATATTTACTTGGCATTTTCCTACCAGTTTGGGGAGGGAAACTACGACTGAGGGGTTGGAAATGCTCTGATCCTTTTCTTCATGCTTGTCAGCCACTCAATGCACCGACACAAGAGTAATTACTGTATTACAATTGTCCAAGGCATGCATAGGCAGCTTTGTAACTCCTCTAATCAGCCTAGCAATATATTTCAGTCACATTTCTGGGTGCTCATTGCTCTTCTTAAAATACAAACTATCTTCATGCTGTTTCTAGCCAAACAAAGATAGGGCAAGCTTTATATGTCTAATGAAGGAACAGCTCAAAAGCTTAGGAAAAAAGGATTTTGGTCACACCAACATGCACTGCAGACACGTGAGGGCAAGGACTCCTGTTCATCCACCAATAGGTTCTGTCTGCCCCAGCTTTTCTCCTGGTCACTCCTGAAAGAACCTGGATTAACATAAGGAGGGTGCTTGAGAACCAGCTCGTATCATTTTACAAAACTTCAGGGTCGAACAAAACACCAGACTTTATGTTCAGGCTGCACTACCAACAGACAATTTATTTAATGAACTATTTTGTGCTTACAGATGGAGGTTGAAGTTGTACTCACATGCTTTAAATGTCAGCCTGCATCTGTAGACTTAGAGAAGGGAAGAAAAGACAAAATCTTGTTATACCAAATTTGGGCACCCAGCTTCTAAAGGATACTTTGATTCCTCTCTTGGCCTCATTGATGGAGGAGTAGGCCAGGTGGGGGTTCTGTATACAGAGGAAGTTACTGAAGCAATTCACCAATCTGTCTGATTAGCACTATCATTTCAAATGTAAATAAATAGCCCTTGAGACTTCAGGTGAGAACTGGATGTTTCAAAGATGGTTTCTCTCTGTGGCTGTAATGAGTGAACTGGACAATTCTGATTTGTGGTTAGCTTTATATCCTATGTATATTTTCCATCTCTCAATATGCCTTCATGTTTTACCAAAAGACAGAAAAGACTCATCCATAGCAATCTTCTAGGAAAGTCGGGACAAAGGAAGATCAAAGTTGCAAAACTGGCATTGAGGCACAGTAATGGCATTAATAGCCTTATTGTTATTAAATGGAATAAAAAGTCATTAAATGCCTATGAACTCAAAGCAAAACTGATGGCAAGAGTAATCACCCTCATTAAGTCATGTTTCTGTACCTCTGGGTACAAGTTATCACTAATCTTGGACACTAGCTGTTCATCCCTTCAAGGGCAATAGACTCAGCACTGGGAGCAGCCCTATTTTAGCTTAGGGCTAAGAGACAGGAGAGAGGAGAATCCTTGATCACATGGATTCCATTTATGTTGCTCAAGAGATCAGTGGTTCCACTGACTCCAACCAATTTGGATTCACAGATACATTATAAAATAACCTTTATATTTAAAGGACTTTCATCTCATCTGGGGAGATGTATCATGTCTTGTATTCTAGGTAAATTGAATTTGTTGTTTAGTGCTTTGAGCCACATGTAGTCAGGGAACTTTATTGAATAATTACATTGATTGATTCACAATCTCTTGGCTATAAGAAAGTCACAAGGGAGAGCTATTAGGGGCCAGCCAAGGGTATCCATCCAACTCATGGTCTCTCCAGGCAGGAACTGGTGCACTATAGGTCTCCTCGAGGCATCTAAAGTCCTGAGACTTACATAATATGGCTCTGATTATACTCATCACCCATAAATTGGATATACAGAGGCATTAATTTTACACATAAAAAATATGAGCTTCTTCTTCTGTTTCATAAAACTAAGGAAAACTATTTATCCACTGCCCATTCTGCTAGTCATTCTCCCCATTTGAAATCAAATCTTCACTTCAAGATATACTTTATTATTCCCATTTTTACAGAAGAGGAAACTGAAGCTCTGAGAGGTGAAGTGACTTGCCCAAGATTTAGAAGTTGTACAGCCACAGTTTATTCCCAGGTCTCTCTGATTCAAATGGCATCTTCTTTCCACTCTGAATCAACAAGAGATTATATAAGAGTGGAATATCTATATTTATATCTACATAAAATTGCTACTATAATTGCTACATAATGTTGCTACTATAATCTATACGTGGAGAAAGCCTGAATTTCTAAAAAAAAAAAAATTAAGCATGAAATTACTCCAGAAATTCCAGTCCTATGTATATACTCAAATAATTGAAAATAAGAGCCCAGATGCTGGTATACCAATGTTCATGGTGGCACTACTCACAGTGGCCAAAAGGTCAAAACAACCCAAGTGTACCTTGACAGATGAATGGATAAACAAAATGTGAGCTATGTATACACATATGTATGTATAAATCTCATGATCACAGATATCATTCAGCCATAAAAAGGAATAACATTCTGACACCTGCTACAACGTGGATGAACCTTGAAGACATCATGCTAAGTCAAAGAAGCCAGTCACAAGATGACAAATACTGTATTATTCTACCTATATTACCTGGATAAGCAAATTTATAGAGACACAAAGTAGAGCAGAGCTTACCAAGTCCTGGGGAAAGGGGAATGTGGAATTACTGGAGTACAGAGTTTCTGTTCTGAGGAGTGAAAACATTTTGGAACTAGATGTGGTGAACGACATTGTACAACAATCTTGTACAACACTGTGAATATACTTAATGACACAGAAGCAGTCAAAATGGTAAGCTTTATGTTATGTACCTAATTAAAAAAAAAAGTTTGCCATGATGAAAAGAGTCAAGCAGTTTTAGTGTGAATCCCTGACCTGCCTCCCACCTGTGTGAACCGGGCAAAATGACTTCAAGTCTCTGAGCCTCCATTTTCTCACTTTAAAAGTGAAGGTGATAATGCCTAACTCACTAGGTAGGTAGCATGTAAATCACCAAGCCTGTACTTAGCACCAAGTATGAACACTCAGTAGATGTGGAGGTGACAGCCACGGCAGGAAGTTATTCCTCTCGTTAGCTCTCAAGTTCCACACCAGAAACTTAAACACAGGAAGAGTATTTCTCACCACACACACTGAAGGATGGTTAAATCATAACTGAGATTTTGTTCTTGTTCTGGAAGAACTTTTTTTCAACAGAATGCCAATGAAGAACCAGGTGTTTGAAAAATGTGTCTGTGTTAAGTTAAATGAGCCTTTTTTGGATGCCAGATGGGAACATAAAGCTGTTTGAAACCCCAACGGTCTTTTCTGGTTGATTTTCACATGACTGGAAAAAGATTTGACCACAGGACAGAGGAGCTGCCCAAGTGTTCTTGCTGCCAGCTCTTCGGCTGCAGTTTAAGGAAAAGAGGAGATATTTTAGAGCAAAAATGCATAACCCCTAGAAATAGGACAGTTGTGTTGGCAGCCTCTGAGGAAGGCTTTAATAACGGCACTGCTGAGGTGACATGCTCATTACAGGTCTCTCGGACAACCCCCCTCTGCTCAATGCCCTTGTCTGTTGTGTTATGAATGGGGAAATTGAGTTCCATGGTGAAAGCAGTGGAAGAGACCTGCCAAGGTGAAAAAGACCCACAGAAAGCATTTAAACACATCTGCTAGACTGATTTCTGTCTTCGATAAAGTGGATGACCAATTTCTGTTCCCCATATACATGAAATCTGCTTTTAATGCATGTGAACATTTTCTAGACTAAGTTTACACCAAATTCTTATGAATATTGACTGTAGCTCCCTTACTAATAAAACACAGCCATGGTACCTGGAAATGTGTCCTTTGAACATTTGGCAGCATCTCTGCAGGCTCCTTTCTTTGCTTGAGACACATAGGGCTACTGAAAAATAATATGCCTTCGTATTTAACCCTTGGAGTCTTTCAAGGAATTCTTTTGTGGAGCAGAATGTATTTGGTTGGAGAAGGCAATGGCAACCCATTCCAGTACTCTTGCCTGGAAAATCCCATGGACGGAGGAGCCTGGTGGCTCCCTAGTCATCTCCAAGAGTGAACACACCTCCTAAAAGTCAGGCTTTGCTCCTTCCATGTCCCCCCCGATGAATGCTTTCTGTTTCTCTGAAAGTAAATAGATTTTCTTGTGTTACTTAGTGTCTCATCCAGGGTTGGATGCCTAATACCTGTCGCTTTTATGAAATTAACTAGATGCTTTGTATAGAAACTCAGACTAACCACCACAGTCCAACTACTCATAAATAACTAGTTACATTTAGGTGTATAACTCACCAAACTTTTCAATATTTGAACAAGAATTTTTGTCTTTTACAAAAATGAGATTATACTGTATATACTCTCAAAAACTCTGCCTTTGTCAAATACCAATATATTGTGAACTTCTTTTCACGTAATATTATTGTAAATGGCTGCTTAGTTTTTATCATATGGATTTCATGTATTTTATTTATCTAGCCTTCAACTGTTGGATTTTTAGGTTACCTAATCTATGTAGTAGCTAAAATTAGGTTCAGCTTTATTTATAGAAAACTCCAAAGAGCAGTGGCTTAATTAAGATTGGTGTTTATTTCTCCTTAATGTTATTTTTAACCCAGAGGTGGGCAGTCTAGGATTGGTATATCAGTCATCAAAGACTAAGGCTTCTTCTACCTGTTCGCTCCACCATTTTTATGGAGATATTCCATTCTCAGGATCACTTGTTGGCCCAAAATAACTACAGGAGCTCTGAATATCACATCAGAGTTTAGGTAGTGCAAGACAAGGGTTTAATTTCCAAAACATACAAACAGCTCATACAACTCAACAACAACAACAAAAAACACCCCCTCCCCCCCAGAATGGCCAGAAGATCTAAACAGACATTTCTCCAAAGAAAACACACAGATGGCCAACAGACACATGAAAAGATGCTCAACATCACTAATTATTAGAGAAATGCAAATCAAAGCTACAATGAGATAAACCTCAGACCCATCAAAATGGCCATCATTATAAAGTCTACAAATAACAGATGCTCGAAAGGGTCTGGAGAAAAGGGAACTTTCCTACACTGTTGGTGGAAATGTAAGTTGGTACAGACACTATGAAAATTAGTAAGGAGGTTACTTAAAAAACTAAAAATAGAGTTGCCATGTGATCCCGCAATCCCACTCCTGGGCATATACCCAGACAAAACTCTAGTTTGAAAATATACATTCACCCCGATGCTCAAAGCAGCACTATTGACAATAGACAAGACAAGGAAACAACGTAAATGTCCATCAACAGAAGAATAAATAAAGATGTGAGTGTGTATGTATATATATATATCTCTCAACCATCAGAAAAAATGAAATAATTCCATTTACAGCATTATCATACTAATTAAAATAAGTCAGAAAAAGAAAGACAAATACCATATCACTTACATGTGAAATCTAAAATGTGATACAAATTAACATATCCATGCAACAAAAACAGACTCATGGATAGAATAGACTTGCTATTGCCAAGGAGGAGGTTAGGGAGGGAAGAATGGGAATTTGGGATTAGCAAATTATTGTATACAGAATGGATAAACAACAAGGTCTTACTGCATACCACAGGGAATGATGTTCACAATGGAAAATAATATATGTATATATTAATATAAATGTATATGTATATATATAACTAAATCACTTTGCCATACAGAAAAAATTAACACAACACTGTAAATAAACTATATTTCAATAAAATTAAGAATCAAAAGCCCCTTCCATAAAGTTCTAGGTAGTACAGAGAAGAAAGCAAGGAAGGATTCAAAAGGCTCCTCCCCAGCCAAATTCAGTTCAGTTCAGTCTCTCAGTCGCATCCGACTCTTTGCGACCCCATGAATCACAGCACGCCAGGCCTCCCTGTCCATTACCAACTCCCAAAGTTCACTCAGACTCACGTCCATCGGGTCAGTGATGCCATCCAGCCATCTCATCCTCGGTCGTCCCCTTCTCCTCCTGCCCCCAATCCCTCCCAGCATCAGAGTCTTTTCCAATGAGTCAACTCTTCACATGAGGTGGCCAAAGTACTGGAGCTTCAGCTTTAGCATCATTCCTTCCAAAGAACACCCATGGCTGATCTCCTTCAGAATGGACTGGTTGGATCTCCTTGCAGTCCAAGGGACTCTCAAGAGTCTTCTCCAACACCACAGTTTAAAAGCACCAATTCTTCGGCGCTCAGCCTTCTTCACAGTCCAACTCTCACATTCATACATGACCACAGGAAAAACCATAGCCTTGACTAGATGGACCTTAGTTGGCAAAGTAATGTCTCTGCTTTTCAATATGCTATCTAGGTTGGTCATAACTTTTCTTCCAAGGAGTAAGTGTCTTTTAATTTCATGGCTGCAGTCACCATCTGCAGTGATTTTGGAGCCCCCCAAAATAAAGTCTGACACTGTTTCCACTGTTTCCCCATCTATTTGCCATGAAGTGATGGGACCAGATGCCATGATCTTCATTTTCTGAATGTTGAGCTTTAAGCCAACTTTTTCCCTCTCCTCTTTCACTTTCATCAAGAGGCTTTTTAGTTCCTCTTCACTTTCTGCCATAAGGGTGGTGTCATCTGCATATCTGAGGTTATTGATATTTCTCCCGGCAATCTTGATTCCAGCTTGTGCTTCTTCCAGCCCAGCATTTCTCATGATGTACCCTGCGTAGAAGTTAAATAAGCAGGGTGACAATATACAGCCTTGACGTACTCCTTTTCCTATTTGGAACCAGTCTGTTGTTCCATGTCCAGTTCCAACTGTTGCTTCCTGACCTGCATACAGATTTCTCAAGAGGCAGGTCAGGTGGTCTGATATTCCCATCTCTCTCAGAATTTTCCACAGTTTATTGTGATCCACACAGTCAAAGGCTTTGGCATAGTCAATAAAGCAGAAATAGATGTTTTTCTGGAACTCTCTTGCTTTTTCCATGATCCAGCGGATGTTGGCAATTTGATCTCTGGTTCCTCTGCCTTTTCTAAAACCAGCTTGAACATCTGGAAGTTCATGGTTCAGGTATTGCTGAAGCCTGGCTTGGAGAATTTTGAGCATTACTTTACTAGTGTGTGAGATGAGTGCAATTGTGTGGTAGTTTGAGCATTCTTTGGCATTGCCTTTCTTTGGAATTGGAATGAAAACGGACCTTTTCCAGTCCTGTGGCCACTGCTGCGTTTTCCAAATTTGCTGGCATATTGAGTGCAGCACTTTCACAACATCATCTTTCAGGATTTGAAATAGCTCAATAGGAATTCCATCACCTCCACTAGCCTTGTTTGTAGTGATGCTTTCTAAGACCCACTTGACTTCACATTCCAGGATGTCTGGCTCTGGATGAGTGATCACACCATCATGATTATCTGGGTCCTGAAGATCTTTTTTGTACAGTTCTTCTGTGTATTCTTGCCACCTCTTCCTAATATCTTCTGCTTCTGTTAGGTCCAGACCATTTCTGTCCATTATTGAGCCCATCTTTGATGAAATGTTCCCCTGGTATCTCTAATTTTCTTGAAGAGATCTCTTGTCTTTCCCATTCTGTTCTTTTCCTCTATTTGTTTGCATTGATCGCTGAAGAAGGCTTTCTTATCTCTTCTTGCTATTCTTGGAACTCTGCATTCAGATGCTTATATCTTTCCTCTTCTCTTTTGCTTTTCGCCTCTCTTCTTTTCACAGCTATTTGTAAGGCCTCCCCAGACAGCCATTTTGGTTTTTTGCATTTCTTTTCCATGGGGATGGTCTTGATCGCTGTCTCCTTTACAATGTCACGAACCTCATTCCATAGTTCATCAGGCACTCTATCCATCAGATCTAGGCCCTTAAATCTATTCCTCACTTCCACTGTATAATCATAAGGGATTTGATTTAGGTCATACCTGAATGGTCTAGTGGTTTTCCCTACTTTCTTCAATTTGAGTCTGAATTTGGTAACAAGGAGTTCATGATCTGAGCCACAGTCAGCTCCTGGTCCCGTTTTTGTTGATTGTATAGAGCTTCTCCATCTTTGGCTGCAAAGAATATAATCAATCTGATTTCGGTGTTGACCATCTGGTGATGTCCATGTGTAGAGTCTTCTCTTGTGTTGTTGGAAGAGGGTGTTTGCTATGACCAGTGCATTTTCTTGGCAAAACTCTATTAGTCTTTGCCCTGCTTCATTCTGCATTCCAAGGCCAAATTTGCCTGTTTGGACTTCCTACTTTTGCATTCCAGTCCCCTATAATGAAAAGGACATCTTTTTTGGGTGTTAGTTCTAAAAAGTCTTGTAGGTCTTCATAGAACTGTTCAACTTCAGCTTCTTCAGCATTACTGGTTGGGGCATTGACTTGGATTACTGTGATATTGAATGGTTTGCCTTGGAAACGAACAGAGATCAATCTGTCATTTTTAAGATTGCATCCAAGTACTGCATTTTGGACTCTTCTGTTGACCATGATGGCTACTCCATTTCTTCTGAGGGATTCCTGCCCGCAGTAGTAGATATAATGGTCATCTGAGTTAAACTCACCCATTCCAGTCCATTTTAGTTCGCTGATTCCTAGAATGTTGACATTCACTCTTGCCATCTCTTGTTTGACCACTTCCAGTTTGCCTTGATTCATGGACCTGACATTCCAGGTTCCTATGCAATATTGCTCTTTACAGCATTGGACCTTGCTTCTACCACCAGTCACATCCACAGCTGGGTATTGTTTTTGCTTTGGCTCCATCCCTTCATTCTTTCTGGAGTTATTTCTCCACTGATCAGTAGTGTGTTGGGCACCTACTGACCTGGGGAGTTCCTCTTTCAGTATCCTATCATTTTGCCTTTTCATATTGTTCATGGGGTTCTCAAGGCAAGAATGCTGAAGTGGTTTGCCATTCTCTTCTCCAGTGGACCACATTCTGTCAGACCTCTCCACCATGACCTGCCCATCTTGGGTTGCCCCACGGGCGTGGCTTAGTTTCATTGAGTTAGACAAGGCTGTGGTCCTAGTGTGATTAGATTGACTAGTTTTCTGTGAGTAAAGTTTCAGTGTGTCTGCCCTGTGATACCCTCTTGCAACACCTTCCATCTTACTTGGGTTTCTCTTACCTTGGGTATGGGGTATCTCTTACCGTGGGTATGGGGTATCTCTTCACGGCTGCTCCAGCAAAGCGCAGCTGCTGCTCCTTACCTTGGATGAAGGGTATCTCCTCACTGCCGCCCTTCCTGACCTTCAACCTGGGATAGCTCCTCTAGGCCCTCCTGCGCCGGCACAGCAACCGCTCCTCCCAGCCGCCGCCCCTGGCCTTGGGCATGGGCCAAATTAGCTGCCTTTAAGTAGCCTCCCTGAAAATCCTATGGAACACTTCTGCTTTTTTGGAGTTGGTCATATTATGTGTGGATCACAATAAACTGGAAAATTCTGAGAGAGATGGGAATACCAGACCACCTGACCTGCCTCTTGAGAAACCTATATGCAGGTCAGGAAGCAACAGTTAGAACTGGACATGGAACAACAGACTGGTTCCAAGTAGGAAAAGGAGTACCTCAAGGCTGTATATTGTCACCCTGCTTATTTAACTTCTACGCAGGGTACATCATGAGAAATGCTGGGCTGGAAGAAGCACAAGCTGGAATCAAGATTGCCGGGAGAAATATCAATAACCTCAGACACACAGATGACACCACCCTTATGGCAGAAAGTGAAGAGGAACTAAAAAGCCTCTTGATGAAAGTGAAAGAGGAGAGTGAAAACGTTGGCTTAAAGCTCAACATTCAGAAAATGAAGATCATGGCATCTGGTCCCATCACTTCATGGCAAATAGATGGGGAAACAGTGGAAACAGTGTCAGACTTTATTTTGGGGGGCTCCAAAATCACTGCAGATGGTGACTGCAGCCATGAAATTAAAAGACGCTTACTCCTTGGAAGAAAAGTTATGACCAACCTAGATAGCATATTGAAAAGCAGAGACATTACTTTGCCAACTAAGGTCCGTCTAGTCAAGGCTATGGTTTTTCCTGTGGTCATGTATGGATGTGAGAGTTGGACTGTGAAGAAGGCTGAGAGCCGAAGAATTGATGCTTTTGAACTGTGGTGTTGGAGAAGACTCTTGAGAGTCCCTTGGACTGCAAGGAGATCCAACCAGTCCATTCTGAAGGAGATCAGCCATGGGTGTTCTTTGGAAGGAATGATGCTAAAGCTGAAGCTCCAGTACTTTGGCCACCTCATGTGAAGAGTTGACTCATTGGAAAAGACTCTGATGCTGGGAGCGATTGGGGGCAGGAGGAGAAGGGGACGACAGAGGATGAGATGGCTGGATGGCATCACTGACTCGATGAACATGAGTCTGAGTGAAGTCCGGGAGTTGGTGATGGACAGGGAGGCCTGGCGTGCTGTGATTCATGGGGTCGCAAAGAGTCGGACACGACTGAGCAACTGAACTGAACTGAACTCCTTGGAAGGAAAGTTATGACCAAGCTAGATAGCATATTGAAAAGCAGAGATATTACTTTGTCAACAAAGGTCTGTCTAGTCAAGGCTATGGTTTTTTCAGTGGTCATGTATGGATGTGAGAGTTGGACTGTTAAGAAAGCTGAGCGCTGAAGAATCGATGCTTTTGAACTGTGGTGTTGGATAAGACTCTTGAGAGTCCCTTGGACTGCAAGGAGATCCAACAGGTCCATTCTAAAGGAGATTAATCCTGGGTGTTCATTGGAAGGACTGATGCTGAAGCTGAAACTCCAATACTTTGACCACCTCATGTGAAGGGTTGACTCATTGGAAAAGACTCTGATGCTGGGACGGATTGAGGTCAGGAGGAGAAGGGGATGGCAAAGGATGAGATGGCTGGATTGCATCACTGATTCGATGGACGTGAGTTTGAGTGAACTCTGGGAGTTGGTGATGGACAGGGAGGCCTGGCGTGCTGTGATTCATGGCGTCGCAAAGAGTCAGACAAAACTGAGCGACTGAACTGAACTGATATTCAGCTGGAAGGGAGGCTTTGAAGGGAATTCAAAAGTGTTCTATTGTTAACAAAAAGGGAAGAATGGGTATTGTGTAGCAACTAGTGGTTTCTGCCACACCAACTTTTGCCCTTATAATCCATGCTGTCATGTATGGCTTCTACGTAAATACTTTTACACACCCAGGGTTGTTTCCATTTAGAATTTATGCTGAAGAAATAAGTGTGTCAGGTGAACACCTTTTAAATTACTATTTTTTTCTTATTGCAAAGCAATGTATGTTTGCTGAAAAATATCCAAAATAGTACAAATATAAGCTGTTTTCATACATGGTACTACTCTGAAATGTTAATTAGAGTGAACAAAGGGGTCAATTTCCCTGTATTTTTACTGGTTCCCTCTTGCCCTGTTGTCACATCAACTAATCTAATAAGAAGTATATTAATTTGTACTTTGATTATTCACCTTTTAAGATCCTTTGCTTACTCTTCTAAAAGGGTACTCATTAAAAATAACTTAAAAGGGCACATACATTTAATAGTTACTTGATAATTACTATGTGCTCTAATACTTTTTCAAATTGTCACTTTCTTTTACGTTTTACAGTGTTTTTGTAACGTAAAATTTTAAAACTTTATACACTCAAATCTATTAATCTTTTTCTTTAAGGCTGTCCCTTTGGTGTAGGTGCTAACACTTAAAGAAATAACCTATTTTTTATTTTCTCAAATTGTATTTGGAATTACAGTGCCAAGCGCCAGCCATTAAAATAGGCAGTTGGTGAAGAAGTAATCTTTCTGTTCTCCTGGCACAGAGCTTTGTGCTGATAACTGAGGGGGAAAATTTGAGTATATTCCAACAATAAAGCAATGAAAGTGACTCTCACCTGCAGTGGTTAGGTTTCATTTCTGTGGTTACATTTCAAGACTGAAATGTAAATGACATATTTGCTTCACTAGAATCCTATTTTCCTTTTACTTAGATTATGCCTAAGGCTGTATATTGTCACCCTGCTTATTTAACTTCTCTGCAGAGTACATCATGAGAAACGCTGGGCTGGAAGAAACACAAGCTGGAATCAAGATTGCCGGGAGAAATATCAATAACCTCAGACATGCAGATGACACCACCCTTATGGCAGAAAGTGAAGAGGAACTAAAAAGCCTCTTGATGAAAGTGAAAGAGGAGAGTGAAAACGTTGGCTTAAAGCTCAACATTCAGAAAACGAAGATCATGGCATCTGGTCCCATCACTTCATGGCAAATAGATGGGGAAACAGTGGAAACAGTGTCAGACTTTATTTTTGGGAGCTCCAAAATCACTGCAGATGGTGACTGCAGCCATGAAATTAAAAGACGCTTACCCCTTGGAAGAAAAGTTATGACCAACCTAGGTAGCATATTGAAAAGCAGAGACATTACTTTGCTGACTAAGGTCTGTCTAGTCAAGGCTATGGTTTTTCCTGTGGTCATGTATGGATGTGAGAGTTGGACTGTGAAGAAGGCTGAGAGCCGAAGAATAGATGCTTTTGAACTGTGGTGTTGGAGAAGACTCTTGAGAGTCCCTTGGACTGCAAGGAGATCCAACCAGTCCATTCTGAAGGAGATCAGTCCTGGGTGTTCTTTGGAAGGAATGATGCTAAAGCTGAAACTCTAGTACTTTGGCCACCTCATGCGAAGAGTTGACTCATTGGAAAAGACTCTGATGCTGGGAGGGACTGGGGGCAGGAGGAGAAGGGGACGACAGAGGATGAGATGGCTGGGTGGCATCACGGACTCAATAACATGAGTCTGAGTGAACTTTGGGAGTTGGTGATGGACAGGGAGGCCTGGCGTGCTGCGATTCATGGCATCGTAAAGAGTTGGACACGACTGAGCGACTGAACTGAACTGAACTGAATCTTAGGGATGGCTTCCCTAGTGGCTCAGTGGTAAAGAACCGCTTGCCAAGGTGGGAGATGCAGGTTCGATTCCTGGGTGGAAAAGATCCCCTGGAGAAGGAAGTGGCACCCCACTCTAGTATTCTTGCCTGAAAAATTTGTATGGTGAGAGGAGCCTGGAAGGCTAGAGTCCATGAAGTCCCAAAAGAGTTAGCATGACTTAGTGACTGAACAACAACAATCTTAGGGAACTATGTTACAAACCCAAAACTTAACTCTTAATTCAAATGGAGCCTTCTTGTGTTTGAGAAACAGTGTGTAATTGTAGGAAGAACATAAGCCTCAAAGTGAAACAATCCGAGTTGAAATCCTATGAACATTTATTACTTACAGAATTTTAGGCAGGTTACATGACCTGGAGAAGGCAATGGCAACCCACTCCAGTACTCTTGCCTGGAAAATCCCATGGACGGAGGAGCCTGGTGGGCTGCAGTCCATGGGGTCGCTAAGAGTTGGGCACGACTGAGCGACTTCAGTTTCACTTTACATGACCTGGATGGGTCTCACTGTGTTGGGACACTAAAAAGATCAGAGGAGATAATTAATGTGAAGGCATCTAGCAGCATAACTAGCTCATGGTGCTGGAGACCATCAACATATGTTTCCCCAACCTGCCAAGAAACTGAAGACTTTAAGTGTATCAGCCATGAAATCAAAAGATGCTTGCTCCTTGGGAAAAAAGCTATAACCAACCTAGATAGCATATTAAAAAGCAGAGATATCACTTTGCAGACAAAGGTCCATATTGTCAAAGCTATGTTTTTTCCTGTAGTCATGTATGGATGTGAGAGTTGGACCATAAAGAAGGCTGTGTGTCGAAGAACTGATGCCTTTGAATTGTGGTGCTGGAGAAGACTCCTGAGGGTCCCTTGGACTACAAACAGATCAAACCAGTCAATCCTAAAGGAATCAACCCTGATTATTCATTGGAAGGATTGATGCTGAAGCTGAAGGCCTAATACTTTGGCTGTTTGATTAGAAGAGCTGACTCACTGGAAAAGATGATGATGCTAGAAAAGATTGAAGGCAAAAAGAGAAGGGATGTGATGGTTAGATAGTGTCATTGACACAAATTTGAGCAAACTTCAGGAGATAGTGGAGGACAGAGGAGCCTGGCATACTGTAGTCCGTGGAGTCGATGAACAAGTGTTTGATAGACTCCTTGATATTAAGAATTCCTTTACAAAGCAAATAATAACTTCTTTTTTTGGTTTGGTGGCTATTTTCAAATATTAGGGTGGCCGAAATATAACAGGACCTCTCTTACCTTCCCTGCTCCTACCCTTCTACAATGAAGCCAGAGTCAGAATACTTTCCCTTCTCTCCTTTCCCCCAGATCAAGTCCAGTTAATGGGAAGTGAGGGAAGAGTGGGAGAAGTTGGTGAGTAGGTGGTACCCAAGGCTGTGGGAAAGACTGAGGGCAAGAAAACGGGGCAACAGTGCATGAGATGGTTGATGATTACTGACTAAATGGACACGAGTGTGAGCAAACTCCAGGAGATAATGAAGGACAGGAAAGCCTGGTGGGCTGCAGTCCATGGGGTCACAAAGAGTCAGACACGACTGAGCGACTGATCAACAACAAAGGCCCCTAACAGCTAACTCTAACGACAAAGAGCTAGCAGGCAGTGAGGCAGGTATCAGCCCCACGTGTGTTCCTTCTTTTGACTTCTAAGATTTCAAATTGTTCAGATTTCTTTTCTTGAAGAGTTATGTTTTATTTGGCAGGAATGTTTAGGACTTCAAGCTCAGGAGGCAGCATCTCAAGTAACCCTGAGAGAACTGCTCCGAGGAGGTGAGGGGAGGAGCTAGGATATACAGGAATTTTGCAACAAAGGGCAGGTAGTCGGAACATCACGTTGTTCAGATCTCATAGACTGAGTGGGACATTAATATCCTCGAGGAGTGGAGGGCCAGGGGTTTTTCCTTTATGCTGTGGCCAGACCTGAAGTCCTGAGGAAGAACAGACTTATGTAAAATTCGTAGTCAGCCAGGACTTCAGTGCCAAGGCCCCTGTTCTTTCTCCCAGTCCTTTGGTGCTGATGACTGGACATGATGAGTTGCTCACAAGTTTGAGCAGCTGAGGTCAAGACATCATTAGTTGCAGCCTGGAGAAGAGCCATTTTGTATCCAAGGAGAATCATATGCCAGATTAATAGGAACATTAGTGATTTTCATTTGCTATGCACTAATTTCTCTTGAGAAAGGTGAGCAGACTTTTTAAAGCCACTGCTGGCAGATTTCAGTTTGTGCTATTTCTGAGGTCTTGGCAGCACAGCTGACGCTCCATCCCAGATCTCTGAGAACTCCAAAGAATCCGGTGCAGGGTGTTCCTGTGAATTCAGATTTTGAAGCATCAACAGAATCTGGGTTCTCTGGATGAAATGGGGATGCATGGTGAGCTGCTCAGGCCCCAAATTCCCCATGGGCTTCTGGTAAATGAACTGATTGCCAGCCTGAGGATTCAGGAAAACCATTCATGGGGCTCTTACTGCTGAGATGGGTGTGGAGGGAGTGTGAAAGTGAGGTTTGTTGGGAGTGGGTAACCCACCACGTGCCAACCAGATTCCCCCAGCTGTGGGGGATATTGTTCATAAACATCAATTACCAATTATCCATCTGGGTCTGGCAGGTTCCATGAACTTACAGGCAAAAATACCCTTAATAATTTCATCTCTGAAATTCACTGCTCCGGAGCTTTTGTTTACTCTCCGGGAAGTTCACATAATGCACGTTTGTGTGATAAGTAGGTGGGCTGTGGTGCATGCTGGGAAAATAGTTTGACTCACACATGTATTAATAAATTTAGAATTGAAAAATATTGCTCTGGCACTAGCAAAATATGCTCTGGCTCCTTTATACTTTTGGAATGCTAAAGCAGCAGCTTAATTGGTTCAATTCATCCTGACTCTAATAGTACCCACTCCCCTCCACTATCTCTACACCCTCCTTGGGGACACATAGGGTCAGAAGCTCTTGGTAACAGGCTGAGGTTCATGTTCCCTCTCTGTGCTGTAGAAAGGGACTTTTGGAACCACTCTCTCCTTGCATCCGTGTCTCCTACATTTTATCAGATTGCCTGGCCTCACAGTGATGGTGCTAACTGAAGAGCAGGAGTCCCAGACTGGGTCTGTGGTTGGAATTCTGATGGTTCAGGATGTATTTGCTGAAGTTAGAGGAGCAGGTGGCCAGCCTCTGCAGGAATGAATTTATATGGATAAGGGAGACTTGTTCAGAGAAGAAGCTGTGTACCCAGGAAGAGATGGGAACGCGGCAGACAGGAGAAGAGCATGCTGTATATTTCAGGCATGAGTTCTCCTACTGGTACCCTGAACTTCATCTGAGATCTTTGGAGACCTTTGCAAGCACAAGCTGAGCAGGGGTCTTCCTTGGGACAGTGGCTTGTGGCAGCCCAGCAGAGGCATTTCAGGGTCCAGGAGACTCAAGACAGCACAGAGTGGGACAGAGGAGTGCCTCAGAGAGTTGCTTTGATGTAGGGGAACTCCAGCAAACCGGCTTGGCCTTGGCACTGAGAGAGGTATCCCTTTGGTACTGCCTTTGGACATGAGTGTTCTCATGGAGGGTGGCCAGCATCAATGGCATTGGTGAATCCAGCCCTCTCTTGGCTTTGTAAGGAGCTGACATCAACTAAGGACTCAAATGGGGGCTTCCCAGGGCATAGCTGTAAAGAATCCCTGCTAATGTAGGAGGTGCAAGAGATGTGGGTTCCATCCCTAGGTTGAGGAAGATCGCCTGGAGGAGGAAATAGCAACTCACTTCAATATTCTTGCCTGGGAAATTCCATGGACAGAGGAGCCTGGCGAATGACAGTCCATGGGGTTGCAAAGAGTTGGACACAACTGAGTATGTGCATGGGTGCACGCACACACGCACACACACAGGGCTCAAGAAGAACACCAAAGGGAGGTCTGTGAATCTCAGGTTCTCTCAGAAGTAACTAGAGGAGACTTTGCGTGGGACAAGATCTAGTGAATTTGGACTATTAACGAAGGTCACAGAGCCTTGGGAAGTTCAGGTTGTTTTGAATTCTCTTCCTTCATCAAAAAGAAGAGGAACTAAGGAGTATGGAGTACACAGCAATGATAACAGTCTTTGGTTCTGAGTCCCCATCCACTGTTCTTTTTGGAATCCAACACCCACTCTGGGATTCTCTTCCAGTTATTCAGTTGTTCCACCTTTCCCTTCAGGGCTGCTACCTCTTTCTCACTGTTCTTCCTTTTTCCTTATATACTGGCTGTTTTGCCTAATTGTTCTTTCCCTTTGTACTGACTCCAGTGTCTCTCATCCATGCTGGTGCTTCTACCATCATAGACCCTGATGCCAAACCCATCCCTGCCAAGGTAGGGTGCCTTCTCTGTACCAGAGTTAAACTTTTATTTGGCTCTTTTGCTCTTTAAAATAGTATCTTTTGCTCTCTAATGTACTTACTGCCTCCCCATTCAATGAACTTAAGAAGAAGTTAACCCCAAGCATGGTTGCAAGACATGTGAACAGTTTTGCAAAGTGTCTCATGAGAAAGCTCTCTGTTCACTCATAGTCAAAGACGGTAATCTCACATGACACCATAAAACTCCTAGAAGAGAGCACAGGCGAAACATTCTCTGACATAAACTGTAGCGATGTTTTCTTTGGTCAGTCTCTCAAGGCAATAGAAATAAAAGCAAAAATAAACAAATGAGACCTAATCAAATTTATAAACTATTGCATAGCAAAGGAAACCATAAACAAAATGAAGAGACAGCCTACAAACTGGGAGAAAATATCTTCAAATAATGCAGCTGACAAGGGCTTAATTTCCAAAATATACAAACAGCTCATACAACTCAACAAGAATACCAACAACCTAATAAAAAAATGGGCAGAAGATTTTAGTAGACACTTCTCCAGAGAAGACATACAAATGGCCAATAGGCACATGAAAAGATGCTCAACATCACTCATTATTAGAGAAATGAAAATCAAAACTACAATGAGGTACCACCTTATACCAGTCAGAACAGCCATCATCAAAAAGTCTAATAATAAATGCTGGAGAGACTGTGGGGAAAAGGGAACCTTCCTACACTGTTGGTGGGAATGTAAATTGGTGTAGCTACTGTGGAAAGCTGGCTAAAACTCAACATTCAAAAAACTAAGATCATGGCATCTGATCCTATCACTTCATGGCAAATAGATGGGGAAACAATGGACACAGTGACAGGCTTTATTTTCTTGGGCTCCAAAATCACTGCAGATAGTGACTGCAGCCATGAAATTAAAAGACGCTTGCTCCTTGGAAGAAAAGCTAAGACAAACTTGCTGCTGCTGCTAAGTCGAATCAGTCGTGGCCGACTCTGTGCGACCCCGTAGATGGCAGCCCACCAGGCTGCCCGTCCCTGAGATTCTCTAGGCAAGAACACTGGAGTGGGTTGCCATTTCCTTCTCCAATGCGTGAAAGTGAAAAGTGAAAGTGAAGTTGCTCAGTCATGTCTGACTCTTAGCAACCCCATGGACTGCAGCCCACCAGGCTCCTCCATCCATGGGATTTCCCAGGCAAGAGTACTGGAGAGGGGTGCCATTGCCTTCTCTGATGACAAACCTAAACAGCATATTAAAAAGTAGAGACATTACTCTGCCAACAAAGGTCTGTATAGTCAAAGCTATGGTTTTCCCAGGAATCATGTATGGATGTGAGACTTGTACCATAAAGAAGGCTGAGCACCGAAGAACTGCTGCTTTTGAACTGTGGTGTTGGAGGAGACTCTTGAGAGTCTCTTAGACTATGAGGAGATCAACCAGTCAATGCTAAAGGAAATCAACCCTGAATATTCACTGGAAGTACTGTTGCTAAAGCTGAAGCTCCAATACTTCGGCCACCTGATGAGAAGAGCTGACTGATTGGAAAAGACCGGGAAAGACTGAAGGTAGGAGAAGAAGGGGATGACAGAGGACAAGATGGTTGGATGGCATCACTGACTCAATGGACATGAGTTTGAACTAACTGGGAGATGGTGAAGGACAGGGAAGCCTGGCATGCTGCAGTCCATGGGGTGGCAAAAAGTCAGACATGACTGAGTGACTGAACAATAACTATGGCAGGCAGTATGGAGTTTCCTTAAAAAATTAAAAAAAAAATAGAGTTGCTGGATGATGCTGCAATCTCACTCCTGGGCACATATCCAAACAAAACTCTAATTTTAAAAAATGCATGTCGTGTGCTAAGACTCTTTGCAACCCTATGGACTGTAGCCTGCCGGGCTCCTCTGTCCATGGGATTCTCCAAGAAAACATACTGGAGTGAGTTGCCATTTCCTGCTCCAGGGGATCTTCCTGACCCAGCGATCAAACCCTCATCTCTTAGTCTCCTGCATTGGTAGGCAGGTTCTTTACCACTAGCACCACCTGGGAAGCCCAGTTTGAAAAAATACATGCACCTAACGTTCATAGCAGCACTCTTTACAATAGCCAGGACACAGAAGCAACCTAAATGACCATCAACAGATGAATGGAGAAAGATGTGTGAACACACACACACACACACACACACACACACACACACTCATACATACAGGCTTCCCTGATGGCTGAGTGGTAAAGAATTCACCTGCCAATTCAGGAGACGTGGGTTTGATCCCTGGGTCAGAAAGATACCCTGGAGAAAGAAATGGCAACCCACTCCAGTATTCTTACCTGGGAAATTCCAGGGAGAGAGAAGCCTGGCAGGCTATAGTCCATGGGGTCGCAAGAGTCAGATGGGACTCAGCAACTAAACAACAACAACACATACACCCAGTGGAATATTACTCAGACATAAAAAAGAATGACATAATATCACTTGCAGCAACATGGATGGAACTTAGATTTCATACTAAGTGAAGTAAGTTAGAGAAAGACAAATATCACATGGTATCACTTATGTGTGGAATCTGAAAAATGAAATGAATGAACTTATTTACAAAACAGAAACAGACATCACAGACATAGAGAACAAACACGGTTATGTAAGGGGAAAGGGGGTGGGGAAGGGATAAATTAGGAATTTGGGATTAGCTGATACTATTATATGTAAAATAAGATAAACAACAAGGTCCTACTGTGTAGCACAGGGAACTATACTAACTATATTCATTATCTTATAATAAACCATAATGCTGCTGCTGCTGCTAAGTTGCTTCAGTCGTGTCCGACTCTGTGCAACCCCATAGATGGCAGCCCACCAGGCTCCCCTGTCCCTGGGATTCTCCAGGCAAGTACACTGGAGTGGGTTGCCATTTCCTTCTCCAATGCATGAAAGTGAAAAGTGAAAGTAAAGTCGCTCAGTCGTGCCCAACTCTTCGAGACCCCGTGGACTGCAGCCTACCAGGCTCCTTTGTCCATGGGTTTTCCAGGCAAGAGTACTGGAGTGGGTTGCCATTGCCTTCTTCATAAACCATAATAGAGAATATGAAAAAGAATATACTAATATATATAGAGATACAGATACACAGATAACTGAATCACTTTGCTGTACACCAGAAACTAATACAATGTTGCCAATCTATAATTTAAAAAACACCACCACCAAAGAGGGTCACCTCATATTTCTTCTGCTATAGGAGAATTCTCTTCTCTACACCCATCTGCTCATTGATCATTTTTCACACATTTAAAAATTGCACAGTGCTTATTCTTTAGCGTTTTTCCTTCCAGAATGGAATGCATTGAAACAAACTAATACTCTCTTTCAGAAGATCTTCTGTATGAAATATCTGGCAGTTGCTTCTGTTTGTTTAAACTTAGAAAAATCGATGATTTCAAATTGCAAATTCAGTTAAAATTTACTTTGTGATAATGTTGTAGGATAATATTTGCCAGAGTTTGGAAGCAGGAAGCAAATGAGGCAGGAAAACAAGATAATGGAGAGGGTGATAGAACAGGATCTCTGATTAGTGAAGCACAATTACACGGAATAAATACAATATCGACTTTTGCGTAAAAATCACCCACAGAAGGGGAAAAAAGGAGGGTCCTTTGTCATCTTTCCTTTTCATTTCTATTTTTCAAGATATTTTCAAGGTCTATGAACTGTATTAATCTTTTTTTAAAAAATATAATTCTGACTTAGATGACTGATACTGCTTTAAGTGCCTCTGGCACTTCCTCTTTGGAAATCTTTTCTTTGGAACCCCCGTAGCCCTCTGTCATGTGCACTCTGACATTCCTCATTTTCTACATGCTGTTATCAGTGTTAATAGTATTTGTGTTATTATATAGTATTCATACAGCAATGTTAGTAATATTATTAATATTTGTGTCCACATCTTCACTCCTTTGTTTGATGTAAATTTAGTTGAGAGTAGACCTATACTTATATGTGCTTTATCAACAGTGAATTCCTTGGTGGCATGAGTAGGTGGAGTTATTTTAAGAGTAGGTTTTAAAATTTTGAGTTTATAAAATATATCATAATTAATGAAAACTTTTCACAGGGGATGTATGTTTTGGTGACTCTGGGATAGAGAATACAATTATATCTCTAATAATTTGTAGGGAGAGAAAGGTATTTCAACTGTAAACTAGTTTCTTTCTTTTTTTTTTTAGTTGCTTGTATTTGTTTATGGTTCCCAGGGCACATGTGAAATTGAAAGACACACACACACACACACACACACACACACAGAAACCCTGGAAAGAAGTGGAGATGCCACGGTGCCCTTGTGAGAGGGGAACAGATGTGTCCCTGATACCAGCACTGAGTAGAAGGTTTGCTATTCCCAGAGGGCTGGGGATCACAGCTCTCAAGGGATGAAGTTGGTGACGGGGGCCTGCTGACACTTAGAGGCAGGAACCACCTGGGAGAAGGGAGGTCTGGTTGTGGCCCTGCTGACCAGCAAGCCCTCCCAACCTCACTGCTCCAAAGGAGAGAACTAGAGGACGCAGAGATGGTTCCTGTTTCCTTTCTGGATTTATTTTTTGGTGTTTGTAATTCGGAATTTGTCTAAGGACACTTCATGTGGTTTTTAGCTTAACCCCTTGGAACAAGGATTCTTTGGAAATTTTATTGTGTATGTAACTGTACAGAAAGAATCTTGAACATTCCTTTGGGACTTCCTGGAAGACCTACTAAGGAAAGACTGAACTGGGCTTGTGTACTCTCTTCTGTGAACTCCTTAGACAGCCTGGAGAGTATAGGTCAGGTGCTCAGGGCCCAGAGCCAGAACAGTTTTTTTATTGCAGTATAATTGCTTTACAATGTTGTGTTAGTTTCTGCTGTACAATACCATGAATCAGCCATATGTATACATGTCCTTCCTCCCACCTTCCCGTTTCACATCACAGAGCATTTGAGCTCTCTGCACTATATAGCAACTTCCTGCTAGCTATTTCACGCATGGTAGTATATATGTCTGGAGAAGGAAATGGCAATCCACTCCAGTATTCTTGCTTGGAGAATCCCACGGACAGAGAAGCCTGATGGGCTACAGTCCATGAAGTTGCAAAGAGTCGGACATGACTTAGTGACTAAACCACCACAGTGTATATATGTCAGTGCTACCCTCTCAGTTCGTCCCTCACTTTCCTTTCTGCCTCCACCCACCCCGCTGTGTTCACAAGTCTGCTCTCTATGCTTTTATTTCTGCCTTGCAAATAGGTTCATCAGTACCATTTTTCTAGATTCCATGTATTTGCATTCAATTCAGTTCAGTTCAGTCGCTCAGTCATGTCTGACTCTTTGCAACCCCATGAATCGCAGCACACCAGGCCTCCCTGTCCATCAACAACTCCTGGACTTCACTCAGACTCACATCCATTGAGTCCATGATGCCATCCAGCCATCTCATCCTCTGTCATCCCCTTCTCCTCCTGCCCCCAATCCCTCCCATCATCACAGTCTTTTCCAATGAGTCAACTCTTCGCATGAGGTGGCCAAAGTACTGGAGCTTCAGCTTTAGCATCATTCCCTCCAAAGAAATCCCAGGGCTGATCTCCTTCAGAATGGACTGGTTGGATCCCTTTGCAGTCCAAGGGATTCTCAAGAGTCTTCTCCAACACCACAGTTCAGAAGCATCAATTCTTCGGCGCTCAACTTTCTTCACAGTCCAACTCTCACATCCATACATGACCACAGGAAAAACCATAGCCTTGACTAGACGGACCTTTGTTGGCAAAGGAATATCTCTGCTTTTCAATATGCTGTCTAGGTTGGTCATAACTTTTCTTCCAAGGGGTAAGCGTCTTTTAATTTCATGGCTGCAGTCACCATCTGCAGTGATTTTGGAACTCCCAAAAATAAAGTCTGACACTGTTTCCACTGTTTCCCCATCTATTTGCCATGAAGTGATGGGACCGGATGCCATGATCTTCGTTTTCTGAATGTTGAGCTTTAAGCCAACTTTTTCCCTCTCCTCTTTCACTTTCATCAAGAGGCTTTTTAGTTCCTCTTCACTTTCTGCCATAAGGGTGGTGTCATCTGCATATCTGAGGTGATTGATATTTCTCCCGGCAATCTTGATTCCAGCTTGTGCTTCTTCCAGCCCAGCGTTTCTCATGATGTACTCTGCATAGAAGTTAAATAAGCAGGGTGACAATATACAGCCTTGAGGTACTCCTTTTCCTATTTGGAACCAGTCTGTTGTTCCATGTCCAGTTCTAACTGTTGCTTCCTGTATTTGCATTAGTATATGATATTTGTTTTGAGCCAGAACATCTTTGAATTTGGGATCCATCACGTACTAACTGTGCAGAGGCCAGTTTACCGTGGAGCTGGTGATGATAAAGTTTCATCAGATTTGCTTCCTTCCTAGAGAGACCATAGCCACATGACTAACTCGATTAGTTAATATTGTCAATCAGTTACTACTACTGTCTCTTTCCACTCTGATTTCCACTTGGTCTCTGTATAGGGTGGCACTGGAATGGCCAAGGGCATCTTGGGAATCTGAGTAAGGGGAAATTGAGTGAAGGATATGCCATTTCAATTACAATTTGGAGAGTCATTTTGGAGTGTGTCAATAAAATAAGGGAGAAATTACATACTCCTGACTTGAATATGGTAAATGGTACTTTTTTGTGTCCATCTTTCAGTTCATTAAAGAACCGAAAGAAAATTCATTTAAAGATGAAAACATGAAGTAGAACTGAGAAAGATGAGCAATAAAATCAGGAGACACTGAGAAGCAAATTATAACAAAAGTTTTTCAGATCGTATCAAACTCACTCAATTAATAGAAAAAAGTTATTCATTCATTTAGCAGGAAGGAAATACTGACTAGAAATAATGAAGAAGCACTTGGAGCTTTGATAACACAATTAACGATGGGGAGTGAGTCATACGAGCACATTGAGAAAAGATTTAAATTAAGTGCTAATTTGACACAGAACAAAGATAACATGAACGTCATAAGTCAGTATAGTGAAGATGTCTGTTGACAGCAAACAGGTTAATGAGTGTTGTCTAATGTGATGTTGATTCAGGATTAATCATTGACAAGAAAACTTCAAGTGCCCTGAAGTCTTAAGGCTCAGATATGAAAGAAACGTTATAGAGCTTTTACCCACATTTGATGACAACCCTAAGGACTTACCTGCTATCATCTATATTGAGTCATGAAGCTGAAAGATATTTCCTTAACTAACAATTTTAAGCAAGCACAATAAGGAAAGATAAATTATTTTTTTGTTCTGTTTGTAGAAAACAATATGCAGCCAACAAATAAAAGAGGTATGTCAGGCAGATGATTAAAGTGACTGCTCTTTTTCCAGATTTTATGACATTTGTAATACTTTTACATTTGTAATTTGTTGTATTTTGTTTCCTCATTCTCAATAGATATTTACTTACATCTCTAAATTTATTACTTACATACCTAAATTTATACAGTATTCAGTTCCTTAAAGCAAGAATCTTCAAGTTGTACACATTTCAGGTTCCACAAAAGCAGATCTGCCCCTGAAGAGGTGAAGTGCATGCTCTGAATCTCAGTTTCCTCAGGGCAGAACAGGCATGTACAGATTCCTGGTGATGAGATCAAGAGGTTTAAATGGGGATCATGATGAAGAAGTAGTTAGCACAGAATCTGGCATGTGGTAAACACTCCTATGAGTATCATCCATCTATTATTCAGCAGATGTGTATGAAGCTCCTGAGTGATTACACACTGGAAATTCAGCAGGGAACAGGGTGGGGAAAAAGCCTCTGCTCCTTTTTCTTATAAGATTTTTAAATATGGACCATTTTTAAAGTCTTTACTGATTTTGTTACAGTATTTCTTCTCTTTCCTGGTTTGCTTTTTTGGTCCCAAGGCATGTGGGATCTTAGTTCCTCAACCAGGGATCAAACCTGCACCCCTTTCATTGAAGTCTTAACCCCTGGACCACCAGGGTTGCTGTTCAGTCGCTCAGTTGTGTCTGACTCTGCGACCCCATGGACTGCAGCACGGCAGGCTTCTGGGTCCTTCACTATCTCCTGGAGTTTGCTCAAATTCATATACATTGAGTTGGTGATGCCATCCAACCATCTCATCCCTGGTTGCCCCCTTCTCCTCATGCCCTCAAAGAGCAGACTTATAGGAAAAGACCCTGATGATGGGAAAAATTGAGGACCACCAGGGAAGTCCCCAAAAGCCTCTGTTCTTAAGAAGCTTATATTCTAGTTTGTTCTAATTGTTACTATTATTTACTACTCTCATTGTTGGGTCTCTTTATATTCCTCTTCCTCCTAAAAGAGTTGCTGGCTCCTTACCTTTTCAAATGAAAGGAATTAAAATTCATTTGTTTTGAAAATGATCCTTTAGATATGTGGTCCCCTCAGGGATGGAGAAAAATCAGAGTTGGAAATTGATGACTTGATATCCATTCTAATCTTACGGTGGGATGAGGCTAGCTTAAACTGTGACTTGGCATTCTGGGTGGTCAGTGATGGAGACCAGACAGCTTAACAAGGACTTCATCACAATATCCTGAAAGAGGCCTGTTTAGAGACTTTCACTCCTAACTTCCCTTGGAACTTTAGGATAGAAGAGACATCTCGGAACTAGGACGCAGAGCTCACTCACTTCTTTTGGGAGCTACCTATTTTTGAAGAGTTTTCTGGGGTAACAGCATTCTGGAAATACTGTTTTCTGCACTAATAGCTTCCCAAAACACAGCTTTCTAAAGCTGGCGAGGGGTCAGGAAAGGAGGAAGCATGCATGTTTCTGAGGACCAGAGGGTTGGCTTTCCACTTGGACTCTTTGAGTCCAAGCATCTGCTGAAATTTATTTATAGGTTTACAGAAAGGGTCTTGGTTCTTCTACAGCAGAAGCCCAGGGTACTGGCTTTGGTCCAGTTTTGGAAAGCTGAAATGTTTGACTCTTTTTGTTTTATTTAAGGAGTGTGCTATACTGGTGGAGTCAAATGAGGAAGCAGTGATTTTTTAGCACAATACTTTTATTTTTCTTTAAGATGAATGATTTGGTTAGAGGTCTGATAATATTTAGTCACTTAGTGGCAGCTATATTCAGTTATTAAGACCCCAGATCTAGAGAATCTACTGATTTTTTTTTCTTGCACTGTGAATCTGTTTTTGACACCTAAAATCCCACTAGTAGTCTGTGAGTTCTGGACACCTCATTTTGAATAACCCCAGGTATACACTATAAGCTCCTTAATGGCAATAAACTCATCAGCAGAGTCCTAGGAATCAGCAAGGTATCTGGTACTTAGTAGCTGCTCAATAAATGCTTCTTGAGTGAATGAATGAATGAATGAACAATGAATGAAGGATCACATAAGTATACAGCATTTCCAAAATGGAAAAGGAGGCCTCCTCTACTGAAGCAGGTTCATAATGTATTCATTTAAGGCATGCAAAGAAGACTCTGTTAAATAAAGTTTATCTCAAAAATAAAGGTTGTGTTTGGGAATAAACCAGTTCCTGTGTTGATACAGAATAAAGTGCTTTGCAGCTGTAGAGGCATTTCTCTAAATGAGAAATGTTTAAATAGTGTCAAGGTAACTGAGCTCTTTGTTAAGAGTAAGGTAGGTCATCTGAGCCACCAGGGAAGTCCAGGTCCCTGAGGTATCCAACAGGGTTCAAATCAAAGAGCCTGGGGTCTGAACTCAACTGTGCTCAAAACATACTGGTTTGGGCTAAGTTACCTAAGCTCTCTGAATTTTCTCATCTATATAACGGGGGTATCAATAATGGATTTCATAGGATTGTGGGAAAGACTGAATGAGGTCATGCCTGGTATAAAGCTAAGTGTTCAATAAAAAATTCTCCTCCTCTTCCTCTTCCTTCTAATCTTACGGTGGGATGAGGTTACCCTCATCTGTACCCTGCTAACTAACCTGGGCACTGCCAGTGTCTCCTGCACATGGCCTCTGCTCATCTCCCATGGAAGCAAGTTAGTATCTAGGAACAGTTTCTGAAGGCCACTATTCAGCCCTATCTGGGAGTAACAATTTTGTATCATTTTGGAATGTTTGGAGAGGAAAAAGTATTCTATCCCTAGATTTTTTTTTTAATAATTTTTTTTGGGGGGTGGCACAAGGCAAGTGGGATCGTAGTTCCTCAACCAGGGATCAAACCCCTGCTCTGGAAATACTGAATCTGAAGCACTGGACCGCCAGGGGAAGTCTCTACCTAGACTTTATGGAAGGGTCCAGCACTCACATGTTTGCTCATTTATTTAGTGAGTATTCCCCACCTACTCCTACCCTCTCCCCAAGTTGGATTTCACAAGCATTCCAAATCCTCTGGGATTGCTCTGAGCTACCCGCACCCCACCCCCCACCCCCGGCATTTTATTTATTTATTTTTTTGGTTGCCCCTTTCCCTGTCTTGGGCAGTGGTGGGAGCATGGAGTCTCAACCACCGGACCACAGGGAATTCCCTCTGAACTCCTTTTCCTTCTTGGAATGCAAGCTAACTTTTATTTTCCTTTTCAGAGATTTTACTGGGTGAGAAACTGGCGTTGAAGACAGTTTCCCAAGGGCTTGGGCCATAAAGGTGACTGACTTTTTCAAAGCTATTAGTGACGTCAAGAAGCCAAGCAAAACTTGCCCTTCTGGAGGGAGCCACCCACAACTCTTAAACAGCCCTTTCTCCTGACTCTTCCGTGACCACCCAAGGTCAAGCGTGTCCGTGGTGGTGGCTGATTTTTGCTCACTTTGTATATTATTTATGTAACAGGCGGGTTGTGAGGGAGTGTGGATGTAGATGATTCATAGGCACAAGCAGTTGGGAACAGATTGCAGAAGCCCAGCTCCGTTACTTGGGTGTCTCCCATGCCCCGCCCCCCCAAGCTGCTTCCTGCACGCCCGAAGTGCTGCTCCAGCTCCAGGCAGCCCTAGGTCCCCCCATCCCTGTAGAGCAGGGGGTCCTTGGACAGTTTAGAGGCTCAAAGCCTATCATAGACTCTGCAGGCAAATCTACCTCCCAAGATGTAATCCTCATCAAAAAAAAAAAAAAAACCAAAAAACTTAAACCATAAACTAACATAAGAAATTCTGAAAAAGTTATGATGACTACTTCAATGCTTATTTTTTGAAATATCAAGTTCTTCAAAAACAGTTTCTCATTTTTGTGTTGCTGCCCTCATTCCCTAGGCTCTGCCTGGCACCGGAGCTTAGACCGCCTCTTGGGCAGCCTGGTGCCCGGTGGGCATGCCATCCTCACATGGCTAAGTTGCAAAGGAAAAATCTCTTCTCTACTTTTTAAAAGTTCTGCCCCGGCCAGGAGAGCTGCCTTCAGGTGACATCCGCTACTGTGGGATGCACAGGGCGGAGCACAGACTGTGGAAGTAACAGAAATGGACAGGTGACTCTATGTGAAAATAATTATTGTGAAAATGATTCAGTGGAACAAACCCCTCCAAAATCTCCATGGCTTACAAAGCATTAATTGCTCATGCTTGGGGGTGATCAGCTAGGCAGTTTTGTTGATCTTAATGAGCTTATTTACATATATGGGGATTAGATGACCACTGACCTCGGATGGCCTAGCCTGGGGTAATGGGGTGTCTTGACTCTGTGCCCCATATCTCTCATCCTCCAGCATACTAGGCTGCACATGTTCTCTTGGCAATGGTAGACCAAGAATGAGAATGTTCCCAGTTTATGTTAATCTCATCCAAAAACACCCTCAAAGAAACATCCAAAATAATATTTGAGCGTATATCTGGGTACCATGGCCCAGCCACACTGACACATAAAATTAACCATCATATGTACTACAGGTCTATAACTAACTATGAATTCAACAAATTCAACAAGTATTTAATGAATATTAAACACAGGTCTATTGCAAGCCTGGAACTATGTTTATCCGTATGAATATAGCAGTCGATAAGTTATGAAGCCTGCCTTCAAAGAACTGACAGTCTAGTATGGGTAATTAAGCAGATAAGAAAACCAAGCCTGGCCAGTGCTGTGAGTCAGCATCTGTGCAGTGAGCTCACAGACTGAATGGAGGTTTTTGCATATGCATCATCTCATTCAGTTCCTGTAACAAACCCGGGAGGCAGGCATTGCTGTCCCTATTGTTCAGATGAGGAAAACGAGGTTTGGAGAGATATAACAACCTGTGTGGAGGTCCCAAAGTAAGTGCAGAGCTCAAATGGAGCTCGCCTCTGCCTGGTGCCCAAGCCCAGGCCGTTGATGCCTTCACTGTCCCACTTAGGTCCGCGTCCTGCCACTTCTCACAGACACAGGGTGCAGAGGAAGAGTGGGGCAGCGTGAGCCTGAGGTCCGCCTGGAAGGCTGTGTGTCGGGGCGGCGCTGCTGTGCTCCGGGACACACATGCCCCTCACTCCTGTCAGCAACTTCCCACTGTCATTTCCAGAGCCTCTGGGGTGTAGGCGGCCAAGAGCCCCCAGGGTTATCCTGGAGCCTGCAAATCCATCCTCTCAGGCTCTTCAAGCTTTAAAGGAACAAACGAGCTTGTGTCTGTGTGTAGGTAGCAGGATGGAAGATTGAGCCCTTTTCAGGGAAGCCACTGCTCCTCTATTCTGCTGAGGGTCATGCTCTGGGTGAGTGTGATACACATGTAATATTTTCAGATTTTATCTACTTCCAAACTGCTTGCAGCAGAGGTGCAAATAGAGCTCTAGGCTAACGGATGTGGGAGAAGCAAGCTCCCCATGTGACGGTTGCTCCTGGGTATGTTTAGAGCAAGCTATCCACTAAGGGCTTCGCTCCCTAGCAGCTACCTCTGGGCTGTGCATGGCTGTGCACATGTTTGCCATGGGCCTGGTGTAGCTGGCCAAAAGCCTGACCTGGCCCACAGATGAAGAACCAGCGGAGGCGAGGGAGAAGGGGGCGCTTTATGTAAGTGGTTTTTAGACAGATGGAGGACTTATTTTAACTGCGTAAGAAGCAATCTTTCTTGAGTAGAGATGTAGGTCCTTTCGCAAACCTGTGTTAGACAAAATTTGCTGCTGCTGCTGCTACTTTTCTAAATGCCCCTCTGTTTCCATGATAATGGCTCATGGGGGTGTCCAGTTGCACCTGGGCCATTAGCCACTTATACAGATGCTCAGCAATTCTCAGTATACCCCCCACTCAGTGTAAGTTGATTGTAGTCCCACTTGCAGCACCCTGAGAGAGGTTGTGCCCTTTCCAGTGGGTTTTGAAAATGGACAAGTGGATATTCACAACATGGGGCAGTGTCATGGGACAAAGCAAGTTCAAGCTGTGCCCCCAAGGATGATCCAGCTCCAGGGAAAACCCGTTCACCTCCATATCTTTGCCCCATTTGAGTTCACCCTTAAAAAAACCTCCAAGTTCTCCCAGACGAAACACCCTTGAGAGTTAGAGGAATCAGAGTTCCAGCATCTCCATCTTTGGAGCTCATGCTGGGTACCATCTTTAGTGGCCTTTCCCTTGAGGGCCTGGAGGAAGGAGAGGCTGGCTCCCTGGGTATGCTTTGGGCAGAAGAATTCTAACAACAAAGACATCAACTTGGATCATCCGGCTCCCAGGCTGTTATAATCAAGATGAAATCACTTATGCCAGCTGTTTATCAGTGAAGTGTAAAACCTGATCTCTCCAGCAGGAAGCAGCTTTTTTGAGCTCAAAGCTCTGTAGGATGAGATTTTCACAAGAAAGGACAAAGAGGTTTGAGGTATTACATCGGGAGATGCTTTGTTCTAACTAGTTACATGCTGGGTGGAAGGAAGTTCATCTCAGGTGTGGGTTTGTGTAGGCACTGTGCCAATTTTGCTAATCTCTGTCAAGCTAGTACCCTTCACTGAGAGGAATACAATACCTGTTTGTTAGATGGATAAGTACTGAGACCAGCCAGAATGGAGGCAGCCTCAACCAAAATAATCCTGATCGATTTGTAAACAGTGTGTAACGCCAAGTTCTTGTGCAGGTTGCAGGGGACAACTGTGGCAGGGGACAAGAAAGGGCGCAGAGCTTCTCAGACTCTGTCACGGGCCCTTTCACATTGCCCGTCACAGGAATCCCAAGGATTTCTCCTCTGGTCTGCCACCATCTGCATCTTGGAGCTTTTGCCTTCCTCCATAAGGAGCACGTTGTTTCTCAGCTCTGTGGCTCGGTCAGCTCTACCAGGAGTGCTTCTCCTACTGGCCTGGTGGCCTCTCTCCAGAAACAGCCCCCTTGGATTTCTGTGCCGGGGCTGTCACTACTATTTGTGACCTTGGCAACTTGCCCAGATCACCTAATAATTTTCCTCTGGTGAACAGGAGTTATAATTGTTAGGTAGGTAGCATAGGGAAAAGGGGTCCAAAATGGCGGTGGCTAAAGGACAAGGAAGGGAAAAGCCTGCGAAAATAGAACAAAAGAAGGTCCGAGGACTGGAGTGAGGACCTCAGGTAAAACAAACAACACTCCTAGGACAGGCCCAGGGAGAGATAAACATATAAAAAGAGGAGCCAAAGCTAGCTCTCTCTCTCCCGCGTGCTGGGGCGCTCTTCTCCTTGTGTCTCTGGATCCACGTGCCTTCACGCCTTGAAGATGGATTTTCCTGCTATCTTCTAAATAAAATAGAGCTGTAACACTGATTTGTCTAAGAGCTATAATATGGTCCATATGAGACCTGAGAGCTATAACACGGTCTATCCAAGACCTGAGAGCTGTGACACGCCGAGGGGGCTTTAATGTCCGTCACTCCAAATCTTTGTTGTGACAAGACAAAGAACCAAGGAACATACACTCCTGTGACATAATAACAGTACCCAAGTCAGAAGGTTGCTCTAAGGACTGAACTGGTGAGTACACACAAACAGAACAGCCAGAACAGAGACCGGAACGCAGCAATAGCACCCATCAGCCACCGTCTCGCTGGTGGTGTCCTCCTCTTCTGCACCCGTGTCGGAGTTGTTTTCTTTTCTGTCCATGCACACTACTTTAATCTTTTCTCTTTCTCTCTCAGCACCTTGGCTGGCCTGCTTCTTTATTCAACAACTCTCCGGGGCTGGCCAATACCAGCCCAATTACATTCAAAGCTCTTTAGCAGAACTCAAAGCCTTCCACTTTCCAGGCCAGTAATTTTGACAACACTATTTCCTGATCCACACTTGATCTGTCTGCCTAATGGTGCTCTACCTTTGTCCCTAAACAAGTTCCCTGCCCTCTCACCTCCTTGCTCTGGCTGGCCCTTTCCTTCCCAGTCTCCGCCTGCCTAGACGTCAGCCTGTAGGGGAGGAAGAGCCACAGTCCTCATACCAGGGTTGGCCTTTCTTGATCTTCAGGCTTCAAAGACCCCTGGTTTGGTTCTGGAGGTCAGATTCTACCCTTGCATTCAGAAAGGCAGTACATCCTCAGATCATATTCTGAGGTACCTTTGCACATTGTAGCCTACTGAAGCCCATCAGCTTTCAAGCTTTTATGACCTTTCATAAAAGGTTAAGGCTCCCTCCTCACCCAAAGTGCCCTGATGGGCTTGCCTTCTTTGACATTGGTTTTATTGCACTGAATTTGGTTACTTCAAGGGCCAGCATCAGTCATCTTGAGGGATTTTATTTTAGAGAATATGAAGGACACTGCTTGTGCTATAGAGGGTCACTGCATCTTCTTGTCCCTGAATACGTATGGCTTTTAAAATCACCATTTAATCATTCACATGTGGCAGAAAGTGCTTATCATATAATGTTAGCTGAAAAATCAGAATATGAAATTGCACTTACAATATGATTATAACTACGTATGAATCATGTGGGTCAGGACTAGACAAGGCCTGGGGCAAATGACAATAGCTTGACTTGTTGGGGTGATAGGATTAGAGATAACTTTTTCTTCTTTTTTTTTTAACTATTGTGTAAATGTTTTGCCATTATGCAAAGTAAAAATCTCAATTAGTAATGTTAATAGCTACCATTTCTAATTTTATATTCACAATGTACAGATAAGTGTATGCTCAGTCTGAACCACTGAGCTCTGCATTGGCTCACTGAATCTTCCCTGCATGTCTGTGAGGTGGGGGTGTTCACCCCCAGTGCACAGCGAGAGAGGGAAGGATTCTCCCCAAGTGGCACAGCCACTGAGGGGACACTGAGTGGCCTTCTACACCGTGGCTCCTGTCACTTTCAACCTGTTTTCTTACCCACTGTGTCTTTCTTATCAAAACAAAACTCAGCAAAGTTTCATGAGTCAATCATACAAGCTCATTATAGAATAATTAGAGAATACCGGAAAGAAAAAAACTTTTAAGATAAAACTTAGTCTGCGTGTCAAAACCTGGGAAATGTGTTGTCGATCGGTGGACATGACTTCCAGTTCATTTCCTTTCATGGCAGCCACTGTGATCCTCCTGAAAATGGTTCACAAGGACCTTTGGTATGTTTTCCCCATCTGAGAGGTAGAGAAGAAGGAGAATATTTGTTCTTAAATAATAACCTTTAAAAAAATTATTATGGTGATGCATGCACAAGTCTAGGAATATATTAAAAGCCCTCAAGTTGTACACTTTATTTGGCCATGCTACACGGCAGGCAGGATCTTAGTTCTTCACCAGGGATCGAACCTATGCCCCCTGCAGTGAAAACACAGAGTCCTAACTGTTGGATGGCCAGGGAACCACAAGTCTCTCTCTCTCTTTTTTTTTTTTTTTTTTTGATGGCTGTTTTTAAATTGAAGTGTAGTTGATATACAATATTATATAAATTACAGGTGTACAGTATAGTGATTCACAATTTTTAAATAGTTATTACAAAATATTGGTTATATTCCTCACATTTTACAATACATCCTTGTGGCTTATTTTAAGGGATTTTTCCAGTAGTCATGTATGGATGTGGAGTTGGACTGTGAAGAAGGCTGAGCGCTGAAGAATTGATGCTTTTGAACTGTGGTGTTGGAGAAGACTCTTGAGAGTCCCTTGGACTGCAAGGAGATCCAACCAGTCCATTCTGAAGGAGATCAACCCTGGGATTTCTTTGGAAGGAATGATGCTGAAGCTGAAACTCCAGTACTTTGGCCACCTCATGCGAAGAGTTGACTCACCGGAAAAGACTTTGATGCTGGGAGGGATTGGGGGCAGGAGAAGAAGGGGACAACCGAGGATGAGATGGCTGGATTGCATCACTGATTCAATGGACTCGAGTCTGAGTGAACTCTGGGAGTTGGTGATGGACAGAGGCCTGGCATGCTGCGATTCATGGGGTCGCAAAGAGTCGAACACAACTGAGCGACTGAACTGAACTGAACTGTACCTCTTAACCCCTTCCCCCTAGGTTGTCCCTTCCACCTTTGCTCTCCCCACTGGTAACTGCTAGTTTATTCTTTATATCTGTGAGTCTGCTTCTCTTTTGTTATATTCACTATTCTGTTGTATTTTGGGGGGGTTCCACATAGAAGTGATATATCATACAGTATTTGTCTTTCTCTTGCTGTCTTATTTCACTTAGCATAATGCCCCCCAAGTCCATCCATGTTGTTGCAAATGGTGAAAGGTCATTTTTTTAATGGCTGAGTAGTATTCCATCATATATATATATGTACCACATCTTCTTTATCCATTCATTCGTTGATGGACATTTAGGCTGCTTCCATATATTGACAGTTGCACATAATGCTGCTATGAACGTTGGGGTGCATGCCTTAAGCCTTAGTCCTTAGGCTGAATGATTGAGTGAGTGTTGCGTGCTCAGCCTTATATGATTCTTTGCGAACCATGGACTGTAACTGGCCAGGCTCCTCTGTCCATGCGATTATCCAGGCAAGAATACTGGAGTGGGTTGCCATCTCCTTCTCCAGGGAAAACGCTAGCAGCTAGAAAACTCACAAAACTACTGCTGGGTGGCAGAATTTCCTCTTGAAATCTAAGATAGGAATGACTGAAGAATTGCAGTTTGGATAGGTTGAGTCTGTCCCATTGACAGAAGGGCAACGCTGTGCACAATGGCTGTTTGAACTCTCATATTGCCATTTTAGCAGACAGATTTTAGGAACTCCCAAAAAATCTTTAAGTTTTGACCTTTAAACAATTTACACATATCTTGAATGAAGAATGGAGCCCACTTTATCCTAATATCACCATAAAATTATAAAGGAATTAGTGCCAAAATCTTTATGATTTTCCTACATGTTTGTGCTCAGTCACTTCAGCCATGTCTGACTCTTTGTGACCCTATGGACTGTAGCTGGCCAGGCTCCTCTGTCGATGGGATTTTCCCAGCAAGAACACTGGAGTGGGCTGCTGTGCCCTCCTCCAGGGGATCTCCCCAACCCAGGGATCAAACCCACTGCAGGCAGATTTTTTTTACCATCTGAGACACTGGGGAAGCCCACTGTTAGTGCTATCAGAAGATAGACCAGAGTTTCCCAATATTTTCATTTGATTAAAACAGTTAATAGGTTTTTTAAAAAATAATTTCTTTATTGGGATGATTGCATTCTTTGTTTGGCATTTAGTTCTATCATACTGACAAATTTATGAAGGATGTGTGAGATAAGAATACAACGGACTTATCTTTTATTCATAATTTGTTTGCTTATTACTTAACCTAGTAAATATTTATTGGAAAACAACTATATGAAAATCATTCCTTTTACATTTGCTATAAAATTATAGTCAAGTACCCTGCTTATTATGCATATTAATATGCATTAATGTTCTATGTATGAAATCCACATGAAAATTTTAGAATTAAGTTCCAGAAAAACACTCTAGTTTATTTGAGTTATACCAAACTTTCTCTTTTCTGATGATAGCCATTTATCATTGCGTTTCCTATTTTGCCCAGGCTGCCAGGAAATTCAGAGACACTCCTGATATTTAGTCACAGCATCATATTAATGTCCTGCTTGGTATATTTATCCCTTTCTCCTTTTTATGGCCCTGATTCTATGCTTTATTAATGTAACTATGTATCTGTTCCTTTGACAGCCCACCTCAGTTCTTGTAGGTATCCTCACCAGATGCATCAGTGGGAACTAGATAGAGGTGATGGTTGCCTAACCTTGTGAAAGAACTAAATGTCACTTTAACATGATTAATTTTGTTAGGTGAATTTTACTTCAATAAAAAAATTAAAAGAAAAGCATATCAATGACTAAATAGCTTTGATGATGATAATAGTGATGGGGGTGACTAGGCTATAACTGAAGAGAGAGTGCTTTCCATGATGGCCAATGGGAACTGTGTAAAATCTCCAGTGAACCTGCCTCATTGCTTTAGAAGAGCAGTGATTAACATTGGCCTGGGTACACGCTGACTTTGAGAACAAGAGCTCTCTCCCCACATCTCCATCCCTTCTCCAGCCATCTTTTAAAAGTTAAACAATTACAGAACAGCTTGATATTTAAATATTACAAAACAGAAATGTTTATTGTGGGAAAAATCACCAAATAAAAGCCACCCATACTTCTAATAGTCAGACAGAATCACTGTCCTGGGTGTTCATTGGAAGGACTGTTGCTGAAGCTGAAGCTCCAGTACTTTGGCCACCTCATGTGAAGAGTTGACTCATTGGAAAAGACTCTGATGCTGGGAGGGATTGGGGGCAGGAAGAGAAGGGGACAACCGAGGATGAGACGGCTGGATGGCATCACTGACTCGATGGACGTGAGTCTGAGTGAACTCCGGGAGTTGGTGATGGACAGGGAGGCCTGGTGTGCTGCGATTCATGGGGTCGCAAAGAGCCGGACACGACTGAGCAACTGAACTGAACTGAAAAGACCAGGAACACTCAAGAAAGAAAGAAAGAAAGAAAGGATAAACAGTAAGAGTAGCAGGGTGGAAAGAAGGGATGATTTTACTGTTAAATTGGATTTTTTAAATTAAAAAAAATAAATTAAACCTGTGTATCTGGTGGCCAGAATTCTGGTCTAGCTTCCGGCCACTCCAAGAGAAGTTTGGATGTACTGAGACTGCTGAGCTTAGATTTTCTAGGGTTTGTGGGTATAGATCCTCAGGCAAACATTAGGAAACTCATGGAATGTGGGAGCATTTTGTAGTAATGTAAAATCAACCTTTCTTTGAGCATTTAACGTCACCCTTAAACAGTGGGATAAGCCCCACTGGTGTATGGAGGGATTTGACAGGTGCAGATGATGATTTTTAGGTGGCGTTCTATGGGCACAGATCACATCATGAGAAAGATATTCCCTTTTCAAGCCTTGTTCGGTCTTCCTGATGTTTGCTAAGAAGCCAGTCTCAGTCTGGTGCCAGGATACCCCCTAACTTCCCCTGATGACAAGGTCAGAGCCTTGGCAGTGCCATTGTTTTGTTTCACTCTATTCATTTAAAAAACTATCTCCTAGCAAGAGATCTTGATAATATTTCTTTAAAAATAAATATCAGTAAAGAAAGCAGAATAAGGAAGTGGATATCAAGGAAAATTATAAGTTAATAGTGGTGATCAGATATGGCAAAAAAAAAAAAAAAAAAGAAAGAATGCAAGTGACTGGAATTTGAGGGGAAAAAGTGAGTCAACCGAGGCCTCCTCACCCCTGGTGAGTGTGAGATCATTACAACTGTATCTCTATGATTTTCATTAATGGATTTATTCTGGGTCCTCAGTCTGGCTTTCTCTCTTCCTTCTCATCTGCTTTCCTGGAGGACCCAAGAAAGACTTCACACGGTAGGGACATCTAGCTGGGCCTTAAAAGGCGTGAGCATTTGCCATATAATAGTGAATACAGAGACACCTCAGGCCTCCCTGGTGGCTAATCGGTAAAGAATCCACCTGTGACGCAGGGGACAGGGGGTGCGGGTTTGATCCCTAGGTTGGGAAGATCCCCTGGAGGAGGGCATGCGACCCACTCCAGTATTCCTGTCTGGAGAATCCCATGGACAGAGGAGCCTGGCTGGCTACAGTCCATGGGGTCACAAAGAGCCAAATATGACTGAGCACACACCCACTTAGAGATTTCTCAAGGGGTCTGATCCTCCTCGTGGGTCACAGTCAGCTCTTCCTTTATCATAAGGGAAATTGCTTATAATGGGAATAAATAACTCTCAGGGCCAATAAATATAGAAGAGTTCATTGAGAAACAGTTTGGCCAATAACAACACTACCTAGGAATTGGAGAAATATTTTTCCTTTCCCCTTTAGCAGCTGGGAGAGTGAATAGCCGTAACAGAGACCAGCAAATACGAGCAATAAAAATTTAAGTCCATGCACAAGACTGAGGGGAGCTGTGGGTGTTGAGGAGGGCAAGGACTAGAAGTGGAGCAGAACAAAGGCAGGTAGAAGCCTACGAGGCACAGGGCAGATTTTTTTATATTAAGCAAACAGAAGATTACAGGAGCGGGGAGAAGCAGGCTGCCTTTATTTTTTATGACAGAATCAATAGAATCTAATCTAGTTTTGAATGCAATCAGAGTAAAATGAGAAATCCCAAGTAGGTCCCCATAGGCAGTAACTAGAACATAATTGTGTCCACAAGGGATTACCAAAGTGATGTTCCACATTTGTCTCTAAGCCCCTTGGGGACAGAGACGCTGAAATTGAGAAAGGGTGACACGGTTTCAGGTTCATGTCCCTGGAGCTTTTTTTTTTTTTTTTAAATTTTTTTGGCTGTGTTGAGTCTTTGCTGCTATGTGGCCTTTTTTCTCTACATGTAGTGATCAGGGACTACACTCCAGTTGCAGTGTACGGGCTTCTCACTGCCGGGGCTTCTCTGGTTGCAGAGCACAGGCTCTAGGTGAGCAGGCTTTAGCAGTCGAGGCACGTGGGCTCAGGAGTTGTGGCTCCCAGGCTCTAGAGCACAGGCTCTATAGTTGCGGCATATGAGCTTAGTTGCTCCGAGGCACATGGGATCCTCCCAGACCAGGGGTGGAAACTATGTCTCCTGCACTGGCAGGTGAATTCTTTACCACTGAGGCACCTGGGAAGCCCATCCCCAGAGTTTTGATGCTTTGTTTTATGTTGATTTTTTTCTTTTCTGTAGGAGCTCCCATAAGACTGTTTTCAGCTCAGAAAGGAAATGATATAATTCAGTTTCAGCTTAGTCGCTCAGTGATGTCCAACTCTTTGCAACCACGTGGACTGCAGCACTCCAGGCCCCTCTGTCTATCACCAACTCCTGGAGTTTTTCAAACTCATGTCCATTGAGTCGGTGATGCCATCCAGACATCTCATCCTCTGTCATCCCCTTCTCCTCCTGCCCTCAATCTTTCCCAGCATCAGGGTTTTTTCAAATGAGTCAGCTCTTCACATCAGGTGGCCAAGTAGTGGAGTTTCAGCTTCAACACCAGTCCTTCCAATGAACACCCAGGACTGATCTCCTTTAGGATGGACTGGTTGGATCTCCTTGCAGTCCAAGGGACTCTCAAGAATCTTCTCCAACACCACAGTTCAAAAGTATAAATTCTTCAGCACTCAGCTTTCTTTGTAGTCCAACTCTCACATCCATACATGACTACTGGAAAAACCATAGCCTTGACTAGATGGACCTTTGTTGGCAAAGTAATGTCTCTGCTTTTTAATATGTTGTCTAGGTTGGTCATAGCTTTTCTTCCGAGGAGAAAGCGTCTTTTTATTTCATGGCTGCAGTCACCATCTGCAGTGATTTTGGAGCCCCCCAAAATAAAGTCAACAACTATTTCCACTGTTTCCCCATCTATTTGCCATGAAGTGATAGGACTGGATGCCATGATCTTAGTTTTCTGAATGTTGAGCTTTAAGCCAACTTTTTCACTCTCCTTTTTCACTTTCATCAAGAGGCTCTTTGGTTCTTCTTCGATTTTTGCCATAAGGGTGATGTCATCTGCATATCTGAGGTTATTGATATTTCTCCCAGCAATCTTGATTCCAGCTTGTGCTTCATCCAGCCCAGTGTTTCTCATGATGTACTCTGCATATAAGTTAAATAAGCAGGGTGACAATATACAGCCTTGACATACTCCGTTTCCTATTTGGAACCAGTCTGTTGTTCCATGTCCAGTTCCAACTGTTGCTTCCTGATCTGCATACAGATTTCTCAGGAGGCAGGTCAGGTGGTCTGGTATTCCCATCTCTTCCAGAATTTTCCACAGTTTATTGTGATCCACACAGTCAAAGGCTTTGGCATAGTCAATAAAGAAGTAGATGTTTTTCTGGAATTCTCTTGCTTTTTTAATGATCCAGAAGATGTTGGCAATTTGATCTCTGGCACCTTTGCCTTTTCTAAAACCAGCTTGAACATATGGAAGTTCACAGTTCACATATTGCTGAAGCCTGGCTTGGAGAATTTTGAGCATTTCTTTGCTAGCCTGTGAGATGAGTGTAATTGTGTGGTAGTTTGAGCATTTTTTGGCATTGCTTTTCTTTGGGATTGAAATGAAAACTAACCTTTTCCAGTCCTGTGGCCACTGCTGAGTTTTCCAAATTTGCTGGTATATTGAGTGCAGCACCTTGACAGCATCATCTTTTAGGATTTGAAATAGCTCAACCGGAATTCCGTCACCTCCAATAGCTTTGTTTGTAGTGATGCTTCCTAAGGCCCACTTGACTTTACATTCCAGGATGTCTGGCTCTGGATGAGTGATCACACCATCATGATTATCTGGGTCATGAAGATCTTTTTTGTACAGTTCTTCTGTGTATTCTCTTAATATCTTCTGCTTCTGTTAGGTCCATACCATTTCTGTCCTTTATTGAGCCCATCTTTGCATGAAGTGTTCCCTTCGTATCTCTAATCTTCCTAAAGAGATCTCTAGTCTTTCCCATTCTATTATTTTCCTGTTTCTTTGCACTGATCACTGAGGAAGGCTTTCTTATCTCTCCTTGCTCTTCTTTGGAACTCTGCATTCAAATGGGTATATCTTTCCTTTTTTCCTTTGCTTTTCACTTCTCTTCTTTTCTCAGCTATTTGTAAGGCCTCCTCAGACAGCTATTTGCCTTTTTGCATTTCTTTTTCTTGGGGATGGTCTTGCTCCCTGTCTCCTGTACAGTGTCATAAACCTCCATCCATAGTTCATCAGGCACTCTATCAGATGTAGTCTGATATTTCCTCTCGGCCGTGGGGTATCTCCTCTCGGCTGCTCAATGGTATAATAGGAAGATGTTGTTCTAGAGGGAGGTAGTGAGGGGCATCATATGTTAATTTCTAGGGTATGCATGCATGCCTGCTAAGTGGTTTCAGTTGTGTCCAACTCTTTGTTACCCTAAGGACTGTAGCCCACCAGTCTCCTCTGTCCATGGGATTCTCCAGGCAAGAATACTGGAGTGGGCTGCCATGCCCTTCTCCAGAGGATCTTCCCAACCCAGAGATTGAAACTGCATCTCTTGTACTGGCAGGCAAGTTCTTTTTTTTTTTTTTTTTTATTTTATAATTCTGTATTGGTTTTGCCATACATTGGCATGAATCCACCACAGGTGTACATGCGTTCCCAAACATGAACCCCCCTCCCACCCCCCCTCCCCACAACATCTCTCTGGGTCATCCCCGCGTACCAGCCCCAAGCGTGCCATATCCTGCATCGGACATAGACTGGCAATTCGATTCTTACATGATATTATACATGTTTCAATACCATTCTCCCAAGTCATCTCACCCTCTCCCTCTCCCACTGAGTCCAAAAGTCCGTTATACACATCTGTGTCTTTTTTGCTGTCCTGCATACAGGGTCATCATTGCCATCTTTCTAAATTCCATATATATGTGTTAGTATACTGTATTGGTGTTTTTCTTTCTGGCTTACTTCACTCTGTATAATTGGCTCCAGTTTCATCCATCTCATCAGAACTGATTCGAATGTATTCTTTTTAACGGCTGAGTAATACTCCATTGTGTATATGTACCACAGCTTTCTTATCCATTCATCTGCTAATGGACATCTAGGTTGTTTCCATGTCCTGGCTATTATAAACAATGCTGGCAGGCAAGTTCTTTACCACTAGTGCCACCAGACTCAGAAAAGAGACAAGGAACTGGAAAGTGTTAAGGACTGGGGACTCTCAAGGTGATGGGAGGGTCAAGCTACAGTCTTCATGCACACTCTACCCTAGTCACCCTTTATACAAACAATTCAGACAAAAATCTGAGTGCTAATGCAGCTCCAAGCTCCCCAGTGCAATCCACTTACAACAAGAGGGTGGGACTTCCCTGGTGGCTCAGAGGCAGAGAACCCTTTGGTCAATGCAGGAGAGATGGGTTCCATTTCTGGAAGATTCCCTGAAGAATGAAATGGCAACCCACTACAGTATTCTTGCCTGGGAAATCCCACAGACAGAGGAGCATGGCAGGTTACAGTTCATGGGGTCGCAAAATTTTGGACACGACTGAGTGACTGAGCATGCACGCACATTCTTACAAGGCCCCTAAGGAAGTAATTTGTTACCTCTCCCGTTCTGGCAGGCCCTTCCAGAGCCCCAGCGTGGAGTTTATCTGCCTCCAAGTCCAGATGATTCAATAAAAAAATAAATAAAAAGAACAAGAGGGTGGCTCATCACACGTCGATTGAGCCCCCGACTAAGTGCTCCTACTAAGCATCTCGCAGAGCATGCTCCTGGAACCACCACTGAAAGGTGACTGTGACTTGAATTCATTGATTCTGCAAGGAGCATGAGAAAAAGAAAATCCACTTACTTGCACAGGCTTTAACATCATTAATTATATAGGATCTGACTTACAAAGACTGGGTGCCAGGCCCTGGGGAGACAGGGCTGGGTTGGAAGCTGATCTGTGCCCTTGAGGAGCCCTCTTTGTCCAAGTGGGTGACAGAGACATGCAGTCAATAATGTAACCCCATCAACTTGGGCTGTGATGGGGGCCCTGGCCCAGGGCTGTGGAAGTCAGAAGAGGCTATCACTCACTTTGGCTGGTGAATGGGACTGGGAAAAGAAGCAAAGGCAACTAGCGAACATTGATTTTTAACCCAGAAGAGTTGTCAATGGCACCCCACTCCAGCACTCTTGCCTGGAAAATCCCATGGACGGAGGAGCCTGGTAGGCTGCAGTCCATGGGGTCACTAAGAGTCGGACACGACTGAGCGACTTCACTTTGACTTTTCACTTTCATGCATTGGAGAAGGAAATGGCAACCCACTCCAGTGTTCTTGCCTGGAGAATCCCAGGGACAGGGGAGCCTCATGGGCTGTCGTCTATGGGGTCACACAGAGTCGGACACGACTGAAGTGAGTTAGCAGCAGCAGCAGCAAGAGATGTCTAGGGACTTCTCTGGTGGTCCAGTGGTTGAGACTTTGCCTTCCAGTGCGGGGTGTGGGGGGTGGGGGGAGGGCGGGGTGAGTTAGATTCCTGGTCTTGAAGCTGAGATTTCATGTGCCTTGTGGCCAAAAAAACCAAAAACATAAAACAGAAGCAATAATGCAACAAATTCAAAAAAAGACTTTAAAAATGGCCCACATTAAAAAAAAAACCTGAAAAAAATATCGAGGGATCTAAAGCCATACATTTCCTGGGGTAGGAGCTGTATTATTCCTTCGCGCACACAGTCGGTGTTCAAGAAGCACTTGTGAACAGTTGGGTGAGGGAATAAACACGACTGTCCCCGATGAAGAAACTGGGCCTCAGGAAAGAAATAATGTACCTGAGGTCACACAGCTCATACACAGCAAAGCTGGGGATCAGACCTAAGAACCTCATCCTGTTTTTTTCACACACATGGCATTTGCTGGAAGGAGGAGTAGAAAGAGCTAGCAAGCCCCGGCAGCCATGAGAGGAAAATGATAGGAACCAACCAAGGCTGAGATTTTAGGAAGAACTTAGGACAGAGAAGCCTGGTAGGCTGCAGTCCATGGGGTCGCTAGGAGTCGGACACGACTGTGACTTCACTTTGACTTTTCACTTTCATGCATTGGAGAAGGAAATGGCAACCCACTCCAGTGTTTTTGCCTGGAGAATCCCAGGGACGGGGGAGCCTGGTGGGCTGCCGTCTCGGCTCGCACAGAGTCGGACACGACAAGTGACTTAGCAGCAGCAGCAGCAGCCATTGCTTGTAGATGTCTGTTGCCTTCTCAGTCCAGCAAGATCACAGCAGCCAGAGAGCACGCTGCTCATCTGTACTCATATTTGTCTTTAAAAACACAGTATTTTAAAGAGCTGCTGTTCTCTTTACTCTTGGTATCTCAGTGGGTAGCTCTGGGCTGTGCTCTGAATGAGCCCTTATAAGAATATTCTCTTTTCAGTTCACCTGGTTTGGATATTCGATCCTGAAACAACCGATGAAGTCCACTTGCCATATGGGTAAGGGAACTTGTTTTAAGTAGGTGTTCTGCCTCCCTGCAGCTCTAGGAGCTGTTGTCATAGTAACATTTCCCCCTTCTACTTGCAGAATGCACAGTCCACGGAACCAATGGCAATGTAGGTCATGAGTGAATAGAGGTTTGGTGGCATCGCTTCGGTGCCCAGTTTGGCATAGCTGGGAGTTCAGAGTGTTCTCTACTAGGACTGACTGCGGAGGAGGAGGCGAGGGAACCAGGCGGTATGGAAACTGTGAGGGAAGGCTGGCAGGAGCCCCTGCATGGAGATTCAGAACGTGCCAGAGCTCAGGGTGACCTGAGGGAGGAGGGAGTGGATCCTTGGCAGCTTGTTGTCTCTGCTACCGGGTGTGTACTGGCACCCTCTGCAGTTCAGAACCCTTCCAGGTTGCTTCACGAAATCGGTATAGTCACTCAGTCGTGTCCAACTCTTTGCGACCCCATGGACTGTAGTTCGCCAGGCTCCTCTGTCCATGGGGATTCTCCAGGCAAGAGTACTGGAGTGGGTGGCCATTTCCTCCTCCAGGGATTGAACCTGAGTCTCCTGCATTGGAGGCAGATCCTTGACCATCTGAGCCACAGGGGTTCTCGACGGCCCACATCAGTCATCTATATAAAAAGTTTGCTGAAAGACCTCAGCTTCCTATACAGCTTGGAAATGTATTCAGAGATATATTTTCTATCCATTCTACCATTTATCTATCTGTATTCCATCTATCTATTCATCCATCCACCCATCGTTTGTCAAAAGGAAATTCAAAGAACTTTACTAGATATGGATATTCTATTGAGTGAGAAACAAAATGTTCATAAACTATCAGAAACCCAGAAGCTCATTACAGGATGGTTTACAAAGTGAAAATGAGGACATTGCTTGATCTTACAATGATTGGTTGTTTCAATGGGGTTTTCCAGATACAGAGGACTGGTTAAAAGTGATTCAGTTCAGTCGTTCAGTTGTGTCTGACTCTTTGTGACCCCATGGACAGCAGCACACCAGGCCTCCCTGTCCATCACCAACTCCTGGAGCTTGCTCAAACTCATGTCCATTGAGTCGGTGATACCATCCATCCATCTCATCCTCTGTTGTCCCCTTCTCCTCCTGCCTTCAGTCTTTCCCAGCATCAGGGTCTTTTCAAATGAGTCAGCTCTTTACATCAGGTGCTCAAAGTATTGGAGTTTCAGCTTCAGCATCAGTCCTTCCAATGAATATTCAGGACTGATTTCCCTTAGGATTCACTGGTTTGATCTCCTTGCAGCCCAAGGGACTCTCAAGAGTCTCCTCCAACACCACAGTTCAAAAAATTCTTTGGCGCTCAGCTTTCTTTATAGTCCAACTCTCACTTCCATAGCCGACTAATGGAAAAACCATAGCTTTGACTAGGTGGACCTCTGTCGGCAAAGTAACATCTCTGCTTTTTAATATACTGTCTAGGTTGGTCATAGCTTTTCTTCCAAGTAACAAGCATCTTTTAATTTCATGGCTGTAGTCACCATCTGCAGTGATTTTGGACCCCAAGAAAATAAAGTATCTCACGGTTTCCTTTGTTTCCTCATCTGTTTGCCATGAAGTGATGGGACTGGATGCCATGATCTTAGTTTTTTGAATATTGAGTTTTAAGCCAGTTTTTTCACTCTCTTCTTTCACTTTCATCAAGAGCCTCTTTAGTTCCTCTTCTCTTTCTGCCTAAGGGTGGTGTCATCTGCATATGTGAGGTTACTGATATATTCCAGCTTGTGCTTCATCCAGCCTGGCATTTCCCATGATGTACTCTGCATGTAAGTTAAATAAGCAGGGTGATAATACACAGCCATGACATACTCCTTTCAGAATTTGGAACCAGTCTGTTGTTCCATGTCCAGTTCTCACTGTTGCTTCTTGACCTGCATACAGATTTCTTAGGAGGCAGGTCAGGTGGTCTGGTATTTCCATCTCTTTAACAGTTTTCCACAGTTAAAATTAATTAAAAGTTAAGAGTGATTAAGATTAATTAAAAGGTTAAAAGTGATTATCTTTTATCATTTTAGAAAGATGACAAGTTTTGTTTATGATTATCAGAGGCATTTACAGGAAATATGGTAAAGTTTTTCTTTATGTTCATGAAATTAGCTAGAATAAGTTTTGCTTAACTGGCTTTGTCTGCTTGGGGGATCCTCAAGCCTGGTCTCCATTTTGTTTTCTTTTAACACCATCCATCCACGCATCTATCCATCCATCCATCCAATCTATCAATTGTTTGATCTTGAGTTATAGACATGATAGAATGTCCTTTTGCTGCCAAATAATGAAGAGTCTACTCCTAAAAACAAGATTGTTCTCTTACATCACCATAATACAGTTATCAAAATCAGGGAATTAACATTTACACACCATTGTCTATACACAAATCTTATTCAGATTTTGCCCTTCATCCCAATAATGTTCTTGATAACAAAAGGAAATTTCTTTTTCACAGGAAACGTTCATTTGTCTATTCAGTCTCCTATAATCTGGAATAGTTCCTAGTCTTTTCCCCCGATATTGACAGTTTCAAAGAGCGTGGGTCAGTTATATTTTAAAAAATCAGGTGTGACGAGGCATAATCTCCATACAGTAAAATCCACCCACTCCTGGTGAGCAGGCCAGTTATCTTATGGAATGGTACTTTGGATCGGTCTGATGTGTCCCCATGATTAGATTTAGACTCTTGTTTCTTGAGCAGAAACATCACAGAAGAAATGTTTCATTTTTCATCATATGAGAAAGCACATCTCATTACCTGATGCTATTGGAGACTGTGGAAATCTTGTTACTCCCCAAACTCCTGCCCAGTAGCATTATTACTGATGATTCTTCCTCAAAGTCTCTTAATATGGTGTTTGCCAAACAGTGATTTTCTAATTCCATCATTCCTTTCATATTTGTCCTTCTTCTGTCAGAGAGTAGGGGGAATGTGCGGAACACGTGATGGAGAAAAGGTGCAGGTCCATGGCAAGGGGTTCTCCAGAGGAAGGGAAGAGAGGGTGGGGCCGGGAAAGAGCCAGCCTGGTTGGATGACAAAGCAAGAAGTAGAAGTGTGAGCCTAGAGCCATAATGCAGAGAGACGAAGGACGCGGAGGTGAGCTGGGGACATTATTATAAAATAATAGGCAAACTGGTGATAACCAAAAAATAGCATCCCCATCTGACTAAGGAGGAAACAAGGCTCTGAGATTCTGGAGGTAGAAAACGTCATACAGGGAAGGCAGGGTCTGTATCTATTAACACAGAACAGAAAATATTCTAGGACTGAACAGCTACATTTCTCACTATCCATCTTATGGAAACACTCTCTCATACATGAGGAGATGCATCCAAGAATGTTCACTGCAGCAGTGACTGTAATCACAAAACCTAAGTGCCCCTCGTGGTGGGAGTGAGTGAATGGTCTATGGTACACCCTTGTCATGCTATGCTGTGCAGCAAAGAAGAACAGAGCAAATCTCATTGTGCTACATGGAGACTCTCCAAGACACATGACTGCGAGAAAGCACAAGGCGGGACAGCTGGTCATTTGGGTAAATGGAAAAAAATACTGTCCCTTCACCCCTTATGAGGTTATGGTGGTGACGGTTTAGTCCATAAGTCATGTCCAACTCTTGCAACACCATGGACTGTAGCCCGCCAGGCTCCTCTGTCCATGGGATTTCCCAGGCAAGAATACTGGAATGGGTTGCATTTCTTTCTCCAGGGAAATCTTCCCAACCCAGGCACTGAACCCGAGTCTCTTGCATTGCTTTACCACGGAGTCACCCTATATATAGTTCTAAATGCCCAGAAAAATGTATGAAAGGATTCAAAGCAAACTGGAAACAGTGGTTACATAAGGAGAGTCCTAGGATTAACCCTAATCCTACTAGGTGAGGTCAAGGGGAATTTCAGCTTTATCTGTAATGTCTTAATTTTATTGTAAGCTCCCAAGTACCTGTCAACCCACATATTCCTTCCTCCAGAATTACTTTAAACACATTCCATTCATTGTATTCCATTCATAATTTTTCTAACAGTTAAGAACCATTTAAACAAAACATAACCATAATACCATGGTCACACCTAAAAGTAATAATCATAATTTCTTAGAATTTATTACTCAACCAGTGTTCACAGTTCCTTTTCTTGTTATTACAATTGGTTGTTCAAATCTGGATGCAAATGAGCCCAATGCATTGCATCTGGTTTATATGTCTCTTACATCTTTTTAATGTGTTTTTGACAGCATGTCTCCAGGATAGAAGTGACTATGTTGGGTCAAAGATTAAGGGCATGTGTAATTTTGTTAGAGTTGTAGACATTTACATTCCCACTGGGCAAGGGTGGCCGTTTCCCTTGGAGACTTACCAACAGACTATTCTATCAAACTTTTGGATTTTTGCCAATCTGATAGATGAGAAGTGGTATCTCACTGTACTCTTCATTTCTTTAAATTAGTTTTCAAAAGAAAATGAGCTCAGCGAGAATTCTGAGTTTGTAAAGGAAAGGAGCAATGTGCATAGAAATAATACAATTGCCAACTACCATTTAGCACATCTATTATTTTATTGTACTTAATCCTCCCAACTCTATAAGGAAGGTGGAGTACAGAAACAGGAACCTACCAGATTCAGACTTCTAAGTGAGCATCCTTCTGTCAAACCACCTTTTGATTACTGAAATACTGCTTTTTACAGTTCACTACAAGCACGGAAAATCTGTTTTTAGCCTTTCAACATTACTCCAACAAGTGAGGATGGCCACTTGCATTCTAGCCCCTCTCCAGAGGAGGAGACTGAGTGACAGGTTATCTCCGGGACTCCACAAGGCTGCGGAAGAAGCAAGGACCAAGACTGCAGTTCCTGGGACATCCCGAGTGGTCCAGTGGTTAAGACTCCACCCTTCCACTGCAGCAGGCACAGGTTCAATCCCTGGCTGGGGAACTAAGATCCCACATGCTGTGTGGTGTGGCCATAAGCTTAAAAAAAAAAAAAAAAGACTGCAGTTCCTTTAGGGAATGTTAGCCAGGATCCTCCACAAAATGGATTTTGGTCAAAGTTTGGACTTCAGGAAGAAAGGTCCTCATCTGCTTCCCTTAGCACCCTGAGGGCTGAGAACCCAACTTTTCCATCTTCTGTTTTCTTCACTCCTCAGCACCAGGCTGGGTTTGGGGGCTACACGGGATCAATGTGCAGGGCCCTCAAGGAGCTGAGAGAAGAGGAGAGGGAGGCATACAATTCAGTGACTAAAAAAGAAAATCACAAACCAGTCTCTGTCCCCTTAATTCACATGTGTGGACACATGCATATTCACCCACTACGGTTCAAAAGCTTGACTGAGCCTTGGAAGAGGTGGGTTTGAGCTCTGGTGCTGCCACTTCATGGCTGGGAGGTTTGGGGCAAGTCACTTTCCCTCCTTAAGCCTCAGTCTCCCCCTCTGAAAAATGGGGTTGATAATGCTTTTGTCATGGAGATGCTGTGAAGACAAAATGAAATGAATACAGCAGGGCCAGATGACATGGCTTGGGCAGTGCCTGGGGCAGAGCAGATGTTCAGGAAGCCCTGATAGAATCTGATCCTGTAAGCCTCGGGACTGCTAGAAGTGAGAGGACCTGGGAGGCTAGCATCCATTCTCATCCTTGGTAGTTGTGAGTAAGGAGCACTGTGCTGTGCCTTGCTCTGAGTAGGGGCAAGGCTTGCCCTGGTACCAGTGTTCTGACATGAGGTTTAGGCCCTCAATGCCACACAGGCCAGCTCAGGACCATTCAACCACATGCGTGTGTTCACAGTTTACTCCCATTTCCTTTCCACTAGTGCTTAAGCCCAGTCCACCACACACCACACACATCTTTCAGAATATAGAACAAAAAGCTACATCAGCACCTTTGTCTTTAAAATATGCTTGTAATGATTTGCTTTTCTTTACTAAGTGGGTTTTTGGTATTTTATCCACCTCTCCCCCACTTCCTATTAATCATGAGTGCTTGCTAAGATTCATTTCAAGGTGATAAAGAGGGGAGTCAGTTTAGTAGGACTCCACGTACCTCTTCCCTAGCAAAAACAACAACTCAGTAATAACTCCCTCCTTTCCCCAAATCTAAAGAGCTGGTCTCTTCCCTCTCCAAGGGCTCTGGGAAGAAGAACTGGACAATTACTCTGGGATCTGGCAGGACTTCAGATTCTTTTTTCCCCCCAATAGAAGCTCAATAATTCTCAAGATCCAAATTTAGAAATTTGTATGGAGAGCCCCGAGAAATCAGTAGTAAGACAGCCAGGCTTTCTAACTTTTTTTTTTTTTTTTGCCCAAGAAACCTAATAAAGCTATTGCACAGTCATTTCCCTTGGGAAACTGACCTTGTCAGTTTTCAGCTTTTAATAGTTTTAATGAGCTATTTAAAAGGCTCCTCAACTTGTGCTCATCCAAGCTTGCACATATTTGGAGTAGAGAGGAAAGGCAGGAGGAAGGGTAATGAGCAGTAGACGGGAAAGAGGGGGTGGTTAGTCCTGCTAACTGGAGACAGGAAGGGGACCAGCTCAAGGGATACAAATGGGACTGGTGACATCCTTGGGATCAGATCTAAATAATGAAGGGACCTGAAAGGCAGCCACTTCTATCTCCAAGCAGGACCCATGAGTGCCCTCTAACCTTTGGGGCCTACAGGGAGGTGGAGGACGAAGCAGACTTAGAGAGTGATCATAAAGGCAGAGGGAGAGATGAGAGAGACAAGCCTCAAGTGTTTAATGAACAGATGAAGGGGCTAAGGAGGAGAAAGGAGAGACAGAAGAAAGAGAAGGCAGCAGCTCATGGGTAGTGATGCTCCAAACATAATCGGGCCCTGTGTATCAGGTGGTCTGATGCTAATAATTGCCGTCATAATTATGGTAATGCTAGTGATGCCCAATACTATTCACATGTGGTATCTATGTTCCAGGCTTAAGGCAAAGCATGCTGTAGGTCTTCACTCTCAATTCTCACAACTACTAGGGAAGTGTATGTGTGCTAAGTTGCTTCAGTTATGTCCGACTCTGTGCGACCCCATGAACTGTAGGCTGCTGGGCTCCTCTGTCCATGGGATTCTCCAGGCAAGAATACTGGAGTGGGTTGCCATGCCCTTCTCCAGGAGTATCTTCCCGACCCAGTGATCAAACCTGGATTGCAGGTGGATTCTTTACCATCTTAGCCACCAGGGAAGTAGTTTCTACTATTGAGGAAAGCAGAGGATCACAGAGGAGAAGTCAAGGGTCAAAGTTCACCCAGTTAGTAAGGCTAATTTGCATCCAGTTTGACTCCAGAACCCGAGATTATAACCATCACTTTGGTTGGTTGTGAGAGCAATATGAAACTTTCAGAAAAATCCAGATACCTACACAAAAAAAAGGAAATAAAAATATGCCTAAGCCGACTTCATAGTCATAGCGACGTGAGAGTTTTGGTGTCTGTGGCACACACTGTGGGCTGTTCACCAAAGCCATTCTTCTGTTTTCCACTAGGATGGAATTATAGCCAGGCCTCTGCTGCCCATCTGGACAGCCTTTCCCCGCCTCCCCGGAAGTTAGATGTGAGCAAGTGATGTGGCCGTCACCATGGAACGTGAGCAGAGCTGACGTGGAGCCTCCACAGGCCTGGGGGGACGTGGGGCCGAGTCCTCCGTACTCTTTCTCCTTCCTGATGGCTGGAACCTGCACTCACAGCCACCCAGTATCAACCAGTGACTGTGATGATACTGCCGAGGCGGGGGCACACAGTGCAAGGAGAGGCGCCCACCTCTTGCGCCACCCACTTTGACACTGTGGTATAAGAGAGAAATACAACCCTTTGTTCTTCTGGCCACCGTGCTGCTGCATCGCTCTGTTACAGCAGTTTTCTCTGACTATTATGGCATGCTTCCTTCCAATTGTCCTGCTCTGAGGTGTTCTTTTCCTCACATTCCATGGTCCTCTCTCAGATCAGGGAGTCCAGGTTCACTATCTAATTCCACAACGGTATTTATTAAAAGTGAAGTGAACGTTGCTCAGTCGTGTCCGACTCTTCGCGACCCCATGGACTATACAGTCCATGGAATTCTCCAGGCCAGAATGCTGGAGTGGGTAGCCTTTCCCTTCTCCAGGGGATCTTCCCAACCCAGGGAATGAACCCAGGTCTCCCTCATTGCAGGCAGATTCTTTACCAGCTGAGCCACCTGGGAAGCCCATTTATTAAAAAGGGTGGTCCAAATATAAGCCATCCATTCCCTACCTCTTCTGATTTGAGAAAACCTTGTCTCGGGCACTCAGTGGGGCAAAATCCAGTTCCCACAGTATTGTCAACATGTCCACAGTTTTTCAGACTGTAGGGTAATACAGTCGCCTCTCTACTTTGTGTAAGCATGAAACCTTATCCTTGCATCTTGTGCTATGACAGGCAAGGCCCCAGCACCCTAGTTTCCTCATCTTGAGACTTTGGTGAGCACTATGTTCTAATTAGGACCCAGCAGGTCTATTTTATACATTAAGACACTGTGGTTCACAGAGGATCTGGTTTTCTGGGCTCCAGCCCTGGTCAAGGATGGACTTTGAGGGCCAGAGGATGTACTCAGCTCTTTTGATTTCAAAACTGGAAACTTTTAAAAAATATATAAAATTTTTTTCTTGTAGTTTCAAAAGTAATTTGTGTTCCTTGTACACACTATCTCAACAGCAGTCAGAATAAGCCTTTTATATCGTAAGTCATAAAATGACAAATAACCCCATTTTTTAAATGGGCAGGGATTTGAGTAAACATTTCTTCAAAGATATAAAAATGGCTAGTAAGCACTAGAAAAGATGCATTGGAGGAGAAGAGGGTGACAGAGGATGAGACGGTTGGATAGTATCATCAACTCAATGGACATGAGTCTGAGCAAACTCAGGGAGATAGTGAAGGGCAGGGAAGCCTGGTGTGCTGCCGTCCATGGGGTTGCAAAGAGTCAGACACAGCATAGTGACTGAACAACAACAACATTAGTAATTAGAGAAAATGCAGATAAAACCCACTTTATACCTGCTGGGGTTCTCCAATAGCTCAGTTGGTAAAGAATCTGCCTGCAATGCAGGAGCCCCCAGTTCAATCCCTGGGTTGGGAAGATCCCCTGGAGAAGGTACCCACTCCAGTATTCTGGCCTGGAGAATGCCATGGACTGTAGAGTCCATGGGGTAGCAAAGAGTCGGACACGACTAAGTGGCTTTCACCTTCACTTTACACCTGCTAAGATGGCTATAATAATAATAAAAAAAAACAGGAAATAACAAGCACTGGTGAGAATATAAATTAATTGGAACCCTCATACACTGGTGCTGGGAATGCAAAATGGTGCAGCCAGCTGCCTTGAAGAAGTTTGGCAGTTCCTCAGAATGAACTGAAAACATGTCTACATAAAGTCTTATAAATGTTCATAGTAGCATTATTCATAATAGCCAAAAGAGGAAACAACCCAAATATCCACCAACTGGTGAACAGATAAACAAAATGTGGTATATCCTTATGATGGAACATTATTTGACAATAAAAAGGAATGAAGTATTCATACTGGCTGCAACATGTATGAACCTTGAAGACACTATACTAAACGAAAGAGGCTAATGAAAGAGGCTAGCCACATATTTTGAGATTCCAGTTGTATAAAATGTCCAGAATAGGCTAATCCATAGAGACAGAAGAGACTGTGATTGCCTGTGGTTGGAGGAAGGGGGACTAGAGAGTAACTGCTGATAGGTATGCACTTTTACGGGGAGAGAAAGGCATGAAAATCTTTAGAAACTGGATAATGGTGATGGTTGAACGATCCTGTTAATACACTAAAAATCACTGAGTTATATAACTTAAATGGATGAATTAAGCTATACGTAAATTATATCTTAATAAAGCTGTCTAAAAATGTAAATGAAATTCTGTCATTTCTTTGCTCTGACCCTCCAGGAGGGTCCCTGATTTCCTTAAGACTCACATACCCATGTCACCCTGCAAGTCCCCTGGTACCTTGGCCTTCAGTTTCCTGACTGTATACTCACTCTGTCCAAGATGTGCCAGGACCACCCCTGCTGCAGGGCCTTTGCCCAGGCTGTTCCCTCACCTGGAGGAGCCCCATCCCCATGTGGCCTCCCAATAAGCTCCTATTCATCTGTTAAATCTCCTGTCCTGGAGGTGTTCCTTAGCCACTCTGTTTGGAATTACAATCCCACCCCACCTGGCACTCCTTACGTTTCTGCCTTATTTCTTTACCCAACATACTAAAGTACATAATTTATTATTTTATCATACTGTCTGGCTTTCTCCACTAGAATGTAAGCCCTAGGAGATCCAGGGTTTTGTCTATCTTATCACTGCTGTGGCCCATTACCAAGAATAATGCCTGGCACATAGCAGGTACTCAGTAAATAACCGTCCAATGTCATGTACACATTTCTATATTTAAAATGGATAACCCACAAGGACCTACTGTATAGCACAGGGAACTCGGATCGATGTTAGGTGGCAGCCTGGATGGGAGGAGAGTTTAGGGGAGAAAGGATACATGTGTGTGTGTGGCTGAGTCCTTTTGCTGTCCACCTGAAACTATCACAAGACTGTTCATCAGCTATACTCCAATACAAAATAAAAAGCTGGAAAAGATGTAAATATGTGTCCAATGAATGACTGGGACTGTATGGGGCAAGCCTGCTGATCAGTCCCAGTCTCCTTCTTCCAAGCCCACCTCCTGCGAGGCAGCTGAGGACCCAGGTTCTTACTTCCCCAGCTTCCCTTCAGTCGTGGGCACCCATAGGCCCAGGCTGCCAGGCAGTTTCTAAGTAAAATGTTAATTCCTCCGTAAAAAACAAAGAGGCTTCTTAGGAGAAGAAATAAGTGTCTTGTCTGTATCTACCCTTAGTTTCTCACCTGTAAATACTGACATGTAGGGCATCTTTTCAGAATGTTTTCCTTTTCGTTTCTATACTTTTTATACAGTTTAACATTGGATTATCCTCTCTAGACACACTTGAAAATCTGCTTTTTCCCACTGACTATGTCATGGCCGTCCTGACTTGTCTGTCATTCTGTCCCCCAGAGGGGAGCTCACTCCGCCTCTGTTTATTCACTCACTCATTCTGCACTTACTTTGTGATGGTAAGTGCTCGCATTCCCTGGTGGCTCAGCTGTAAAGAATCTGCCTGCAATGCAGGAGACCTGGGTTCAGTACCTGGGTTGGGAAGATGCCCTGGTGAAGGGAATGGCTACCCACTCCAATATCCTGGCCTGGAGAATTCCATGGACTGTATAGTCCATGAGGTCGCAAGAGTCGGACACAACTGAGCGACTTTCACTTTCACTGTAGCAAGAGTCAGGCAGCACAGAACAAAGACAATAGTGTGTCTGGGTGTAGAGACGCTGAGGGGGAATGATGAAAGGCCAGGCCTAGTGTGGGGGACAGCTGGGACCTAACTGGGGAATGCCACAGGAAGGATTCAGGAACCGATCCCAGGAAGGAAGGGTGGCTGGCTCTTCAGTAAGGTTGGTCTGAGTCTGCAGTGGCCGCAGGGCCCCTTTTGATCAGACTCTCCCCACTCTGGTTGCAGACACGCTCTAGGTGTGCCTCCTCCACCAGGAGGCGTCTTGTGGGCAACAATACATATACCTCTGAATCTGGGAGGAGCCGGGTGTGGGGTGGGGGGTCTCATTCCTGTACTTCGTGCATAATGCAAGCGTAATTAATCATGTCTACGATGGTTTATAGTTTAGCATTTTTTTCCATTTTGAATAGACTAATTAAATTCTTTTAAACTTTATAAGTGGCTATTTTAGAATTTTTCTTTGAACCCCCACTGGTGCACTGGTGTGAAAACTCATAATAAATATGTTTCAAGGTAGCTACTGCTGTTTTCAAAATGAATCTTAAAGGCTATTCAAGTGAAAACTATTATTGTGTTACTATAACTTGGATTGCTGCTGCTGCTGCTGCTAAGTCGCTTCAGTCGTGTCCGACTCTGTGCGACCCCATAGACGGCAGCCCACCAGGATCCTCCGTCCCTGGGATTCTCCAGGCAAGAACACTGGAGTGGGTTGCCATTAGCCATAGGAAAAAAACTGGATAACTGTTTCTTGTTTCTTTAACGATCATAGTACTTTAAAGCATTAGGATGGAAACTGCCACAAGCTGGGGAAGAGCCACTTAGCAAGATCTTTACCCTGGATGGGTCGAGGCATAGAGGTCGTCTGTGCTTCTAGAACACAGCTCTGCAGGCAAAGCTCTCAGCTGTCTGATTTGGAAAAGAAACCACACACATCTTCCTTGTCTCTCAAACAAAAGCCACTTCCACATATGTTGTGCAGAGCTCATTTTAATGGTGCAGTAATTAAGTTAGAAATACGTGGCGCTTATCCCTTTTATGAATGCTCAACTTGCCGAGTTTATAATTTCTTGTTGGAAGTCAGAGAAACATTACTTAAAATGAGGATTAAGGGTGGGGGAGTCTATTAATGAAGACAGAAATGCAAAGGAAAGCAACAACAGGATGCCATTTTCCTCCCACTAAATGGTCAAAGATGTATGGTAACAATTAATATGCTGGAGTTGGCAGTGGTGCTGGCAGAAATTTGCAAAGATACAATATTTGTGGAGATAATCCAAATAGTTAGTAACTGGGATGTTTGTTTTGGATAACTTTTTGTTTTTGAGGGCAATTTTTGGGGGAACTGGAACCAGAAATCTCGTCCCTCAGATTGTATCTGAAGCAGATATGCAGAGAAGAGGATTTCCATTCATCCAATCATTATTGTAGACAGTCGGCCCTCCATGTCTACAGAGTCTACGTTTGCAGATTCAACCAAATCCAGATGGAAAAAATATTTTTTTAAATTTCAGAAAATTCCAAAAAGCCAAAGTCATAGTTTAGGAAGTACAAAAGCAGTTATTTTGGTTACCTCCCCAGAATGTATTTTTCTTTTCCTTGTTTTTTTCTTCTTCTCTTACCTCTCACATTCTTGGTATTACAGATAACTGCTCTCATCTAGGAGCTTGTCTTATTTCAGATCTGCTGATTATGTCTAGAACAACAAAAAAATTGGATGGCAGACCATATATCTTTGCTTTGCTTTATAAATCACGGCTGTGTCCTATTGTTATGGAACAAATGCCCGTGTTCTATAAAATGCAGGCTTTGTAGAGCAAAGCTCTTCAATTTCCCAGACTTTTTTCAACTTGTGTTTTGTTGCACATGACCTAACAAGCTGCCTCTGTAGGGGAGACTGATAATTGCCATGATAACGACCATGGAATATGTTGACCTCTCATCACCGTTCCTTCCTCAGCACTTTTAGTTCCTGTGTGATGAATCGAGCCTTCTCCTCCTTCTGCTATATTAGTACACCAGAAAAGGTTCACTCCAAATGGGTACCGAGTTGGTGTATTTTTGGAGACACTGGTATGTCTTATTGTCAGACCAACTGCTAGTATTGTGTTACATTTGTCTCCGGTTGCTGTCTTATTCAGTGGATTTTTTTTTTTAGAGCTTTGTGGGTGAGCACATTGATGGCATGCTGATCAGCTTTCCAGGCTGCCATGGGTCTGTGAGGAGAGCTAATAAACTGGATGAAAGAATGATGAGCCAAAGCAATGGTAACAGCCTGGGAAACATCCTGGACCGTCACAGAGACCAGACCAATGCAAAGCCCAGCACTTGGGTACAAATGACAACTTGCAGGAGGACTGTAGGTGATGGAATCTGCCAAAGCATCTGTGAAACAGTCATGTGATGTAGTTAATGGCAACCTGAAGGTGTGAGGTGGTTGCCAAGACAGTGAAATTGGAGGATATTAAGACAGAGAGGGAACGGCTCTGTCCTGAATGGCCGTCATCAGGGGCTCGCACTGAGTTTTTCTCACCACACCACAGGGATGGTACTGAGGAGACAGGTTAGGATGGTAGGGCTGAGGTCAGGACTTGAAATGTCATATGAATCTTAGTAGAGAAGCCTGGACACCTGAGGCTCTTGTGAGCCATCACAGGTGGAAACACATTCCTTTACAATTTAGGGAAAGCTCAGCTAGCAGTGTTAGATGATAAAATGTGATTATCTTGGAGAACAAGATGTTGGGAGGGAGGCCACTCCAGCGTGAGCAGCAGGGGCTTAATGATACCACCCACGGCCCAGGCTCCTTTTGCATTTATGTTTTGCATCCCTGGCATGTTGGCTTCTTAGGTTTGTCGCCTTATAGTACAAAGATGATTGCCATGGTTCCAAGCATCAGGCTTCACACTACCACATTCGAGGCAAGGAGAAGTGGGGAAAGGTAGAGCCAAGGAGCTTGTCTCAAACATCTTAACCTTCTATCTGGAAGCAAACACTTTCCCAGAAGCTCCTTAGCATGCTTCCCTTATACCTCATTGGCCAGACTGTGTCATGTTACTGTCCCTTCAGCTCTTTAGTTTCAAAGACTAACTAGACCTGGGGCTGGGGAAGAGATATCTTTCTGTGAACATATTTCTGTCCATCTAATAACCAAACTGCCAACATCTGCTGGATCATCGAAAAAGCAAGAGAGTTCCAGAAAAACATCTATTTCTGCTTTATTGACTATGCCAAAGCCTTTGACTATGTGGATCACAATAAACTGTGGAAAATTCTGAGAGAGATGGGAATACCAGACCACCTGACCTGCCTCTTGAGAAATCTGTATGCAGGTCAGGAAGCAACAGTTGGAACTGGACATGGAACCACAGACTGGTTCCAAATAGGAAAAGGAGTCCGTCAAGGCTATATATTGTCACCCTGCTTATTTAACTTATATGCAGAGTACATCATGAGAAACGCTGGGCTGGAAGAAGCACAAGCTGGAATCAAGATTGCCGGGAGAAATATCAATCACCTCAGATATGCAGATGACACCACCCTTATGGCAGAAAGTGAAGAGGAACTAAAAAGCCTCTTGATGAAAGTGAAAGTGGAGAGTGAAAAAGTTGGCTTAAAGCTCAACATTCAGAAAATGAAGATCATGGCATCCGGTCCCATCACTTCATGGGAAATAGATGGGGAAACAGTGGAAACAGTGGCAGACTTTATTTTGGGGAGCTCCAAAATCACCGCAGATGGTGATTGCAGCCATGAAATTAAAAGATGCTTACTCCTTGGAAGAAAAGTTATGACCAACCTAGATAGCATATTGAAAAGCAGAGACATTACTTTGCCAACTAAGGTCCGTCTAGTCAAGGCTATGGTTTTTCCTGTGGTCATGTATGGATGTGAGAGTTGGACTGTGAAGAAAGCTGAGCCCCGAAGAATTGATGCTTCTGAACTGTGGTGTTGGAGAAGACTCTTGAGAGTCCCTTGGACTGCAAGGAGATCCAACCAGTCCATTCTGAAGGAGATCAACCCTGGGATTTCTTTGGAAGGAACGATGCTATAGCTGAAACTCCAGTACTTTGGCCACCTCATGCAAAGAGCTGACTCATTGGAAAAGACTCTGATGCTGGGAGGGATTGGGGGCAGGAGGAGAAGGGGACAACAGAGGATGAGATGGCTGGATGGCATCACTGACTTGATGGACGTGAGTCTGAGTGAAGTTTGGGAGTTGGTGATGGACAGGGAGGCCTGGTGTGCTGCAATTCATGGGGTCGCAAAGAGTCGGACACGACTGAGAGACTGAACTGAACTGAACTGAATAACCAAACAGTATTGGCGTTCTTTTAGCTAGGAAGAAGTAAGTATGAAGGATGGCTGCTGGGTGGGCAACCAAGTGTATCTGCCACTGGGCAGAGCTTCTTTTTCAAATCAGAGAAGCTATCTCCTCTTGGGATGCAGAAATGGGTTTCTGAGGCTCCAGACACAAAATCTGAGCAAATGTGTGTCATGGGTAGAAGTTATAAGAAAGCCAGTTTTTAGTTCTACCAGGGTCAAGGTATTCCAAAAACTGTAGTTATTTAGAAATAGAAGGTGCTGCTTCTATGGAGACATGAAGCAGGATTATCTTCTACCTGCTAGGGACATCATAAAGGGGATTCTTATATCAGTTGAGGGCTGTGGAAGGTGGAGAGAGAGGGTGAGCATTCACACTGGCCTGTGAGTTTCCATCCGACCCAAGGAGTCTGTGATTCTAGTAATTAGATTTCCCCTTTTGAATGTTCATTAGATAATTGTGCTAATTGGAGATATTGTTTCTACTAAGAGAGGTATAATTTGAAGTTGAATGGTATTTTTTTAATCTTTAGCATCTCTCAGTGGTGTCTATGGGGTCGCACAGAGTCGGACATGACTGAAGTGACTTAGCAGCAGCAGCAGCAGTGACACACACGAGTTTGCCTTGGACTTACATTTGTACTTTGTAACTGCTACTTATACAAGGACAGAGCAAGGAAGGACACAGTCCCTTTGAGTTAGATTATACTAATAGATAACTTGCACCGTGTGTGTGTGTGTGTGTGTGTGTTGCTCAGTCGTGCCCAGCTCTTTGTGACTGCATGGACTATGCTGGCCAGGCTCCTCTGTTCATGGCATTCTCCAGGCAAGAAAACTGGAGTGGGCAGCCAGTCCCTTCTCCAGGGGGTCTTCCACTGATTCAGGGATCGAAACTGTTCTCCTGCATTGCAGGCAGATTCTTCACCGTCTGAGCCACCAGGGAAGCCCTCAACTTACACCTTTCTGTGTACTAACTGGCATCGTTAAGTACCAACTCCTGTGGTCCCACAAATACTGTTGGAGTTCCCACAATGAGGCAGAGGATCAACCAGGTAGAGCCACCCTCTTACACCTCAGATATTTTATGCCTGAGAGAGAAGCAGCAACCTCATATGGATCAGGGTATCAAGGAGAAAAGTTTGATGAAGTCCAACTAAAAGAACTTGCTAAGTTTCTCTTCAAATGAGAGATTTCTAGTGGTTTCCAGTATTTGAGGCAAACACTATCTTTTGTTTAAAGACATAACTGGTCATGTAAACAGTGTGGGTCACCACTTCCAACCATGAAGAGAGACCACATGGGCCAAAGAAAGAATGCTGAGGCATTGTCTGCTGCGACTGGCCACGTGCTTCAGCTCCAGCCCTGCTTCCTCCAAGGCCGCTGGGTGCTTATTAACCTCCTCTTTTGTGTCACAATTCAGAGTCCATCCTGTAACTCCTTCTCCATTTAAGCTGGTTTGCATGGATTTTTGTTATTTATAGGAATCTGAGGGAAATCTGATCTTTAGAAAAGCCTAACAGAAAGCGAGTATGAATTTTAAAAAGAGCTTTTTTGAAATACAAAATTATAAATGTTCATTGTAGTATCTATATATATATATGGATTCCCTGGTAGCTCAGATGGTAAAGAATCCACCTGCAATGCAGGAGACCCCAGTTCAATTCCTGGGTGAGGAAGATTCACTAGAGAAAGGATAGGCTACCCACTCCAGTATTCTTGGGCTTTCCTTGTGGCTCAGCTGGGAAAAGATCCTCCTGCAATGTGGGAGACTCGAGTTCGATCCCTGGGTTGGGAAGATCCCCTGGAGAAGAGCACCACTTCTCCATTTAAGCTGGTTTGCATGGATTTTTGTCATTTATAGGGATCTGAGGGAAATCTGACTTTTAGAAAGGCCTAACAGAAAGCGAGGATGAATTTTTAAAAGAATTTTTTTGAAATACAAAATTATAAATGTTTAGTTTCATATATATATATAGCTCCAAATGTGAAAATTCTAATACTGCTCTTTAGAGATAACTGCTCTCTATAGTTTAGAGGCAAGGCCATGAGCAGGTTCAAGCCAGCAAGTATTAACCTTAACTGGTTGTTACCAAACATGTATAAAGGACAGAAATAGTAAGGATCTACAGAGGCAGAAGAGATTAAGAAGAGGTGTAAGAATACACAGAACTATATAAAAATAGGTCTTAATCACCCAAAGTTCTGCACCTTGCTTTTGTCACTAGACATGCATTTGGACATCTTTTTCTGTTAGCACACAGAGATCTATCGGGTTTTTTTCTGGCCGCTTAATACTCTACAGCATGGATGACCTAACAGAACTGGAGCTGTAGGTCTTTGGAGGCCATCCTGCCTTTGTTTGAAGTGCACGTTTGTGGAGTGCCCTTGAGCTGGGCCCCTTGGGCTGTGTCACTGTGAAAGTCTGTGACCTCAAAAAACTTCTTTCCAAGTTTGGTGTCTGTGTATCTCCCAACAGTCCAAAATGGGCCTCTGAGATCTTCCATTAACGAGGATGACTCCCAGCTGTCTTTGAGGAGGTCCTGGGGCCACTGAAGGGAACACAGCCAAGCCCCTGCCACTCCTGGGAGGGAGGAAGGCCTCTGTGCATTAGGAGAGGCAGGTGTGTGAAACCCTGGCTGACCTCCCGGTATTAGCTCATCTCCTACCAGATGAAAGGAGGTGCTATTTCCTTTCAAGCAGCCTCACCTTTTGCCCCCACACTTTTGCCCCTCCCACATGCTTCTGTTTCATGTTCAGCTGGCTCTTTCACTGAGCACACTACGATTACTGGTGTCTGTTTCATGTGTGCCAACCCAATAACAGGCTGCAGATATGCTTTTGTTTCCCCTTTGCTTTATTTAGAGTTTTAACAAATAACCCTTTCTCTCATCTTTTTCCCCCTACAAAATCCAAGATCATATGATGTGACTTCTGTGTACAGCTCAGTTTTCTTTCATGGCTCTCCTGCTTGTGTTTCCAGAGGTTAGGGTTTTAGCTTCATGATTTAAAATAACAGTCTTTATTTACTGAGATTTTAGCATGCAGTGGGCTTCGCAGGTGGTTCCAGCAGTAAAGAACCTGCCTGCCAATGCAGGATACAGAAGAAAGGAGGATTTGACCCCTGGGTGGGAAGATCCCCTGGAGGAGAGCATGGCAACCCACTCCAGTATTCTGACTTGGAGAATCCCATGTTCAGAGGAGCCTGGCGGCCTACAGTCCATAGGGTTGCAAAGAGCTGGACACAACTGAAGTGACTTAGCATGCTTAGCACGCATGCATAGTGTGCACCAGGCCCTGTGCTCAAAGCTTTGTAGGATAAAGTGCCTGGAAGCTTCAGCATATATAAGCTCTAGAAGATGTTTTTGCCATCCCTGTTTTACAGAGGAGGAAATCGAGGGTGAGAGAGGGCCTCACTCAAGATCACCTAGAAATGGCCTGGATTTGAAGCCACCCTTGCTTAAAAACCCAACTCATGCAGAACTATCGCCCTAAGTCCTCTGAAGGTTCACAATGGGGCCCACGAAGAACAAGGTTATTCAGCCTCTCAGGAGGACAAGGAGAACCTGGAGAGCCTCCAGGGTCCTGGAAAGTGATTAAGAGGATGAGAGCAAGACTAGTGAGAGGGCTCAGAGGAATAAAAGTAATTTAATCTGGAGAAATAAATTCTAGGGGCGAAATTAATGGCATACCACTGATGTCTTCATGAGAATCAATTAAAATATTTTAAAAGCAGGAACCAGTCTGCTAGTTTTATTATACAATGTCAAAGGAAGGATTTAAATATTATTTTATGTAATGAACTCAACAAATACATAGTAAGCAGCTGCAAAGGCCCAGATACAGATTAAATAGGACCAACAAGGCCCTATTCGTCTAGTAGGACTCACATTTTGGTGGTGGCGATGAGGATGGAGGAAAGAGGAAACCAGCTGTGAACAAGGAAACCACACAGGGATAGAAGCATTCTAGTCAATGATAAACACCACGAAGACACTGGGACAGGGGGTGGGGAAGCCAGTGTCTGCAAATGGGCTTCTCTGAGGAGAGGACTTTTGAGCTGAGACCCCAAAGCCACCTGAAGCTCAGGGAACAGAATGGAGGGGGATAAGGCTGGTGGTGGAGAATGGTGGGCCATGCACTGCAAGGTCACGTTGGAGCCTCAACACTCGGGGTTCTAGGAAGCAGGTGAGCAAAGGAGTCAAGTGTGAAGGAGCTCCTCCTGACAGAGACAGAGAGAATGGATTTTAGGAGGTCAAAGTGAACGATGCCGTGGCAGCTTGGACTAGAATGTGGGGAGAAGCGGATCTTTCGGATCTATCTTGCGGTGTTTTTACTGATACGAGATCATGGTGGATGAGAGGTAGGGAAGGGGCAGAGGTAAGAGGGAGAGAAGACTCAGGCGTGACCATCAGATTTTGGGGAAAAGAAACCAACTATTTCTTTTGTTGTAATTTCACTCAGAGAAGGACATTTTGAAGGTACCCTGCTTGGGAGTTTTCAGCTGGTACTACTGAGCCATCAATTCCAGGTGCCACTGTGGATCTCTGTGTATTTCCTAGGGAGAAGATCCACGTCTCACATCTGTTTCTTGGAAGGGAAAATCCCACCCTCCTCAACTGCCAGCAGCGAAAAGGCTGGGAATGACCCAGGCCAAACTCTCCCCACCTCACATCATTTCACAAGCAGGGAATCTGCAGCTCAGAGCTGTTTGCACAAAGTCACACCCCATCTGGTCCTCGGCAGAGTCTGAGGTCTCCTGATGCCTCAGCCAGGGTTTTCTCCACTCTATGAGCTGACTCAAGGCACAGGGGGGCAGAGGTTTGAACTAGCAGTGATTCCAGCCCTCCTATCCTGGACTGACAAAAGGTCCTTGCTGCTTAGAGGTCAGTGCTCAGAATTGGCTGCCTCAGCTCCAGCCATGCCAGCACCTTCCCTCTGGCCAGCCTAACAGAAACTTAAAGAGGTCTGTTGCTAAGAAACATCCCCCATATTCGAGTGTGTATGAAATACAAGATCCAGGTGTCACTGGAACATAAATTAGGCAGCAGTGAGGTATGTGTGTCGATCTATTTTGGGTGCAAATCACTAAAGTTTTGGGCCTGTGGGAGGGTGGTAAGCTCCGGGAGGAAGTGTTTCCTAAATATTTCTCCAGTAAGTCTTGAATTATAGTCTATCAGACAGGATGTTGAACAGAAGTCTCAAGTCGTAATACTGCCACTATATACTTTTTAAAAGCAGGAGTTAGAGTATTAGAGTAATCCAAGGTGACATGAATGCATACTTCTTTTCAGTTTCAGCTTTCTGAAATTCAGGCACACTTTATGGGTCAATCTCTGAAGGTCAGCTAAATGAAACAGGAGAAACAGAGTTCTTTAAAAAAAAAAGAAAGCCTTGTAGTAGGAAGACAAAACCATGATATTTTTAAAGGGTGGATTGATAAAATGGAGATTTCCTCCAGGAAATTTTCAAATGAAACTTTAAATATCTTTATAATGATCTTTTTTGTAGCCTGGAGAGCCAATGCACAAAATAATGAAAGTATTACAATTATAATGCTCCTTACCCAGAAGCTTTATGCAGTGTGGTGAGAACTTAGGGTCTGCAGCTATGTTCCTTGTGGCATTGTAACTGCCTCAAGACTGGCAGCCAGGTTTTACAGTATGGTCCACTTTTAACCACCCTGGAACTGGTAAGAATTTCCAGGACAGATTAATGTCTTCTCAACCATAGTCTTATTCCACTAGAATCTGTAGATTTACTTTTTGTGTTTTGTCTCAAAGAGGCTTAAAGCTGCTGAATCTGCTTAAAGGAATATATGTTATTTGGAAAATGCTATCATGGTTAACCATGGATTACATGATCAAGTTGATTGGTTGCTGAGTGGTTTTTGGCAAAGATCTGGGGGAATGAGATATACCACAAATAAGTTTTGACATGTTAAGGAAAGGAACAAAAATCCTGTGGCTGCGGGGGTTGCCTGGCGAGGGGAAGCTCTGCACTGAGCAACACTGGAGTGGCTATTTGGAGTATTGAAAACCAAGCTAATCTCCTGGTCTGGCCCTATTGGGACTTGTCAAAGCTTTCTTTGCGAACAGCTTAGTTTTCCTTCAAAGTACATAGAAACTTGACAGTAGGCAGTTTGCTTTAAGCTTCATGCAAGATGTTTATGACCCAGAGAGTGTGAGTTAGGCTCTTACTGTTCAAATGACAAAATCTGGGTCTCCAGCTAGGTGGCATTCTATCTGACAAGGGCTTGCAAAGCACCTGGAATTCAGTCACCTCTGAAAAAGGAGCTACTCCCTCCTGGGAAGGGGAAGTGATGCTGTCCTCATTTGAGTCTTGGAGAGGCGCTAGTCTGTCTCCATTTCTTGCTTAGCTAGCCAAGCTGTAGAATTATGATGACTAAATCAGCAAAGCACATTCTGGGAGTAACATGTTTCCTATGTGAAAGTTAATTCACCTCTAAAAAGGGTTAGTTTCCCTCACTCTCAGAGCTTGTACAGTTTTCCTGGATGTATATTTAGTTCAGAGAAGGCAATAGCAACCCACTCCAGTACTCTTGCCTGGAAAATCTCATGGGCGGAGGAGCCTGGTAGGCTGCAGTCCATGGGGTCGCGAAGAGTCGGACACGACTGAGTGACTTCCCTTTCACTTTTCACTTTCATGCATTGGAGAAGGACATGGCAACCCACTCCAGTGTTCTTGCCTGGAGAATCCCAGGGACGGGGGAGCCTGGTGGGCTGCCGTCTATGGGGTCGCACAAAGTCGGACACGACTGAAGCGACTTAGCAGCAGCAGCAGCAGCAGCAGTAGCAGCCCTAGCCACAAAAACGTCAGGAAAATGTTCCATACTCTTGAAACCCCCAGGTAATGCTTGTTGAGTACTAGTTTAGGCTGAACAGATGAGTAACCTACTGCTCAGAGAGCTTAATTGCTTGCCTAAACTAGAAACAAGTAGAGTTTGAGTTTGAACTCAGGTCCATCTTGCTGTAAAACCAGCCACATTTCTACTGTCCCGTGTTTGATAAAAGCAAACTTCGGCAAATTGGCAGCTATGGTGGGGGGCAGGACAGGAAGATGTCTCTGACATCTGGAAGGAGGAACTCCTTTTCATTATTTTTCTGGGAGGGGGTTTGGGCTCAAAAATCTCTGCTTCACTACTTCAGTTTTGAGTGGCCTGGGAAATGCCCTTTATTTCTCACTATGCCCATCTGTCCAAGTAGATAGTAGAGCCAGATCGCCTCTCAGGCCCCTGCTGGCACTGACTTAATGTCTGCCTGATCAGAGGAGAACCAGTGGGTCGTTCTGGCTGTGTGTCAGGTATGGGTTGGGTTTGCCTTAGTATCACAGATTGGCCAGGTGACCAGAAAGTCTGTTTTCTCTTCTTAGGCACACAACTGAACTGTATTTCCCAGCCCCCTTTGCATCTGTATGGGGTCATGTGACTAAGTTCTCATCAGCGAAGGACAGGTTGATGTGTCATCCTGAGGCCAAGGCAGCTGAGAGCAGTCATGCCTTGTCCAGCTCGCCCTTCCCCTTCTACACAACCTTGGAGGTGACACGGATAGCAGCATTCCCCAAATGGAAGAAATTTGGATTCCTGAGTCAGGGCTTGGCTGAGAGCTGCCAAGGGAGTTGCCCAAGCAGAACACTCTGCATTAGATTTCGTATGAGTGAAAAATACAACTTAATGTTAAACCAAATACAACTTTAACTATCTTAATGTTAAGATATTTGGGGCTGCTTATCATAGTAGCTATTGGTAATCACTTTGACCAACATGATTGTCAAATGATAACCCCAGGGCACATCTTCCAATCCATCCTGTGGTAGCTCAGATGGTAAAGAATCTGCCTGTAATGCAGGAGACCCAGGTTCAACCTGTGGGTCAGGAAGAGCCCCTAGAGAAGGTAACGGCAACACACTCCAGCATTCTTGCCTGGGAAATCCCATGGACAGAGGAATCTGGTGCGCTATCGCCCATGGGCTTGCAAACAGTAGAACATGACTGAGCAACTGACACTTTCTCCACACCTGACTAACACGGCCATCCAGTATCCATTTCTCTTTCTGAGGGACAGGGCATCATTCCCTGTCCATGTGCTCCAAAAGATATGTAAGTAATACAGGCCTGACCAGTCACAGCGTTCCATGATTGATCATCCTCCCAGCCTAGTGACAGGTTTCAAAATGGGCATTTAAGCCAAGCAGAGCCTTTCTGCTAGATTTGAAGCTATGATTAGAGTACAAGCTGCTGAGGGCTTCCACATGAGAAGAGAATGGCCTTAGAAGAGAACAGAGCCGAAAGACAAGGAGAGTGAGGTTGGGATGACCTGCACGGACTGCCTAAGTCCCTGGGTTTAGTCACACTTGATCGGCCCAAGGTTATTTCAGTTGCCTAAGCCAATAAAGTCTCCTTTTGTTATCTTGGATTGGGTGTTTTTTTTTTTTTTTTTGTCACTTGTGACCAAAAGAATACTGACTTATACAGGCAGTAAAGATGAGGAATGTCAATTTTCTACATTTTGTCAATAATCCATCTTCACCCACTCTATTTCAGAATGAGTGAGTGAATGAATGGCCACAGAGGCTGGAGTCATGGGGATAGTGAGCTACGATTCAGCCAAAACATTAGGGTATCTGGTGAGAGGTCTTAAAGTTACATGACTTGTTTTCTATATAATGTTTGAAAACGTGATGTATTAGAACAAATGATTATAACTTTAAGTTACCTAATGAGTATGCATTATAATATGTACAAGTAAATGCAAAACCTGTAAATTATTTGATGGATTTCTTTGACAATTCACAGTGGCCTGCCTTAAACTCTTTCTGAATGCTGAGGCTCAATTATCATTGCAGGAGTGATTGTACAATTATAGTTAGGCTTGGTTTGGAAGCTTTAGTAATTGTGAGGAGAGGAAAAAATGGTCTTTATGAGGCAGAAAATAATATACACATTTCAGTAAGTATTTTTTGTATTGAGTTTTCCTTGGTCCATTTTCAAATTCATATGGATTGTGATACTTCCTTATTCGGCCAAATTCAGAATAAATGAATGAGTGGGTAGCAAAGTTGCATAATTTAGGACTGAAAACTCAAATCAGATTGCTTACCAGAAGATAGCCCCACGAAACTGAGAAGTCCTGAAGACCAGATGTGAGGTCAGTATTGATCCAGATAATAAGTGACTGCAATCCTCTAAGACCTATTTCTCCCAAACAATGCCTCCAATTTTCCTCATGGAGCAGTTTTGCATTGGCAGACTTCACACAGCAGAATCCTGACAGGCCAGCTTTCTCCTGGGCAGCAGAAAGATGGCTAGAGAACACTTCACTAAAAAAGATACATAGATGGACAATAAACAAAAAGAAGATACTCCAGGGCTTCCCTCGTGGCTCCATGGTAAAGAATCTACCTGCCAATGCAGGAGACATGGGTTCGATCCCTGGTCTGGGCAGATCCCACATGCCATGGAGCACCAGAACCTGTGCACCACAGCTAATGAACCCACATGCCACAGCCGCTGAAGCCCCTGCACCCTAGAGCCTCTGCTTCGCAACAGCAGAAGCAACCACAATGAGAAGACTTCGCACCGCAGCGAAGAGTGGCCCCCACTCTCTGCAACTAGAGAAAAGTCCGTGCAGCAGCAAAGACACGGCACAGCCAAAAATAAATAAGTAAATAAATAATTTAAAATATGTTCCCTATCATATGTCATCAGAGAAATGCAAACTCAAATAACAATGATAAACCACTGCACATCTATTAGAATGGTCAAAGTCTGTAATATTGACGACACCAAATGCTGGCTAGGATGCAGTAAAACTACTTGTATGACCCTATAATTGTCATGTCACTGATCCATGCCATTGTGCATTTGTCTGAACCCACAATATGTACAACACCAAGAGTGAACCCTCATGTAAACTATGGACGTTGTGTGATAAAGATGTATCAGTGTGGGTTTACTGATTGTGATAAATGTACTACTCTGGTGTGAGATGTTGATAGTGGAGGGCAAAGTATATATGAGAAATCTGGGTTTCTCTCTGGTATGAGTGAGATACTGATAGTGAGGGGCAGCTGTACATGTATGGGGTGAAATGTATGTGAGAAATCTTGGTTTCTTCTGTTGCCGTGAACTGAAAACTGTTGTACAAAAATACTCTTCAAAAACAAGACAGCTACAGAGTTCCATACTTTGACATCATTGCAATGTACTCTCAAGGGTGAGAGAGAAGATCTTTTGGACTAGTTTTGCAGAGGAAGAGAAATACTTTATTGCTGGACAGACTCAGCGATGTCACCTCATGCCCTCGTGTTTCACTTTAGTCAGAGAGTGAGGGACACTGGCTGACCTAAGCCAACCTGAAGTTTCAGCTTCACCTAAATCACATGGCTGGGTGGGAAGGAGGATGGTTTCCCAGGAAGAGGGTGAATGAGTGATGAGTAGGAGATAAAGATGTTCTCAATAAAGGGGAAGTTTATTTTCCTCCCTGAACCTGAATATACCCATTTCTCAAAATTCTACAGCATTTCTCTGAAGAGCCATTTAATTTTTGGTCCACTGAACTGGTCTCCAAGGCACACAGAAATTACACAATAGACAGTAATGAAAGAAAGACCATCAGGAAAAGTAATACTTGTAATGTTCCCATATTTCAGTGGCTGAACACAACAGAAGTGAGTTCTTGCTCCTTTGAAAGAGATGGATTGGCAGGTGGTTTATCACACTGTGATTCAGAAATCCTGATTTCTTCTGTCTTTTGCCTCAGTCAAAGATCTCAGAATTCTTCACTTCCAGATGATAGATGGAAAAAGAGTGGAGAATTGCCTGTAGGAAGTTTTTATGCACATCACTTCTGCTCACATTCCGTTGGACAGAACTCAGTCTCAAGGCTATGCCTTCACTGCAAAGGAGGTTGGGAAATGTAGTCCAGCCAAGGATCAGGAAGAAAAAGTCATAAAAAAGGACAGGAAGGACAATGAAAGAAATTTCATTCACCTAGTACATATGCTGATAAAGAAAATCTTTATCTAAATTAAAATATATCAGTAAGACAACAGGTGAGAATAGTTACAGGTTACATGGGACAAGCATGCTAACATTATTTAAAATCTTTTAAAAGCTGATTTGTATGGAGCTGACATGCATAAGTTGCAGTTTCACATAGTTCAACTTAATAACAATTCAACATGAAATCTAGGAAATGATGAAGTCGAAAATATACTGGAATAACTCCCTTTGAGTATTCGCGGATCTTTACTTTTGAAACAACTTTTCTGAGGTATAATTTACTTACAATAAAATGTTGGCATCTAAGGTGTATAGCTTGATGGGTTTTAACAACTTTATCACATTTTTTGATGAGGAAAATGTCCAGGGAAGTAGGTCTGTATTACCACTATACAAAGAAGAGTGTTGAGGGAATGTCTAGAAACTTCTGTAAAGCAATTTGTCTTTCTTTGAGTCAATTAATAGTGAAGAATGAATTTGGCCAAAACAGCTAGATTAACATTTCAGTTTGCTGGGCCAGAACAGATGTGACTTTAGCCTTTGCGCAGCAAGAGTACTTCTAGGCTCCAGGATGAACATAAGTACTACATTCTAGATAAACTGCATACACTGTGGCTAAGAGCGTGGGCTTTGGCATCAAACAGGTCTGGGGCTGAGTTGTGGCTCTGCCAATTTCAACCTATGTTGACCTTGAGTATTCTGAAGCTCCATTTTCTCTTCTGCAAAATGGGATGATTAACAGACCTACCTGATAGGGTTATAATGAAGATTAAAAGAGATGATGCACGAAAGCACGTAGTACAATGACTAACACCTGCTAAGTGCTTAATTCCTACTAGCTGCTATCGTTAGTTATTTATCTTCCATTAGAAAAATACCCATTCTTGGAGAATCACTGATTTTTATACTGTATGCCCCTGAAAGGCTCCTGAGGAAATCATGCTCAGCTTGACTTCTGCAGCCCTTTTGTAGTCACACACACACACAAAAATCCCATTATTTTCTTTTTTTTTTTTTTTCCATTATTTTCGATATGATATTTTGAATTCCCTGTGGAAGCAAGAACCATAGGAACAAGCTTTCAGCTTCATTTTGCTTTTGAGATGATCATTAATGGAGTTATTTTGATACTTTTTTAAAAATAAGACAGCCTTAAGCTGTAACTAAAAATGCTTTTTTCCAAATTCCCTGATTTATTTTCCTGCTCGGCTGCGCTCTCGCATCTTTGTCTTCATCTGTTTTTGATGAATGGATGATGTCTTCAGATGTCCTCATCCATCCTGGGCACATTAAAATCCACTCTATGGCTTTCATCAAATGGAGCACAAAAAGGGGAAACCCAAGAAAGAGACACACAGGCACCTAAGGGACTAGTGTTAGGGAAGTTTACAAAGTCAGCCTCTGATTATAAAGATTCTTCCTTAAGGAGAAAAGAAAAAAGAAAAGAAAAGCAAAAGAGAAACGACACACATTTACTTCAAAGAACTCTTGTCTGATTGAGGGAAGAAAAAGTAGCCTTGGTGCTTTGATCCCTTCACTGAGAGAAACACATGAAAAGAAAAGAGAAAACAAGGCTCAAAACATGGGCTTTTGTTGAGAGCATCATTAGGAGTGTTTATTGGCTGCAACAAACACACAGCGCCGGCTCTGGAGAGTTCAGTGAGGCCTCGCCAGCTTCTGCCTGGATGGCCAGGCCATTGACTCTGGGTCACACTTTTTTCCAAGGGAGGCAGCAGGTCTCCAACCTCCTTGACCTCTACTGAGTTCAAGCTTTAGAAAGAAACTTGGGTTTTTAAAATTTTTTTCATGACTTTGCTTTGTTTACCTTTCGTAAACACTGTCTGATTCTTTGTTCTCCTTGAAGAGAAAAGCTCTTCTAAGAGCTGATGAAGAGCCTTTTTGCACATCAGCTTCTTCAAAACAACACTGTGATGAGTTAAGTGCAAACAAATCAGGATCAGATGAATTACATTTTCCCTTTAAAATTCAGAGTTGAACAGATTTAAGGTGGTGGGGTAAGTGTTTTGTAAAAGTACTCTTCAAATCCAGAGTACTGAGTGGCAAACAATATGGACCAAATCTGCCCCTCTTGTAGGACAGTATTTCCTGTAGTACTTGTAGGACAGTATTTCTCAACTGGTGTGCATGGCCTCAGTTCCTTCTGGGTAAACTGTCAAGTTTTGATGAATGTGTGACATTAATTTGTCCTGCATATATGTATATGTATAGCTGATTCACTTTGCTGTATGATTTAGGAACTAACAAAATGCTGTCAAGCAACTATACGCCAATAAAAATTGACTTTAAAAAATGTGTCCTGCAATGAGGAAATTCCCAACCCATGACATTGAAGACATGGAACAGGAAGCTGAGTGCACAGCTACTGCTTACTGCAAAGAGGTAAAAGGTACAATTTAACAGGGAACCAGCACCAAAGAAAGACTGAGTAATGTGGGGACTGTAAGATTTTTGTTTCATGAACAAATAAGAGAGTGGTGAGGAGGGCAAGACATGGTCACAAAAAACTGATGGTGAGAGCAAACGTCCCATCAGCGCAAAGAAAGATACATATTGCTGCAACGGGTCTTGCCTTTGAAAAGAGCCACAGATGCCTTTATTTCATCATTTCTGATGCTTCTCTAGTTTTCAGAGCTCTTTCAGGGAGACAGACAATGAGATGGTTGGATGGCATTACCGACTCAAAGGATATGAGTTTGAGCAAACTCCGGGAGATAATGAAGGACCGGGAAGCCTGGTATGCTGCAGTTCATGGGGTTGCAGACTCAGACATGACTGAGAGACTAGACAAGAACGAAAACAACTCTCTGTCTTCTTCCATCAAAAGCATAGAGAAGAGATTTATGGAGTCCTAAAGCTAGCTCTTGTGTTTTCAGATAACTCTTTTGGATAAACTTGGGTGAGTAAATTCATATAACTCAACAGTTTATTCCAAGGGAGAGAGCTGCTTTGAGCCTGTTCTAAAATAAGCAATGTTCACTGCCTTTTTCTTTTAAATATTGGAAAACTGTTTTTACAGTTAATTTTTAAGTTTTTATTGTTTTTATTTATTGGACCTTTTAAAGGAAAAATGATCTGAGAACCACACTCTTACCACCCCCAAAGTATGGAGTTTCACTATTTGTATTACAATATTACTTAAATGTATATTGCAGAAAAATAGATATAAATTTATGTCTGTAATTCTTATAAACTATAAAAGGAAAAACCAATTTACAGGTTAAAACCAGTCAAGCCAATAAAACTCAAATTCACAGCATTAATGTGAAAGATGATATAGTTTTTCTGGAACTAAATCACTGCTCAAAACAAGATGCTGACCACGTTTGCTTTTGGGGAAATTTTCTGGGCACAAAGGCAGCCCTTCAGTGGTATGTCCAACTTGGTTCTCTACTGCCTAGCCTTTGACAAAGTATTGATAATACTATTGGGTGCCAAGATAAATGTAACCACGAAGCAATCTGGTCACTGGCATTGCCTTATATATAGGTGTATGGCTATGTGGCTGTGTGCAGTCATGCCCGACTCTTTATGACCCCATGGACAATAGCCCTCCAGGCTCCTCTGTCCATGGAATTTTCCAGGCAAGAATATTGCCATTTCCTATTCCAGGGGATCTTCCTGACCAAGGGACAGAACCTGCATCTCTGGTCTCTCCTGCATCAACAGGTGGATTCTTTATCACCAGCATCACTGACATAGGCATACAGGTCAGTCTTTACATATAGGTTGGCCATGTAGGTGATACAGAATATGCTCATATTCAACCTGAAAGGCCCAAATTTGGAAACTCCCCTTTAGGCAGTTCATAGGTACTCATAAATTCTCTTCAATAACCCAGTAAATATGTGGGTTTAAACTATTTAACTCAAGCTTAGAATGAAATGGTTTTGATTGTAACACAACATTTTTTCGGATGGTTTTTGTACTTTCATAAGAACATTGTTGAGCTTATTATCATTTACCAAATAGGGAATAAGTTTTTCAACAGGAACACAAAAGGCCTTTGGAGGAATTCAAGCACTTGTTCCCCCCCGTTTTTTTTTTTCCTTCTATCCAATCAGTATAGGCTTGCTTATGCGGTGCTAGGGCATCCCTGGAGGCTCAGATGGTAAAGAATCCACCTGCAATGCAAGAGACCTGGGTTCGATCCCTGGGTCAGGAAGATCCCTTGGAGAAGGGAATGGCTACCCACTCCAGTATTCTTGCCTGGAGAATTCCAGGGACAGAGAAGCCTGGTGGGCTACAGTCCATGGGGTTGCAAAGAGTCAGACATGACTGAGTGACTAAGCACACACGTGCTGCACTACCAACCAACCCCTAAAATGCAGTGACTTAACAAAATGCACTTCTCCTGTGCTGGCTGGAAGTGGGCCTCTGCGCTTGATGGTCCCTTAAGGGCTCAGGCTGATGGAAGTATGACCTTCACATGTGCTTCCAGCATCTCCCTGGCTAGGGAATGAGGTGTAATGACTCACACTCAGCTCTCTAAATGTCAACTTACAAGTGACACAATTACTTGTATCCATAAACCACTGGCCACAGAAAGTAACACAGGCTTCCTAATTTCAAAGAAGGGTAGCCCTATCACAAGCTCTCTGAGGGGAGAACTGGAATGTTTGTGAGTGAGCCCTAGGGCCCACTACCTCTTCCTTTATCATCTCTCACTCATTACAGAGGCAGAAACTGAGGCGGGAGGTGTTACCTCTGATGTATCTGTTACGTTGTCTGGCTTTGCTATCCAAAAATACTTCTGCCATCTTAGAAAGAAAATGGTTAGTGTGAAATAACAAGGTCTATTTATTACTTTGGGGGAAAAAAGGAAGAAGTACATAGTGGAGGAAAGATAGAATTTAAAAAATGCAAATTTTATAATTAAAGGGAGTTAATAAAAATGATACTATCTTCCTTCCTAGAATAGAGCTTATCTCAAATGACTCTGATAGTAGGAAGGTAAGCTTTAGAATTTGAATCCTGTAATAGGCATTGGTCAGCAAACAGGGCTCCCAAATCATTTGAGGTACATGGACCATTTAGGGGTACTGGGTAATTATGAATTTTTTTGGTAACTGAGTTATGGATGAAAAAACTTCCATGAATATTTTGTATTTTCACTTTTGTATTTTAAGTGGCAGTGGGGATCAAAGATAATTATGCATGTAGTTTGTATTTAAATAAGGCATGTGAGTGGAAATATCATTTAATTTTCCTCTCAGAAATCAGTTTCAATAGCAGTGTTGAAATGTGCCATTAAGAGTACCTCATGCTATGATAATTAAATATTATGTTTTCCAAAGATGCTAAATGGTATCTCCTGAGGGTCTCAAAATTTGCAAGTGTCTCTATTTTAATGGAACTTTGAAATGAGTAAGAGTAACTATTTTATAAATTGAGGATTTAAAATGAAAATTGGACATACTCATGCTCTCAAGACATTTTATTCTGTTATAAGACCAATGATAAATCCTTAACTGTCTGGATACAGTATATAAAGACTAGAAAGCTTTCTCTTTTCCAACAGACTATGTTAGATATGCTACTTTTTAGTTTTATTTTGGCCATTATATTTTTCAAAAAATGAAAGTAGCCTCTTTTGTGGTAGATGATGTCAATTTAGGTGGAAAACATTTTTATGTTGACTTTGATGTTAAAGTCAAAGAGTTGGACATGACTGAGGAACTGAACTGAACTGATGTTTAATTATAAAGTATATTCATTGTAGGAAAATCAGGAAATACTGAAGTACATAAACAGCTAAGCCAAAAAAAAAATTTAAAAGCTTAGTAATAATCTCTCTACCTTGGAGCCAGCATTTAACAGAGTATTTTTCTTACCAGTTTTTCCTTTAATGTGTGTGTGTGTATTTCTGTGTTTGTGCAATCAGAGGCGGTTAACTCCATTGTGATCATGTATGAGGAATTCTATTTCCAACATTTTTCATTTAACACTAGACTATTTTGGGTGGTGGCGGTAGTGAGGAATGTACCGGGCCTGTTCCATAAACATTTTTCTTAGAATTATGGACTCTGCACCCAAATTTCAGACCACCGTTCTTCTTGGAATAAAGGCAACAATCCTTCTACATGATATGTATCCAGCAAAATGCTTTTGGGAGCCAGTGTTAAAAACCTGGCTCAGATTGGCTTGTACAGAAAGAACCTTTGTTATGTTGCATTGTAAGAAGTCTAGAGGCAATTAGGGCTTCAGGCTTGCTTGGTTGAGTGATACAACAATATGGTCAAGGAGCAAGGTTCTTCCCATCTCTCCTCTTCACTATCCACCCACCTGGCTTTATCCCATGGTTGACAACAGCAATTAAACACAATTATCAAAGTTTAAATATGCAGATATGCAGACAACAGCCCCCTTATGGCAGAAAGTGAAGAAGAACTAAAGAGCCTCTTGATGAAAGTGAAAGAGGAGAGTGAAAACGTTGGCTTAAAGCTCAACATTCAGAAAACGAAGATCATGGCATCCAGTCCCATCACTTCACGGCAAATAGATGGGGAAACAGTGGAAACAGTGGCTGACTTTATTTTTCTTGGCTCCAAAATCACTGCAGATGGTGACTGCAGCCATGAAATTAAAAGATGCTTACTCCTTGGAAGGAAAGTTATGACCAAGACAGCATATTAAAAAGCAGAGACATTACTTTGCCAACTAAGGTCCGTCTAATGAAGGCTATGGTTTTTCCAGTGTTCATGTATGGATGTGACAGTTGGACTATAAAGAAAGCTGAGCACCGAAGAATTGATGCTTTTGAACTGTGGTGTTGGAGAAGACTCTTGAGAGTCCCTTGGATTGCAAAGAGATCCAACCAGTCCATCCTAAAGGAGATCAGTCCTGGGTGTCTATTGGAAGGACTGATGCTGAAGCTGAAACTCCAGTACTTTGGCCACCTCATGCGAAGAGCTGACTCATTTGAAAAGACCCTGATGCTGAGAAAGATTGAAGGCAGGAGAAGGGGACGACAGAGGATCAGATTGTTGGATGGCATCACCGACTCAATGGACATGGGTTTGGGTGGGCTCTGGGAGTTGGTGATGGACAGGGAGGCCTGGCGTGCTGCAGTTCATGGGGTTGCAAAGAGTCGGACACGACTGAGCGACTGAACTGAAGTGACAACAGCAATAGGTCAACAGGCTTCCTGCTTTATTCCTAGAAGGAGAGCAAAAGGCCTCTTCCCTGTCATGGAATTAAACCCCTCTCATCATTTCAGAGTCCAATTGGTCCAGTTTATGTTACCTGGCATGATTAGCAGTTGTCTCTTGCCGGGATTAAACCTAGGGTTGGGAAGGATTGACTTAGATCTCTTGAAACCCATTTTTAGAGGTGACAGTGCACCATTTAAGCTAATATGGAGAAGGTAGAATACCTAAAGAAATTTAAATTCTACTGGGAAAGGGGGGTGGATAGATGCTGAATAGGCATCTGACATTATCCAGCGAAAATGGTGGATAATGCCTGGTGGTCCAGTGGTTAAGACTCCATGCTCCCAATGCTGGGGACCTGGGTTTGATTCTTGGTCAGGGAGCTAGATTTTTCCCCATGCCATAACTAAGACCTGGAACTGCCAAATAATAACAACAATAATAATAAGCCCCTTACAATGTCTGCTATCCTAGTCATATTCTAGTCTTACTTTCCACCATGCTCTGCCACCTCTGTCTTGATTGCAGTTTCAAACGAGGTGGTTATATTCTCTACCTCAGGGCCTTTGCACATGCTATTTCCTATTCCTGGGCTGCTCTTCTCTCTCTTTTTTTCTTAGCTAACTCCTACTCATCCTTCTTGCATCATCTCAGCACTCACCCTGACTGGGTCAAATCCTTTATTCTTCTTGCTAGCACTTGTTAGTGTTTAGCCTTTAGTGAATAGTGTCTTATTTCCCTTTCTTGGGTAGCATTTTTTTTTTCTCACTAACTCTAGTAAGAAATCACTAATTTCTCACTAACTCTAGAAAGAAAATTACTAATTTTCTCACGAATCTCTGCTCCTTCAGGGAAGAGATTAACTCACCATTTTATTTCTTGGGCCTAACACGGAGTCTGAAACGTGTACAGTGCTCAATAAATACTTTCTAAATAAAAACTGAGCAACTGAAGCTAATTTTAAAGAGATTAGATGCCTGTATATCAAGATGAAATTTAATGTTCAAAACATAAAGTCAGTGCTTATTCACCTTTAAGTATTTTCTTATAGAGTAATAGAGATGGTACTTTATAGTTGACACCTACAGGAGGTGTTTAGAATGTGGAGGCCAGGGCCTGGAGAGGATGTACCAACTGCTGGCAATACCAGGTAGTTAAATGAAAACTTCTCACATTATTGTGGCAGATCTCATGGGATTGTTTAGGAGGAAAGTTCGTCCCATATTCCCTTTTCCCTTGGTTAATGTCACCTGAGGAATCTCCTTTTTTCTATGAGGAAAGAGATCACCATGGATATAAATCATGATGAGAAATAATACAGTCATGATACGTAGTTTCCTGTGGACAGTATTCTTCTGTTTCATCTAATGAAAAAATATAGGTGTTAAAAAATTAAAGAGTTTTTTTCAAATGTTTAATATACATGAAGAATATTATTTACTAGAATGCTAGTAACTCACTAAGTTTCAGAGAATTAATATCAAACATCAATAAAAACACTAACACAAATGATTATGGAGGTAATATATAGAAGAAATCCACTTCGTACAGAAAAACCATTTGGTTAATATTTTTCCCATGTATTTTAAACACTCTTTGTTTATATTGTCTTAGTGTCTGCCTACTCTCTCATGTTTGAAAATACCATTTCTAATCTTAGATTAAGACATTTCATCCCCTCCCCCTCTTGCTTTATAAGTAAAGCTCAGGTGACCATCTCAGCATAAATCCACATGCCAGATTTTGTCCTCCAGACTGACTATCAGAAATAGCATTAGTGGGATCTCCACTTTCCACATCCAGCTTTGAAAGGCTTCAGTGAGTTCAATGTTCTAAAAGGGAGTTGGCTCACCGCAGTTTGAAATTGGAGAAGACTAAGCTGGGGAGATGAGGTGTCTAGCTCAGGGTGTTGCACTGATTCCCTTTTGTGACATTCAATAAAGGAGGACTCAGCAATTGTCCCTGGGGTGGGGGCCCTGGGATCTGAGCAGATACGCTGATTGTCAGAGAGATGGCTGCATCCAAAAAGACACAAGGAAATCTCCTGCCTGGGCCCGGTGTGTGAGAACCTTGAGGGAAACTCAGGTGAAGTCCGTGTCAGCATCTCACCTTTAAATATTGGACTTGGAATGTGATCAATCAGCAAGCCACAAGGGAGGAAGTATAAATAAAACATGTCCCTTGCAAAGAGGGCAAAGCTGCAATTTGCCAAGTGCACTGTAATTGCTTCTGGTTAATTATCTCAGTGGTGAGATGGGAGCACCAAAAGCACACATTTACATTCATACTGCGGATAAAAATAATGCCACTCCTTGGATGATCCTGATTTTGTTGTTGAGATGTGGACAATGCATTCCCATGTCCCCTGGATGGTAAGTGGTAGATGGTGACCTCGGACAGCTCTGCTGTTTGAATTGTCAATTTTTATCATCATTGTAATTGCTTACAATAATTATGTTACTCTAATTATTATATATTTAATATAATTATATTGCTGTTAATTAATAAAAAGTACTGATAATTACAATAATACTAAATGCAGTCACTAGACTAAGTACTTTGGCACATGCATGAGCTCTTTGAATGCTCAAAACAACCCAAAGAGGAAAGATTCTTTTTCTAAGGTTCAGATTTGGCACCTGAAGCTCAGAGAGGTTTAGCAACTTGTTTGAGATCACACAGCAGACACTGAATCCCAGTTGTTATGCTGGGATCCAGAGAATTTTGTCTGAAGGACGGTAGCAGCCACCTTGGTGCCCCACCTGGATCTCCGGGGGCCCTTTTTACCATTCAGTGCAGCCACCCACCCAACTGCTGGAGGTGCTTTTGTTAACCGTTCACTCCTGATGCCTATCTGGGAACACTGCTCTTCAGAGAGTAGGGCCGATTTGCCTGGGGTAACTGAGAATAATGGCCCCCACACTGGATGAGTCCCTAACTAATAACTAGCTGCTACAGAAATATAAAAGAATAACACCCTCGTCTTAAGGTGGTCCAAGTTCCGTAATGCAGTGTGTGGTCTAGATCTCTCCACAGGATCAAGCTATGGTTAGATGTCACCGGAAACTACAGTCTTGTTTAAAACTTCTTCTCCTTCCCTATCTTACTTCCTTTCTTCCTCCCCATGCAGGTTCAGATCACCCTTTTAAATAAATGCGTTTTGTACAAATCCCTTCTCAGGCTCTGCTTCTCGGAAGCCTGACCAAAGACAGTCACTATACAAAGTGTGGGCCCCTGGTAAGTCTGCTGACTTGCTGAAGGCATCCTCGCCATGGAAGCAGGATTACCTTGTCTGTATGACCTTGGGTAAGTCCCTTACCTCTCAGGGCCTCATGTCCCTTCTCTGAAAGAAGAGAAGAATAGATTGGATAGTCCCCAGAGCCTCTTCTAGTCCTGAGCCACTGACATTTCCACTTTCTAAAAATCCATTTGTTTGTAGATAGCTTTATGGCTGTGCCCAAAGAGGGATGTTGCTTTGGCAGCTTGCACTGAATAGGAAGGCTCCCAGAGACTGTGAACTTTTTTCCCCCTGCCGTCTCCATCTTTACCACAGAGAACTCTGGAAGAGACTGGAGCCCACTAGGTACTTCCATGGGTGACCCTGAGTATCCAGTTAAATCTGGAATGTCTCTAGAAGGAAACAGTACTCCTGAGGTTGGCAAGAAGGGTAGCATCCCCCAGGAAGGCAAGTTGGGATTTTTGAGAGAGAAGTGGTCTGGATGTGGCAAGGAGAAGCAAAAAGGACACCAACCCCACCTTTGGGACATAAATCAATTTTCACCCAAGAGACCTGTTGGAAATCTGTGCTCCCAGGAACAGCCAGCTTTCAGAAGCAAGTGGTGCTCAGAGATTCCTTAAGATACCAGACCAGGCAGTGCAGTCGCCAGGGAAAGAGAAAGTGACCAGGGAGTCATACCACAGGACTTCTACCAGGAAATCATTTGTCAGGCTCTTGTGAAAAATGGAAGGCAAGTGCTTGGCATCAATTCTGGCCTCCTTCGTAAGTGCCTCCTGTTCTGCAAAGGCTGAAAAGGGGAAGATGGAATTTCCCAGACTCCTTTGCATCAGATTTCCAGATGTGCTCCAACTTCAGCTAAGCAAATATGTTCAAGTGGGAATCAGAAGATAGAAAATGAGGTAGAGGCCATGTTTCTACAGCTTCTGCTGACACTGACAGTGACAGGGCTGTGGGGGTGGCGGGCTGGAGGGCGGGGAGGAGTGGACAGGGCACCCATGTTTGGTGCTGCAGATTATAGCAGGCAGTGAGGGTGTGGAGTTGGAGGCACCAATGGAGACTTCCTGACTTAGGTGCCTCTCTGACCATGGCAGTAACTGCATGCATATGGGGTCAACAGTTGCAACAGAAGTTTCTGGATCAGTCAGTGCTTTCTTGTCACAGAAAAGGCAGGAGACTTTTGGAAGGTCCAATTCTGCCAGTTTAGGAAACTTAAGCTAGAGTCATTTTCTTCAAGTCTCTCATGATTCTGTAGGACACATAATACTTTGAACTAAATGCCTTCTGCCTATAGTTGCTAGAATGTATTTCATACTCTATAACCAGACCCTGATGGGTTTATGGGCCCAAGTTACATAGTAGAAGTAAAGTTGCCCTAAAAACATAAAGTACTTGGGTGGTGCTTGGTTTCAGTGTAGGTATGGAGGCGTTTGATGAGCTCCCATCGATTAATGTTCCCCGGAGTCAGGAGTTCTCTGATGTTCTCAGGATTTAGACTTAAGCCTCTTGCTTCTGGTTTTCAGTCTTATTTTTACAGTAGTCTCAAGTCTTCTCCTTCTATACAGCACCGTTGATAAAAACATCTAGGTTAAAGATGAAAAGTTTCTCCACAGTGAGGGACACCCAGAGAGGTTCACAGAGTTACATGGAGAAGAGAAGAGGGAGGAGGGAGTTAGAGGTGACCCTAATGAGATGAGGTGGAACCAAAAGAGGAGAGAGCAAGCTAGCCAGTAATCACTTTCTTATGTGTGCTCCACAGTCTCTGGACCGCTCAGAGATGCTCACAGAGAAGAGAAGAGGGAGGAATGAGACAGAGGTGGCCAGGAAGATAAAAGAGGGGAATGAAAAGGAGAGAGACAGGTCCAGCCAGTAATCAGTTCCCTAATTGTTCTCCACCGTCTGGAACACACAGAAATTCACAGAGTTGGGTAGAGAAGAGAAGGGGGAGGGAAGAGACAGAGGCGACCTGGTGGAGAAGGACAGTCCAAAGGAGGAGAGAGCAGTCAAGCCAGTAATCTCACTCCCAAGTAAAAATGGGTAGTGAAGATTGGGTTCTTAAAGGTACAAAATTGATAACAAATACTAAAAAGCAAAGATTAAAAATCTAGAGTAGAGGTTGGATTTACAAAAATACAATATTAAAGAAAAGAAGAAGAAAAAAAAAGTCACAAAATTATTAAAAATATATATATATATGAAGTTTGCTTTAAAAAATAGGGTCTTTTTTTTTGAAAAGTAATAGTAGGTTATAAAAATGAAAGTTCCAGAGCAAGACATACCATGCAAATTCTCCAGCAACACAGGAACACAGCCCTGAGCTTCAATATACAGGCTGCCCAAAGTTACTCCCAAACCACTGACATCTCATAACTCATCATTGGATACTTCATTGCACTCCAGAGAGAAGAAATCCAGCTCCACCCACCAGAACACTAACACAAACTTCCCTAACCAAGAAACCTTGACAAGCCACCAATACAACCCCACCCACAGTGAGGAAACTCCACAATAAAGAGAACTCCACAAACTGCCAGAATACAGAAAGGCCACCCCAAACGCAGCAATATAAACAAGATGAAGAGACAGAGGAATACCCAACAGGTAAAGGAACAGGATAAATGCCCACCAAACCAAACAAAAGAGGAAGAGATAGGGAATCTACCTGATAAAGAATTCCAAATAATGATAGTGAAAATGATCCAAAATCTTGAAATAAAAATAGAATCACAAATAAATAGCCTGGAGACAAGGACTGAGAAAATGCAAGAAAGGTTTAACAAGGACCTAGAAGAAATAAAAAAGAGTCAATATATAATGAATAATGCAATAAATGAGATCAAAAACACTCTGGAGGGAACAAATAGTAGAATAACGGAAGCAGAAGATAGGATTAGCGAAGTAGAAGATAGAATGGTAGAAATAAATGAATCAGAGAGGAAAAAAGAAAAACGAATTAAAAGAAATGAGGACAATCTCAGAGACCTCCAGGACAATATTAAACGCTCCAACATTCGAATCATAGGAGTCCCAGAAGAAGAAGACAAAAAGAAAGACCATGAGAAAATACTTGAGGAGATAATAGTTGAAAAATTCCCTAAAATGGGGAAGGAAATAATCACCCAAGTCCAAGAAACCCAGAGAGTCTCAAACAGGTAAACCCAAGGCGAAACACCCCAAGACACATATTAATCAACGAAGATCAAACACAAAGAACAAATATTACAAGCAGCAAGGGAAAAACAACAAATAACACACAAGAGGATTCCCATAAGGATAACATCTGATCTTTCAACAGAAACTCTTCAGGCCAGGAGGGAAAGGCAAGACATACTTAAAGTGATGAAAGAAAATAACCTACAGCCCAGATTACTGTACCCAGCAAGGATCTCATTCAAATATGGAGGAGAAATCAAAAGCTTCACAGACAAGCAAAAGCTGAGAGAATTCAGCACCACCAGACCAGCTCTCCAACAAATGCTACAGGATATTCTCTAGACAGGAAACACAAAAAGGGTGTATAAACTCGAACCCAAAACAATAAAGTAAATGGCAACGGGATCATACTTATCAATAATTACCTTAAACGTAAATGGGTTGAATGCCCCAACCAAAAGACAAAGACTGGCTGAATGGATACAAAAACAAGACCCCTATATATGTTGTCTACAAGAGACCCACCTCAAAACAGGGGACACATACAGAGTGAAAGTGAAGGGCTAGAAAAAGATATTCCATGCAAATAGAGACCAAAAGAAAGCAGGAGTAACGGTACTCATATCAGATAAAATAGACTTTAAAACAAAGGCTGTGAGAAGAGACAAAGAAGGACACTACATAATGATCAAAGGATCAATCCAAGAAGAAGACATAACAATTATAAATATATATGCACCCAACATAGAAGCACCGCAATATGTAAGACAAATGCTAACAAGCATGAAAGGGGAAATTAACAATAACACAGTAATGGTGGGAGACTTTAATACCCCACTCACACCTATGGATAGATCAACTAAACAGAAAATTAACAAAGAAACACAAACTTTAAATGATACAACAGACTAGTTAGACCTAATTGATATCTATAGGACATTTCACCCCTAAACAATGAATTTCACCTTTTTCTCAAGGGCACATGGAACCTTCTCCAGGATAGATCACATCCTGGGCCATAAATATAGCCTTGGTAAATTCAAAAAAATTGAAATCATTCCAAGCATCTTTTCTGACAATAATGCAGTAAGATTAGATCTCAATTATAGGAGAAAAACTATTAAAAATTCCAACATATGGAGGCTGAACAACATGCTTCTGAATAACCAACAAATCATAGAAGAAATCAAAAAAGAAATCAAAATATGCATAGAAACGAATGAAAATGAAAACATAACAACCCAAAACCTGTGGGACACTGTAAAAGCAGTGCTAAGGGGAAAGTTCATAGCAATACAGGCATACCTCAAGGAACAAGAAAAAAGTCAAATAAATAACCTAACTCTACACCTAAAGCTACTAGAAAAGGAAGAAATGAACCCCAGGGTTAGCAGAAGGAAGGAAATCTTAAAAATTAGGGCAGAAATAAATGCAAAAGAGAAACAAAAGAGACCATAGCAAAAATCAACAAAGCCAAAAGCTGGCAAACCATTAGCCAGACTCATTAAGAAACAAAGGGAGGGGGGTGCCTACGCTTGTTCTCTGTCTAGCTGTGACCGGCTGAGGAGGCGCAGCGGCATAGGGACGGTACCCTTGCTGGGCTACTACAGCACTAGGGTGTCAGTTGGTCCCGCCCAGAACAGTTCAGTTCTGCCCTGGAAGGATATATTTAGTAACTGATTGGTGTGTCCCTTGAATACAAGAAAATGGAAACTGAACAGCCAGAGGAAACCTTTCCCAACACCGAAACCAATGGCGAATTTTGTAAACGCCCTGCTGAAGATATGGAAGAGGAACAAGCTTTTAAAAGATCTAGAAACACTGATGAGATGGTTGAATTATGCATTCTGCTTCAGAGCAAGAATGCTGGGGCAGTGATTGGAAAAGGAGGCAAGAATATTAAGGCTCTCCGTACAGTCTACAATGCCAGTGTTTCAGTCCCAGACAGCAGTGGCCCCGAGCGCATATTGAGTATCAGTGCTGATATTGAAACGACTGGAGAAATTCTGAAGAAAATCATCCCTACCTTGGAAGAGTACCAACACTATAAAGGAAGCGACTTTGACTGCGAGTTGAGACTGTTGATTCATCAGAGTCTGGCAGGAGGAATTATTGGAGTCAAAGGTGCTAAAATCAAAGAACTTCGAGAGAACACTCAGACAACAATCAAGCTTTTCCAGGAATGTTGTCCTCAATCTACTGACAGAGTCGTTCTTATCGGAGGAAAACCTGATAGGGTTGTAGAGTGCATAAAGATCATCTTTGATCTTATATCAGAGTCTCCCATCAAAGGACGCGCTCAGCCTTATGATCCCAATTTTTATGATGAAACCTATGACTATGGTGGTTTTACAATGATGTTTGATGACCGCCGTGGACGTCCTGTGGGATTCCCCATGCGGGGAAGAGGTGGTTTTGACAGAATGCCGCCTGGTCGGGGTGGGCGTCCCATGCCTCCCTCCAGAAGAGATTATGATGATATGAGCCCTTGTCGAGGACCTCCTCCACCCCCTCCCGGACGAGGTGGCCGGGGAGGTAGTAGAGCTCAAAATCTTCCTCTTCCACCACCACCACCACCTAGAGGAGGAGATCTAACGGCCTATGACAGAAGAGGAAGACCTGGAGACCGTTATGATGGCATGGTAGGTTTCAGTGCTGATGAAACCTGGGATTCTGCAATAGATACATGGAGCCCATCAGAGTGGCAGATGGCTTATGAACCACAGGGTGGCTCTGGATATGATTATTCCTATGCAGGGGGTCGTGGCTCATATGGTGATCTTGGTGGACCTATTATTACTACACAAGTAACTATTCCCAAAGATTTGGCTGGATCTATTATTGGCAAAGGTGGTCAGCGGATTAAACAAATCCGTCATGAGTCAGGAGCTTCGATCGAAATTGATGAGCCTTTAGAAGGATCCGAAGGTCGGATCATTACCATTACAGGAACACAGGACCAGATACAGAATGCACAGTATTTGCTGCAGAACAGTGTGAAGCAGTATTCTGGAAAGTTTTTCTAAGACTAGTGAAGAAATGAAGGAGTCCTGCATCTTTTTTTTTTTTATCTGCTTCTGTTTAAAAAGCCAACATTCCTCTGCTTCATAAGTGTTCTGCATTTGAGGTGTAGTGAAATCTTTGCTGTTCACCAGATGTAATGTTTTAGTTCCTTACAAACAGGGTGGGGGTGGGGGAGGGTGTGCAAAAACTAACATTGAAATTTGAAACAGCAGCAGAGTGAGTGAATTTTAATTTTTGTTCATTGTTGGTGGTTTAAAGAAGTCCCCCCATGTAATTATTGTGAACACTTTGCTTTGTGGTCACTGTAACATTTGGGGTGGTGGGACAGAGAGGAAAAGTAACAGTAGTCCATATGTCCCCGGCATCTATTCAGAGCAGTGTGCAGAATGTAATGCTCTTTTGTAAGAAACGTTTTATGATTTTTAAAATAAATTTAGTGAACCTAAAAAAAAAAAAGAAACAAAGGGAGAAAAATCAAATCAATAAAATTAGAAATGAAAATGGAGAGATCACAACAGACAACACAGAAATACAAAGGATCATAAGAGACTACTATCAGCAATTATATGCCAATAAAATGGACAACATGGAAGAGATGGACAAATTTTTAGAAAAGTACAACTTTCCAAAACTGAACCAGGAAGAAATAGAAAATCTTAACAGACCCATCACAAGCACAGAAACTGAAAGTGTAATCAGAAATCTTGCAGCAAACAAAAGCCCAGGTCCAGACGGCTTCACGGCTGAATTCTACCAAAAATTCAGAGAAGAGCTAACACCTATCCTACTCAAACTCTTCCAGAAAATTTCAGAGGAAGGTAAACTTCCAAACTCATTCTATGAGGCCACCATCACCCTAATACCAAAACCTGACAAAGATGCCACAAAAGAAGAAAACTACAGGCTAATATCACTGATGAACATAGATGCAAAAATCCTCAACAAAATTCTAGCAATCAGAATCTAACAACACATTAAAAAGATCATACACCATGACCAAGTGGGCTTTATCCCAGGGATGCAAGGATTCTTCAATATCCGCATATCAATCAATGTAATACACCACATTAACAAATTGAAAAATAAAAGCCATATGATTATCTCAACAGATGCAGAGAAAGCCTTTGACAAAATTCAACATCCATTTATGATAAAAATTCTCCAGAAAGCAGGAATAGAAGGAACATACCTCAACATAATAAAAGCTATATATGACAAACCCACAGCAAACATTATCCTCAATGGTGAAAAATTGAAAGCATTTCCCCTAAAGTCAGGAACAAAACAAGGGTGCCCACTTTCACCACTACTATTCAACATAGTTCTGGAAGTTTTGGCCACAGCAATCAGAGCAGACAAAGAAATAAAAGGAATCCAAATTGGAAAAGAAGAAGTAAAACTCTCACTGTTTGCAGATGACATGATCCTATACATAGAAAACCCTAAAGACTCCAACATAAAATTACTAGAGCTAATCAATGACTATAGTAAAGTTGCAGGATATAAAGTCAACACACAGAAATCCCTTGCATTCCTATACACTAATAATGAGAAAATAGAAAAGAAATTAAGGAAACAATTCCATTCACCATTGCAACGAAAAGAATAAAATACTTAGGAATATATCTACCTAAAGAAACTAAAGACCTATATATAGAAAACTATAAAACATTGGTGAAAGAAATCAAACAGGACACTAATAGATGGAGAAATATACCATGTTCACGGATCGGAAGAATCAATATAGTGAAAATGAGTATACTACCCAAAGCAATCTATAGATTCAATGCAATCCCTATCAAGCTGCCAACGGTATTTTTCACAGAGCTAGAACAAATAATTTCACAATTTGTATGGAAATACAAAAAAACCTTGAATAGCCAAAACAATCTTGAGAAAGAAGAATGCAACTGGAGGAATCAACCTACCTGACTTCAGGCTCTACTACAAAGCCACAGTCATCAAGACAGTATGGTACTGGCACAAAGAAAGAAATATAGATCAATGGAACAAGATAGAAAGCCCAGAGATAAACCCACGCACCTATGGACACCTTATCTTTGACAAAGGAGGCAAGAATACACAATGGAGAAAAGACAATCTCTTTAACAAGTGGTGCTGGGAAAACTGGTCAACCACTTGTAAAAGAATGAAACTAGAACACTTTCTAACACCATACACAAAAATAAACTCAAATGGATTAAAGATCTAAATGTAAGACCAGAAACTATAAAACTCCTAGAGGAGAACATAGGCAAAACACTCTCCGACATACATCACAGCAGGATCCTCTATGACCCACCTCCCAGAATACTGGAAATAAAAGCAAAAATAAAACAAATGGGACCTAATTAAAATTAAAAGCTTCTGCAGAACAAAAGAAACTATAAGCAAGGTGAAAAGACAGCCTTCAGAATGGGAGAAAATAATAGCAAATGAAACAACTGACAAACAACTAATCTCAAAAATATATAAGCAACTCCTGCAGCTCAATTCCAGAAAAATAAATGACCCAATCAAAAAATGAGCCAAAGAACTAAATAGACATTTCTCCAAAGAAGACATACAGATGGCAAACAAACACATGAAAAGATGCTCAACATCACTCATTATGAAAGAAATGCAAATCAAAACCACAATGAGGTACCATTTCATGCCAGTCAAAATGGCTGCGATCCAAAAGTCTACAAGCAATAAATGCTGAAGAGGGTTGGAGAAAAGGGAACCCTCTTACACTGTTGGTGGGAATGCAAACTAGTACAGTCACTATGGAGAACAGTGTGGAGATTCCTTAAAAAACTGGAAACAGAACTGCCTTATGACCCAGCAATCCCACTGCTGGGCATACACAAACCAGAACTGAAAGAGACACGTGTACCCCAATGTTCACTGCAGCACTGTTTATAACAGCCAGGACATGGAAGCAACCTAGATGTCCATCAGCAGATCAATGGATAAGAAAGCTGTGGTACATATACACAATGGAGTATTACTCAGCCATTAAAAAGAATACATTTGAATCAGTTCTAATGAGTTGGATGAAACTGGAGCCAATTATACAGAGTGAAGTAAGCCAGAAAGAAAAACACCAATACAGTATACTAACACATATATATGGAATTTAGAAAGATGGTAACGATAACCCTGTATGTGAGACAGCAAGAGATACAGATGTATAGAACAGTCTTTTGGACTCTGTGGGAGGAGAGGGTGGGATGATTTGGGAGAATGGCATTGAAACATGTATAATATCATATATGAAATGAATCGCCAGACCAGGTTCGATGTATGATACTGGATGCTTGGGGCTGGTGCACTGAGATGACCCAGAGGGATGGTACAGAGAGGGAGGAGGGAGGGGGGTTCAGGATGCGGGACATGTGTATACCTGTGGCGGATTCATGTTGATGTATGGCAAAACCAATACAATATTGTAAAGTAATTAACCTCCAATTAAAATAAATAAATTTATATTAAAAAAAGAAAGAATGTAGGAGCACATTTACACCTATGGCTGATTCATGCAAATGTATGGCAAAAACCACCACAATACTGTTAAGTAATTAGCCTCCAATTAAAATTTTAAAAATAAATAAATAAATAAATAAATCTATTTTTTACTGGAAAAAAAAAGCATCAATTGTTTGGCGCTCAGCTTTCTTTATAGTCCAACTCTCATATCCATACATGACCACTGGAAAAAACATTACTTTGATCAGACAGACCTTTGTCCGAAAAGTAATGTCTCTGCTTTTTAATAAGCTGTCTAGGTTGGTCATAGCTTTTCTTCCAAGGAGCAAGTGTCTTTTAATTTCATGGCTGCAGTCACCATCTGCAGTGATTTTGGAGCCCAAAAAGATAAAGTCTGACACTGTTTCCACTGTTTCCCCACCTATTTACCATGAAGTGATGGGACCAGATGCCATATCTTAGTTTTCTGAATGTTAAGTTTTAAGCCACTTTTTCACTCTCCTCTTTCACTTTCATCAAAAGGCTCTTTAGATGATCTTCAATTTCTGCCATAAGGGTGGTGTCATCTGCATATCTGAGGTTATTGATATTTCTTCCGGCAATCTTGATTCCAGCTTGTGCTTCATCCAGTCCAGCATTTCTCATGATGTACTCTGCATATACATTTAATAAGCAGGGTGACAATACACAGCTTTGATGTTCTTCTTTCCCAATTTGGAACCAGTCTGTTGTTCCATGTCCAGTTCTAACTGTTGCTTCTTGACCTGGCTAGAGATTTCTCAGGAGGCAGGTTAGGTAGTCTGCTATCCCCACCTCTTGAAGAATTTTTCAGTTTGTGGTGATCCTCACAGTCAAAGGCTTTGGCATAGTCAATAAAGCAGAGGTAGATGTTTTTCTGAAACTCTCTGGATTTTTCAATGATCCAATGGATGTTGGCAATTTGATCTCTGGTTCCTCTGCCTTTTATAAATCCAGCTTGAACATCTGGAAGCTCATGATTCATGTACTGTTGAAGTCTGGCTTGGAGAATTTTCAGCATTACTTTGCTAGCGTGTGAGATGAGTGTAATTGTGTGGTAGTTTGAGCATTCTTTGGCATTGCCTTTCTTTGGGAATGGAATGAAAACTGACCTTTTCCAGTCCTGTGGCCACTGGTGAGTTTTCCAAATTTGCTGGCATATTGAGTGCAGCACTTTCACAGCATTCTCTTTTAGGATTTGAAATAGCTGAACTGGAATCCCATCACCTCCACTAGCTTTGTTTGTAGTGATGCTTCCTAAGGCCCACTTGACTTCACATTCCATGATGTCTGGTTCTAGGTAAGTGATCACACCATCGTGATTATCTGGGTCATGGGATTAGAGACACAAACTACTATATATAAAATAAACAAAAAAAAAACAAAAAAAAAATAAAATAAAATAAACAAACAAAAAGGTTCTACTATGTATAACACAGAGAACTATATTCAATATCTTATAATAACCTAATGGGAAAGAATATTAAAAATACATTTCATATACATATATGTATATGTATTTATAACTGAATTACTGCTATATACCTGAAATACTGCTATATACCTGAAAACATTTACAAATCAATTATATAATAATTTTTTAAAATGTTAGTGACATTCTGAAAATGCTCTCAAATTTAAGAAAAAGGGAAAAAGACAAGATTAATAAATACGTTAATATGACATAATTAATAAAATTATGTTACATTTTTATTTTTTACTTTTAAAAGAAACCAACCAAACAAAAAGCAGTGGCCAGTCCACAGATGTGGCTGCTGCTTTATTGTTCAACTTTTTTTCCTCACTGTCATTGTGGCCAATAGCACCAAAAAAGCCTTAGTTCCCTGTACTCTCATGGCGGCTGCCATTCATCAAGGACAGCCACCAGAATCTCACATACTAGCAGACAACCACCACAGGATCACCCCCGCAACTTCTGTGCCCCAAATGCTGACCGACAGCCACCTCAGGATTACATCCCTAACTTTCAGGCCCCCAAAGCTTCCCCGTCCTTACTTCCCAACGTCTCGGCACTCTCGAGAGTCTCCTCAACTTCCCAGCTGCTTCACCAATCGTTCGGCTGCACTTTGCAGGCCGACAAGCCCTGTAGTTGCCAGCTTGCAGACCAAAGAAACAGCCTGGTGTCGGTGACAGAGACATCAAAGTTTTCATGGATAGAGAGAGCTTACTCGTGTGAAGCAAGGTCCTGGAGTGACAACCCACTTTATGCGGTAAACGGTGGTCTCTGGACACGGCAGCATGGACACGGCGGCCATCTTCACACCCTGCAAGCCAAGGTTACTGGTTATAGGCGGACGTGACATGATGTCTGATTGGTTCATTGGTTGCTAGGAAACCAGCAGAGGAAACACGCCCCGCAAGGGCCCCTGTGATAAGCTATCCTGGTGCTGGTGTTTTGATTTAAAGGTTAGAACAATCACCAGGACTTCCCTGGTGGTCCAGTGGTAAGGAATGCCCCTGCCTATGCAGCGGACATGGGTTCGATCCCTGGTCTACGAAGGTCCCACATGCTGAAGGGCAACCAAGCTGGCGCACCACAACTACTGACCTCCACACTGTAGAGCCTGTGTGCCGCAAGAGAAGCCACCTCAATGAGAAGCCCACACACTGCAACCAAGAGTAGCCTCGCTCAGGCAACTAGAGCAAGCCGGCGCCGGCGTACAGCAATAAAAACAACCCAGTGCAGCCACAAATAAATAAATGAGTACAAATTAAAAACAAACAAACAATCACCAGCCCACCTGTTAGTGGGGGGCAGGGCAAGTATGTAGCAAGGTCAATCAGGTGAAGAGGGTGTAGGTGAAGCAGGCAGGGGATATACAGTAGGCAAAAGAATACCCACCTTGGGTGGCCTGACCATAGAGCTGGTGAGAAAATAGTAAGCCTTAAAGAATCTGGACTCCTACTTGGCTCTACCATTTACTATGTGATTTGTGGGGAAATCTCTAGACCGTCTGGGCATGACTGTTTCCCTCTCTGAAATGGTGGCACGTGAGAAAAAGTTCAAATGAATGAGATCTGTCTTTGACATGATCATATCATTTCCACTCTGGCAGAGAGACTCCTGGAAAGTCAGAACTAACCCTGCTGGTCTTTGCAAGTTGAAGTAGTCTTTGTCTCAGGCTCTGCTTTGATCCAGTGCTGTTCCAAAAACCATTTGTTAAGGACTTTTTTTTTAGTTTGGCCATGGTACGCTGGATCTCAGTTCCCCAACCAGGACTGAACCCATGGGCCCTGTACTCAAAACGTGGAGTCTTAACTACTGGACAGCAAGGGAAGTCCCCATTGAGGACTTCTTTATGCTAAACCCCCATCTCTAGGATAATTCATGTCTACTCTTCTTTGAAATCTCTGCAGCTCAAATACAGTTGCTTTCCCTGACCTGTTAGTGGGGTGCTGGGCTGGTTCATATTGTCTTGTCAGAGCTGATTTGTTAGATTTGGGGGAATTCTATAAGGCAATTGGGCTTCCCTGGTGGTGCAGTGGTAAAGAAACTGCCTGCCAATGCAGGAGATGTGGGTTCGATCCCTGAGGAAATGGCAACCCATTCTGATATTCTTGCCTGGGAAGTCCCATGGACAGAGGAGCCTGGCAGGCTACAGTCAATGGGGTCACAAAAGAGTTGGACACGATTTAGTGACTAAACAACATGAAGCAGTTATTAAGCATTTATTTATTTATTTTTACTTGTAAAGCATTTCGTTATTAAGCCATTATTAAACATCAAATTATAACTACTTGCAATTAAATGTTATATTAAAAACAAAGATAATAAACACTTGAATCTCATCACTTTCTAGTTATCTTATACATTTTACCCATAGCCATGCTCTTGAAGTTATCTGCATCTGTTTTAACTATACACTGGTGTGCACAGCTCTTTCCAATTCTATGTTCAGTGACTTCATTTTGGTAGCTTGAAATCAGGCATGGCGGGAATATTTATAACTCAGAAATCAGCAGATGTTACAAATAAAGGCTTCCCCCCCCCAAGAGTTGGCTGTGAAACATTTGCCAGCACCCCACTGCCCTTAGGCACGGGGAGAAGGCGGCCTTCCCCAAGGAGCATTATTGGCAAACATATGAGTCACGCTCAGTTCCACCAGCAAGTCAGCATGGCCCGCAGGCTGGAAGCTATTCTGTATTTGTCACCCATTTATTAATACAATTTCCTCCCAGCAAAGGTTTCCCAGCCTGTTCCTAAGAGGTAGATACACTTGATTCACCCACAGGCCTATTATTATTACTGCATTCCTATTTGACTCTTTACAATTTAATTAATATGGAGCAGCCAAGATGCTCCTTTTCTTTCTCTCTCTCCCTCTCCTCGCTCGCCTGAGGCACTGTCTAAGCACACTAGAGAAGTTCTTGGTGCTTGGGCCACTTGCTGTTAAGGGCAGATGGCGTATGGATGATCTGGGCTTTGTGGGGAAATGATTCCACACTTCCTCTCACCCCTACCAAGAATACAATGCTGAAACCCCATCTCTACTGCACTAACTGTGAACTGGAGGGATGTAAGGTATTCCACCTGCCGACCCCTCTACCCAAAGGGATGGGATAGAATTAGTTGTGACATCCCACAGAATATTAATCAACTGGCCTCTTCCGATCTCCCAAATCCACACCTGGGCTGCCAGAGTGGGTAGAGAGAGCAAAGTGGGAGGGAGCTTTAAAACAAGACCCCAGTTATCACTGCAGACCAATATCTTCCCCAGACCAGTGGACAGGAAAGCCTGCAAATGCTGCCGAGTGAGGAAGGGCACATACATAGCTTGTAGTAAAGAGCCTGGACTGGTGGTACCTTTTTGGTGCACTGGGAAACAACCTGCTTTCACACCTGAAATAAGCCCATGGAAGCCAAGTGATTTTGAGGCTTAGGGGTTACTTTTGCAAACAGAATCTGCAGTGGAAAAGTCCTGACTCAAGTGGGAGGGGCCAGGCGTTCAGACGAGGTTGAGGGGGTGGGCTTTGGAGACCAACAGTTAGGTTTGGTGTCCTGGTCTGTCCTTACCATCCTAGCCTCCGTGTCAACACCTTAAACGGAGACATGAATGATACCGCTTGCCACTTAGAGTTGTTTTAAAGATTAAATGGAAAATGTAAAAAGCTTAGGGACTTTCCTGGTGGTCAGAGCTCCCAGTGCAGGTGGCCTGGATTTGATCCCTGGTCAGGGAACTAGATCCCACACACCACAACTAAAAGTTTGCATGCTGCAACTAAAGATATCATGTGTTGAAACCGAGACCCAGTGCAGCCAAAATAAATAAATATTAAAAAAAGAAAAAAATTTAGCAGCAGGCCAGACATCTTGAAAGTACTCAGTTAATATTGGGGCTGGGGCCAGGGATGGGAGAGGGACATTTTACACAAAGATCTTTGTTATTGGTTCCATTTTTTAAGGTTATGTGTTTATAATACCTATTTCTTTTTTAAGGTGAAAAAAAATAGTGCTACATGAGCAGAGTTTTACTGGATTGGGAAAAGAATGAGAAATATTCATAAAACTCCTTCTTCTCTAGGTAAAGAATCATTTTACCTCATCTGTAAAATGGGGTAAAAATAGCACTGACATCACGAAGTGTTTGTGAGAATGAGGGCTCAACCCCGAGCTTGGCATGTGGTTATGCTCTGTACATGTGAATCCCACCCCCATTAGTGTAAAGCCTATGGCCTGAGATCCTGCATGGAGCCTGCTCTTCCGGTCCCGGTCCCACATCTGCCATCCTCTCAGCCAATACTTAAGGTGGTCTCTAGGGAGGAGAACCCCTGCAACTAACTGGCCCCAGCAGGAACCTCAGAGGGCTGAGTCTGAGCCTCTTCTGCAGGCTGGCTAAATTCCAGGGTCATCAGTTCCCGGAAGGTGGTCAGCAGACAGGTTCCAGCGGTGCTGCGTGCTTGTCCTGACTCTGGTTACCCGCAGGCAAGGATGCAGGACATAGGAAGACAAAGGGCACTCTGGCACCTTTGTCTTGGGCAGGGATGAGAGGGTTGGCGGGAAAGTTAGGAGACATGCATTGAACGTGGAACGAAAGGCTGACCAGGTGAAGAGCTTTCCATTGCAAGTTACAGCAGATGAATGTGTCAGTGGGAAGCTTGCCCCTGGCACCCTGGAGGATGTAGTGGCAATGAGAGAGTTGCAGAGAGGAATGGCCTCATGATGGTCCTGGAAGACTGGTGCTCTCCTCCCCATCCCCAAGCCTGCCCCAGGCACTGTGATAGGATCCTCAGCCTGGACGGAGGAGCAGAAGAGCCTCTGTCTCCACGGACCATACTGGCCTGGCCCTGAGTAGCAGCAGTGACCACAGTGACCGAAGGCCAGAGGCCCACCTTGAATGTTCCAGAACCAATATGATCTGCACCGTCCAGTAGCACTGGTGGAAGCAGAGTGCTGAGAGGAAGATTTGTCCTGGCGAGTGGGGACGTGGAGTACGATTTAACTTGATTAGGAAAATAAAGTAACATGATATTTACTTCAGATTCAGACCTCTCTCTGCAGTATTGATCTGGGACCTCAGTTATGCCCAGCACTGGACTGGATGCTTTTACATAAAGGATCCTATGTGAGGGGTCTTCCATCTTTTACATGCCTTATAGTTGAGGAACTGTGAGGATGGCTTATGCTCAGGGCCTTAGACCTGCCTCAGACCAGGCCCTGCAGCCTGGGATGAGTAAACAGGTGCAGTCTGTAAGGCTGAGGTGGTGTCCAACAGTGTTTTCAAGCTGGTTTTCTTGTAGGGGAGAATGCTGTAAAGCATTTTTCTCAATCTCCTGTCGGTATAGAAATTAATGAAATGACTACACGTGCACTCGAGTGGCTGGTTGGCACTTTCTCTTTGAAAAGAAAGTTCTTTCATGTATAATCTGCTGCAAATGCTTCCCCAACATTGTCCCCCGACTATCATCTGAGACACCTTCCCCCACCATGGCTCTCTTGCCAATAACGCTGTCAAAGCTACAACTGAAAATCAAAGAACATTTTTAATGAAAAAGGCCCTTTACATCCCTTTTGCTGCAAATCCACTGTAATAATTTTGAGACTGTTAGTGACATTTAAACACTCCAAGATAGTCCTCTCCTGGAGGGAGGCTGATCATCCAACACAGTCTCAAATAGTAAAAAAAAGAAAAAACTTTACATTGCACCTGTGACCTTTCCTTTCATGTAATGTCAACAATATATAAAATAAACGTTGGACGTTTCTGAGACAGATTTTGGTGCTTGGGTAGCCAGCGTTCTCACCATTATTCAGGAAGTGTCTTTGGAGTACCTCTTTTGTAAGGGTAATTTGCATGCGAATGTCTCTTTTGTACTTCATGCTATCTGAGCATGACACACACTCACTTAAAAAAAAAAAATCCTTTCACATTATGATACTATTAAGAGGGATTTCTTAAATTAAGCATCCTGACAAACTGATCTTCCTTGCTGAGGCAAAGAATGAGTGGCTGGCATCTGAAAGACACATTATTTGGGAACAGAGTAAGGTTTGCTTCTGCACTGATGAGTAATAAATGCCCCTTGGCAATCTTGTTTGGAGCCTACGTTCTAAGAATTTATAGGCACCTATTAGTGCCAGAATTTTGTCTGCCTTATCTTATTTAATCCTTACTGCATCCCTGCAAACTAGGGGTTATCATTATGCTTTAAAAAAAGAAACGACAGGCCTAAAATGGAGTCACTTATGCTAAGCGCCACAACAGCAGACTAAGACTTAATACCTGACTGCATTCTAACCTAACCTAACCTAACCTAACATCCTCCCCGCTTCAGCCTAGAATTCTCTGGTCAGCACCAATAAGGTAATGTGCCACAGAGCCCCCTTCTGTCCTCCTAAGCCTGGAAACAATCCACTGTTTTCCTCCTTCTGCCTATAAAGACTTCATTTTGTACACCTCTGAGGCTCTCTACTTGCTACATGAGCTGGTGGCCGAGTCATGAATCATTCAATATAGACAATGAGACCTTTAAAATTTACTTGGTTGAAAACTTTTTTTTTTTTTTAACAGTTTCCATTTCATAGAAAAGGAAGGTGAGGCTCAGAGATGAGTTAACTTGTCCACTTATGACTTGGGTCATAGGCTGCAGGGCACTCTCAGTACCGTCTGAATGTAAAACCGAGGACGTCTCTCCTCAGCTGCACTACAGTTCACAGTGGAGGTGGTGCTTGGGTGACATCGAGACCCCCCCCTCCAACCAGTCCACTTGAATTAGAACTGGGGCGGGGGCACACACAGGTATTTGCTTTTAAAAGCATCCTCTGAAGGTCATGAATGATAAGGAAAAGCTGAGGAGCAGTTACATCATTTCATATATATATGTCCTGGGTGGCTTGGATGGTAAAGAATGCGCTTGCAATGTGGGAGACCTGGGTTTGATTCCTGGGTCAAGAAGATCTTCAGGAGGAGGACATGGCAACCGAGTCCAGTATTCTTGCCTGGAGAATCCCATGGACAGAGGAGCCTGGTGGTTACGGTCCATGGGGTCGCAAAGAGTTGGACACAACTGAGCAAGTAACGTTTTCCCTTTAACAGGGCAAGCAGGGTGAGAGTATTCAGGAACTCTCTGGGCCATTCTTGGGATATTTATGGAAACCTAAATAATTTCAAAGTAAAAAGCTTTAAAATTTTGTATAATTAAAAAGCAAGTTTGATTTAAAAAAATAATCATAATAAAAAAGAAAGCTCTCCTCAACCGAGGTGACCCCACATGCTGCTGGGGTTGATGGAGAATGACCCTGGGAGATGCCAACCCAGATCCATGGGCAGCCCCTGGCTGAAGGGAGCAGGTTCAGTTTGAAACAGTTCTGCCTCCCTTATGTGGACTTGATGTATTTCTACTGCTTGAGTAGGGAGCGAAAACAAAGATGTTTGTGCTAAAAAGGGAATGACTTGACTTGGGCTCAAGAAACAGGCAAGATGTGCTTTCTGCTAGGAGAGGAAGCTTAATAGACATGATCTTTTTTTATTTCCCCAATTCACCCTCCCTTCTTCTGGTAACAGCACATTGTGTTCAGGGGAGAGAGCCACCCCACCCCATTTCTAAGGTGCACGAGCGGCTGCAGGCACAGACATGTGACCCAGACCTGTCAATGAGGACACAGTATCCCCCAGTTCAAGGACTGGTGCAGGATGAAGACATGACCCAAGTCAACCAGTCAAGTCCCATCATCCAATCTGGAGATTTCTGCTTGGGTTTCAAAAGAGATGCGCTCTTTTATTTTTCCCCTTAGACTAGAATCTGTGAGAGGCTGGAGCTGCTAGGAGCCCTCGTGGGTTCACAAGAGAAAAGTTCGTCTGAGCATGGAGCCAACAAGGATAAGATGGGGCTGAGAAGCAGTGGAAGACCAACACTTTTGAGTTTTGGGCCCCGCCAAAGCTATGCTTAGAAACCTCATGCTGTGATAGACAATGAATCCCCCGTTTTGCTTAAGAGGATTTGGATTGTATTTTTTTTTTTTTTTTTTGTCACTTAAAACTGAGAAGAAGTCTAACTGACCCAGGGTATCAGACATCAGACTCACAGAAATCTAAATAGAGGAAATATGCTTTTCTGGTCCAGTCCTTCATTCCATAAATATTTATTGAGCTTCTGCTATGTGCCATTCACTCTCCTACGTGCTGCGGGAGATTCAGAAGCAGCCCTCAAGGGACAGATGGCCTGATTGAAAGAGGATCTAAAGCAGAAGACAAGGGTAAAACAAGGTGGGAAGGGAAGCTGCCCCAAGAGATGGAGATCATATGGTAGCAGGAGCCAGGCGGGAACGCTCACACTGAAGAAAGGCTTCTCTTCTAATCATGGGACTGTATCTTCCTGTCCTCTGAGTCCCAGATGCTCAGCTCAGCACCTGGCACAGGATGAGTGCTCAGTAAATCTTTAAAGGATGGATGGCTTTGTGGAGGGTGTAACACTGAGAAATAGGTGAACTGTACCCTTGAGCCAGGCCTCCAGGCAGTAAGGTGGGAAATCATGGACCCCTGCCCATAATTCATGCTGGCTGGCTTGTCTGGTGGAAGAGAGGAGGCTTTCCTGTTTCAGAGCAGATGTGTGAACTCAATTCAAATTGCAGGTTCAGCAGCCAACTGATTTCTATCCTTTAGGTTGTACGGGAACTTCCTAGATTGGTTCTTGTCTTTAGGTTGCTTGATAAATAGTCTTTTTAAAGAAATAGAAAAATCATTACTGATTCTTTTCCTGATCATAATTGTTCTGTTCTCACAAAACTTATATGGGATAAACACACATATAAAGAAGAAGCAAACTCTCGTAATCCTACCACTAAGAAATAATCACTGCTAACACACACAGAGCTTCCCAGGTGGTGCAGTGGTAAGATCCATCTGCAATGCAGGAGACGCGGGTTCACTCCCTGGGGGGGGAAGATCCCCTGGAGAAGGGAAGGGGAAGCCACTCCAGTAATCTTGCCTGCGAAATCCCACAGACAGAGGAGCCTGGCGGGCTACAGTCCATGGGGAGTCACCAAGAGACAGACACGACTGAAAACACACACGCACAACACACACAGAGCCATACTGATTTAATCCACTTTAACGTCATGTCATATCTTTCCTTGTCAACAAACAGAGTTGTACATTATTGTTTTAATGACTGCTGAGTATTCCGTTGCAGAGATGAACCAAAATTAATTGAATTAATTTCCTGTTGATGGACATTTAGGTCAAATAGAGTTTTAGGCTGTTATAAAAACTGAGTGAAATGAACATCCTTACAGAGGAAATATTACACATTTAAAATTATTTCCTTTGGATAAATTCCTAGAAGTGGAACTGCTGGGTCCAAAGAAATGTATGCCTCTGAAGATCTGTGACACACATTACTAGCCTGACTTCTGGTATTTATCCTCCCCAAAGCCCAGCCTTCTACCCTATCTCCAATACTGTGTGTTATCATTGTTCCTTCTCTTTTGCCCATCTGAAGGGCAAGGATGTGAAGGGCTGTAGCCTTGGCAACAGCGTGGGACAAAGGTCATGCTGGTCTCTCCTGTCCCTTTGCATATACCTCCCTGACAAGGACACCTTTCTCCAGGACATGGGTCTGACCAGAACATCAAGTGCCCCCTCTAGGAGTCTCACTCCTAGAATTAGAGGTGCCAGAGACCTCATTTATTCAGTCTCAGGTTCCGGGAGAATTGCCTCCTTCTCCCTTCAGTCCCAGGCCAGTGCTCCTCTGACCTCTTTGAATGTTAGCTTCCTGGCACATGTGGAGATGGAGGAGGGAAAAGGCAGGTCCTGTTCACAGCCTGGAAAGAACTGGGTGTTCCCATGTCTCTCAGTGGCAGCTTGGACTATCAGCACACCACAGTCCAATCTGCCTTTCAAAGTTCCAAGGAAATCAAGGATGATTAGAGCATAAACTTTGTTGGAAAAAAGCCTAGTTTCTTCTAGCCACAATTCCTCTTTTTCCCCCTTTCTCCCATGAAAATTTAATGCTGCACTCTCAGCATGGAGGTTTCTTCTTAATCGATGGGCACTCCCTCTACTGAACCACCTCAGGGGAAGCCAAATGATATCTAGAGAAGATCCAGCCCCCTTCCCCAGGCAATGTTCTCCACAGAGAGAATCCAGAACCAGTCTCCCTCATTTATTTGACAACTAATCATTGAAGACCTGCTCTGAGGTACGCCCTGGGCTGGCTCAGCACGGGTTCAGGAAGCTCACTGCTCGTGGTCTTTGAAGGAATTTTTCTCCAACTCTTAGGGCTCAGTCAAACTGAAGACCTATGGTGTAGTAAAAAAATCACAGCTTTAGAGTCATGGGGACCTGGGCTCCATTCTTGTTTGGATGCTGCTGACACCCATCATCTCTCCTCTCTGAACCTCAGTTTCCTCATCTGTGAAATGGGGATGGTAATGATCCCAACTTCGTAGAGCTGTGAGCACTCAGCAAGGTGATCTGTGCACTTTGCACAGAACTGGAGGCAGCTTGCACTCAGTACATCTTAGCTCCATGAATACAGTGAAAAGACATCTGTGAACCAGGAGGGGGCCCTCACTAAACACCAAATCTGCTGGTGCCCTGATCTTGGACTTTCTAGTCTCCAGAACTGTGAGAGATAAACTTGCACTGTATATGCTGCTACTGCTGCTAAGTCGCTTCAGTCGTGTCCGACTCTGTGCGACCCCATAGATGGCAGCCCATCAGGCTCCACTGTCCCTGGGATTCTCCAGGCAAGAACACTGGAGTGGGTTGCCATTTCCTTCTCCAATGCATGAAAGTGAAAAGTGAAAGTGAAGTCGCTCAGTCGTGTCCGACTCTCAGCGACCTCATGGACTGCAGCCTACCAGGCTCCTCTGTCCATGGGATTTTCCAGGCAAGAGTACTGGAGTGGGGTGCCATTCCCTTCTCTGTGCTCTGTATATAAGTTTTAAAAAATTAGCTTTATTATGATTATCATCTGTAAAATAGAGAGACTGAGCCAATCATATAGGGCCATCGTAAAGACGAAATCAACTAAGGCTTGTTAAGCACATGGTACCTAGAAAGTTCTCATAAAATAGCAGTTTTAGGGCATTTCTCTATATTAGAAATAGCATTCTCAAAGGGTAAGGGATGGAGGGGCTTCCCAGGTGGCGCTAGTGGTAAAGAACCCACCTGAAATGCAGGAGACACAGGTTTGATCCCTGGGTCAGGAAGATCCCCTGGAGGGGGAAATGGCAATCCACTCAAGTATTGTTGCCTGGAGAATCCCATGGACAGAGGAGCCTGGAGGGCTACAGTCCATAGGTCGCAAAAAGTCAGACATGGCTGAAGAGACTTAGCATGCACCCAAAAGAAATGGAGGTGCAGGAAGACTCAAGCCTAAGGGAGCTGTTGAATTTTGAAACAGAACTTGTAGGTTTTGACTTTTAAAGGCAGACTCCTCTTCTTGAAGGGTCTCCAATAAAAGTACAATGGGGAGGAAATAATTGCTATTTGAGAAGATAAAATATCTCTAGTTGCTTTTTTAATGACAGGGTAATAGTGGAATTCATCTGGAGAAAAAGAGAGAGAAAAAAGCTCTTGGAGAAAAGGGGCTAGTGACCCAAGGGCCCAAAGCGACTACAACCAGGAAGAGACAGTCCTGGCCAGGGGATAGTTGGTGGATTTGGAGGAAATACCCATGCCCATTGTTCAGCCTCTGTCCTGTGCTGCAATTACTTTCGGTTGACTCCAGATTTTATTAATACACAGCCAGTCACACACAGAGCCTTAATTGGTGGCACTGGGGAAATGAAAGGGAGGTGGCTTTGCTTGCATTTGAGCAGAAGGGGCTGGAGGCATGAGCTCTAGACAGGAATTCAAGAGCCAAAGGGGGCACTTCCATGGTGGACCAGTGGTTAATACTTCACCTTCCAGTGCAGAGGTTGTGGGTTTGATCCTTGGTCGAGGAGCTAAGACCCCATTTGCCTCCTGGCCAAAAAAACCAAAACATACAACAGAAGCAATATTATAACAAATTCAATAAAAACTTTAACAATGGTCCACATTAAAAAAAAATCTTAAAAATAAAAAGAGCAAGAGGGTTCAGGAACATGTGTCCTTGAGCTATTGAGGAAACCTTTCGACCCATCACCAACAGTGGGAAGACAATGTAAGTCATCTCAGTCAGACATTAAAACCAAGGGTGACTGTCCCAGAAGGCTGAAGAACTCAAATAACCAAATTCAAATGCAACTTCAGGATAAGTTGCTTATTGAGTAAGTTTCCAGGAAGATCTCCTGGAATCCAAAGTACTTGAAAACAAAACAAAACAAAACAAAACAAAATGCAACATACACATGACTGGCTGGAGAGTACACTGTGCCAATTTTTTTGAGAAGCCAGGGTCATTGGTGATTTCTGCCACAGTAGAGAGGTGAGCTCAAAACTGTGTGTATGGCAGCGGTGAACATGGTTTCCAAAATGCTTTTCCAGTCCCAGAGGGACCAATTTGGCACTCGGGGCACATAGCAATGTCCATGCACCAGATAAAGCCGTGGCACGGAAATCAAGGAGGAAGAGCTTAATGACGAATCAGAACATTCCCTTCGGGTATAAATTATCTGTCTCTTAAAGTCCCGACTAGAAAGTCCTCCTTATCTTGCCAGTTGATTGTGTAAATGTCCACTAGCCCTACCCAGATTTGAGCTATCCTAGGAGTAAACGGCTGCAGTCCATGGGGTCGCTAAGAGTCGGACACAACTGAGCAACTTCACTTTGACTTTCACTTTCATGCATTGGAGAAGGAAATGGCAACCCACTCCAGTACTCTTGCCTAGAGAATCCCAGGGATGGGGGAGCCTGGTGAGCTGCCATCTATGGGGTCACACAGAGTCGGACACGACTGAAGCGACTTAGCAGCAGCAGCAGCAGCAGCTGCAGGAGTAAACGGATATTTGTTTAAGAGGCAAGAGCATCCTGGATTTTTTCCCCTTTGTAATCTAGCTGGATGACTTCCCTCTTTCTGTTTGGCACTGCAAGGAATTGTTAAATATGTTATACAACAAAATGAGAAGAAAGAAGAGGGAAGAATACAGAAGATAGAATCCATGACCTTCAAACTGGGAAGAGGAAAATGGGAGAAATGAGAGCAACATTTAGTTTGAAGAGAGGGAAGGAAATAGAAGGGAGATGACTATGCATGAGGATTTGAGACAATAATGTAGAAACAGATGCTGTTTTATGAGAACTTCCTATGTGCTAGCCCTGGACTAGCAAGTTCAGCAAACAAAGGACTTTCCTGGTGATCCAGTGGCTGATGCTCCCAATGCAAGGGGCCTGAGTTCGATTCCTGGTTAAGGAACTAGCTCCCACATGCCACAACTAGAGACCTGCATATCTAAATGAAGACAGAGGATCCCATGTGCCACAAATTTATTTGGTGCAGCCAAATAATTAATATATATTTTTTAAAAAGTATAAAAAAATAAAAAAGTATAGCTTGGTCCCTGTTCTCATGGTTCTTATTCTCTATGTGGTCTATAGCACTGAGAATAGATTGCCTGGCCAAGTCGTGTTCAGTAATATGCTAGGATCTCTCCAACGTCACCTGTCACCATTCTCTTCCTTATCTTTCCCCTTCAGTCATTCTGGAATCTTCTCAGTTTTTCCATCCCACCAGGCTCTCCTGTCTTCTTGTCCTCACGCAAGCTCTCCAAAGCTTCAAGGGCTCCTTGCCTGGCTCTCTCCTTTTCAACTCAGCTGGGATTCTTCCTTCCTTGGGGAAACTTTCTAGGCCCCAGGTCAGATTTGATTCTCCTGCTATGTTTCCATATTCCCTGGAATGGTTTAATTAGTAGCTAGTGACCTCAAGCCTGTCTGCCCCACGACTCTGTGAGTCCATGGAGGCTAGGACCGAGTCTATTTTGTTTTCAGTGCCTAGCCCTGGGCCTGGCACATGATAGACACTCCATAAACAAGAAGAGGTGACAGCTCTATTTCTCACAGCCTAGAAGGTATACGGGAAGATTAGCATGGCCCCTGTGCAAAGATGACACATAAATTTGTGAAGCATTCCATATTTGGGGGGTTTCCCTGGTGGCTCAGTAGTAAAGAATTTGCCTGCCAATGCAGGAGATGGGGTTTGTCCTCTGGGTCAGGAAGATCCCCTGGAAAAGGAGATGGCAACCCACTCCAGTATTCTTAAGTGCGAAACCCCAAGGAGAGAGGAAGCTGGTGGCTATAGACTATGAGGTAACAAAAGAGCAGGACATAACTTGGCAACTAAACAACCACTAGAAAGCATAGGTCTTAATTTAATTTTTAAAACTTAGATTGTTGGTCCTATTTTTTGTGCTGCTTCTATGACATCCAGTTATTTTTTATTAGCACATTTAGTTTTTGCTACATCATTAAGACAAAATAAAAGGAGAAATGCAGCTAAAGAAATCAGAGAATTTTCTTCTGACATGATAAGCAGGTCTTAAGATAATGGAAATTTTTCTTCAAGGGGAAAACTGGAGAATTGGTAAAGACGTTGCTCTAAATCTCAGACTTGGACAGACACTCCATTTTAAACTCTATGGTATTAATCTAGGACTATGGCTTTTCTCATTTCTCACATCTGAAAAGGAAATATACATTGTCATTGTAACTTAAGATTACAGTGTTTTATGAAGGCTTTAAGCCCAAGGACACTGAAAAAGAGAAAAATCTGCATCAGAAAATGTAAGCAAGGAAATATGCTTTCTTGACTCTGATATCAGTGTGGGCAGATGCGTTTCTATGTAAAGTGCACGCACGTGAACGCCAGATTGCACCTAGATTCACCAGCCTGCAGGACAGCTGACAAGTGCCACACCTCCACTGCCTAGTCAAGTAAATGAAATACAGTCTTCTTTCAGGTGGAGTTTTAGAAGCTGCAAGTGGTCTACAAAGGGTTAACACAGCCACAACGGAAAACAGCAGTCCCTCTGTTTGTAGCTGATTGTATTAACTTGAGTGGTGGCTAAAATCACTAATAATCAGTGAGAATCAGATGGGGCATGAGAAGAGGTTTGAGAGCATTTGAAGAACCACAGACCAGGATTCCTGACCTAAATCTACAGCTTACAAAGGAGGCCACCTTGGGAAAGTCCCTCATGCCCAAACCTCAACTTTCTTTCTGTAAAATGGGTTCAGTAACAGCATTTGGATGCCTGGTCAGACCTGGGCCTGGTAGGTACTCAACAGAAGGAAGCTGGTTTGCCTCTTACCTCACTCAGCTCAGGGTTTGGTGGGGGGAGGTCACAGGTTTCAGCCCTGCAGGCACAGTTATGATCTAGAAGGTCCAAGCCTGTCCCTCTAGTTGAGTCTCGGTTTTAAAGGCGATTGACAGGATCTGAAAACGGTTTTCTTTCACTTCAGAGGTTTGGTTTATGAGAAGAAGGGCCCCAAGGGTATTCCTAGGGCCATTAGGCTGTTCCAATACTGTCTTGGGTATAATGCAAAGAGACTTCTAGGGGGTCAATTTTTCCTTCAACCAAATGCACTTAAGAGGGCGTTGGGGCAGGGGTAAAGGAGACTGCTACGAGAAAAACAATGAAAAGAAAGGGGCGGGGTGGGATGAGCAGTATACCAGGCTGACTAGCATTCACAAAAAAAAGAAAAGAAAAGGAAAAGCCGGATCCTCAACGCCTCAGGGGCTCAGAGAGGAAGCGCTCCGAGTTCGCCGGAGCCCGAGCGAGTGGGGTTAAGGGATGGCGGGGCTACGCGCCGAGGGGTAGAGGGGCTCAGCCTCAGGAGGTCCCTTGAGGCTGCTCGAGTGGCGCTAATTGACCTGCTGTTTTCTTTATTTCCTCGTTAATAGCTTTTCTTCCCCACGCCATCTGGGACCCCAGGAGGAATGTCCCATTTCCTCCCTGCAGGGCACATCCTGAGTCTCTCCATCTCTTCCGCATTCGGTCGAAGACCTGGCTTCCGGACCCGGTCCCTAGGGTCCCGACACGTGGAGCTGCGGCTGCCGTGCAGGCTGGGCGCAGGACCCTGGAGACGGGGTGCACAGGGCGCCCCTTGATGGCAGCAGTGAGCCTTTCTGGGAGCGCCCCGGGCCCCGCCTCTCGCCCCCGGGTCTGGGGCTCCCGCAGCAGGTGTGTGTGAAGTTCCCCAGCAGTTCCAGAAGACTTGAAAGCACCATCCCTGGTTTTATTACAAGAGAGGCAGAGCTGTTAACACCCCATAAAATGCAGAGACGGGCAGCAGGGCGACTTCCGCCAGGCTTGGACTATTCTCTGATGGAGGGAACGCGTCCTTCCTGAGCACCTAATGGGAGACAGGCTCTGACCCGCTCTGAACTGCTGAGCTATCACTTTGCCTTAGCCATGGGAGTGTGACTGGTTAGTGTTTTCCCCACACTCCTGCAGGGGAGTGCATTACAGCCCAGGGTCAGAGTGAAATGGCTCAGGGAAGTCAGCAATAGCTCCCGGCTTCCCTGGGGACCATTCCTTACATTTTCTCTTGGAGAATTCTCTTCCTTTACTCCCAGCAGGTTGGCATGGACATTACTGCATCCTGACCAGGGGGAGGGGCGCTCAGTTGATCTAAATCCATCAATACATCCCACCCCTGGCCAAAGGGATTGGGTCAAGAAAGGAGTGTGACCAGCATAGGCCAATCAGGATCAGGTCCAGGGTAATGGCCCCAGTGTTGGAGGAGAAAAGGTTCCTTTGACCTAACTGGGAGAGGCAATTAGGAAATATTGAGACTGGAGGCTGAGGTTAGTGGGGAGAAGGCCAGCCCTGACTGACAGTCAAGGCTTAATAATTTTATTTAAAGCCACCCACTTTTTTAAATGGAGGGAAATTCAATATCCTTATCATAAATGACAAAACAGTATTGTTTGTCTTAAATGAGTATATTGAAAGTAAAGCCATATTATTAAATTCTCGTTTGTGTTGCTTTGCTACAGCCATTGAGCCTGGGGCTCCTTCTCTCTTCAATCAGATTCTAGCGAGTTATTAGATGTCAAATGAGGCTTTCTCCTGAAGTAATATGAAGAATTGAAAGATAATCAACTTAATAACATGCTTACCTTTCACTAAAATCACCTCACAGCTGCCCTTGGTATGTTTCCCACATGTGAAGTGATGTTATCTATACTCAGTAGAGGTGAAAGAAACACATTCAACCTGGGAGGTTCTAGAAAGACTGCTTTATGAAGGATCTACTGGAGATAAGAATTTTCCTCCCTAAGGCTCAGAGAGGTTAAGTAACTTGCTCAAGGCCACAGAGCTAGTGCAGAAGCAGGAATAGAATCATGACCCTTAATGCTCTTTTCATTAAACTCTCTCCTCCTGGGAAAAGGAGAGACTCATTGGAATAACAATTGAGTGCCTGGCACTGGGCCTGATATTTAGGGGCATTCAATAAATATTTGAATATATAGTTACTGAGTTTTTTTTAATGCCTCTGGCACTGTTCTAATTCCTGGTGCACAAAGCAAATAGGTCTTGCCGGAGCTTAGAGTTTATTGGGAAGTGATATTAATCAAATATTATATACATAGTAAAAGTAATAAATTATACATATTTTACTATATAGTAAATAATCTAATTAGATAGATCCTTATATATAATTGAAGGTTTTTTTTTCATTCATTGAGTCTTTACATAATGTCTGCCAGATACTAGCCAGAAATATATTTGTTGTTTAGTTTCTAGGTTGTGTCCAACTGTTTTGCAATCCCATAGACTGTAGCCCACCAGGCTCCTCTGTCCATGGGATTTCCCTGGCAAGAATACTAGAGTGGGTTACCATTTCCTTCTCCAGGGGATCTTCCTGACCCAGGGATCAAACCCACGTGTACTGCATTGGCAGGAGGGTTCTTTACCACTGAGCCACCAGGGAAACCCACAAAAATATATATTGTTAATTTTTTTTAGGAAAATGATTTAGCTCCTTTGACATAGATACCTCTTATGTATATTATGAATTATGGACTAGTTCAGTTCAGTTCACTCAGTCATGTCCGACTCTGTGACCCCATGAATTGCAGCACGCCAGGCCTCCCTGTCCATCACCAACTCCCGAGGTTCACTCAAACTCATGTCCATCAAATTGGTGATGCCATCCAGCCATCTCATCCTCTTTCATCCCCCTCTCCTCCTGCCCCCAGTCCCTTCCAGCATCAGAGTCTTTTCCAATGAGTCAACTCTTTGCATGAGGTGGCCAAAGTACTGGAGTTTCATCTTTAGCGTCAGTCCTTCCAATGAACATCCAGGACTGATCTCCTTTAGAATGGACTGGTTGGATCTCCTTGCAGTCCAAGGGACTCTCAAGAGTCTTCTCCAACACCACAGTTCAAAAGCATCAATTCTTCGGTGCTTAGCCTTCTTCACAGTCCAACTCTCACATCCTTACATGACCACTGGAAAAACCATAGCCTTGACTAGACGGACCTTTGTTGGCAAAGTAATGGCTCTGCTTTTCAATATGCCATCTAGGTTGGTCTTAACTTTTCTTCCAAGGAGTAAGTGTCTTTTCATTTCATGGCTGCAATCACCATCTGCAGTGATTTTGGAGCCCCCCAAAATAAAGTCTGACACTGTTTCCACTGTTTCCCCATCTGTTTCCCATGAAGTGATGGGACCAGATGCCATGATCTTCGTTTTCTGAATGTTGAGCTTTAAGCCAACTTTTTCACTCTCCACTTTCACTTTCATCAAGAGGCTTTTTAGTTCCTCTTTACTTTCTGCCATAAGGGTGGTGTCATCTGCATATCTGAGGTTATTGATATTTCTCCCAGCAATCTTGATTCCAGCTTGTGTTTTTTCCAGCCCAGCATTTCTCATGATGTACTCTGCAGAGAAGTTAAATAAGCAGGGTGACAATATACAGCCTTGACATACTCCTTTTCCTATTTGGAACCAGTCTGTTGTTCCATGTCCAGTTCTAAGTGTTGCTTCCTGACCTGCATATAGGTTTCTCAAGAGGCAGGTCAGGTGGTCTGATATTCCCATCTCTTTCAGAATTCTCCACAGTTTATTGTGATCCACACAGTCAAAGGCTTTGGCATAGTCAATAAAACAAAAATAGATGTTTTTCTGGAACTTTCTTGCTTTTTCGATGATCCAGTGCATGTTGGCAATTTGATCTCTGGTTCCTCTGCCTTTTCTAAAACCAGCTTGAACATCTGGAAGTTCATAGTTCATGTACTGCTGAAGCCTGGCTTGGAGAATTTTGAGCATTACTTTACTAGCATGTGAGATGAGTGCAATTGTGCGGTAGTTTGAGCATTCTTTGGCATTGCCTTTCTTTGGGATTGGAATGAATACTGACCTTTTCCAGTCCTGTGGCCACTGCTGCGTTTTCCAAATTTGCTGGCATATTGAGTGCAGCACTTTCACAGCATCATCTTTAAGAATTTGAAATAGCGCAACTGGAATTCCATCCCCTCCACTATGCTAAACATGGGGTGATGCAGTGAAACTTTATTCAAACCTGTATCTTACACATTTTTGGTGCTCAAAAGTAAAACAAGTGATTCTGTAAAATGAGAATGTACATTTGCACAAAGACCAATTGTACTTGCATTTTAGATGAATCAGTTCATAATCCTACCATACCCAAATGGTAGATATAGAAAACAAGACAGGACTTCCCTGGTGGTCCAGTGGTTAAGAATCTACCTGTCAATGCAGGGGGCATGGGTTCGATCCCTGGTCCAGGAAGATTCCACAGTTGTGGGGCAACTAAGCCCTTCTGCCACAACTACCGAACCCGTACCTGCAATGAGAAGCCACTGCAAAGAGAGGCCCATGCACCGCAACTAGAGAGAACCTGCAACTAGAGAAAGCCTGTGTGCAGCAACAAGACCCAGAGTAGCCAAACGTAAAATAAATAAATAAACAGATGAGTAAATAAGAAAGAGAGAAAAAGGGGGATAAATAACCTTCCTAGGATTTCTCAGCTGGTTGGCTGTGCACGAGCCTTGGGTGGTCTCACTGTCAAAGACTCTGCTCTGTCCCCTGGCTAGGGCAAGGATAGGTGGAGAGAATAAAGGTAAGGGCGATGTGTGGCCTAGGACAAGTCACTTCTCTTTGGGTTTAGATTCTTTCATTCAAGGACAGGACACTGAAGGACAGTTCATTCTTTTGAAGTACAGTTGGCCAAAGGGGTCTGCAGGCCAAGAGCACGGGACTCTTGAGTGATGCTGCCTTCCCTGCTCGGCCGCTCGCCTGACAAGGAATTAACCCCTGGGGACTTCTGCTTCCTCTGACAGTACTTGTCTCTATGCAACAGAGTTGTCTCCAGGGCTTGGTGAGGTCATTGAGGAAGCAGGCAGCACAGTGGTAAGCGCTCAGTGGACATTAGCTATTGCTACTGTTTTTCTAAAACTTATTTTGTTTTGAATAAAAGTAGGCACATGGTACTTTGGAGGTTGGAAGCATAGGTCCTTCAGAACTCCTGCCTGACAGCAGACAGGTGCAGGACACAACAGACTGCACACTGCTGCTCTGTACTCTGCACTGTTAAGCAACTGGTTGCTGTGTGGTGAAACTCTCAGGCTTTCCTTAGTTTTGGCCTTTTAATTGGGGATGATGGTTGCATGGTGATTATGAGGATGAACCAAGCTCATTGAACCTGCTTTCCTCTAGCTAAGAACTGCTGATTCTGTGTGATGCTATGGACCGTAGCCCTCCAGGCTCCTCCATCCATGGGATTCTTCAGGGGAGAATACTGGAGTGGGTAAGCCGTGCCCTCCTCCAGGGGATCCTGCCAGCTCAGGGATGTAACCCGGTTCTGTCTCCTGCATTGCAGGCAGGTTCTTTACTATGAGGGCCACCTGGGAAGGCTAAGAACTGCTGAAGATTTGCATAAATCTCTCCAGGAGCTGACAGAGCTTCAGCCCACAGTTGGTTGCTTTGCCTTTCAGCCTAAGAACTGTGATTGGATGCTCTACCAGACCCAGGTCCCTGGGGAGTTGGACTGGGTTGTTCCACTTCCCTAGAGGGGCCAGAGTCAAGAGTCCAGCCTGGCTTCCACCCTGCACAGCCCCAGACTGTGTTCCCACTCAGGCTCACAGGGTAAATAGAGAGCAGACTCTCTTGGCTCCTGGGAAGAGGCTATGTGGCTGAGGAGAGGAGCTCTCTGTGAGAACATGGGCCTTGCTGTACCTGTAGCTTGATTGTAACTTTCAAATATGTAAACATTTAGTATATGGGCTTCCATTTGTACTCTTGGTTTACACCCATACATTTGGAACCTGGCTGCCTACCTCCACCCCCTTATCCCCTGCCCCCAATAAAATCTAATAGGCCTTTTAAACTTCCAGGAGGTATAACCTTAAAGTGGAAGAAGCAAAGAAGCAGCATTTCCGTTGTGAATTTAACGTGATCTCTCCCCCTCCAGCTCCTGGTACCAACTGCCTGGACAGCTGACTGCATTAGCACATATATTTTAGCATGGGGATCATATCATCTGAAACAATTCTGAGTCACCTGCTAAGCTGAGCCTCACATTTCAATATGAATATGTCCATGGGAGTGATGCTCTGCCATGCATGAATTTATTAGCGCATTAGTTATCTATTACTGTATAAAAAAATTTCCCCAAAGGAAACGGCAACCCACTCTAGTATTCTTGCCTGCAGAATTCCATGGACAGACGAGTCTGGTGGGCTACAGTCCCTGGGGTCGTACAGAGTCGGACACGACTGAGCGACTAACACAACGCAGTGACTTAAAAGAACATTTACTGGGACTCCTTCGGTGGTCCAGTGGTTAAGAGTACTCCTGCCAATACAAGGGACACGGGTTCGACCTCTAGTCTGGGAAGATTCCACATGCCATAGAGCAACTGAGCCCATGCACCACAACTACTGAGCCTGGATGCTGCAACTCCCGAAGCCCATGCCCACAGAGCTCACGCTCTGCAACCAGAGAAGCCTGTGCAGGGCAAGGAAGAACAAACCCTGTTCACTGCAACTAGAGAAAGCCTGCACCTAGCAACGAAGACCCAGCACAGTCAAAAATACATAAGTCATAAAAACAACAGAAAAGCATTTACTGTCTCATCTCATTGTCTCTTACAGGTTGCAACCGAGATGCTGGCTGGGGCTGCCGTCATCTTTAAGCTGGAATTCAGAGGGTCCCGCCTCCCATGCTCTCTCACATGGTGGTTGGGAGGATTCAATTTCCTGTGGGCTACTGAGCGGAGTCTCAGTTCCTCGCTGACCATTGGCTAGAGGACATCCTTAGTTCCTTGCTGTGTGGGTCTGTCTCCAGGGCAGCTTCTTTGATTAGTGTTGACTGAGAAAAAGGAAAACATGACCTAAAAGTTGAGAATTATGCTTTGTTTGGCAGACAAAACTGAGAACGCAAGCCCTGAAGACAACCTCTCACATAGTTCTGAGGAACCGCTCAGAAGAGGTAAGGGAGGAGCCAGGATGCAGAGGAGTTTTGCAACAGAAACCAGGTAGTCAGAACATCAAAAGATTACTGTTAATTAAAGAAAACCAGACATCTCAAGTTAATGAATTTAGCAGTTTTCTACCTATGAGAAGATGCAAGAGTCTGGGTTCACTGAATTCCTTTGATAAGCACCTTAACTGTGTAGGGCCAGTATCCTGCCTTTTTTTTTTTTTTCCCACCCTGAATCCCCTCAGGGAGCAGCACTAGCGGCAGCTGCAGGGACCGCTGGTTTGATGGCCGCAGCACCCTTTGTTTACTGATAAGGCAGGCAACAGTCTTAGTCCACTAGAGGCAGAGAGAAGAGGCCTGTGAGCCAAAGAGATGCAGTCTCTTGTAAATTGGTCTTAGCAGTGACATGCCATCACTTTAACCACATTCTATGCCTTAGAAAGAAGTCACTAGGTCCAGTCTATATCCAAGGGAGGAGATTACATAGAGTAGGAATTCTGGAAAGCAGAGCTTACTGGAAACAATAAGAGGGGGCTGCCTTTCTTAGAGTTAATTAGTTCTGACCATTCATTCATTCAGTCTAGAGTTTTCTAGGCACTGGGCTTTGGCCTTCTTCGACTCATAAACACTAAACTAGCTCATTTCAGTTAGTTAGGAATTTTTAAGGATTAGAAATTCAGATTAGTATCGCCACTTTTGTGACTTGTAAATCCCCATTCTCTCAGAAGGGAATCACATTCATCAATTCTCATTTTCATGTAATTTCAGAGAATTTCAGAAAATTCTCTTTTTGATGAAAACCAAAAATGTTTCAGATTCACTCTGTGAAGCTAAGGCATTTACTAAAGGAAAAACACAACTATATACATGACAGGCAAAGAAGGGGAGAAATTTTTAAATAAATAAGGTGATGTAGGTTGATTCACCTAACCAAATTATGGTTATTTCATTAACTCTTCAATTGAATTCCAAATCCTCATTCTATTTGCTGAGGTAAATTTGTTTAACATGAAGCCTTGACATCTTTTAAAATAATTATGCTTCTAAATGAAAGTTTAATTTTTAATCATTTGCTTTGCTAAAATAGCAGCAAATGAGAGGATAATATGACAATTTAAAGGATTTGCAATAGATCCCTTGGAGCTGAGACAGGAATTCTTCCTGAGTGCTACTGACTAGCAGAGGAATTTTAAATACGGTAATAGGACTATTTCCACACAATGTTTGCTTGTTTGATGGAAGTTAAACTGGAGAGAATTAGAAGTCAACAGAGGTGAGGGATCAGTCTCTGACCTTAATGGGCACTGCCTTTTTCTCTCCACTCTGGCAGGTCATCCCCTCCAGTGGACCTCCACATGCAAGATTCTGGGCTCCACAGTGCAAGTCCCATTATGAAAAAGAGCGAATCCCCAGCAAAACATTATGAAAACCAATTTCATCTTAGAAGGCAGGAGGCAGGTGAGACTGGGTATTTGCAAATAAAGGAGTCTATACAACTGCCGTGGCAAGTTAGTTTAACTTTTGGCTAAAGGACTTGATTGAGGGTTTATTAGCTTTTTAAATCACTGGGCAGCAATTGAATAGAAGGTCTGCCCAGTTCAGGTTAGGAATGCAAATTCATTTAAGAGATGCCTTTAACTAGAATTCCCAAACTCAAATGATTAATGAAAAACAAAGCATCTCTTAATTAGTAACTCTGTAGATGAGGGGTCTTTTGTAAGACAGTTTTGCAAAGAAGCAGATTTTTTCTCTCTCTCTCTACAATTCACAATTGTACTGATTCTCTTTACCTCCTCACATCCTCCATGGCTTCTCAAGGCAGAGGACACAAATTTCAATACCACATGTTCTTTTTTTCCCCTTGAAATAAAATGAAAAAGGGATAAAAGGGAAATGTACTTGTGTTTCCATGTTGTCAGGCTGCTTCGAGGCATTGAGCTCAGGGGTGAGGGCTCATTTTGCAATGGCCCTGACTTGTAATCTATATTTTGTTTGTTTGATTAACTGTCTCTGGTCCTTTTAAAGCCAGTAAGAGTGCAGTGACATTCACGGTAGTCAGAGTTGTTAGGAATTCATAAATGATTTTTTTTTAAAGCTTACTATCATTCTTTATTGCACAAACAATCTTATAGCACTGTTTATATAAATTAAAATGAAAGAAAAAGCAGACCTATTGGAACTTTCTTCATTTTCCAAGTTCCCTCCCAAATCTCGGTTATTTCCAGAAGTAATTTTTCACAGAATTATAGTAGTAGGCTAGATAAGGCTTTGCATTTTACTTTTAAACTTAAGGGGGTCATACACATTTTATTTTACTCTTCACAATTCAAATGTTAATGCCTGCATAATATTCCTTTGAATATAGTGAGACCCCAATTCACCTAATCACTTTTCAATTCTGAACATTTAGATAAAATAAAGCATATAGATATTAGTATATATATATTTCTATAAAGAATATTTTTATGGCATAATTTTAAAAATTCCTTTGAATTATTTTCTTGGTATAAAGTCCCCGAAGTGAGGTAAAAGAGTATGAATATTTTTACCCTTTTTGTTGTTATTGTTCAGTTGCTAAGTCATGTCCAACTCTTTGTGACCCAATGGACTGCAGCACGCCAGGCTTCTCTATCCATCACTTTGTCCCTTACTTTGCTCACACTCATATCCTTTGAATCAGTGATGCCATCCAACCATCTCATCCTCTGTCGCCCCCTTCTCCTCTTGCCCTCAATTTTTTTCAGCATCAAAGTCTTTAGCATAGCCCAAATCTGTATCCTTAATGAGTTGTATAATTTACACTGCAATTTTTGACCATATGTCAGTTTTATCAGTTAGCACGGGGACTTCTCATTCAAATCTTTTCCTTCTTGAATCATTATATCATTCTCTCTCCACAGATAAATGGAAGTCTTTGCTCTCTGGGGAAAGAAGCAACATAAGGAAAAATATTTAGGCAGCTCAGCATAGTTTAGTTTTTCATGTTCCCTCACGTTCCTTTGGGCCTCCCCCATGGCTCAGTGGTAAAGATTCTGCCTGCAGTGCAGGAACCACAGGAGATGTGGGTTTGATCCCTGGGTCAGGAAGATCCCCTGGAGGAGGGCATGGCAATGCACTCCAGTATTCTTGCCTGGGAAATTCCATGGACAGAGGAGCCTAGCAGGCTATAGTCCATAGGGCTGCAAAGAGCTGGACATGACTGAAGCGACTTAGCACGCACCCACAGACACTTTTTTTTGTCTGGCTTTAGCTGGGATGTTAGAAGTAGAGGCGGCCACAGCTGAGACTGAAGCAGGTTTCCGTGTTGCTGATCCTCAGTTACTTGTTGCCGTGTAATTCTCGTATCTTTGCTTATGCTCTTCATGTAGCCTGGAATGCTCTTTCCTTCTGTCCCCGTTTTAATGACTGTGGTAAGAAGAATTCTGAAAATGGCTCCCAAGATTTCACTGCTCTAATCCTTGGAGCTCACTGATATAATAAGGCAAAAAAATAAAATAAAACCAATAAATAATAACTGGTAGCTAATCTTCAAAGTCAAGGTCCAAATATCCCCTCCCTGAAGTTTTTCTGGATTCATATGAGGCTTCATAAATCACTTATGTCTTTATGCCCCCATTGGTCCTTTCTTATACCTCTGGTGTCCCACTTAATTAGCTCTAATATTTAGCATAGCCATTTATGCTCTTTCTTCTCATGTGAGAGCCGGGACCATGACTTATGAATATCCACATTCCATAAGTCTAAGACAGTCCCCATCATTGAGGAGGTACTCATCAAGTGAGTGAGTGAATGAACTGAAGTCATAGATACATCAGAAACAAACAGACAAAAAAAGCACTCTTAGTGTCCTTTGGTAAGCAGTTGTAAAGTCATATACTCTGGCCTACATGATCCATATCACATTTCAGCATCTCAGGTAATCTGATGAGCAAAGGCCATATATACAGGCCTTGAGCAGAAACCTTCTGGGCAGAATGAGAACAGTTTTATGAAAAACCCAGCGCTGGTTATTGAGGCAGCACACAGATGCGAGCCGGGCTCTGGAAGAATCCACCTAAATCGGATGTTCCCTTGACCTTCCCCTTCTGTCCAGCATCTATCTAGACTACACGTGAGGAAGCTCTCTGTGTGTGGAGGGGAACATCTGTCAAGCATTCTTGAATTTGCATCTCCTGCAAGCAGACTGGCCTCTGTCCTGATTTTGTTAGTGTGATTGCTGAAAATGGAGTGGTCTATTAAAAAGTAATGGTCGCCACCGCCTGACGGATCTGCTTCTTGCAACATTAGTGTCACCGTGATGTATTAGCAGAATCTCCAAAGTGGAAAGGCATGTTTCCACAAAGATTTTGTGTAAACATAAATTCACTTGTAAACGTTACTCATTTTCCTTTTATTTTTTATTTATTATCCTTTGATATTTGCCATTCATCTTTCAGCACACATGTGGCCCTCACTGGCAGGCTCTGATAAGAGACTCTGCGAAAGAGCCAGAGGATTCTCGGGATTGTCTTATGACCATGTTTAGAGTTTTCCTTCTACTTTTGGTTGCTTATAGTGGGGGAAAAGAAAAAAGAAAAAAACCTACAAGGCAGGATCAAGTAACCTCATTAGGCTAGGAAAGCTCTGAGGGGTTTCTTTTTATTAGAAAAATGTGTCTGTGTTGTGATGTGAAAACTTCCTGCCGTTGGGGAATTGGGGTAAGGGAAGTAAGAGAGATGAACAGGCAGAACACAGATTTTTAGAGCAGTGAAAATACTCTGTATGATATTATGATGATGGATATGTATCACTCTGGGCCTCCCAGGTGGCTCAGTGGTAAAGAATCTGGCTGCCAATGCAGGAGACCAAGGAGATGTGGATTCTATTCCTGGGACAGGAAGATCCCCTAGAGGAAGAAATGCCAGCCCACTCCAGTATTCTTGCCTGGAGAATCCCATGGACAGCGGAGCCTAGCAGTCTGTAGTCCATGGGGCTGCAAAGAGTTGGACATGACTGAGCGACTGAACACTCACACACAGACAGAACTACACTTTAGATCAAACATATATAACATGAACACCAAGAGGGACCCTAAGGCAAACTTGGTCTTTAGATGATTATGATGTTTCAATGTAAACATCATTCTTGGTAAAAAAAAAAAAAAAAAAAAAAAGTATCATTCTGGCACGTGATATTGATAATGGAGGAGGTACAAGGGTAGAATGTGTGGGTACAAGAGTTATAGGGGAAATATCTGAACTTTCCTCTCAATTTTGTTGTAAAACTAAAACTGCTCTTAAAAACAAAGTCTTAATAACAACAACAAAAAACAAGCCTTCTGTCTTCATCTTTCACTGAAAAACTGAATGACCGTTTCTTTTGTTGCCTCCCAACAGCTAGAAGAACCAAATCAAGAAATGAACGATTTCACCCACTAAGGCTGGACTCAACAGCCTAGATAGCTGGACTATGATGTGTTTCCAGGGATTGTGACCAAAACACTCTTTCCCTTAAGGCCATTCCATCAAGGATTTTATAACATGCACTTAGCTGGAGATAAGGTTTGTCTGCCTGGGAGAGGACGTTAGGAAGCTTGCCCAGTGCGCCAACAAGCTTGCAGGACCCAGAGTCCTAAGAGACTGGGTTGCCATCAGGAGAAGAGCCAAGGCTGGTTAGTTCAGAAGTATCAGTGACCTGGGCCTTTGAATGGAAAGAGAACACACACCAATGAGGACCCCTTCTCTATGTTTGTGGAGCCCTGTTTTCATCTAGTCCTGGATCTGTCGACGCCCATCTGTTGGCTTTGTCTGCCCGAGATCCATTCCATCTTCCGCTGGTTGCTGCTCTCTGATCTTCCCTGTGGGAAGCTGTGTTCACTGGTGTCAGATTAAGGTTTGGATGAAGGGGACTTTGGCCTTCTCAGGTGGCACTTGCAGTAAAGAACCTGTCTGCCAATGCAGGAGACATAAGAAACACGGGCTCAATCCCTGTATTGGAAAGATCCCTGGAGGAGGGCATGGCAAACCACTCCAGTATTCTTGCCTGGGAAACCCCATGGACAGAGGAGCCTGGTGGGCTACAGTCCATAGACTTACAAAGAATCAGATAAGACTGAAGCGATTTAGCACATACGTGCAAAGTTGACTTCACTTCTGACCTCAGGGCTGGGCATGTGACCCAGACATGGTAAGGAAAGCAGTACACTCTTCCAGGCTAGTATAGAGATGGGTGTACGACCCAGTCAGTAGACATTCAATTACTATATTTTGGATGGGTTAAGAATTCAGCCTTCTATATGTGGAGGACTTTCTTGGTTGCATCATGTAAAAAGCTCCTTAGCAACAATATTTAATTATGCTTAATACCTGTCTCTTTTTGTTGTTGTTTTCAATATTAGAGAATTTGTAATGCAGTTGAATTAACACACACAGTACTGGAGCAGCCTTAGGGGTTAAAGATAGTTAAACCAGCTGGGAGAAGAATTCATTGTCTAGCTTAATATTCAGAGATATGTGAAAGCAGGGGACTTTTGGTGGTTGAGCATTCTAAGATAAATGAACCTTGTAAGAAATGAGACTTGCAGACTGGTGTCCACTGGATTGCTTCAGCCAAATCTGGTTAGCCGTAAACATCATTAGCTTAAAATGTTTTCTCTTACCCCTGTTGTCTGTGATAAGATGAGCCTCCTAAAAGGGAAAGTGCTGTTCTTTCACATTTGAACTCCTTCTGGGGGTGTTAAAGCTATCTGAAATCAGGCTTCCTGCAAGCTACATTAAGCTTGTGTTCCTCCAGGCCAGAAGGGAAATTGGAATGTTTCTCCCAACTTTAGAGGTTCCAAAGGCAATGCAGCTTTCTTCCTAAAATCAAGGTTTTAATAACAAAGAATAAGATCTATATCAGTCAGCTTGTATGCTGGTTTAAAGGCAATCTTTCCTCTCCCCACTTCCCTCCTCACCAAATGCATTATGTTCTTGATGTCCAAGATCAAGATTTGCAAAATTTAGATATTAAACTATGAATCTGGTGTTGTGTATAGAGATGACACTTTTTGCAGTGAGTTCTTTGGTGGTTTTCTCAAATCATTCTTTAAACTGTCACTTTATGGACTAGCTCAAGTTTCTTTAAGCAATGACATTATTTTAAAAATTAAAAAGAGGGACTTCCCTGGTGGTCCAGTGGTTAAGACTGAGCCTGCCAATGCAGGGGGTGAGAGTTCAATCCCTGGTCAGGGAGCTGGGATCCCACATGCCTCACAGCCAAAGGACCAGGACATAAAACAAGCGATACTATGACAAATTCAATAAAAACTTAAGAAATGATCCACATCAAAAAATATCTTTAAAAAAATTAAAAAGAAAAATAGTGATGATGGAAACTGTTCTAGATTTAAAGACCAGATTTTAGTAAAGAAATGGTTAGTTGGACCTTAGGCAGATCCCTAAGTTCAATAAATAACTGCAAAAGTACATTTTGGGAATCAATAGGGGAAATTTGAATATGGTCTAAATAAATATCAGATGATATTAAGAAATTATAGATAATTTTGTTACATGTGAAAATGGTTTTGTGGTTTTGTGAAAGTGAAAGTATTAGTTGCTCAGTGGTGTTCAACTCTTTGAGCCTACCAGGCTCCTATGTCTATGGAATTCTCCAGGCAAGAATACTAGAGTGGGTAGCCATTCCCTTCTCCAGGGGATCTTCCTGATCCAGGGATCAAACTCAGGTCTCCTGCACTGCAGGCAGATTCTTTACCATCTGAGTTAAGACGTCTATTTTTTAGAAGTGCTTGCTAAAGAATTTAGGGATGAAATGTCACAATTAATAATTTATTTTTAAAATGATGAAGCAAAGATATTTGTTCAATCTAGGTTATGGTTACACAAGGTTCACTAAATAATTCTCTATTTTTTAATGCATGTTTGAAATATAATTCAAAGGCTTTTTTGAAGGACAAATAACTTGTCAGCAGATTCCTTTCCTACATCTATTTTAAGAAACCAATATGGGCACCATCTCTGATGGAAACTATAGAGGAAACTCCAAATATAAGTTAGGTAGATTTAAATGAGCTTTAAAATATATTCTCTGCTGTTGGAATATAAAATTATGCAGCATTTATAAGTAAAAGTTCATGCAGCTCTCTTAATTCACCCATATTCTGTGGGTGGGTGGGGATAAATGAATAATAAAAGCTTTGCCTGTTGAAGGAAAAAAAATTTCAACTCATAAATTGAGTTCCATGAAAATTATTTAAAGTACTTGTAAGTATAATAGGTTCAGCAGAAATAGTTCTCATTTGCATGATAACATTTCCTATAAACGTACAGAAAGTAATGTATAGTCATTGTAAAAAACACAGATAATCCATAAGAGAAAAATCTCCCACAGCTTCACTGCCTGTTATTAATATGTTGATATACTTCTATCTAGTTCATTTTCTGAGCATGGGTATGTACCTATCTGCTTCTTCCCTCCCATCCTTCCTGCTCTCTTGCTGATCTCTTTCTCACTCTTTTCCTCCCTTTCTCCCAAACCACCATTAGACAGGGAAATAATAAAACCAGAAACAAGAAAAGTGGCTTCATCCAAGTGTGGATTCTACTCTAAAGCGCTTGACTCTGTGATAGAAGGTCATCTTTACTTTAGTAGCTTACGGTATTTTTAAAATAAGTTTTTAAGGAATCTCATATACATGGGCGCTCAGTCACTCAGTCGTGTCCAACTCTTTGTGACCCCATGGGCTGTTTAGTCTTTCAGGCTCCTCTGTTCATGGGATTTCCCAGGCAAGAATACTGGAGTGGATTGCCATTTCCTTCTCCAGAGGATCTTTCTGACCCAGGGATCAAAACCTCGTCTCCTGGGTCTCCTGCACTGCAGGTAGATTCTTTACTGTTGAGCCATTGGGGAAGCCCATATATATATAGGTGATTAGCCCTTGGGGTCACACAGAGTCGGACACGACTGAAGTGACTAAGCAGCAGCAGCAGCAGCAGCAGCAGCAGCAGCAGCCCTTTATCTGAGAGATGAACTGGAAATACTTCCCTCCACCAGTTGTCATTTTTAAGTGTTCCACAACTTTATTATTGCAATTGATCGTATTTATGAAGATTTCATAAAGTTATAAATAGTTACAATACAAAAAGGCAGTTATGAACAATGCAACATAGTCCATCAGCATCTCTTGATAATAACAGTATCATTGCTGGGCAACAATATTACACAGAAAAATCTAATAACTATATATTGTTTTAAAAAAATAGAGGCATACTTTACACACAATAAAATGCATAGATTTTAAGCACTCAGTTTTATGAGTTTTAGCAACAGTATTCACCTATGCAAACACCACTCAAAACAAAAGTATAGATCATTTGCATCATCCCAGAAAATGTCTTTTTAGACAATTACCCAATGCCTCCTGGCTGGGCAAGCATTTTCTGATAGATTAGTTTTTGTTTTTTCCTTATTTTGGAATCATTATAGTGTACACTGGTTTGTATATTATTCAAGCATAATGCTTTTGAGGTTCATTCATGTTGTCGGTTGCATATATTAGTAATTCATTTTTAGTGCTGAGTAGCATTCCAGTATACGAATGTACTGCTTTTTATATTTTTATTGGAGTATAGTTGATTTACAATATTATGTTAGTTTCAGCAGTACAGCAAAGTGAATCCATTTTACATATATATATATTTCATTTCAGTTGAGGGGGAAAATGTTCAATGTTGTCAAATTAATGTTAATTATTCAAGTTCGTTAGAGATTAGGTCTCATGCTCCTTAACTTCAAACATTAAATATATGATTTGTAAAAATCTACTACAGAAAAAATGACCATGTTTATTTGACCACTTAGAATATTTGATGAATTAGGGTATTACCTGATAAGGGACCCACTCCTCACCAGTCCATGCAACTGGAAATATGTAGATGCAGTCATCCAGTGAAGGGACGTCTATACTCTCTAGGGGCTTTCCAGTGGGCCCAGTGGTAAAGAATCTGCCTGCCAAGCAGGAGACGCAGGAGACACTGATTTGATCCCTGGGTCGAGAAGATTCCCCTGGAGAAGGAAATACCAACCAACTCCAGTATTCTTGCAAGGGAAATGTCACAGACAGAGGAGCCTGGTGGGCTACAGTCCACGGGATTGCAAAGCGTCATGACTTAGCGACTAAACCACCTCCACCTACACTCCCTAAATGAGCTGAGGATGCAGAGTCCTCTATTCTCAACAGGAAGTTATGCTCAGTGCTTCCTGCCAACTCTAGTCTGTGGTGAGAGTGAGAGAGCAGAGAACCATTGACAAAGAGTACTTAAGACAGTGGCTACTCTCATCCACACTTACATTTGCCTTTGGAATGTATGTGTGTTTAAACAGATCGAGTATTGACTTGGCCAAAAAGTTCATTTGGGTTACGAAAAACAAACAAACAAACAAACATTTGGGCCAACCCAGTGAGTGAAAGTCGCTCAGTCATGTCCGACTCTCTGCGACTCTCATTCCAGGCCAGAATACTGGAGTGGGTAGCCTTTCCCTTCTCCATGGGGACCTTCCCAACCCAGGGATTGAAGCCAGGTCTCCTGCATTGCAGGCAGATTCTTTCTCAGCTGAGCCACAAGGGAAGCCCCAAAGTGAAAGTCACTCTGTTGTGTCTGACTATCTGTGACCCCATGGACTATTTTGGCCAACCCAATATGAACCTTGGAGAAGGAAATGGCAACCCACTCCATTATTCTTGCCAGGAGAATTCCGTGGACAGAAAAGCTTGACGGGCTTCAGTCCACGGGGTTGCGAAGAATAGGACATGACTGAGCCCACACACAATATGAACCTAAGTGATTTTTATCCTATTTAAAAGTTAGTTTATTTTCCAAAGTGTACCTTATTGAACACTGTGAGAGGTTACTGACTGGCATTGGGGGAAGCTGACCTGGGATGAGAAACTGAGGGTGGATCATCCAAAAATTGGCTTCAGGCAGAGAGTTTCCTGTATTTGAAACCTGATTATTTCATGCAAAATTTTAAATAATATATTTAATATATAACGTAGCAGAAAACCGTTTACTTTTTAATTACTGTTACTCAGAGTTTATATACCTTTTATCTCCCAAACACAGTCATGAAAATAAATGTTTCAACATGTGAGAGATATTTACACAACTGCAATTCAACATTTTAAAAAACCGTTGTCATCAGTGAAAACAGCTGAATGAGGGGAAAGCCACAAAGGAACTCGCTGTAAGAGCATTGGGGGCCATTCTCTGGCCATACTGCCATCTGGTCCTGCCGATGTGGTCATTTTCTCAACTCAGAAAACATGTATCAGTTCCTCCTGATTTGATATCCGTTCCAGCTCTGAGGAGTGACCTCCCTCCCACCTGCCCCCACCAGACGCTCATTTATTAGCACTGATGGATCTTCCTTTCCTACCAGATCATGATTTTGAACAATGGGGTGAGACTTCCCTAGTGGTCCAGTGGGCTAAGACTTCATGCTCCCAATGCAGGAGGCTGGTGTTTGACCCCTAGTCAGGGAACTAGATCCCACATGCAGCAACTAAGAGTTCTCAAGCTGCAACTAAAAAAGGATCCTGTGTGCTGCCATGAAGACCCAGCTGAAAAAAAGAAAGGTGATGACACGCATATCATCTTTTTGGAACATCTGTGTTGCTCAGGTGCTGCCTATGCGAATACTTCCAGACATACTCCACTCACTTTCTACACTCTCCTTACTCATTCTTCTACTCTCAGGCTTTCTGTAAGGATTCAAACTGTACCAAAGTGCTGAAAGTAGAAAGCGGAATGTTTCCGTTCAACTTCCCAATCCTGTCTTCTAGAGGGAACGAGCGTTGACAGTGTAGCATATGACTCTCCAGTTTGTTCCATGCGTACACACTCAGAAGGTATCCAGTATGATATGGCCTTACCTACACTCACACTTAGGGGGCTTCCCCGATGGCTTAGCAGTAAAGACTCCACCTGCAATACAAGAGCCCTAATAGACTCGGGTTCCATCCCTGGGTTGGGAAGATCCCCTGGAGGAGGGCATGGCAACCCACTCCAGTATTCTTGCCTGGAGACTCCCCATAGACAGAGGAGCCTGGCACGCTACAGCCCATGGGGTTGCAGAGTTGAATGCGACTGAAGTGACTTAGCATGCATGCATACTTACACCTCTACCTTACAGCCACATATTTTTAAAAACCAGAAATTGGTTTATACTGCACATGTTGTTCTACAACCTGTTGGTTTTTTCCACTTAACACTTTCACTTGTTATGGACCACTTGCCATGTGGGCATGGCAGTACATGGAAGTCAGATTTTACCCTTTCTAATGGCTTTATGAAATTCCATTATGTGATGAACTGTGATTAATTTAACCAGTTCTCTTTGATGGACACTTAGAAACCTTGTTTTTAAGATATTCACAAAGAAATGGATTCAGTCCTGGAAGGACCTTGTCCTACCTCTCTAACCCCCAGAAGGCGGCACTGCCCTCTCCGAAAATAGGCAACTTTAGATTCAGATAATTAGAAGGTGTGCTATGTATGAACACTTTCTGCTCTTTCTCCACTTGGCTTGATGTTTTTTAAATGTAAAACAAAACCAGAATAGTAGGCTTGGCATATGTTGCAGCTGTTCATTTAAGGGCTCTTCATTGCACACAAGCATTCTTTTGCCTTGAGAATGGTTGCCGAGAAGCTGTGTCACTGAGTGTGTGAGTGTGGGTGTGAGGCCACTGTTTGCCAAGGACCAAGTCAGAGCTGCTTAGAATCCCTTCAGCTGAGCGCCAGACCTGCTTTGCCTTAGGACAGATTCTTTTGCAGACCAGATAACTGCGATGTGATGAGTGCTGCACTCACATGCACACATATGCACAGTCACACACACACACAAAGCATCACGTCTATACACTCGCATACACAATCACTTCCACATGCAGGCACTCACAGACTCACATACACAGGCTTGCACACCCACCCACTCACACAGACATACATTCATATCGAGATATTCTGCACATATATACATACATGTGCCAGTGTGTATATGTGTATAATATACAAGTGTATATGTGTATATATATGGTCACAATGTATATATATGTATATATGTGCAGAGTGTCTCGATACAAGTATATAATTATATATGTTTATAATATATACAATGAACACACACATACACATAGAGAATCACTTATTCAATAAAATGTTGTGGGATAACAGAGCATTGCAAATCAACTATACTTCAATTAAAAAAAACAAACAAACCACTGAATCATTTAAATAAACATTTGCCCTGCTTTCCGTGAACAACAAGTTGAGGTTCTCAGCATGCCAGGGCTTGGGGTTGAGGATGGGCACAGGAGGGCTGGGGGAATCCTACTATGCTGTTGAGGGGAGGCAATAGCCACCATGGAGAACAGTATGGAAGTTTCTTAAAAAATGAAAAATACAGCTACCACAGGAGCTGAGAATCCTATTCCCGGGCGTATACCCAGAGAAAATGATCCTTCACAGAGACATACAAACTCCAAGGGTTGTTGCAGCACTCTTCACAATGGCCAAGGCATGGAAATGACCAAAATTTCCATCGACAGATAAATGGAGAAAGAAATGTGCTACATATACTCAATGCACTATTACTCAGCCAGAAAACAGAATAAAGTCATGCCATTTGTAGAAAAATGAATGGACTAGGAGATGATCACACTAAGTCCAGTAAGTCAGACAGAGAAGAACAAATGTCCTTGATATCACTTATAGACGGGATTGAAAAACTGATACAGATGAGCTACTGTACAAAACAAAAACAGGCTCACAAACTTAGAAAAGAAACTTAAACTTACTGAAGCGGGAAACTCGGTCCCCACCCGAGTAGGAGGGGAACAACCACCTCTAACGTGTATGGGCCAGAACTTCGCCAGGTTTGGGTAAGCTGCTCCATGGCCAGCTGGTCCTTCCAGGTCCTTCCTCTGGGATAGTCCTTGCCATTGGCCAACGACAACCTTCTCAGAGTTGGGGACAGATCTTAGAGAGGAGACGTTTATCACAAAGTACCCACATACACACCCATTGCCTTCTCCTATGCTGGGAATACAAGAGCTCTTTTCAATTCAGAGGAAGGGTTAGAAATGTTTTAAAGGGTCATCTAGTTTGGTGGGATTCACCAGAAGCTGGCTTAATGCTTGCTCTACGCAAGGAGGTTTGGCACAGTGAACCCAACACTGTCTTTGGGGCTATCTTTTTCAAGGGCTGCGTTTCAGACATCTTCAGAATATATCTTCTAAGAGTGGAATACTTCTGGCTCACAGTGGTCTCCTTGGGACATGTCTACACCCTGAACACCATTGTGAAGCTGGAAATAATGTCACCAGTGTACAGTAAATAGAATTTTGAAGATGACAAGTACATTTCTTTCCTCTAATAGCTTAAAAAACAGCATTCAGGAAGGCATTCTCATAGTGTTTTTAAACTTTCGAGTGGTCTTCCTGTCTCTTTTCTTCCTCCAACCAGTATCCTCCCACAGAGATGTGACCGAGCACTCTTCTCCCCAGAGAAACAAAGATTTCCCTGATGGCAAATCTTGTGCTTTTTCAAAGGCTCTGTCTTGGGTGAGGTGGATGCAAGAGCTTGAGGAAGAAGGAAACAGGGAGAAAGGAATTTCAAGGTGACACATGTTCTTGTCATATAGTTGATGTATATTGAGCCCCCATGACATCAAAGTCCTTGCTGAAATCATTATAATATTAATGATAAAGATGGCCATGTCCCATCCCATGGGGCAGACACTGTATAAACAAATAAATCACTCCATCATTAGTGATAAATGCTAGGAAGAAAACTGAAGCAAGGTAAGAGCAGAGAGGTGTATGAGTGTGTGTGGATGGGGACATGTGTGTGGATGGGTGTGTCTATGTGTGTGCATTTCTCCTTTATAGGGGTGGGGGAATCAGGGAAATATTTCCCCAGAAAAGGGACATTTAAGCAGAGACCTGAAGAGAGTGAGAAACCGTCATCAAGGCAGTGAAAGTTGCTCAGTCGTGTCCAACTCTTTGTGACCCCATGAACTATATAGTCCATCCATGAAATTCTCCAGACCAGCATACTGGAGTGGGTAGCCTTTCCCTTCTCCAGGGGATCTTCCCAACCCAGGGATCGAACCCAGGTCTCCCACAGTGCAGGAGGATTCTTCACCAGCTGAGCCAGGAGGGAAGCTCATCCAGGCAGAGGTCACAGCATAGGCAAAGGCCCAAGATGGAAAGTAACCCCAAGGAGACAGGCTAGAGCACAGTGAGCAATGGGGACAGAGATGAAAGTGAGACTGAGAGAGGAGGGCAGCAGTCAGGGCCTTGGGTGCCTTGGCAAGCAACCTGCGTTTTAATTAAAAACAGAAACCACTGGAGGATTTTGAGCAGGGGAGTGACTATGGTTTGATTTTTGTTTTTGAAAAGATGGCTCTGGCTACCATGGGAAAAAGGAGTGTATTTGAGAGGGGTGCAGGGAACTGATGTCTTTATGGAGGATGGGGAGAGCAGGGGTGGGCTGGGCAGTGTGGCGGCGATGGAGAGGTGGGTTCTGTGTGAGTGTATATGTGTGCATGGTGTTGGTGAAGCAGGAAACTTTGGCACTCTGAGTAAGAGTAAGGCACACTTTTTTGGTAAGCCAGGAGAATAGCCCAGGTGTGGAAATCTTGGTGTATGTGCAGAGTGGAGGCAGTAATGAACATTTGTTGAATTCTTAGCTGCATTGTCCCGCTGCATCTTTATGTCTGTGTGAGGTCTGCTCTCTGGTGCTATTGTTATCCATCTTTTGTGGCTGAAAAATCATGGCTCAGAGAGGTTGGGTAACTTGCCCAGTTCTCACTGCTTATGTGAGGGTGAGCCACGACTTGAACATAGGTTTGTTTGAACCCAAAGTTCATAACGCCATCAGGCTCTACACTACACTTCATGTATAAGAAACTGCATGCTTGCCAGTGGTGGCCACCAGCATCAGCATCAGAATCCTCTGAAGGGCTTATTAGAATCAAAGATCCTCCTCTCCCTACTGACCCAACTTGAACCTACTGAATCGCAACCTCTGAGGGTTTGAGAACCACCTCTGTAGGGCATCACGGACTCTAAGTGTCTCTCACATTCCATCCCAACAACGACTTCCTCCACCCCAGCCCTGGCCCCAGTGTCTAAACTGTTTTAAGAGCTATTAACGTTTGTCTTCTTACTGCTTTGAATAAGTAATACATCCACAAGGCTCAAAAATCAAAATGGCTTAAAGTGATAAACATTGTGAAATGTCACTCTGAATCCTGTGCCCATCTACTCTGTCCCTAATTTCCAACAGGAAGTAACTAATAGTAGTTTCTTGTGTATCTTCCATTGTTTTCTTAAGCAAATAAAAATATGTATTCTTATTTTCCCTCTTTCTTACAGAAAGGCAATGTCATACATATTGTTAGGTACCTTGCTTTTTCTTTCTTTCCTTGCTTTTTATAAAACATTTAATATACTCAAGATCTTTTCACATTTACATGTAGAAAGCATTCTCATTTTTGAAACTGCATAATATTCTACTGTGTGGGTGCACCAGTTTCTTTAACCAAATATGTACTGATAGCCAGTTGGGTTGGTTCCAGATTTCTGCTCTTAGAGATAATGTGGTGATGAATAACTTCATATGAACATCATTTAGCAATTGTAAGATAAATTTCCAGAAGAGGGACTGCTGGGTCAAAGGTTAAAGCACTTGTCATTTTGCTTCTTCAGGGTGAACCATTTTGTATCCCCACCAGCAACATCATAGCCTTTCACTGGTGTTTCTAATATAGAGTAGTAGATCTTTACCTCCTTTTACCATTCTGATATGAAATTCTGAGACAATATAACCTACTCAAGGTCAGAATTAAAACAAAAAAACATTGGTCTTCCCTGGTGGTCCAGTAGTTGAGCACACCTGCAAATGCAGGGGACACAGGTTCGATCCCCAATTGGGGAAGATCCCATGTGCTGTGGGGCAACTGAGCCTGTCTGCCACAGCTACTGAGCATGTGTTCTGGAGCTCATGAGCTGCCACAGCTGAAGCCGGCGTGCCCTAGCGCTCATGCTCTGCAACGAGAAGCCACCGCAATGAGAAGCCTGTGCACTGCAACTAAAGAGGAGCCCCCACTTGCTGCAACTACAGAAAGCCAGCTCACAGCAATGAAGACCCCGCAGAATCAGAAATACATAAAATTATTTTTTAAAAAACAAAAAACACCTATATGATGCTTCATCTTGTAGTATCAAAGATAAATAAAATAAAAGTATTTATAATAAAATAAGAAGCATTTCACTATGAGTGCTCATGGACTTGCCCCTATATGCACAGGCTGATTAGGAATTCCACACCCCATGTGTAGACTGACACAGAGGGGCTCTACTGGTGACCTGGGACCCTGAGCACAGCTACAGTTGGAGAAGTGCTTTTCCAAAATGCTAAAACACAAACAATTAACCAAAGCCCTCTTGCTAAGATTCTGAACAAAATAGAAGACAATGTTCTTTTTATTTATACTACAGTTGCATTCCTGGAAAATTCACTGTTTTTTAAAACCATGTAAAAACTCCTTTATATTTACTTATTAAATAAATAAGTTCTAGAATCAGGTGATTATAAGCAAATTTTTGTCCTACCTGAATGTCCAGTGGGTCTTTTGAGAGTCCAGTGGGACACGGAATAATTCCTCCTCTTGTGGGACTGTCCTGTTCCCATCCAAGAAATGCCAGTAGGATTCCAAGTCACTGTGACAAATAGAGAGAGTTCCAACCATTCAATAGGCCCTCTCTGGCTCTGAGAACAGCTGCTTTGGGGTCTCCTCTGGAATCCATTCCTTAGACCAGGACTGGGTGAGCATTTCTAAAACTTGCACCTCTTGCATTTCATCATGTTCCACTTCTGCTTAAACCCTCCTTAAACAGAGTCTGCAGGTCTGTCAATGAAATGTTTATTGGCTGGATTCAAAGCTTCATGGAGAGTTGGGTGTGGAAGTATAGGCTTTTGGGCGAAAATGACAAGTAGGACCTGATGCCTGGGGCTGCACTTGGCGTATCTGAAGCCTTTCTTGGTCCCTTGTCCTGATGTGGCTGCACAAACCCTCTGCTTTGGTTTGGAGACCCTCCTTTAAGTGGCTGTGTGTCTTCGAACACTTGGCTAAACCTTTCTGGGCCTCTTCTGTTAAATCAGAGTATGGGACTAGACAGCTGGCATTAATTTTTGTGTTTCTGGAAAGGATGATAAGAGTTTGAAACCGACAGGACTTCAAATTTATGACACTTTGAGCTCCAATTCTTATCAATATCAGATAGTTTAAATATTGTTTTTTGAGAGAGAGTAGGAAGTGTTTTGGAGAAGGCAATGGCAACCCACTCCAGTGCTCTTGCCTGGAAAATCCCATGGATGGAGGAGCCTGGTAGGCTGCAGTCCATGGGGTTGCTAAGAGTGGGACACGGCTGAGCGACTTCACTTTCACTTTTCACTTTTCTGCATTGGAGAAGGAAATGGCAACCCACTCCAGTGTTCTTGACTGGAGAATCCCAAGGACAGGGGAGCCTGGTGGGCTGCCATCTATGGGGTCGCACAGAGTCAGACACGACTGAAGCGACTTAGCAGGAAGCGTTTAGTGGGATCTATTTTAAATGCATTGGATGCAATGCTCTGTTTAAGATGATCCGTGTGTAAGTTATAAATGCTTAAGATGCTATGACTGTGCCAGGGTTCCTCTCCTGGTTCATCTCTAGCTGCCCTGAAATGGCTGCAACGTTCACCTGCATACGGTGGGCTTTCATCATAAATTGTTGTCATGACTCTGGTGCCCCAGTGGTCCTCAATGTAGTCCAGCAGTCTAGCGGTTGTTTGACTAAGCTGTATTATTTTAGGGTGCCTCAGTTTTCTCCCAAGTTAATAGGATAGCAATAATATGGACATTTCAGGTACTTTTTCTTCATGCATACTATAGTTGACCTCTTGTCAAACTATATAATTATGCATTTATCATTATGGCTTTTGGAGTAAAGCCTTTTTTCTTTGATAGCGTATAAAATCCTCGAGGGGAGGTCCCTGGTACACCCGACGGTCCTATCACAGATGCTTGGCAGTAATTCACTGGATGAATGAGGGAATGCCTGAAGGCCACTATCAGATAGATATTAGACGGGCAGTGGATTGTAGGCTTACAAATAAGGGCTAGTATGCTTTCACTCACACACTTACTCATTTAGAAAGAAGGCGCCTGGGATATGACAGGAAAATTATTTTTCTCCCGCCCCCAGTGTGAGCGGCAAAGCCATCCGGACCCTTTCCCTGGGGTCAGGCCGCGCTCATCTCGGTTTGGAACTGCTAGCACACTTCCATAGATCGGAGGTGTGCACAGAAGCGGAGAATTCATTATAACCGGTTAGTCATCCGTGGAGATTGTAGACGCTGCCCGTGGGCGGGAAGCACCTGGCGCTTCCCGGGTGGGGCCTGTTCCCTGAGCTGCTCCCCGAGCTGGGGGCACGACCCGCCCACGAGAGCCGGGGCTCCTCCGCACTCGGCAGAGACACCAAAGGCCCCTGCGCGGTCCTTCTCCCCGCGCAGCCAACTGTGAGATCCCGACCCACGTCTGCCGGGGTAACTTTTGGCGGGGGTGCTGGGCAGGAGAGCCCGCCTGGCTTCTCGCCCGACACCACCAGGCGGAAGCTGGAGCCCACCCTCGCTCTCTCCCCAGAGAGCTGAGGGCGGTGAGGCTGAAGGCGGGTGGCGGGGAAGAGAGCCCAAAGCCCTGTAGGGGGAGTCCCGCAAGCCCGGCGAACCCAGGCGGCGGACGCCCCGGGAGACCCCGCGGTATCAGGAGCGCGCGGCTTGCCTGGGGTCAGTCGAGTTGCGCTCGGCGAGTCAAGGATGACTCAGCCGGCTCGGGTCGGTCTTGACTGCCGGTCGGCGCGAGGGCTCCACAAAGTTCCCAGTCACACACCCAGACCTCTCCCCGGGGCCGGGGCTCCGAGAGACGGGCCCCGGGCTGGGGGCGGCGGCGGGAGAGGCCGCGGGGAAGCCCGGTTCCTCAGGCGCCCAGGGCTTCCCCGACTTCCTGCCTCCGCCCGCGCGACCGCGCCTTCCACCCAGCGGGTGGGGGTCCGAGTGGGGAGACGGTGAATCCCCGAGCCTCGGAGGACTCCCTCTTTCCCGAAATCCAGGGAGTCCGCCGGTCAGGATGCACCCGGAGCCGCAGTGCCGCCCCTCCCCGCCCCGCCGGCCGCTGCAGTCGCGCGGACCCCGGGCCTCCGCGGGTCAGAGCGCGAGCTGCTCGGCAGCCCGGCCCGGGTTCGGGCGCGCCAAGCCGACCCCGCCGCGGCCCGAAACCCGGAGCCCCGCGCTCGTGAGCCCGCGCCGCGCCGGCAGCGCCGCCCTCCGCGCCTTCCCTGGTCGGCGCCGCGACCGGAGGAGCGGCTGCAGGCGGCCACGCAGCAGTGCCCGCGCCTGACCGCCGAGCCCCGCTGCATCCCCCCGCACTCCACCCTGCGCGACCCAGTACTCCGCCGCGAGCCCGGCCCCTTCTTCAGACTTTGGCCTCTTCCTCGCACCCCTTGCCCGCCGGAAAACTGCGCGGCGGGGCCGGGGGTCGCGCCACCTCCGCGCTCCTCAGCACCCCGTGACCCAGCCAGGGGGCCCTGGCCTCCAGCCTGCCCGCGCCCCCCGCCCCGTCTCCAACCAGCTCGGGGCGCGGGGTCACTGGGTCCGGCCGGGGGTCAGCCCGAGAGTGGCGCCCGCGGCGGCGGACTGCGGAGTTGTAAAGAACTCGGCGGCCGCAGTGGGCCGGGCGGGGCCGGGCGCGCTCCGCCGCGGCCAAGGACACGCGAGTTTGCAAGTCCCCGCCCGCGCGGCGCCTCCCGCCCTCCCGCCGAGGCCCGCCGGACTCCCGGGGCCGCCGAGGCGGGGCCCGGCGGCCGCCGCTGCGAGAGGCGCGTCTCCCTGCCTCCGCCCCCGCCTGCCTCCCTCTCCACCTCTCCCCGCTCCCTCCTCCTCTCCGCCCTCCGCCGCCCCCCCCCCGCCCCGCTCCTTTTTCTGCTCCCCAAGTGCGCTCTGCGCGCGAGAGGCAGGCGGGGCGGCGCGGAGCAGGCAGCCCAGCGCGCTCGCCCACCGCCCGCTCGGCGCAGCTCCCCACGGCCGCTTCTGTCGCTGCCGCCGGCGCGTCGGAGGGAGCCCAGCATGGCCGGACTGGGCTGGCAGCGCCGCGCGTCCCGGGGGCCCTGGGCGCTCCTGACCGCCGCGCTTCTCTACGCCGCGCTGGGGGACGTGGTGCGCTCGGAGCAGCAGATCCCTCTCTCCGTGTAAGTGCGGGGTCCTGCGCCGCCCCGGGAGGGGATTCCGGCCGCCCGCGACCCGCTGTACCCAAGTTCGGGCTCCTGCAGGTGCGGCCGGACGGGACCTGCCGCGGGTCGTCGGCCTTGTCTCTCGCACCTGCTGGCCCGCACCCGCGTGGGGCGGCCAGGCTAGGGTGGGAGTACCTCGCCCGCTCCCCGGACTGGCGAGTGAGACCAGGAGAGGCTCACCGCCAGTGACAGCACGAACTTTGAAGCCTGTTTACCGCATCCAACTTCCATGGGCCGTTTATTTACCGGGCTCTTTGCTATCTTGCCGTCTCACTTCTTTGGGGGGCGGGGGAGGGTGGGTGAATTTCTTCTGACTAATCTTTGCCAGGTGATGCCCAGTTTGGGTGGTCAAGTTCTCAGGCAATGATTCAAATACAATTTAGAGATCTTTCCAGAGAGCCTGGGGGCACTCTGCGCATTTTGAACTATGTGACCCCCTCCTCGAGCCCCCTCCCGCGGTGCGCTCTGCAGTTTGGTGCTGGCAGTTTCTACCAAGGCGCTTTTTCTTTTTTCTTTTTTTCTCCTCCAGTGTTATACCTCCCGGCTCCTTCAGCCACAGCCCCCGTGTGTGCGTGTGCGTGCGTGTTGACTGTGACACGGTGTTACATTTGTTCCTGTGCCCTTTCTCCCTATAGGGTGAAGCTCTGGGCCTCTGCTTTTGGTGGAGAGATAAAATCTATTGCCGCGAAGTACTCCGGCTCCCAGCTTCTGCAAAAGGTAAGGTTTCTGTGGTGGCAGGAAGCGATGATTTTTTCCAGCACAGAAAATGGAGGCAGATTTAGTTTTCCAAACAAACGTGAACCCAGAGCAGCATCAGTTATGAGATGTCTCTGATCCTCCGGTTTCCTGGCAATGTACTGTGCCGGTGACTTCTCCCTACCAACCGGTTATTTTTAGATGACACTCGATTCTAAACACAAAGAAAAGCAGGATACTCAGTGGCACTGTCCTGGCCGAGGCTCGGAAACTGAGTGTTTTTTGCATGGCTCTCCTCTCAGTGTCGGTATTGCTGTTTCAGTGTGAGAGCAGATGCTCCCCTGGCCAAAAAATGCTAACTTCATGCAAGGGGCAGCCTCAGTGCCTATGTTATGATGGCTTTCACCTTGCCCACGCTGCAGGCTGGGGTTCAGTGTATCAGGGAAAGACGCTGCACTATTGTTTGTCATCCCTGCAGTTGTACAATCCCATTATTCCCCAATCATCTAGACCCAGGGCTAGCATGCATTACATCATTACAGATAAGGAGAATGAATGTGGTTATCTTTCCACTCAGCTGCACTGCTGGGTAATAACCTATGAGAGTAGTCCACAAACTTAAGACATTGGTCCGCGTCCATATATTCTGGAGAGTAATGAGAATGGAGAATTGATTATTAGGCTTTTATCAGAAGCTGCATCAATTTTAATTCAAACAGGCAACATTATGCTTAAAATTACACTGTGAGATATATAGTCCTTTGCACTCCCCTCCAAGGGGAAAAAAAGCGGGGCGAGGGGAAGTAGGCTGGGGAGGAGAGATTAGAGGGGATAAAAAGGAATGTCAAGTTAACAAATCAATAGGGTTAATCCAAGAATTCGCTCAAAGATAGAAAATAAAATTGGCCTTTAGGGGTAATTCTCTGAAAATGGGTACAAACAGCTTAAATTGTTAAGTTAACTTTTAAGCATTTAAAGCTGTGCTTTTTGGGCCAATGTAACATATGTGTCATGCATGCTGCCTGGTAACCAAGTACGTATTTTATTTATGGCATTCTGCTTTAGAGAGTAGCGTTTTTGGGGACATTGTATGAAACAGTTTGTCACATGGAATCTAAATATCGTAATGAAACATCATCCCACAATGGAATGACAGGTTAGCTTGGCTTAAAAATTGCCAGTAGCCATATTCTCTGAAACCTTGGAGAGACTGTTTTCTCAACTGTTATTTGGGGACAGAGTTCATTGAATTATAGGCAGTTGATAAAACCTTGAGGTTATGATGTGCCTTTATGGACAATGATAATTCACATACCTGTGACCTGCCTATCAGTTTATAGGAGTTGCTTCTTTTGCTCGTGTTCTTTTAATCTGGACCAGTCTGTACCCTGCTTTGGCATTTTGCCTGTGTGTCAGATGTTTTATGTGAAGAGTCCTGGCCTATTGCATTGCCTGTGTATTTAGCTTATGCTTTTAAAGAAGAGAATATTTTGTATAACTTTAAAGAAATATTTTTCATCTGCCTGTTGTAGTTTAGTTATAGCAACTCTGAAAGTATCTCCTCAGAGCCTGTGAGCATTTTTTTTATTGTGCTTACATATCTTATACTCACATTTTGTAGGAGCCCATGAAATATATTTTTTCCTTCTCTCTGAAGTTCACACACACACACACCACACAAAATCCCTTCAACCAAGCATATTATTGGCTACTCTCTGATAGCAAATTGGAAAAAGCTAAAATCCTTCTCTTACCTTCTCATCAGCATCCTTTCTGATACTGAATTCACAAGCCTTACTTTCCTTTTGTCATGATTATAGCTGGACAATTGGGTAATTATTTCCAGCTGTTTATGTCTTTGTTGTCATTTCTTGCTGTTGCCTGGCATTCTGTAATCTGATACCAAGGGGAAGGTGAGGTGTTGCTGGGCATTAGGTCCTGGGGTGGGCATTTCTTCTGCTCTGGATTGCAGTCTCCGACCATGAAGTCCTCTGATACTCATGGCTTTCACTGGTTAGACAAGAACTTCCATGGGGCAGGGCGTGGTAGACAAATTGGGGAGATATCTTTTGGCTGTCTCGGCCCGTTGCCCGTCAATATGATTGTATCTTTATAATCAACAAAGAAGATTGATTTAGAGAGCTCAGAGTATGAATGAGAAAAAATGTGAGGTGCTCAGAGTGTGGGGAGGTGTAGCATCATTTGGAAAAGCAAGGAGACAGTTGCCTTTCTCTTCTTTTGAAGTTTCTGGCCATTTGCATGAGACATTACTCCTCTGAGTCAAAACTTTCTGTACCCTTCGGTCACATCATTGCATCTTTGACAATTGAGATAATCTCGAAACAAGTTTGGAAACTTGGTTGAACAATGCATTAACAGTGCAGTAAGAGGACTCAAGGGTGTTGCATGATAGATTGTAATTATACTTTTAAGGCATGGACATTTAAATTTGATTTCAGTTAAGTAAGGTATATTGTATACCACTGAACAATATTATGTACTCTATGTAATTTTTCTAATTGACATGTTATGTTATGGATTGATGTAAGGTGTTCATTTTTAGAATGGGAGCTTAGTAATTTTTGAACTAAGGCAAAAACTTTGCAAAATAGTTATTGTGAATGTAAGTTAAATAATAATTGGCCACCTATTTTAAGGGGTTTGGAGGCTGGGAAAACTGCCATTTTTGTAATAGGGTAACAGGTTTTTTTTAGATCATATAATTCAAGATAGCAGTATTATCACTGATGTTATCAATGTAAATATAGGTATTTAATACTGTGCCTCATTGTCATGGATTTAGAAAGGAGAATATTTAATTAGTTGTTTCTTTGTTCATTACCATGGCTTTAGCTTACAATAATATATCTGCTATCCACTGCCAGACTTCCTATTTTTTCTCTTTTTGTTTTCTTTGCCTAGTGCAGGAATAGCAATCTATTAGTTCTTTACAAAGAGGATATTTTTGATTGTATTAAAAAAAGAATTTGCTTTTTAGCAAAGTAGACTGTTTCCAACGCAGAATGGAAGAACATGGGACTTGTATGTTGGAGTTGGAGTCAGTTTTGAGAGGTTTTTCTGGTTGTCAGAGGACCTTGGGCCCCTGAAAGCGAAGTGCTCTTATGTGGCTGTGTGCCTGTGCCCTGCCCTCCTTAGCTGGCAGATTCTGCAGGGGTTTCCATTCACTTCAACTTTTTAAATTAACTTTCCTATTTGACATATTCATGCCAATATTCAGCTGCCTCTATCTTGCTTCATTTTCCCCAGAGAATGCGCTTTGTGTGGGTTCTCTTGGAGAGGCACAGTTTCATTACCATTCTATTTTGGGATTCAGTGAGAAGCATTCTAGTAGGTCCAGTAACCTAGGCTGTTAAACACATGGGCTCCACACCCCTGACATTCACAATAAAAGGTATTAAACTGGTGTGATTCTCATTTCATCCCTCTCTGGGAGAATTTGGTCGGAGCTGGATTTGTCGTTCTATTTAGTTCTGCATTCAGGGAATGTATGTTCACGGGAATGAAGGGTTCTAATTACATTTTCCAGAATCATGGTGATAAATACACAGCGGAAATACAGGTACTGTGTCTCTGCTGTTAATGCTAGAAAAAAATGGACATTTACCTTGGACGCCTCGTGCTGCACTTATCAAATGTGCTCTCCTTGGAATGCATAACCAGTTTTTTGCGTTATCAACTATTTATTGAGAGGGCGGCTTTAATACATGAATGTGATGTCTCTTTCCACAGGACAGAGTCAGCAGAATGAAAGGTTGGGTCTTCATGCCATTTTCATAATTATGACTTTTCATCAATGTGGAAATCGATGGTCTTTTAAATAATTAAATAGGAGTATTCACTTATCAGGAATTAGGTAGCAGCGCTGTGCTGCCTATAGGAAGCCTGACACTCTATGGATTGCTTTTACTGGGGAGGCGCTACTTGGCTGAACATTTTTGTTGAATAAACACGGTTATTTGTCATCCTGCAAGATTAATGCATTCAACCTATGCTGCCCACGTTTTAATTCATGGCACCACTTCAATTACTGGACTTCTCCCTGGCAGATTATTTTTCAAAGTCTTAAAATCTTGGAAATGACAATTTTCAGTCTTTTGGGGCAGTTTATTGGTCTCATTACCCCAATCACCAGGACATCAGCTGCTGGTGCTGCTGCTGCTAAGTCGCTTCAGTCGTGTCCGACTCTGTGCGACCTCATAGACGGCAGCCCATCAGGCTCCCTATCCCTGGGATTCTCCAGGCAAAGAACAGTGAAGTGGGTTGCCATTTCCTTCTCCAGTGCATGAAAGTGAAAAGTGAAAGTGAAGTCGCTCAGTCGTGCCTGACTCTTAGTGACCCCATGGACTGCAGCCCACCAGGTTCTCTGTCCATGGGACTTTCCAGGCAAGAGTACTGGAGTGGGTTGCCATTGCCTTCTCCGAGGACATCAGCAGAGCAGGCTAAACCAGTTAGAATTCATTTCTCACATCTTACCCACATGTATATCTTATTGCATTTATACACTCATACTTGGTCACTTGCTGACCAGATAAAGTTCTTTTTGTATGACTTTGCTAAGTCTGAGCCTCTTTTCTTTTTCTTTACTTCTTTTTCTCAAAGTTTCTTTTCTGCCAGAAATATTTCTGCTTTGCTTTTTCCCTTATTAGGAACTGCTGCAGCCTGCATTGCTCAGATTTACAACTGCTAGTCAAAGTTAAGGGAGGTGAAAACATAGGCATGGTTTTCTCATCGGAGGTAAACTTCAGATTTTTAATCCAATGTAGTTATTAAATTTGATCAATTTCTCTGGTGCTCTCAGGCTAGTTTTATCTTGTCTTATTTATTCTAATACCAATGTGCTTTTAGGCAAACACATGAGTACCAAGCCACTTCATAAAGTCTGTCTGGCAGGGGCAAGCACAGATAACGTTTCCAGTTTTGAAGAAGACATAGCCATGTATCTGAAGAGGAAATGGCAACCTACTCCAGTAATCTTGCCTGGAGAATTCCATGAACAGAGGAGCCTTGCAGGCTACAGTCCATGGGGTTGCAAAGAGTCAGGCATGACTGAGCAACTATCACGCACTCACACTAGCCATGTATCAGGATGAACAAAAGTAAAAGATGTGAAACAGTACCCTGGGCACCTGTGACCTTGCCGGATATCTCATTGTCCTGCACGTTTGTGGAGGTCAAGTGTGGGGGTTTAGGGTTTTCAGTCATCGATCCACCCTCGCTAGATGTTTGGTGTTCCTGCACACCTGGAGCAGTAAATGACTTGCTGTGTTGGGCTTCCCGAAAGAGGTGTACATTCTCTCAAGAATCCTTTGTTTCCAGCCGGTCATTAGTCTGGATCTCTCATTACAGATACCAACTCATGGCTTTTTCTTTATCCAAGTATACAGCCTCTGTCAGAAGTGAGTGGTGTTTATTTCAGGGGTCCCCATCTTTTGCAATCACAGTGCTTGTCAAAACAGCCTCCCAAACTGAGATCCACAGCATCTTCCAGACAGAGACTTTTCACAGCTTGCATGTTCCCTGGGACACTGATTGGACTTAGAGATTTGCTATGGCTGAGACTGAAAAAAAATGAAATAGATGTCGTAAATTCCAGCCTATGAATTAGCGTATGAGAGTCCCCCTCCCCCACTACTCTTTTAGTGTAATTTTTATAGAAGAGACATAATGGTCTTTGCTTCATCTCCAGTGGCTGCAGTGAGGCTTTTGTGTATCAGGGAGCGAGAGGAAAAGTTCCTCATGTCAGGCTCCTGGCAATATCGATAGAATCTTCATCAGCCCTCTCTGGTCCATTAAGCAAAAGTGAGCTTCTCCTTCAAGAGAAGAACATGGAGAAGAAGGGGAGGATGCTTGATTTCCCTGAGTATTTAGTGACCAGCACATTTAGCTGGTGGTCCCTGAAATGCGAAGCCAGCCTCAGAGACTCATTCCTGACAGTCCGACCTGGACCACAGCTCACCCTCTGCAGGTGAGGCATCTGCTCAGCTGATGTGTTTTAAGGGGTTTCTCTGTGTTTAGCCAGCATGTCTACTTTTCAGGAGAAAGTCATTTTACAGGCATAACTTTGCAAAGGGTGCAGGGTGTCTTTAACAAATTGTACAACACTCATTGGGTGCTCATTCCAAGGCTGTTTAAATAAGGCATTACATATAAGGTGTATCATGATTAGATGTTGCTGAGCTTCTCGGTTATCCCACGTCAAGATTATGGAAATAAACAACTCAGGAGCCACCTATTAATGGGCAGTTCAAGGCCATATTGGAAAGGAGAGCATTATCTCTTGACAAGAAATAGATGCCTCTTTCTTCACTTTATGCCCTGCCGTGTATTTATCTTGGCATCCAGTATTGGAAAACAGTACCCTCCCAAGGTTAAGAGAGCTATTACCACGTAAACAATCCGGACGGGCAAGTTGGACATGGTTAATGTATGGCTGTGGGTTCGCAGACCAGACTTCTGGTTATTCATTTTGGGTGAAGCAACTGCAAGATGGTATTTGGGGCTGGTACATGTCCTTACCACGTATTAAGTTTGTGCATGCATGTGCACGCATGCCAGTAGAAACGGAGGCTGCTCATCACAGAATGTGCCAGATGCTGCCTGCTGATGGGGAAAGTTGTCCTTGTCCTCTTGGGCTGCTAGCAAGCGCGGCTTGAGGGGGTGAACTGGGATGCTAGGACAGAGCCGAATGATCCAGTCCACCAGGCTCAGGTTTGTCCGGCATCTGAGACATTATAGGCAGCTGCAGTGGAGGACCTGCTGAGACCAGGAACAGCTACGTCAGGGGTTCCTAATCTCCAGGATCTCATGCCTGATGATCTGAAGTGGAGCTGATGTAATAATAATAGAAATAAAGTGCACAGTAAATGTAATGCACTTGTATCATCCCCAAACCATCCACCCCATCCCTGATCCCATGGAAGAATGGTCTTTCATGAAAAGGGTTCCTGGTGCCAGAAAGGTTGGGGACCACTGACATAATTTGTGGGACCCAGTGGGAAAGTAAAACGTGGTTCTATTTGTTAAAAAGTTATGAAGAATTTCAAGACGATGGTACCCGAGCATCACAGCAAGGAGGGGGCCTATCGGGACTCGGGTGAAGCTCCCTGCAGGACAGGTCGTGCTCATTTTGGCTTTCTCTTTTCCCTGCTGGGTAGCTCATCCTCTCATTCTATTTTGATGTTCTGGCCACAGTCAGCTGGGGAGGCGTCCTTTGCCCGTCTTTTTTCATCATTGTAATAGGTGCAGAGCTTGGAGCGTTTTCAGAGACATACATCTTGGAAGCTGCAGTGTTGTTAAAGCATAGAAAAAGGTCACTGGCCTAGGAGTCTAAGAGCTGTGATGTTTGTCTTCTTGTCTTTTCTGTAGGTATTTCCTGAGTGGCCTTGAGCAAACAGTCTAATCTAATAGTAAGAACAGGTAGCATTCCCTCAGGAGTTCCTACATTCCAGGTCCCAGATGAATACCTGACATGGGTCATCCCACTGAATTCTCTCAGCTACCTGATGACTCAGGCACTACCATTCACCCATTTTTCAGATTCGGAAGTTGAGGCTTATGGAAATGAAGCAGCTGCCCCCAGGTGACCGCGCTGGGCTTCTGGAGTCTGCTTGCCTGGCCGCAGTGCTGCTGTCTTCTCTTGTCTTTGTGTGACCTTTTTTCATCCCCCACTTCCTGTTTGAAAACAATGTGAGTAATACCTGCATTACCCTACTTTGTGGATGTTTTGGAGGATTAAATGAGATAACATCTGGGAAATTACTTCGAAAACAATTAGAACCCAGGAAAACAGCTGAGAGGACAGGGTTTGGCGTCAGATGGACTTGGCGTTGAGTCCCAGATCTGCCGTTTCCTAGCTGGGTCACCTTGCAGCGTGATGCTTCTGAACCTGCTCCCTCCAATGTGAGAGGAGGCCAGTATCTTCTACTTTACAGGCTGTGATGAAGATTAAATAAAATAAAAGGCGTGAAGCCTTTAGCACGGTGCCTGGCACATAGAAGCTTTCCGCGACTGAGCTGTGGAAGTCATTATTGGTGGCGTGAGACAGAGACGAGCTCTTCAGATAACCTTCACTGAGCATCTGTGGGGCCAGCTCCATAGACACAAACGAACGAGTGCCTGAAGGGGGCAGTGGGTGCCAGGTGCCGACAGAGAGGAAGGTGGTCCCACCTGGCGCCTGACAGGAGGAGCCTGAGGAGCCAGGCATTGCAGAGCGGGAGGAGGAGACCACAGTGGAGCCAGCCTCTGCTCAGACCTTTTATTCTCCTCCTCAAGGTCGGCTCACTTTCTCCTAGAGTCGGGGCGATGCTCACATGAGACATCGGGGTTGAGGAACTACCTCAGGGGCTTCCTGGTACCCGCTTCCGGGCTTGCCCTGCTGTGCAGGTGGTGGATCAACTGAGGAAGGGCCACATAGTTTAGAAAATCACCCCAAAACCATTGGTACAGGGACTGATGGAACCACAGAGTCTGACTGCACTGGAGGCTTCTTAAAATCTACCCAGATGCTAACCGGCTCAGAACAGACTGCTCAGCGGGACTGGACGGAGGGAAATGGACTTTTTGGGGAGAGTTTAATGAGCCAAGCGTTCTTTGTATTAAAGCAGATAATGCAAGGCGTCTGCTGGGGTCTTTAGTGGCACTGGGAGGTGGCCTGCTTTCTACCTGTCACTGGTGGCTTGCAGCTCGGGGAGATGGAGCTCTTGCCACGTGGTGGGGCTGGACTCAGATGGGAGTGTTCTGACCCCCAAGCCTTTGACCTTTCTCTTTAGTGTGCGTCACCTGTGTGGGCTGCTTCCGCCTGAGCACCCACTTCAGTGGGGTCAACAGGACCTCAGCAGGATGAGAAGGGCCAGGCAGGTGGGGTGCTGGAGGCCTCTCTGGTTTCTTTCCTCTAGATGTGCTTCCTTGGGTGGGATTTCAGGAGATGTTCTGTTGGCAGCAAAGACTGACTTTGTGGGCGATGGGCCCCCACGAGCTGGGGAAGGACTTCCCTCGTTCCATGGGAGCTTGTGCCATGATGGGCCAGGAATGGTTCCTAAGGGAGAGAGGGCAGGTTGACTGGAGGGGCCCTGGCTGGCAGGGCAGAAGTGGGGCTGTTGAGTACCTTACACCTCTGCTCAACCAGAGCTGCCAAGGAAAAGAATAACCTTGCGGAGCTCCTGAGCAGGATTCAGTCTCGGCTAAGGCACAAGGCCTCAGCCATTCTGCAAAAAGCAGGGAGCATTTCCCATCACGTTTTCCTCCAAAAGTCAAACCTGCTCTTTATCCGTTTGTTCAGATCCCTGAGTTTGGGCTCCTGAGGGTGTGCACATCTGATGGTTTGATTCCTTTTCGCGAGACTTTAGTGTTGTGCATTAAGATGGAGTCAGTGGTAAAATTTGCCCTTGGAAATGTCACCACGTTTTAGAACACCGCCCCTCCCCCCCCCCACACCAATGCTATAAACTTGACCTTGCATTTCCTTCTTTGAAACTCTGGGCTCCCAGGAAAGAATCTGTTGTTGTTGTTTAGTTGCTCAGTTGTGTCTGACTCTTTGTGACCCCATGGACTATAGGATGCCAGGCCTCCCTGTCCTTCACCATCTCCCAGAGTTTGTTCAGGCTCATGCCATCCAACCAGCTCATCCTCTGCCATCCCCTTCTATTCCTCCCTTCAATCTTTCCCAGCATCAGAGTCTTTTCCAATGAGTTGGCTCTTCACATCAGGTGGCAAAAGTATTGGAGCTTCAGCCATCAGTCCTTCCAGTGAATATTCAGGGTTGATTTCCTTTACTATTGACTGGTTTGATCTCCTTGCTGTCCAAGGGACTCTCAAGAGTCTTCTCCAACACCACAGTTCAAAAGCAACGATTCTTCGGCACTCAGCTTTCTTTATGGTCCAGCTCTCACATCTATACACGACTACTGGAAAAACCATAGCTTTGACTAGCTGGACTTTTGTTGGCAAAGTAATGTCTCTGCTTTTTAATACGGTGTCTAGGTTTGTCATAGCTTTTCTTGCAAGGAGCAAGCATCTTTTAATTTCATGGCTGCAGTCACTATCCACAGTGATTTTGGAGCCCAAGAAAATAAAGTCTGTCACTGTTTCCATTGTTTTCCCATCTATTTGCCATGAAGTGATGGGACTGGATACCATGATCTTAGTCTTTTTTAATGTTTTAAACCAGCTTTTTCACTCTCCTCTTTCACCTTCATCAGAAGGTTTTTTTAGTGCCTCTTTGCTTTTTGCCATAAGGGTGGTGTCATCTGCATATCTGTTATTAATATTTCTCCCAGCAATCTTGATTCCAGTTTGTGCTTCATCCAGCCTGGCATTTCATATGATGTACTCTGCATATAAGTTAAATAAGCAGGGTCTAGATTTCTATTGCGGTGAGCCATGCACAGCTGAAAGGAGATTTTTAAAAAACCTTTATTTATTTTTAAAGTTTTGTTAATTTTACCTTTTGGCTGCACTGGATCTTTGTTGCTGCACCTGGCTTTCTCTGCTTGTGGTGCGTGAGCTTCTCACTGTGGTGGCCTCTCGTTTCGGAGCATAAGCTCTAGGGCACACAGGCTCAGTAGTTGTGGCACCCGGGCTCAGTTGCGACACGACATGTGGGATCCTCCTGGACCAGGGGTTGAACCTGTGTTCCCTGCATTGGCAAGCAGACTCTTAACCACTGCACCACCAGGGAAGACCCTGAAGAGATTTTTTTTTTTTTTCAAAGCATGCTCTTTGGATTGAATTCCACTCTGTCAGTCACTGACTTTATCTCTCTGGGCCTTGGTTTATGCATTGACAGAATAGAATTAACAATAAAAGCTCCTGTATCATAGGATTTTGGGGAGGGCTAGATGGTAGAACACAGATGACGTAGCTTCAAACAATATGTGGCACCTGGAAAGCCTTAGTTCTCTGGGCCACTCTCTCACTTATAGTTTCTACTTCATTATTAATGAAAAGCAAGAGAAACTTGTGGAATTTTAGTGACTTTGATCCCACAATGAGTTCATAGGATTAAGGCCATATATGTCTTGCACATTTAATCTGACAGGGGCACAAAGGCAAACAGATGTATTCATTATGTTTCCATGGAGGTGGATTGGTTTTTTTTTGTTTGCTTTCTTTTCCTAATTCTTCCCATCCCATCCCTTGTACAGTACAGGTGGGCAGTTGTGGAAGTCACTTTTGTTCTTATAATCCCTGTGTACTGTAATTTGCAAAGCAAGGTAAGAGAGACATGGGGCAGGCGTTTGGCTCTTTGTACCTGCGCCATCCGAAATACCGTTTCCATTGTGCTTTGTCAAGGCAGAGGCGGAAAAACAGTGTTAAAAGAACAATAGATGTGGGGGCAGTAAATCCGTTGGAGGTAATCTTTGGCCACAAGTCATAACATATGGCTTTACTCCTACCAGTTTCCATCATCAGTGAAATTTCTATTAACTCAATATACTGCATCATGTCCAAACAGCTCAGTGAGCATAGGTTTTTGCCCCACTTGACATCAATGAAGGGGCTTCCCAGGTGGCTGAGTGGTAAAGAAACTGCCTGCCAATGAGGAGACTCAAGAGACTCAGGTCTGATATCTGGGTCAGAAAGATCCCCTGGAGTAGGAAATGACAACCCACTCCCATATTCTTGCCTAAAGAATAGACAAGCATTGTCCCTAAAATGCCATGGACAGAGGAGCCTGACTACAGTGCTTGGGGTCACAAAGTGTCGGACACGACTGAACACGCACGCATGCAGTCATGTCAGTGATGATCGTTTGATTTCTGGGACCCTCAAGCTCAACTTTGAATGTTATTTCTTTTTGATGTTGACCTGGGCCTCTCTCAGAAAGCTGTGGTTTTGAGGGCACACGTTGAAGGAATCATCATCAGGCAACCAGTAAAAGACGTGTGTGTGTGTTGGCATGTTTTAATATACACAGGCTGTCTTCCCTTTGTTAAAGACTAGTAACTACTTTAAAATTCTAGGGTCTGTAGCCAGGTTCCAGTATTTCAGAACATCAGGAATCATCTGGTCACCCCAAAATAAGATGTAATCCTCTCAGTAAAGGGCTCACAGCTCACACTAATCTATTGGAAAAAACCAGCAAGACACATTTCCTGGAACAGGAATTTCAGAATTATGGAAACAGTTGGAATTCTTATTTAAACAACAAGATTTTCAGTTACTTTTGCATGAAACAAATGCCTTATGAGTGATATGAAAAATATATAAACTGAGAAAGAAATTAGAGGATTATGGGTTTTTTACATTTTATTTTAAAGAGAGGCAGTTGGTCTAGGGAAGGCAGAACCGTGTAGAGGTGGAAGTCTGGATCTGAGATCCGCCTCCTCAGGGTAGAGTCCAGTGCTACTGCTGACTAGTCTCAGACCCCTGACAAGTCATTTGTTGAACCTCAGTGTTCTTATCTGTTAAATGGGCACAATGTTACTAACTTCTAGGGTGGTGATGAGAGATGCAAGGGAGAAGATGCACACAGGATGGTTGACAATAAGTGGCTCAGAGGAAATATTTACAAAAGGTGGGCGACTGCTGCTGCTGTTGTTATTTTTATTCAGGAGCTGCTTCCACATATCAGGGCAGGTTGGCTGCTGAAAACAGTAGTTTGTGCACTGAGGGGGGAAACTTTATATCTGGCCACTCAGCAGTCCCTCCACCAGAGCTGCCCACCGCTGAGCCCCACAAGGTCTTCTTAGGCAGTAACCCTAATAATGACACAGGTACTTTGCATATGGTGCCATGTGGTTTATTTGCATGGTTTCGTTTAACTTCTCACAACCCCTCCTGTGTTTGGTTCTGTCGTCATGTCTGTGTTAGAGATGCAGAAACCAAGACAGAGAATATTCCTTGGTCCAGGAACGCCCAGCTCCAGGTGACCAAGGCAGGCATGGAACTGTGTCTTGTGAGTCCTGTTCAGCTTATTGGCTTGGGGTGGGGTCTGAGGAGGGACATCTGGGTACTCCCCGGACGAAATGTTCCCCATGCTTTGGTCTTGGCCTGCTAGTGACTCATCAGGGTGGTTGGTGGCAATTTCTTCTATGCTCTTAATCCTTTCCCCAACAGAATTCTTGGTCTTTTTGATGAACTGTCATCTGCTTTCATAATACAGAATGAAAAAAGATCTGGAAAGAGGGGTGAGCCCAGTCCGCCCTCTAGGTTTCTGTACGTTTCCTTTTTTTTTTTTTTTTGTACTAAAACAATATTGCTTGTCTTTTGATTTCTTTTGAGGGTCAGCCAGCCCTCCCCTCTTGAGGACTGACTCTTTTTTTTTTTTTTTTGGTGCCGGAACCCAGGAACGGAGGACTGACTCTTAAGAAGCTTTTTTGAGAATCTCATTGAATTTGGCTAAATTTCCCTTTGTGTATATCCCATGACGTGGAAGAGCCAGGTTGGGCTCTGGGACCTGGGTATTAATACATGATGGATCTGACTTTGAGATCCAGCCTGGCTCTAGTGAGTTTCATTTCCAGGCCTCTGGTTCCTTTTTTGTTAAATGGGGTCTTGGTGAGCATTGTCAATATGTGGTAACAGTCTTAGAACTGGACATCTGGAAAGTGCCCAGTAAATTTTAGCTTCCCATTTTTTGTCATCCCCACTCTTTGTCTGTCTTTCTTGGATATTTGTTGGAGCTTCGTTTTCTTTTTCTCTCTGGGAAAGGAGAATCATGCATGTTTTTCTTCATGATTGACAGCTAACTTGAAGGCTCCAGCCCTTGGGCCCACAGGGTCAGTTGTATTTTGCATGGAAAGAGTCTGGCGGATCTGTCCGAGCCCAGGCAGTTCTGGGGAAGTGTGATATTCTGAGGACCCTTATGTCTTTCACTGGGGGTGGGGATGTGGAGAAGGAGGCAGGTAAGCTGGACCTGAAATCTCCCAGGGCAGGCTCGTTCTTTCTGATGGGAGAGGGTCTTCCTTTGGCACTTAGTGCAGAACTGCCTTTGGGGTGGGCTTCAGGGGCTGTTTGTGGAATGCATGAATGTGCAGATAAACAAAGGAGCCTTTTCCTGGTGCTCATGCGCTGGTGATGGCAACAGCGCTCTTGAGCACAGACCAAAACAAGGTCCTTCACATTCCTTTCTGCATTACCCTCCAACACTGGGTTTTCTGAGCCCCTATCATCAGGCGCAGATGCTGCAAAAAGTCAGGGCTGCCTCCCGGCTCCAACTCTCCAACCCTGAAAACCTGGGGATGGGTCCCTTGCCCACAGCCTGCTTGGTGCCAGCAGGGACTGCCAGACCTTCCAGCCAGCTGGTCCTCACTTCCAGCCCACGACCCTCTCTCTCCTCCTTAGGGAGCATCCCAGTCCATCTCCATTAGCCCCCTGAAAACATGGCTGAGTCTCCCCACTCTGAAGCCTCCCAGCCCAGCAGAGGGGTCCCGGCGGCGCCTCCGCAGCGCCAAGCTGAGCAGCTGCGGCAGGAGCACCGCAGTGCCGGAGGAGCACCAAGCGAGACTGATGGGGCCGCCGCAGCGCCGCCTTCAACCTGGGGGCGGCAACTCGGCAAAGGCAATTAGGAAGCTGCTGCAGCTAATTCCACGAAATGCTCCAATGCCACGTTCCTGGTGACATTAGGGAGAAATGTGAATTTTAATTTCCCTCCCTTTCACCTTCGTGTGGGGTCATTACCTGGCCTTCTCCGGGGGCCTGCTGGCCTCAAGATGCCACATGGTGTTTGCTGAGCATGTCACCTTCCCTGTGCAGCTTCCTTTTGTTTTATGAGTGTTTGGGTATTTTCTTTGGTTATTTTGTACATCCTGGGGACAGTGTTTCTGAGTCTGTGCATTGCAGGCCTTCAGGAGCTGCGTCTTCGTATGCTGCAGCAATCACGGTGCAGCGCTCCCCGCTCCTGGGCGGCCTCTCTGCATAGGCTCCTTCCAGCACCTCCACCAGGATGAGACCTTGTGAGAAGCCAGAAAGCAAGTTTAGGCGATTTGCACTGGTATCGTGTGAGCTCAGCTGTCCCTTCTCTTCCTCCGGCCTGGCCTCTGGACATGCTGAGAATCTGCACCCAGCACAGCCCCTCTGAGCTGAGCTGGAGCATCTGGCTGGGAGGAGAGAACTAAATGATACGGATTTAATGGGGGGACGTTTAGCTCCAGCCCTGCCTCCTCCCAGTATCAGGCCCAGCAGTCTGGCATTTTGAGGTTCCTGAAGAGTCTTGAGTCTGGCTCCTCCCTGGCATGTTAGTCTATGGAGTCTGTTGAAGCTTGCTGGGTGATTTTTGCTCTGTGGAGCTGTCCGTGTCATATCATACCGGGAATTCGCTGTGTGGTCCGTGGTGGCTCAGTGGTAAAGAATCCGCCTGCAAAGCAGGAGACACAGATTTGATCCTTGGGCTGGGAAGATCCGCTGGAGAAGGAAATGGCAACCCACTTCAGTATTTTTGCCTGGGAAATCTCATGGACGGGGGGAGCCTGGTGGGCTATAGTTCATGGGATCAGAAAGAGCTGGATATGACTGAGCAACTGAACAACAATGACATCAACACCCCACAGTCATCAGAATTTGGTGCCCATTTCCTACCTTCCTACTGACCCAGAAGGGGGTGAGATCTCCTAGTTGGGGCAGATTGTGGGAATCAGCTCAGCCCTTCCATCTTGGGGGTACGTGCTTGGGACCTGGTGACATGCCCCAGGGGTCACAGCACCTTTGGAGTGGGCCATGTGTGACCTCTGACATTTTTCCTCTCAACCCTCTCGCTTGTGTGTTGATCAGGGCATTGAGGCCGCAGAGGGGAGGAAGGCGTCATGACCCTGTGCTGGCTTCTCCCGGGACTGGGGGAGGCAGGCTCTAGCTCCATGCTCTCCCCTCCCTGCCCCAGCTTTTCAAAGCTCCCCTGCCGCCCTCCACAGGAAGTCTCTACTCTCCAGGCAGAGGGGCCTTTGTAACAGTTCTTTGGCTTACATCACATTTAAGTCTGACTTTCACCTGGAGAACTGTTCCTCAAGGTCTCTGTTTGTTAACAGCCAAAATATTTTGTCCCAGCGCATCAGCGGGGACTGGCCCCCTTAGTAACGGTACTTCATTGGTGAAGTGAGGAGGAAGCTGAATGGTTAATCAGGTGTTTGTGCACTCAGTTGCTCAGTTGTGTCTGACTCTTTGCGACCCCATGGACTTAGCCCGCCATGGACCGTAGCCCGCCAGGCCTTCTGTGCATGGCATTTTTCTGGCAAGGATATTGGAGTGGATTGCCATTTCCTTCTCCAAGGGATCTTTCAACCCAGGGATCAAACCTTTGTCTTCTGCACTGGCAGGCAGATTCTTTACCACTGAGCCACCTGGGAAGCCCGACAGTCGAGTGCTTATATATTACTAATAAATTCATCTGAAAGCCTGAGGTCTCAACCTTCCCCTTTTCCACAAGAGAGGTTCACAGGACCAAATGCTTCTTTTGGGGGAGAGTCTCATGGTTTGGGAAAATCGTTAGCTGTGTTAACAGACTTATAAGAGCTCGTTGGCTTTTGACCAAACGTTGGGAATGTTTTCTTGCTTCTTCCTTCCCTCATCCCTTCCTTCCTGCGTCGACAAGCGTTCGTGGAATACTCAGTGAGGCATGCAGGGCTGTGCGGGGTGCCAGCGTTGCTTTTGCTACCGTGGCCACCTTTGGCACCCTTGCCCCAGACGCTTCCGTGGCAGCACACGGCGCACAGTCCCACGCACATCAGGCTGGGCCACGCCTCTGCGCCTCGGCCCAGGCCATCCCAGCCGTCTACATGGCTGACCCTGTTGTCCTTGTCTGGTTGCTGAGCCCTGACTTTGGAGGATGTCAGACTTCGGTATGCAGAAATATTACCCAGGGAGCTGCTTAAAATGTATGATTCCGAGGGGCCCATCACAAAAGATTTGGACTCAGTAGCTTGGTCCGGGGCCCAGGAATCTGCATTAACAAGTGTCTTAGTTAATTCTGATGGGGTCCGGTGACCGTCCTTTGAGAAATGCTATTGTATGCCACTGCGGGAAGGCTCTGGCATTCCCTAGAGATCCAGTTATTCCCTCTCTTTCCTGCTGGGGGAAATGCGCACATCTTTATGCCATGTTTTGCTTCCATGTCTGTGTGTCCACATGGAGTCTGTTCCATCCTGGGCCTGGGCCGGTGGTCCTCAGCCTCTGAACCCAGCCTAAAGCTGGCACGGGGCACAGCCCTCCTAGGCGCGCATGGTGTGACTGGAGATTTTCTTTGCAATAGATATGGGGGCTTTGTCAGGCATTTTATCTTTTAAATCAGAAGGTACCCAGGAGCATGTCTGATTGTTGAAGCAGCTTATTTATAAATCACTGAGCAGAGTTGAGGCGGCCATTCTCCAATTTGTAAGATGGGGAGAAATTTGTTGACCTGTCAACGATGGTTTTTCTTCTTACCAAATAGGTTCCTGGGACCTGTGGTTACCAACCCTTTAACAGAAAATTGTTTGGTGAACATCACTATGAAAGACGCCATCTGCTTCCCATAAAGGCTACTCCTAATCGCCCTGGTACAAGAATTGCTCCCCCGGGGGCTTCTTGGGCACACAACTGCATTTTTTCTAAGTCAGTGGCTTTCAAACTTTTTTGGCTGTGGTCCACAGTGAGAAAAACATGGTTCAGTGAGTCCATTCCACACAACTTCCCAGGGGAAACGCCAGTTTTATGAATCCACTAAGCTTCATTTCCTGCAGTGCACTGTGGTCTATTTGATTTGACTGCACTCTGCCCTACTGTATTTTATTCTGTTCTCTTCTCTTCTATTCTACCCCAATCTAGACTACCCTAACCTATTCTATTCATTTTAGAGGGCTGGGTGCGAGCAATAAATTGACTTCATAACCTAATAAATGTGTTAAGGGAAAAAAGTGGTTACCAGGGTAAATGATGGGCTGAATTAATTTTGTTCTGGAATGCGTAGCATTAATCTTTGAGACTAAAGTTGTGTTTTCCACAATAACAATGATAGATGGTGATAGCTAATGTCCATCAGCCTCGTTTGATGCTAAGGTCTCTGTGTAAATTTCATTTTACCTTCTCAAGAACCCCATGTGATGAGTGCTCTGAGAGCCCCATTTTCTCGATGAGGACCTTTAGATTCCAGGAGGTAAAGTGACTTATCCAAGGTCACAAAGCTAGTATAAGTGGTGGCATTGGTTCTTGATCTCAGGGCCATCTGACAGTGACCGCTGTACTCTTAATTACCCATGCATTTGCCTCTTCCTATTGCCAGTGGCCACCTTAATTGGTCCCAAGTGTTGCCGTTGGCATGGGAAACCCAGTTAGTGGCAATATAAGGATGGCATGATAGGGGCAATGGGGAGGAGATGTGAGGAGAGGGGAGGGGAGGCAAGCAGGAGAGGGAAGTTTGGGAAGCACAGATGAACAGCAGCCTTCAAAATACCTGATCTCTTGCTTAGCACTTAGAGACTTTGCAAAGAATATTTGTACCTGTATTACACTGGGTCTCCTCCTCTTAGAGCAGCCGCTGCATCTGGTATTTGTTAATTATACCTAGAGGGCAGTTATTTGTTTTCTCATCTCCTCTCTGACCAGGGGTCATCATTCAGAGGGGAGGGATGAGGCCTTGGTCCTTCTCGGCATGCCCAGTGGCTGGCCCGAGGAGATGCCGCCTGAGCATCTGTTGAATGAGCAAGTGCATGAAGAGACCCTTTCGCTTAATCCTCACAACTGGTCTTGAGTAGTTTTCTGTCCTGTGTTGCATTTGAGGAACCTGGGCCCAAGATCACAAAGCTAGTGCTGGGACAGTCAGGTGGAGGACCAGCCAACTCCCAGATGCAAAAGTGACTATTCCATTCATATTTATTTCTTTTTGGAAGGTCAGTTAGGTGACCCCACCTCCTTCCAAGAATTTATCTACCTATCATCTGGATGTGGGTTTGCTGGCTTCGTTTCCTGGGTTTTTCTGGTTGTTTGAGTATGATGGGGCTGGGCCCAAGGGTTGCAGGTCTAGAGAGGGCAGGACGCTGGCTCTAGTCTGAGGTCCAGGTTCCAGCTCTGGCTCTGATGCTGCTGAGCTCTGGGATCTGCTTCTCCCTGAGCCTGCTGTGCTCCACAGAGCTCCAAGGATCCTTGGAGCTGAGACTCAGCATGGTTCCAAAGGATGGCCCATCCTACACGTTGCCTGTCAGCTCCACCATGAGATGGGCGGTACTTTTACCATTTTGCCATTGACCGTCCATCCTCCCAGCATCTGTTACCCTTCCTCTGTCTGAACCAGGCCTCTGCTGGAGTAGAGGGAGGTAGGGAGATACTGCTGCCTCCACCTGCAGGTCCTTAGAGTCTCTTAGGAGCAGCGAGGGCAAACTCTTGAGAAGACGAGGCAGACTTGGCCACATGGCCAGGAGAAGACAGAGCAGCATCTGTGCTGGGGAGGCAGAAAGTACATCCCATCTTGCTAATTCTCCCCTACGTCTTTGCTAACGTTATTTCCCAGGAGTCTTTGTACCATAGACTTGTTCTTTTACTTGTGTCAGGAATGGAGTCATCTTTGAATGTAAAAAAGCAAAAATAAAAGGGACTGAAATATTTGACATATGATGAAGTTCTGTGATATTTTAGTCAGTGAGTAAATTGATATTTATATAACCTGGTATATTCATTTCCCCTGATCCACCCTCCCTTGAATGTTGACTTAATAACATGCCTGACTAAATGACGTTAATTACTTTAAATTGCCAAACTGGAAAAAAAAAAGTAAGCCAGCATTCATTCAACAAGTGTGCTGTGATCTTTTCTGGCTGAAGCCAGGAAAGAAGAGCTGAAGTGTCTTAGGGGAGAGAAGGCTGGGATGTAACCTGAGCAGCTCAGGAAAAGGGACTTGTACATCCTGGGAACACCGGCTTCTTGGGCCAGACATAGAGTGGGGCTGAAGGTTAAGTTCATGGCACTGGAAGCTGGCTCTGGCTTTGAATCCTGGCTCCACCTGTGACTAGTATATGGCCTCGAGAGCTGCTTAGCTTCTTATTTTACATTTTCTCCCTCTTTAAGTGATCTCTGTCTTACTGAACTGTTGTGAAGATTCCATTAGATCATGAATCTTAAATTGAGCTCGGGGTCTGGGAGTCGTAGGAATCCAGTGAATGGTAGCCATCATTATTCTTACTGTCTTGGAGTCACGCACCCATCCTCTGAGGTCATTGTCATTGCCTGATCTGGAGGCCATCAGCTCTCCAGACAAAGACTGTTGGCTTATTCATGGCTCTATTTTTGGTTCCCACAATAGTCTCCATCAGTGACTATTTGTGAAATGAATGATTGCAGGGAATGAATGAACTTTGCAGGTGGAAAGACCTGGGGCTCAGGGAGGTTGGCTGGATCATAAGGGACAGCATGGAGATTCCTGCCAGCTCTGCTGTGTCCTCAGCCATGAGCATAGGCTACTGGTGACTTGATGGCCCCACTCTTTGGTGCTTACCTAAATTCCTGGGAACTATCCCATTCATTCCCAGTGATCGAAAGGTGAAGTGTGTGTGTCTGCATTTGTGTGTGCGCACTTTCCAGGACGGCATCCAAGAAGATAGGTTGTATTAGATGTAGCTTCCAGGTTGTTTAGAAACTAATTGGTCATTTTCATTCTGAGGCAAAATAGCAGACTGGAAACCCTTTGCTCTTTGGAGAAAAACTCCTTAAATGTTCTTGTGTTCTGACATATTGCAAAGTCCCACTGGAATGTTGACATAGTTTATACACACCAAGGCCACACGAGAGGTACTTTTGCTGGGTCTTGGGAAGGGAAAGCTTGTCCCCTTGAGCTCCACGTGTAGGTGTTATCTTTCTCCTGTAGGTTGCAATGGTGATTTTACATCTCCCAGCTCACCCCAAGCCCCTAAGATTCTCATTGCAGTGGGCTGTGAAGCTCCACTGTTTCTCTTCTTTCTCAGATCTGTTTTGTGGGCAAGATTGCTAGGTTAAGAGAAGAAAAGAAGGAGAGGCAGAGGGGCTGAAGTGTGAAGAGGAGTACTTGATGCTGTTTTTTAAAAGTCCTTGAATTCAGCCCTTGAGTAGTGCAGTATAAATTTGAGAGATGATGGCTATTAATTCTTTGCTTCTTGTATAACAGCTTTTAGTCTAGGATGTCAAAATATATCAATAACACTTTCTTTCTCCATTTCTCCATTTCATGTGTAGGAGGGAGGTAGAAAGCATCTTCAGCGAGCTCACTGCTGCTTGGACCATGGCTAGTCCTTACCAGGAGCATGAGAAAAATCTTAATTTGATGGTTTCTTTTGTTTATTCATTCATCATTCATTCATTTATCCAACAAACATTTTTGCCTCTTGCTACTTTGTCCCTGGTATTACATTGGGCTGGGGGTAGAGGACAAGGGAAATGAGACACAGCCTGTACCCTCGTGGAGATACAGTCTAGGGCGGGAATCAGGCATTCCACAAAGAGCTAGACTAACATGGACGCGCGTCCCTGCGGTGCTCTGAAGTGCACTGACAGCATGTGGCTGGGGGGCCCGCTCTGGTCCAGGGTCAGAGCAGGCTTTGCTGAAGGGATGAGCTTCAGCAGAAAACTGAGGGATGGCAGGAATTAACATGACAGAGAGAGAGAAGAGGGGACCATGGGTGCTCTCCAGTCTCACCGCCTCGCCTGGGCCCATGCTCCTGGCATAGGTTCTTGGCCCCAAAGTCATTCCCTACTTTCTTTTCAGCCTTTGCTGCTTCTTGCTCCCACTCCTCTAAACTCCTGCCCTTGTCCCTAGAGCTGCCTGTTGCGTTTTCAGTCTTCACAGCCTAATTCTTGAATTCAGCCAGTAGCTGTTGAGCTTCTGCTAAGCCAGGGGCCCAGTCCTCCATTGCTGCTGCCTTTGGGAAGCCTTCTCCCATCTTGACCTCTTTTCCCTTTTATACCTCCCTATGGAGAAGGAAATGGCAACCCACTCCAGTACTCTTGCCTGGAGAATCCCATGGACAGAGGAGCTTGGTGGGCTACAGTCCATGGGGTCAGAAAGAGTCAGACACGACTGAACGACTTCACTTTCACTTTCATGGTTACCCTGGAATGCGGGAGACCCAGGTTTGATCCCTGGGTTGGGAAGATCCCCTGGAGAAGGAAAATGGCAACACACTCCAGTACTCTTGCCTGGAGAATCCCATGGAGGGAGGAGGCTGGCAGGCTACAGTCCATGGGGTCGCAAAGAGTCGGACACGACTGAGCGACTTCACTTTCACTTCACTATGGTTACCCTAGACTACCCTGTGGCTCAGATGATAAAGCATCTGCCTTTCAATGCGGGAGACCCGGGTTCGATTCCTGGGTTGGGAAGATCCCCTGGAGAAGGAAATGGCAACCCACTCCACTACTCTTGCCTGGAAAACCCCGTGGACACAGTCCACAGGGTCGCAAAGAGTTGGACACGACTGAGCGACTTCACTCACTTCACTATGGTCACCATAATTGACCTTGGATTCTTATTCTTGTCATACCCTCATTAAGCCTTTCCCCTCAACTCCACAAGCTGTTTGAAGCCCTCTGTCTTTATCATCTTCGAGTTCCTAGTGGCTCCCTTGGGTGGGCAAAGCCCTGGGATGATGACAATGACAACACAGAGATACTTGTTGAATGTTTACCAAGACACGGACAGATTCAAAACACCTAACGTGTATTAACTCATTTAATCCTGACAACAACCCACAAGAGCAAGTTACTCTATTATTATCCATAGTTAGCCAATGAAGAAACTGAGGCCCGCAAACTGTTAGTGACTTTCCAAGAGTCACTGAGCTAGGAAGTCAGGGGACTCTAGCTCAGGCCTTTTGACTCCCCGGTCTGGATTGATAACCGCTGCAGCATACTTCCTTCCTGGCTTGGCCCGCGTTAGCCGAGCTGTATGTGTGCACTGCTGACAGGTACAACCCGGCCCTCTCCAAGACTGTACACATGTACAGCAGCCTTGAGCGATGAAGGAGTGACTGGCTGACGCCCATCCTTCAGATAGCAGGAGAGGCAGGGTCATGAGTCACCTTCTGTGCTTTAGAGCTTGTTTCCATCACAGGAAGCAGGGAGCAAGCCCATGTGAACACAGGGGCTTCAAAAGGCACCAGAGACAAGAATGGCCTTGCATTGCAAGGTTTGAACCTAGCCGCTTCGATGACCACCTGGGAAGAAATAGTGGCTGTGACAAACTGTAGTTTTTAAAATTACAAAGTGTTGTCTATTTATAACACTGTCGAAAATTTTGGAAATAGGGAAAAGTAAAAAGAAAGTGAAGACAAACTGCTATCGCATTATCTTGGCCTGATTACTGTTAATATTTTGGTATGTTTCTTCCTTTGAATATGTGTGTATATATATATGCGCATCTGTATATTTATTTTTCATAAATGAGGTCATATTGTACAAACTAGTTTATAAGACATCTCAGAGTGGATTCTGGCAGGGTAGGGACCACTTAAAATAATTATTTTTCCTGTGAAAAATAAAATTAGCTGAAAAACGGATAAGTACCGAATGACACAGTAAAAAAAAAAAAAAAACCTAATCCTGTGATGCAGGAGTTGTTATTTAGTCACTAAGTCGTGTCCAACTCTTTTGTGACCCTTTGGACTGAAGCCCGCCAGGTTCCTCTGCCCGTGGGATTTCCCAGGTAAGAATACTAGAGTGGGTTGCCATTTCCTTCTCCAGAGGATCTTCCCAGCCCAAGGATAGAACTTGTGTCTCCTGCACTGCAGGCAGGTTCTTTATTACTGAGTCAGTCACCAGGGAAACCCGTGATGCAGGAATAACCACATCAAAATTTTGTGACATTTCCTTTGGGCTGCTTGCGTGAAATTGGAATCAAACTGTCAACATGAAATTATTTTGTTTTTCCCCCTAAGTTTATCTCATGAACGTGTCCCCTTTTTATTAAGTATTCTTGAAAACTATTTGTTTCTACAAACATTTCACTACGCAGGTGTAGGGTCACGTCTGTCACCCTCCTCCCACTGTGGGACACGGAGATTGAAGCCCAAGTTGCCACTTGGTGTGGACGAGGCTTTGATGCACACCCCTGTCTGCCTCTGTTCCATTTCTGATCACGTCCCTCAGAGCCAGTCTCACCACGAGAGTCTCTGGGCCCGAGGATGAGAAGTCTGTAAGCACACCTCTTTCCTATTGCTGCTGCTGCTGCTGTGTGTGTGTGTGAGCGTGTGCACACACCCACGCGTGCATACCTGTGTGCTCATCTGCCCTCCTTCTTTCTTCCATAGCGTCCAGCTCTGTTCTGTGGCTCAGTCTTGCCTGGGAGAGCAGACAGCATTGATTGGACTAAATGGCCTTGACTTTTCTTTACATGTGCAAGACAGTTGACATGGAGTTCAAAGGAAGACTCAGGGAATAGGTGTCCCTGGGTTCCAGTCGAGGCTCTGCTGCTTACTAGAGGTGCAGACTGAGGCAAATTATCCGACCTCCTTGAGTTTCGGTGGGCTAAGGGAAGCTGATATCTGCTTGTGGGGGTTGTTAGGAGTGTTAGATCAAATAGTACATGTCAAGTGCTCAGCACAGAATTGAATGCATCATAAGGGCTCAGTAACAGCAAATGTTATTATTTTTACTATTTATTCCAACTTTCATCCCTCAGGGCTATAGGAATTTGATTCATTTTTAAACTGCTACTGTCTGTACAAATAGGTCGAATATTCTATGGAGCAGTTGAGTGTGTTTTAGCTGCTCTCTGTGTAGTTTAGCGGGAGGTCTTAGGGTGTCAGATGTTACTTCAAAAGAGTTTGAAGTTTTGGATTGGCTCTTAGGAAGCCTGGCTTGAAAAAGACAGATGAGGAGCTAAGTGTTGGCTGGGGGAACACAAGCTGCCTCTGTAGTCTCCCCAGTGCAATTGTTTTTGCAGTCAAATAAATTAAGGGTAACAGTAATAATAGGAATTACCAACAGCTAATTATAAAATGGGGTGTGTTGCCAATTATGCAGCGGTATCTCAACCCCAGAGTAAGTGGAGATATTTGCAGATGCAACTTGTGCTGCACATAATACCAGGAGGCCGGGGGTTGCATTTTGAAAAAGACAACACCTGGGATGTGTGTACATGGACTTCTGCATCCTGGTCGCCAAACTAGACTCTGTTTCCTGCTCACTTGAAAAACTGGGGCTCTAGACAGTTAAGAATTGTGGTTTTCTTTTGAGGAGTTGTCACCTTATCCGTTTAATATTGTTAGAACATATAAGGAGGAAGAGGAACAACTCCTGGGGCTTTCTGAGTGTGTGTGTCGGGGTCCGAAACAGCAAACCCGCATCCTGACACTGAATGCTTCTGTGTCTCAGGGGACTCTCCAGGGAAGAGATGGACATAACAGAGCAAGGGAACATCGATAGAGAGATTAGACTTCCCTAGGAGGCAGCAGGGGTGAGGCTGTGGGGAGAGTGTTCAGGTGATGATGCTGTCCCTTCAAATGGTCCCTCTTCATGCTGAGCTCCGTGCACCACGGTGCCCTCTGTGCATCCAGCATGCCTCAGGGAGCGATCAGTGATCCTGGAGGGTGGGGTCTGTCTTTAGACAAGTTGCTGAATCTCTCAGCCTTTTTACCCTGATCTCAGGGAATAAGATATTGCACCTGCCTGGAAGGGGGTCACTACAGGATGAAACAGCTCACAGTGGTGTTTTATAAGCTGTCCTGGGGGGCTCAGACTTCATGGTGGTTGTGCAGATCTGCAACCATGCTGTCTCCTAGGGACCTGAGTGGCCACTTTGCCCTGGGGAGACGCTTGGAGGTGGCCCCAGGCTCCCCAGATCACGCTCCGAGTCCTAGCCTTTTCTGCACACTGGAACCGGCAGCACCCACCATCAGGGCGGGTGGCTTGTATTTACACTGCTGCCGTGGATTAAGCATCAGAAACCAGGAGAGCAGGAGACGTACGGGGCAAAGCCATACTGGGCCCTCCTCTCTCTTTGGATTCCTGCCCTGTGGTCCCTCCAGGTGACTGATGCCCTTTGCTGCCTGCATCCGCTTTTGACTCGTCTCTGCCCATCGATGTTCTGCTGCTCGGTTATGTAAATCACTTCTCTCCACTGGGAGGGAATCGGGCTGCAACAGTTTACAGCCTGGCAGGGAGACTGCTCTCCTTTCTCCAGCCGAGGACAAATCAAGGACCCCATTGTCAGCTTGGTGGGAGCCCCTTTGGAGCCAACATGAAGCTGAAGCCCCATTTCCTTGGCAGAGAAATTCTGGCCCGAAACTCTTGCTCTGCTATTGGCAGGGGTTGCAGCTTGAGCGACCCCCTCCCTGGACCCCTCTCCAGCATCCTGAATTTCAGCGAGGGCAAGCGTTCTCTGTCAGAGGTAGCATTTATGGAGAGTTTTCTCCAGGCAGGGCAGTGTGCTCAACCCTGAGCTTACATTGTTTGGTTTAATCCTCAGCACATCCTTCTGAGATAGCTGTGCTCCTGTTTTGCCTGTCTTCTGGATGGTGAGTTGTAAGTGCAAGCAGCCAAGTAATTTATTCGAGGTCCTACCATCACTGAGTGATTCTGGAGGGGAGAGGGTAACGAGAGCTTGAGGATTTGAGGGAGACACAGTAAATACGGTAACCGCAAACGATTTGGAGCCCCTGACTGCTCAGCACTCTGTAGAAGGACCCACGTTCCTCTCATGGAATTCTCTTGAGGACCCAGGGAGCAGGTGTGATCATCTCCATGGTACAGACAGGAGCTGTGTTTGGGAAGGGCCAGCCCAGATCACACAGGGCATGATCCGTGAGAGCCATTTGTACTCAGATCTGTCCAACTCCAAGCCTGAAACTTCAGCCCCTCTGCTCTTCTCTTCGGGGTCTACACCCGAGATGTTTCTCTGACCTTGGGGGCTCTGGACTCACTACTCTGACTCCAAAGGAAACACAGTCTGATTCATCTCCCAGAAAAATAAACCCACAGCCCAGAGTATATTTAAGAAAGAGCATGGTAAGAGAGCAGCTTCCAAAAAGGGATGGACCATGACTGAGACAGGGGCTCTGTGCTCACCTCCTCCCCTGCGAGGGCAATGGGGACTCCTCGCTCCTCCATGGGATGAAGGGGATGGAGTCCCGGGGTCTCCAATCTCGGGCAGAGTGTCTGGCTGTGCACCCAGGATCCTGCCCGGGAGCCTTGGGACGTCACCCCTCAGGGGGCACTTTAGCCTGGGTGCCCCAGCAGAAGAGGAGAGGGCTGTCTTGGAGCTGTCACCCTCTCGTCTTCCTGGGTCCCCACACCCCACCAGCCACCAACTTGTTCACTCAGGACTGGATCTACGTCCCTGGGGGCTGGCGCCACGTCCCATCCCCTGGGCCTCTGAATCTCTCAGAGGGCAAGCCTAAGGGATTCTCCCTGAGAATCACTGTTGGGGACCCCCGCTGTCCTCGCCGCCGCGGATGGGTGCCGTGTTCCCCTCCTGCGATTGCATCAGTTCGTCACAAGGTGGCAGCAAGTAGTCAGATGCAAGGCTGCGGCTGGGTGCCTCTTTGGTTTAGGAGTGACCCATCTCTACCAGGTCCCTGGCCCGGCCACGGATGAAGCTCAGCGTCACTCATGGACTTTTCTTGCCTGCACGGCAGTTCAGCGAGGAATTAAAATTTTGCCTCTTTAGTGCATAATGCTAATAATATACTTTGATTTCTAATTGGTTCTTTCTGCATTAAAAACCCACACTTTGCCAGGAGAACCCGTGCACAGCTACACAAAAAGATGACAAATAAGTGTGAGGGGAAGAGCTGGGGATGAGGGTGTAGCTAAGAATCCACTCTGCTCCGTCGCTTGGGCATGTGGCATCACTCTTTGGGGGCCTCAGTGTTCGCATCTGTAAAATGGGGAAATGATGGCTTTGGCTTCATGAGGCCATTGTGAGGAGCAAGGAACTCATGCATTTGAGGCAATCACCATAGTGCCTGGGACAGAGGAAGTGTTAGCTCCTCTGATTTTTGTTGGAGAAGACTCTTGAGAGTCCCTTGGACTGCAAGGAGATCCAACCAGACCATCCTAAAGGAGATCAGTCCTGAATATTCGTTGGAAGGACTGGTGCTGAAGCTGAAACTCCAATACTTTAGCCACCTGATGCGAAGAACTGACTCATTTGAAGAGACCCTGATGCTGGGAAAGATTGAAGGCAGGAGGAGAAGGGGGCGACAGAGGATGAGATGGTTGGTTGGCATCACCGACTAATGAACATGAGTTTGAGTAAACTCCAGGAGCTGATGATGGATAGGGGGGCCTGGCATGCTGCAGTTCATGGGGTCCCAAAGAGTCGAACACAACTGAACGATTGAACTGACCTTGGTGTACAGAGTATTAGAGGGTGAATGGAATCAGGGAAGCCTTTGCTTAGAGAATTTCCCGCTAGTTTCTGGTAAGAGAGCACAAAACAAACCCTTCCTTCTTTATCCTTCTCTGCTGCAATCTGTGGTGCTGTACGGAAGAAGAGACAGCAGACTTTGGAGCCAGACTGGGTCAGGTCCTGACTCTTCCATACTCTGTGTGATCTTGGGCAAGTTACATAACTCTCTGTGCCTCTGTTTCTTCATCTGTGAAGTGGAGATAACTGATTTTGGTGGGGATTACAGTGTCAAGACACATGGGGAGCACTGGGTAATGTTTGCTTTCATTGTCCGGCTTGACCATCTGCTTGACTGAGGGCCAAGGCGAGCTTTTCCAAAGGTTTCACAGGAAGAGTTGTGATTGGGAGGTTCTTCTACAGCTGGCTTCCTCGATGCTTCAGATATGCTCATGGAGGTGCCCAGGGACTCTCAGCCTCAGATGTGTCCTCCATTCTCATGGCCCTGCCGTGTGCTGCACTCAGGGCTGGGAGGCAGAGCCAAAGCGAGGGGCTCACAGTGCAGCAGGACAGCTGGACACAGAACGAAGCTTCAGGATGGTCAGCAACCCCTCCTGGCACAGACCACAGCCCTGGAGAGAGCATGGCCGCCTGGTTCAATCTCCCAGGGGTGCTTGCGTTCAGTCGCTAAGTTGTACCCGATGCTTTGTGACCCTGTTGATTGTAGCCTGCCAGGCTCCTCTGTCCTTCACTATCTCCCAGAGTTTGCTCAAGTTCATGTCCACTGAGTTGATGATGCCCTCTAACCACCTCATCCTCTGCCACCCTCTTCTCCTTTTGCCTTCAGTCTTTCCCAGCATCAGGGTCTTTTCCAACGAGTCAGCACTTTGCACCTAGTGACTTGGTGGTAAAGAATCTGCCTGCAATGCAGGAGACACAGGTGGGATCCCTGGGTGGGGAAGATCTCCTGGAGAAGGAAATGACATCCCATTCTAGTATTCTTGCCTAGAGAACCCCATGGGCAGAGGAGCCTGGTGGGCTAAAGTCCATGGGTTCACAAAGAGTTGGAGATGACTTACGACTAAATGACATCCTGGGGTGCAGGAGACCTCAAAACAGGAGGGGCCTGTGGAACCAGCCAGGACTTGGCAGCAGGAACAGATTTGTCAAGTAGAGGCTGTACCCCAGGCTGGGGAGCAGCCGGGCATCACTGAGTTCAGAGTGGAGGCAAATAAAGTTTTTGGTTATTCCTGGGGAGAAAAAGCCCCTAAAACTCCAGTGAGTTTAGATGTAGCTCACCTACTTGAAACTGATTTTGTCATTTTCCAGTTTCCTCCATTTAGTTTTTACTTTAGGGGTTAGAGATTTAAACTTTGGGAGATGCTCAGAGGATTTTCAAGGGAAAATGAAAATGAAAATGAAAGACAGATGGGGCAGTCTTATTCCAGGGGCAGGAGGAGAATGGGACTGAATGATCCCTCCCCAGACCCCTCCCCTCTCCTGCGAACAGGGCCAGGGTCTGGGCAGGCCTGCACCTCCCATTCTGGCCTTGTTTCTGTGTCCATGGGGTTTAAGCTGGGGATGATTCTGGTATCTCTGGGAACCATTGTGAGTTTTTGTCAAATAATCTGGACATAGTAAATTCTCGATAAATGATAACATCATTGTTATTTCTATTATAATTACTCAAACTTAATTCTCTTAAATGGTAGAGCTGTGGTCACATTTCCCAGGGAGAGACATGAGTCATGTGTTAAAACCATCATAGAGGAATAAACAAAGTGGAGTTACAGTTCAGCCAGGATAGGGAGTATTCTGAGGGGAGACAGCTCCTGAAGTGATTGGGAAATTGGTGCTTAATACATGCTGGGTAAATGGATACATGGATGGAAAGAGGAGGAGGAAGAGGGATGGGTGCCTGGAGGGATGAATGGATGGATTGGATGAGTGGATGGATGGATGGATGGACTGGATCAGTGGTTGGGAATGGAGGGAGGAAGACGAAAGGGAAGGCTGGATAAAGGGACGGACGGGTGATTGGCTGAAGGACTAGATAGAAGGATGGGTAGATGGATGATTAGGTAGGTAGATTGATGGATGGAGAAATGGGTGAATGGGTGGGTAACTGGGTGGATGAATGGATGGATTGTGGAATCAATGGTGAATGGATGGATGAATGAGTTCATGAGAGGATGGCTGTGGTTAATATTCCATACTTGAAGCAAATGATGTTAAATGGAAGTTTCTCATCTCAGGAGAGTGGACATTATTCTGAAGCGGACTTCATACCCAGTGCTACACCTGGAATGTTTTGGCCATTGAGCTTGTGCCTCTTTCTTTAAAAGCTGTGTTTCTATTGGCAGATCCTTTTATTTGATAGGACTTTAAAATGGTGTTTATTCTTCCATCCACTCATTCATCCAATCGTTCATTTAATTAAAAAACAGTCCCTGAGAGAGTTTGGCTTCTTTTCAAAACCTTCTCTGATTAAATACATGTGAACTTAAGTCTCACACAGTCTAGCACTTAGTAGGTGCCTCAAATATTTTTTTAAGGAATAAATGCATGTTTCTTAGATGTTTGTTATTTGTCCATACTGTGGCCCAAGAAATGGACAAACTGAGAAAGAAGTGAATCACTTAGGGCCCCAGAAAGGGAAGAGGCAAAGGCAAAATGAAACCTCAGAGTGTAATTGTTCCATCTTTCCTTCTTAATTTTTAATAGTGTTTATAGAACAAAAACACATGGGTGAAATATTTTAAAGAGACATTTATAGATATTTTGAAGTGCAAGCTATGATTGATCTTTTTAATACCAGAAGAATTTTTATCTCAGTGTGAGAAAAAGTGTGCGGTTGTGTGACTTCAGTCTTATTTATTGTGACCAGATTGCTGAGACAGCCCCTCTTGTTTTACAGACTTGCTGGAGAAGCAAAGAGGTCTCCTGGGAAGGAGTTTTATCTCAGTTGGACCCGTATAGGTGACACTCGTGTTGTTGCCAGGAATTGAGAATCGTGGGAGAGGGCCACCACACTCAGTTCCCTGTGAGCTCATTGTATTGGGTAAATGCGTCAGAGGTCCACTGGGACCCCAGTCTCCATCTGGAGGAGAATGTAGACAAGTTCGTCTGTACTGAGTATCCACAGCCTTTGCAGGGCAGGGGTGTCAGGTTATAGTGACATGTGGTAGCTCTGTAACCTTGAGCAGGTTAAGTCACTACTCTGGGCCTCAGGGTCCACATTTGTAAGAAGAGGAACATGTTCTCCTGGGAAAGGTTGGGCCACATGTGTAAGCACTGGCCACTGACCACAGCTGGCAGGACAACCAGTCAATGCCAGCAGCCTACCTCAGTCCCTTAGTTCAAGATAGTGGAAGGAAATAGGAAAGGAGAAATGCACACATGATACTTTGGAGTCTAAATAAATACACTTACTGAAAAATGACTGGACTCGGGGTTTGTGGGGCTTGTGGACTAACATAGATCTCATCAACATATTGAATATGTGCTGTATGTCAGGCACTGGGCTTGTGTTATTGTTTATGAACAATGAACAAGACAAACGTGGTCTCAGAGAATGTGGTTGAGGGGTTCTGGCTGGATAGATGCTAAATAAAGGAATAGATATAATGAAAGAAACCATAAAGGAGCTATAGTCCATCTTTTGAATTTTTTAAAATGACTCACAGTAAGAAATATATTTACATGGCAAAGTGGTGTGTCTGTGTGTGCGTGTGTGTGTGTTTCAATTGTTTTTTTCTTACATGTGCATTGCACTGAATTTTTTATTCTACTTATTTAAAAATGGCAGTTCCAACCCACTAAATTAATTATATTACTTCTTACAATTGCCTTGTTATTACTTACAGCCTGAAAAAGGTTGTAGAATGAGATTTTTTTCTGCTGGGATTTGAGACTTGGCTGGTGTGTCCTCACGATAAAGCGAAATGTGATCTAACACCCTTTCAGAACCTCCATTTGGGGCAGCATGGGCACTCAGCCAGTGAAGAATGAGAGGCGAAGTAAAGTGGCGGAAGACAATCAACACTGAATTCTAGAGCTAGTCACAGCTTTTTAGCTGAAAACTGTATGGGTTTGGGGGCTTCCCTGGTGGCTCAGCTGGTAAAAAATCTGCCTGCAATGCGGGAGACTTGGGTTTGATCCCTTGGTTGGGAAGATCCCCTGGAGAAGGGAAAGGCTACCCACTCCAGTATTCTGCCTTTAGAATCCCAAGGACATATAGTCCATGGGGTTGCAAAGAGCTGGACACTACTGAGGGACTTTCACTTTCACTTTTTCACTGGTGCCTAATTGGTAAAGAATCTGCCTGCCAGTGCAGGAGACATGGGTTCGATCCCTGGGTAGGGCAGATCCCCTGATGAAGGGAATGGCAAGGCACTCCAGTATTCTTGCCTGGAGAATCCCATGGACAGAGGAGCCTGGCAGGCTATAGTGCATGGAGTTGCAAAGAGTTGGACACGACTTAGTGACTAAACAACAACAATGTGGATTTGTATCAGGATATGGATATTCCAATATGATGGGAATGGCACCTGTTTTACAAAAAATCTCCAGGGTAGTTGAGCAAAATGGCTCTCTTGATCTAACCAGCTAATTTGAATGCTATTCCCCGTACAAATCATTATATTCTTTCATTCTAAATCAAACAATTTTATGAAGGTTCTACCCTGTACCAGGTTTAGAAAAAAGACATAGCTAGTATTTCTGTACCATTTGTTATGCATTGGGTTGGCCAAAAAGTTTGTTCAGATTTTTTCATATGATGTAACAGAAGAATTCGAATGAACTTTTTGGCTAACCCAATATGAGGTACTAATCCAAACACTTAGGGTATAAAATCTTTTAATATTCCCGATAACCTGATTATTCTTACTATCCCCATTTCACAAATGGGAGCCAAGCCTAGGAAGGTAAAGTAACTTGCCTGAGATCAGGGACTGGGTCAGTTCTTATCCAGAACTCTTGGGTTTAGGAACCTGTGTCTTTCACCTCGTCCTGTTTTGCTAACACATCTCAAGTAGTCTATTGAATGCCTCCTACTGTTTCTTCCTCCAGCTTATTATTATTCCCCCAACTGCAGCCAACATACCTCTGCAATTTTTCTCTTCTAGACTCTTCTCCCAAAGAGAGCCATCAACCTCCAAGCAGTTACACGGCTCAGTCTAGGGGCAAGGGCCATTGGGAGAGAAAGAGGATCAATGGGTGTTTTGTTAAAGATAACCTTGAACACAGCATTGAGGTTTCTTTCCTTTTTTTCTTAACATGATCCAAGGAAAAGCAAGCACGATCCATGAAAAGCAAGTTGTAGAGAGAACTCCTTCATGGTGTGGATGAACGCTATTTCATGTGAGATCATCTCTTGAGTCCAGTCTATTAAAAAGCTTATCAGCAGGTCCCAGCACCAGAACCATGACTGTGGGGCAAGTGAGGAAGATAATTTAGGAGCAGGGCCACTTTTTGGAGCAAATAGTCAACCTGAACACATTTTGTCTGTTTTTGTAGATGCCTTCCAGAAGCTTTATTTACTGTAGTTTATTTACTGTAAAATTTATTTATTTGGCTGCAGTGGGTCTTAATTGTGGCATGTGAAATCTCGTTCCCTGACCAGGGATTGAACCTGCATTGGGAGTGCAGAGTCTTAGCCACTGGACCACCAGGGAAGTCCCTGTTTACCATAGTTTAAAAATACATAGAATGTCACTTTCACTGTTACCCCACCGCTCCTCTGCTTTTCATGTAATCTTGCCAACTGAGGTTTTGCCAAACATAGTATTTTCTTTAAGAACCTAATTATTAGCTTATAGCTTGTTTTTGAGGCCATGAAGTCTGATTTATAGGCACTTGTTTTGCCTCCCAACTCAATGAAAGCTCCATGAATACAGGAAGCTTGTCAGTGCCCTCCTGGCCTTCGGCTGGCTCCCAGAAGCAGAACCTGAGTTAGTAATCTCAGTGCATATGGTTTATGTATGAGATGAACCCAGGAAACACCATCTGGGGAGTGGGGAAGTGAGAAAGGGTGTTTTTGTTAAGCCAGTTGCCATGGTGCAACTGGAGTGTAATTCACGGGGGTTCCCACTGTAAGCCTGAGGGATCTGGTCCTGTGTACACCGAGGCCCATCAGTCACTGAGGAGGGCTGCTCCTGGGAGGCATGCAATCCTCAGGAATTCTGGCCAGATTGGAAGGTGGGTGGGGCATCAGGTCATCTGCTCCACCCCATGGCACCTAATGGTCAGTGTCTTAGACTCCCTGGAAACCAGATTCCAGGATGGCTCCTGGTCTTCATGTTCCTGTATAGTCTTCTCCTTCTCTGGATCAGGGCTGGTCCTTCCTGGCAGATCTGACGATTTGTGACTTCAGAGGCTTGGTCTCTGTCCTGGTCTTTAGGATCCCTTGCTCTGAAGGAGCTAGCTGCCATGTCTTGAGGGACGCACGTGGACAGGAGCTGAGGTCCCTAGCCAACAGCCAGCACCGATTTGCTAGCTAGGTGAGTGAGCCACTTTAAAAATGGATCCTCTGGGACTTCCCTGGTGGTCCAGTGGTTAAGACTGCATTTCCCCTGTAGAGGGTGTGGGTTTGATCCTTGGTCAGGGAACTAAGATCTTGCATGCTTTGAGATGTAGCCAAAATTAAAAATAAATAAATAAAGCACACTGCCACCATTGGAATAAAAAATGGATCCTCTAACCTGGTCTCACAGAGAAGGCAATGGCACCCCACTCCAGTACTCTTGCCTGGAAAATCCCATGGACAGAGGAGCCTGGTAGGCTGCAGTCCATGGGGTCGCTGAGAGTTGGACACGACTGAGTGACTTCACTTTCACTTTTCACTTTCATGCATTGGAGAAGGAAATGGCAACTCACTCCAGTGTTCTTGCCTGGAGAATCCCAGGGATGGGGGAGCCTGGTGGGCTGCCGTCTATGGGGTCGCACAGAGTTGGACACAACTGAAGTGACTTAGCAGCAGCAGCAACCTCGTCTCAAGGATACCATCCCTAGCCAAGACTTGAATGTAATCACTTGTGAGACCCCATTCGGGAACTGCTCAGCTAAGCCTTTCCCCAATTCCCACCCCACAGAAACAAAGAGAAATAAGAAATGACCATTAACGTTCAGGTCACTAGGTTTTGGGGGTGACTTGTTACACAGCAGTATGTAACTAACACATTCAATGAAGCCTTCAAGTGCTTTGCCTTTGCTGGAGTTATTTCCTCTTCCATTGAGGGATGACGAATGTGTTAAACAAAGATGATGACTTGAGTGGGAACAGTGAGAAGAAAGAGGATAAATTCTCCGTGCAGAGGCTCTTTTCATGTAGCAACTTCCTTGTAATCATCACATTCAGAAGTTCTTTGAGGCTGGGGAGAAGCAACATGTAATTTTTAAAGGTGCTGCACTATTTCAGAAGGAAATTGCCAGCCAGGGCTGGAGGCATCGAAGCTCCATGGTGCCGTGCCGAGACTGTCCTGTCTCTGTGTTGTCTGTAATCTCTGCTTCCTGCAGTCTGCCTACTTAAAGCTCTGTGATTCTTTGCAGGGGCTGGGATGTTATTAGGAACCTCCTGGCTCGCTATTTCTGTGGGCTTCTATTTGGCTCTCTAGGGGGTGTCTCTTCCAGTTGCAGCTTTGAGGTTATCCTGGGTGCAGTTACAGAAATCCCCCTACCTGTTAATATAGATCCTTTGGTGAGCTATTCTATTTCAGATGACTTCTGTGGAAATTTTGTTCCAGACCAACTTGAAAATGTTTTCAGTATCGATTCTGTCTTTGAGCAATATCCTGGAGTTCACTGCTTGCCAGGGAAGGAGCCCAGCTTGAGCCTCCAGAGCCCTGTGGGGTGGGCTTCTTGCATCCGACCCCTCCTAGGCAGAATCCTGTGTGGCATCTTCTCTCCAGAACAAACAGACTTTCCCTTTGGACATCAAATCTTTGAAAAAAAAATACTTAATTTTAAATGGTTACTTTCCATTTACAGTTATTACAACATATGGGCTATATGCCTCATGCTGTACAACACATCTTTGAGCCTATTTTATACCCAACTGGGGCTTCCCTGGTGGCTTAAATGGTAAAGACTTTGCCTGCAGTGTGGGAGACTCCAGGGTTCGATCTCTGGGTCAGGAAGATCCCCTGGAGAAGGAAATGGCAACCCACTCCAGTATTCTTGCCTGGAGAATCCCTGGACAGAGGAGCCTCGTGGGCTACAGCCCATGGGGTCACAAAGAGTCATATATGACTGAGTGGGTAACACTTTGACTGTCACTTTACACCCAATAGTTTGTACCTCCCACTTCCCCACACCTGTCTTGCCCCTTATGCCTTCACTCTCCCTCCTGGAAACCACTAGGTCATTGTCTGTATCTGTGAGTCTGCTTCTTTTTTGTTATATTTACTAATTTGTTGTATTTTGTAGATTACACATATAAGCGATGTCGTATAGTTTTTGTCTTTCTCTGTTTGACTCATTTCACTTTTAGCATGATGCTTTCCAAGTTTACCCATGTTGCTGCAAATGGCAAAAATTCATTCTTTTTATGACTGAGTAGTATTCCACTGGGCTTTGAAGGTAGCTCAGCAGTAAAGAATCTGCCTGCCAATGCAGGAGACAAGGGTTGGATTCCTGGGTTGGAAATATCCCCTGGAGAAGGAAATATTCTCACCTGGGAAAGCCAATGGACAGAAGAGCCTGGCAGGCTACAGTCCATGGGGTCGCAGAGGAGCCAGACATAACTTAAGGACTAAACAACAAGGATTCCATTCTCTCTGTGTGTATATAGATAGATAGATATCAATCACATCATTTTTATCCATTTATCTTACATCAAATCTTGAATAACAAGAGTGTCAGTGAAGAACTGGCTTCTTGAAATTGGATGGTCATGCTCAGTTTTCAAAGGTTGGTGGTGTTTTCCTCTGCTTTTCCTTTTGAGGATTTGGTTAAGATCCCACATGGTTTCACCCACTGTACTGTTTCTGTGTTAAAGTGTTGGAAACAGGGTACTTCCTCTTGAGGCAATGATTTCATTTGTTCAGCCAGCATGTCCTTTTGGACCTCGTGCTGCTTGGAGCTTTGGGTCAGACTCACTCATTTGCAGAAATGCAAAGAAAATTGGCTGTCTGGATCTTTCCCTTGTGAGGGTCGCTAGAGGTGTTCATGAGTATTTCCTTTCTCTTCCCTCTGGGTGCATGTTAAATCACACTTCCCATCCTGTTGAAGTGTGGTCATGTAGCTTGCTTTTGGGCTGATGGAATATGAATGGAGGTGAGATGTGTCATTTCTGGCACAAGAATCCTGTGAGAGTCGTGTGTCTCCTCACCCTGCAACTGCAGTGTTTCAGAGGGTACAACTGTCAACCCCTCCATTTTAAATCATCCAACCAAGCACTCTTCAAATTATTGCAATTTGCTTTTGTCATTTATTTTATATTGGGGTCCTGGTTGATTCAGTCATCATTAAACTAGTACATGATCATTCGTGACATTTTGGAAAACGGGGATTAAATTGGAAGTGGTCAAACAGAAGATGGCAAGAGTGAATATTGACGTTTTAGGTATCAGTGAACTAAAACGGACTGGAATGGTTGAATTTAACTCAGATGACCATTATATCTACTACTGAGGGCAAAAATCATTTAGAAGAAATGGAGTAGCCCTCATAGTCAACAAAAGAGTCCAAAATGCAGTACTTGGATGCAATCTCAAAAACAACAGAATGATCTCTGTTCATTTCCAAGGCAAACCATTCAGTATCATGGTAATCCAAGTCTATGCCCCAACCAGTAATGCTGAGGAAGCTGAAGTTGAAGAGTTCTATGAAGACCTACAAGACCTTCTAGAACTAACATCCAAAAAAGATGTCCTTTTCATTATAGGGGACTGGCATGCAAAAGTAGGAAGTCAAGAAACACCTGGGGTAACAGGCAGATTTGGCCCTGGAATATGGAAACAGGGCAAAGGCTAATAGAGTTTTGCTAAGAGAACACACTGGTCATAGCAAACACCCTCTTCCAACAACACAAGAGAAGACTCTAACATGGACATCACCAGATGGTCAATACTGAAATCAGACTGATTATATTCTTTGCAGTCAAAGATGGAGAAGCCTTATACAGTCAGCAAAGACAAGACCAGGAGCTGACTGTGGCTCAGATCATGAACTCCTTATTGTCAAATGCAGATTTAAATTGAAGAAAGTAGGGAAAACCACTAGACCATTCAGGTATAACCTAAATCAAATGCCTTACGATTATACAGTGGAAATGACAAATAGATACAAGGGATTAGATCTGATAGACAGAGTGCCTGAAGAACTATGGATGGAGGTTCTTGACATTGTACAGGAAGCAGGGATCAAGACCATGCTCAAGAAAAGAAATGCAGAAAGGCAGAATGGTTGTCTGAGGAGGCCTTATAAATAGCTGAGAAAAGAAGAGAAGCAAAAGGCAAAAGAGAAAAGGAAAAATATACCTATTTGAATGCAGAGTTCCAAAGAATAGCAAGGAGAGATAAGAAAGCCTTCCTCAGTGATCAGTGCAAAGAAATAGAGGAAAACAATAGAATGGGAAAGACTAGAGATCTCTTCAAGAAAATTAGAGATACCAAGGGAACATTTCATGCAAAGATGGGCACAATAAAGGACAGAAATGGTACAGACCTAACAGAAGCAGGTGTTAAGAGGTGGTGACAATATATAGAAGAACTGTATAAAAAAGATCTTCATGACCCAGATAATCACGATGGTGTGATCACTCACCTAGAGCCAGACATTCTGGAATGTGAAGTCAAGTGGGCCTTATGAGGCATCACCATGAAGAAAGCTAGTGGAGATGATGGGATTCCAGTTGAGCTATTTCAAATCCTAAAAGATGATGTGTAAGTGCTGCACTAAATATACCAGCAAATTTGGAAAGCTCAGCAGTGGCCACAGGACTGGAAAAGGTCAGTTTTCATTCTAATCCCAAAGAAAGGCAATGCCAAAGAATGTTCAAACTACCGCACAATTGCCCTCATCTCACACACTAGCAAAGTAATTCTGAAAATTATCCAAGCCAGGCTTCAACAGTATGTGAACTGTGAAATTCCATATGTTCAAGCTGGTTTTAGAAAAGGCAGAGGAACCAGAGATCAAATTGCCAACATCTGCTGGATCATCGAAAAAGCAAAAGAATTCCAGAAAAACATCTATTTATGCTTTCTTGACTATCACAATAAACTGTGGAAAATTCTGAAAGAGATGGGAATACCAAACCACCTGACCTGCCTCCTGAGAAATCTGTATGCAGGTCAGGAAGCAACAGTTAAAACTGGACATGGAACAACAGACTGGTTCCAATTAGGAAATGGAGTATGTAAAGGCTATATATTGTCACCCTGCTTATTTAACTTACATGCAGAGTACATCATGCAAAATGCCGGGCTGGATGAAGCACAAGCTGGAATCAAAATTGCCAGGAGAAATATCAATAACCTCAGATATGCAGATAACACCACCCTTATGGCAGAAAGCAAAGAAGATCTAAAGAGCCTCTTGATGAAAGTGAAAGAGGAGAGTCAAAAAGTTAGCTTAAAATTCAACATTTAAAAAGCTAAGATCATGGCATCCGGTCCCATCATTTCATGGCAAATAGATGGGGAAACAATGGAAACAGTGGCTGGCTTTATATTTTTGGGCTCCAAAATAACTGCAGGTGGTGACTGCAGCCATGAAATTAAAAGATGCTGGCTCCTTGGAAGAAAAGCTATGACCAATCTAGACGACATATTAAAAAGCAGAGACGTTACTTTGCTGACAAAGGTCTAAATAGTCAAAGCTATGGTTTTCCCAGTAGTCATGTATGAAAGTGAGAGTTGGATTATAAAGAAAGCTGAGTGCCAAAGAATTGATGCTTTTGAACTATGGTGTTGGAGAAGACTCTTGAGAATCCCTTGGACTGCAAGGAGATCCAACCAATGAATCCTCAAGGAAATCAGTCCTGAATATTCATTGGAAGGACTGATGCTGAAGCTGAAACTCCAATACTTTGAGCACTTGATGGGAAGAACTGACTCACTGTAAAAGACCCTGATGCTGGGAAAGATTGAAGGCAGAAGAAGGGGACGACAGAGGATGAGATGGTTGGATGGTATCACTGACTCAATGGACATGAGTTTGAGTAAGCTCCGGGAGTTGGCGATGGATAGGGAGGCCTGGCGTGCTCCAGTCCATAGGGTCACAAAGAGTTGGACTTGACTGAGCGACTGAACTGATAGTAAGAGGTGAAAAAAAATCCATAATTTTATTTGTAGTATTGCTGCTATTAACATGTCATTTTTTTTCTTCTAGACTTTTTGCTTGCTCAGTGCAGATTTTTTTTAACTTGAGTTCAGTGGTTTGGGATGTACAGTTTTATGTCCTTTATCCTTCTTGCTATTAATACACACTCTTCCTTGTGTAATAGAATTAAACAAAAGTTTAAATGAAAAACTTTTAAACTTCAAAATCATAAAAACACCCTATATTTTTCATAGCTGTAGTCAAGGAGGGAATAAGTAAAAAAAATTTAACAAATTTCTCACTAGTACCTCCCATGTACCAGGCTTGTGCTGAACATGGAGGCGAATATGACAGAATTATCAAGTTCTGTGGGGCTGGTGCTGATGAATGCTGATGCTATCTTTAATCTCCTTGGATTTGTTACCCGCCAAGTTCTTTGTCTTCCTTGGCTAATAGAATCTACCTATTTTGAAAAACACACACAAAATTTGCTCTTTTCCCAGGGGAGAACTCAAGCTTCTACATTTGGGGAGTCCACTTTATGAATACAAAATTTATGAACACAAAATTGTGGTTTTTTTTTGTGAACTTTGTGTTCACTTTACAAACACAAAATTATTAATAGAAAAGAAATCACAGCACATGATGTAAAAGTTGTATCATATACATAACATACCATAAACATTACAAAATCCAGAAAATAACATAAAGTTATTATTACTATTATTTAAATTCATTGCCTAACATGTTCCATGTTCCCAAATCTCTCTCATTTTTTTTTTTCCCTACAGTTTTTGGCTGAAAGCTCATTGATTGGTTTTTCACATGATGATGGTTTTGTAATATCATTTTCTATGGAGAAAATAGAAAGATGACTCATTCTTTTTTGGCAGTGGTCCTGCTCATGGGGTGCCCAGTAGAATAATCTGGGAACTATTATAGTCCTAAAGCTGAGGATGCTCCCCAGGCTAATTAAATCAGAATCAGTGGGACCCAGGCATTTGCCTTTTATAAAAGCACTGGGGGAGAACCACTGCTCTGGAATAGAATGGAAACTTGACTTCTATTATTGGTAGTGTAGAAAACTTTCACTTGTGACTGGTATTGTCACGTATATTTTTAGGTGTGTCAAATTTGGGAAAACTCCCATCAGACTGCTTTCATACAGGAGCTGTGAGACTTCGGGGCATTTCACATTTTCTGTGCAGTGACTAATCTTAAATGTCCTTTGAATTGAACACACTCGTTAACCAGTTTGTCATTGGTGTCCTCATTTTTTCAGGCATTTTAATGAGATTTATGCTGGTTTTCATTGAGATCAGTATTTTGTGTCAAAGGAGTAAGAAGTTACATGACCTCAGGAAATGTGATTGAGACCATTTTAGCCGAAGGAAGCAAGTGAACAGAGGTGAGGTGGAACCAGCAAGGCCAGTGTGGGAGGAGGGCAGTGGCGAGTGGGGCAGCCATGGGCGAAGTGACTGGAAAGGGGTCCTGGGTGCAGGGGAGAGAGTGCCTCTTAGTGCTGGAGCTTGCATACCTGCATTACAGTAAGGGATCAGGAGCGTTGGGGTTACTTCCTTCAGAGGCATGTGAAGCTTTGTGTGAATCCCAAACATTGCTAATTATGAACTAACATTGACACAATAGGAAAACAAGATATATACACCCCTCTACGGGTTTCCCTGGTGGCTCAAATGGTAAAGAATCTGCCTGCAATGCAAGAGACGTGGGTTGGATCCCTGAGTTGGGAAGATCCCCTGGAAGAAGGCATGGCAATCCACTCCAGTATTCTTGCCTGGAGAATCCCCACGGACAGAGGAGCCTGGTGAGCTACAGTCCATGGGATCGTAAAGAGTCAGACACGACTGAGCGACAGAACACGGCACAGCACACTCCTTTACACCCCATCTGAACGGACCCCCCAACTGAGCTTCCCCTTCACTCCATCCCTACAAGCCCCCGACCCACCAGCATCTCCCGACAGAGAGATCAGTGTGACAGAGGGCAAGTTGAAGTGAAGGAGACAGTGGTCTTAACCAACTGAAGTTAAAATATTTCACTTTTGGTATTTTGACAAAAAACATAGGCATGTGAACACAATGCTGGGTCCCTGGGAGGGACCCCTGGGACGGGTCCTGAAGCTTGGGTCTCTTTCTGTCTCTCTTTTTTTGATTAAATCAATTTTCTTTTTGTCTGCTCCACACAGTATGCAGCATCTTAGTTCCCAGACTAGGAATTGAACCTGTGCTCCCTCCAGTGGAAGCAGAGCGTGTTTAACCACTGGACCACCAGGGATGTCCCTTGGGTCTCTTTTGCTTCACAGTTAATCAACCTCTGCTTCAGTGCAGGAATTAGTAGCTGAATGTCATGTGTGCTGGTCAAGTTGCAGCTTAAGAGGGAGTCAAAGAGCTACTGATGACAAACTTTCAGCTCCGGGCCTTAAGAAGTGCTTCAAATGTCTGTGCCTTTCCTTCTGTTTTCATGACATGAGAAATGACTGGGGCAACAGGCTCACAGCCTGAAGGATATCATGATGTGAGAAACATCGTTCTTCCACTCCCGTCCTGTTTCCATTGTGCGCCTTGACCAGAGGCTCCTTTAGGAAATACAGCAAAGGCTGAACCACGGCCAGCCAGGAGGGGTTCCCGGTCTCGTCACCCCCCGACATTAAGACAGCGATGATTGCTCCTCAGGGAGGAGCCACTGTGTTGTCATAGCTTCCCAGCCAGGGACACGGAGGTTCATGGGCTCATAATCTGGGTTCACCTTCATGGTCACGGCCATTTCTGAGGCCGGCTGACCCCCAGAAATCCTGGAGGGGTTCTAGTCATAGACAGTGATGCTCCTCTGGGCCAGTTTTCCGGTCGCTTGAAAGTTCTGGAAGGGAAGGCATGGTGATCTTCTGCTCCTTGACGCGTCTCCCGAAGGGCCTTAGGAGGTGGGCACTTTGTGATGAGGGGAGGCGTGGTCTGGTGTTATCCTTAGCCTCTGTCCATCATTCCTTTGTGCGGTGAACACGGTGGTGCCCAGCTCTGGGCAGAGCAGGCCTGTCAGCGAGAGCCATAGCCTGCCACTTTCAGGCTGTGTGGCTTCCGGCGAGTTAGTTACCCTCTCTGAGACCTAGATTCCTATCAGGGTCCTTGTGCAGATTCAGTGAAACCCCTGTGCAAAGTCCTTAACCCAGGCCCGGGCCCATGGCGAAGGCTCAGTAAATAGCACCCATCACCTCTGTTCCTTCTGCTTCCACCTTCCTGATGGAGGAGTAGAGAGAGGAAGCCAGGAAGCTCGGATTTCTGCCTCTTAACTAGAGGGATGAGCAAGGGCAGGATGCACCGCTTCTTTGAATATTCTTTTCTGTCCAAGATGAATGAAGGAAATCAGTTTTTTTAAATAGAAACTTGAATGGCATTTGGGGAAGGATCGTTCTGTATCTGTTAACACAGATTCTGGTGTATGTCCACACTCAATGTTCCCCTGCATGGTAACGACTCAAATATTTCTAAATGGCCTTGGGAGCTGGTGATGGTACTGCCACCACTTGAAAACCACTAAACCAGCAGCTCCTCCTGAACTTTGATCCTGTCTGACCTGGGGTGGGTGGGTGGTGGACTGAGAATCCGGCGGGGTGGTTGGATGAGGACCTGTTCACTGGGTCCCTCTGCCCTTGTGATTCTGAGATTGCTTAATTTTCTCCGATGTAGAAGCTTCTCTGCTCCCACAGGCATGGAGGAAGGAAAGGGTTTCTAACAAGTGAAAACCAAACTTGATTTTGTTCTAAGGATTCCTCTGTGGCTCCTACTCACATTCTTGGCAGTTGATCTATGGTGCCTTCCTGGGATGGTGGCCACCAGAAATACCTTTGACCTCCAGTGGTGTGGAGGGTTGAAGTCTGCTACCCAGAAAAAGAACTGTGCCTTGAGTGCCCTAAGAGAGGATCCCAGTGCATGGTGACTACTGCTGACCTCCTGCAGTTCTTGTCTCCCTGGTTGCCAAGAACCATCCAGATGGACAGGGGCTTTGTTTAAATCCTGAAAATTTGCAGCATGGATCCCTATGGAGCTGGCTGCATTTCTTTTCAGACTGTCTCCACATTTCAGAGAGAAAGTCCAAGGCTGGAAATTTGACCCTGGTGGACCTCTGTTTTCCAGTTGGTGCTTTGTGGTCCCCAGGGCCATTGGCAGCCCGAGTCCATCATGTCCCTTTGCCCATTTATTCTCTGGAGGTTGACAGTCCTAAATTATAATGCTTCTTGCTGAATACCATTAATCTTAAGCAAGCAAGCAACTTACTGCAAGTTATTAGCTGCTCACCTTGAAATCCTGTGAATAGAGAAGAAAATTGCCCTACTGTCCTAGAGCCCCTTATTAATTGAATATGTGACAGAAGAACACAGAGAGAGCCATTAATTTACAGATATGGGAGTTTGTTGTCCCTCTTTTATTTTTATTTTATCCCTGGATGTTCATCTAATTAAATTATTTAAACCTGCTAATTTTGGGAAAGGCTTGTCTTTCTTCGCCTGTACCTTTCATTGTAAGGGTGTTAGTTAAAAAGATGTTAGTGATGCTTCTGACTCTGTGGTGCTTAGTTTATAGAAAATGAATTTTGAAGAGTTTGTTGCCTTCATCAGATAATTGTATGAACCTTTTGGAACATTTGTAATGAGTTTTTATGAGACTTTCTGTGACAATATTTTGTGTATCTCTTTAGCGCAGAGAGATGAAGATTGCTGATTTAATGGTCTGAAAAATTCTGATGTCTTTATTTACATTTGACTGATGAGAGATTTTACATCATTTCTCTTATCAAAGATATCCTGATGAAAGTTAATACTCTGTGGAAGATTTTAAGAGTACTGATATTACCTGGATAACAGTTTCCGTAAATTAAAAAAAAAGGCTGCTGAGATTGTTTTGGGGAAAAGGACTGTGATCCAGTCTTTGGGTGTTAGAGGAAATTTCTTTCATTACCTGTATATATATATAATATATATATACAGAAATTCTTATATATATAAGAAATTCTTATATAATATATTCTTTTATACATATTCTTATATAAGAGTTTCTACTGACACAGCATGTGCCAGTTTTTGTGTGTGTGTTTTGCAGTCAGTTCCTTCTGCCTTGTGTTCTTATTGAGTTATTCCATTGTCTGAGTTATTGAAACAACTGTGTTCCTCAGTGACTCAATAGTAATGCATCCACCTGCAATGTAGGAGACCTGGGTTTGATCCCTGGGTGGGGAAGATCCCCTGGAGGAGGAAATGGCAACCCACTCCAGTATTCTTGCCTGGGAAATCCCGTGGACAGAGGAGTCTGGTGGACTACAGTCCATGGGTTGCTGGAAAGTTGGACATGACTTAGCAGCTGAGCACAGTGTTCCCCACTAGGGCAGAAGCTGACCATTGGGAGTTTCAGTCAGTCAGTTCTCACTCAGTCGAGTCCAACTCCTTGCGACCCCATGAACAACACGCCAGGCCTCCCTGTCCATCACCAACTCCCGGAGTTTACCCAAACTCATGCCCATTGAGTCGGTGATGCCATCCAACCATCTCATCCTCTGTCTTCTCCTTCTCCTCCTGCCCTCAATCCTTCCCAGCATCAGGATCTTTTCAAATGAGTCAGCTCTTCGCATCAGGTAGCCAAAGTATTGGGTGTTTAGAAGTCTCCTAATGGGATGTATAGATGACTGGCAGTAGAATGTTTTTAGTAAAGGTTTGTCAAAGGGAAAAACGTATGATTTCTTTAGTCCTGCAGAGACACTGCTGTGCACCAGCCATCAGAATGGACCTGATACCCTCGTACTCTGATTGTTCACCCCCAAGCTTTCTGCTTTTCTCTAAGACACAGCATCTTCCAGTGGGTTCCATACACCCCTGGACCATGTATTGTTGGCATACACAGCAGTGTCTGTGAAGATGGTCAGTGACAGCTCAACCTTGGGAGAAAGTAAGTTCAAGGTGATGGACTCCAGTAGCCTTGGTGAGGTTGAGGAGGACCATGTTCAAATCTGGTTTTTTTTTTTTTTTTTTTTGAGGGGGGACTGAAGTACAATTTTTTATTTTTTTAAGTTATAAAAATTTTTTTGTATTGGGGTAGAGCCAATTAACAATGTTGTGATAGTTTCAGGTAGAGAGCAAAGGGACTCAGCCATACAGATACATGGATCCATTCTCTCCAAATCTGTGGCGGTCGGAGGGGTGGGGGGGAGTTGATTAAGTGCAGACCCAACTTTCAGAACTAAAGGGTATGGGGGGCAGGGCTGGGCCTTTTGTGAGGGGAGTGAATGCGCCGCCTTGTGGGAGGTGGAACTGCCTTCACTGGAGAGGCACAGGGAGAGAAGCCCCTTTGGTAAGGACTGTTCTGGGAGCCTTTGTATCCTGGGAGTGGGGAGCACTCTGTGTGGGGGTAGTTTAGAGGAGAGGAACTTAAATGGCACTTTAAATTCTGAGCAATTTTCTTGAGTCTTGCCTGATTAAGGGATGAGTGCTGGGTTTATACATTTGTTGACTTAAAAAAAAAGGCACAACATGAGAGTTGTGAGTTAAGTTTTATTTGGGGCAAAATGAGGCCTGCAGCCTGGTAGACAGCGCCTCAGATGACTCTGAGAGACTGCTCCTAAGAGGCAGGGGGCGGGTCATCATATATGTGATTTTGGTAAAGGGGGAATACATGCAATCTAGCACATATTTTTTTCCAGAAGGTTTCTGCTAGTCACAAGGAACAGTCATCACCATGAAGGGTTTTGGTGTTTTTCTAGATACGGATATTCAAGAATTAAGCTCATAAAATCAGCTCTTGAGAATATCTAACTCTCTGAAGACCTGTCCTGCCAGTGTTTCCCTGAACACAGAGTGCCGCATTTCTGCTCTCCACCCTGAAGTTCTTTCAGGGGGTGTTGAAGGTCAGCAGCTGCAGCAGCTCATGATAACCCTTGTAGAGGGTGATGGCAAGTGCGCATTTGTAATTCTTCATTGCTTTCACCTCCTCCCCTCCTTAAATAGCAGTCTCCCTGTTGTCTTCCTTTTTCCGAGGACCCTCTTCTTCAGTCCTCTCTCTCTATCCTCATTTTTGTCCTAAGCCCTCTCTTTCACTCCTGTCTACATTATTTTTTACGTCTATTACTCTTACTTTCTCTCCTTTCCTATATTTGCTTCTTAATGAGCCCTCTAATAGAACAAATGCAGAATGGCTATCTTTGAGTCCTTCTGATTGAAGGAATAGATTTTGAAAAGAGGAAGAGCTAGAATGAGTGGGGAAAATGAGGTCAGTGGGAGCCTCCCGCACACAATCTGGGACACCGGGGCTTCTCCAGAAAGGCTGGTGGAATGAATGAGAGAGTAACTTTTATCCACTTCTGCTAGCCTCATTGTACATTTGCATAATGGTGAGTAGGTTTTGTTTTGTTAAATCGTGCAAAAATATCCATTGAGATTTCTCCCAGATTGAGGGCTTTTAAAACATAAGGATGAGTGAACAACCTATGGGGTGAGGTTGAAGGAGTCAGGAGCAGCTGGGGTGGGAGTTGTGTGCAGGTGTACATGGAGAGACTGGTTTGGAATTTGAGGATGCTCATCTCCCAGGTCGTGGTGGGAGCTGCCGAGCTGCTCCTCTGGGAAGCCGGGCTGGGTTCTGTTTACCATCTGGATGCGATTCCAGGCATCTTTGCTGAGGATTTGCAGCCTTTTCTGCACTCCTGCCTCTATTACTGTGGTTGCCCCCGGCTTACCTTGCTCAGGCCTTACTCCAAAGTGTTATTGTTGACTTTCTGGAGTTTGCTTATGCAAATAAATGCATAAATCGATGCATATGAAAGGCAAAAGGAAGTCCCCTTCAGATGGCCTGGGCCCAAGCTCCATGAAGCCTGGAGGCTCAGGAGAGCACCCCCTGGGGCTTTCCCTAACTTTACTGCGTGCCAGGAAATCTGCTGTTGTAAGTATTGCAGCCCAGAGCTTCCATTCTGAATGCTCACCATCCTGCCAGGACGTTTTTCTGTCCGCTGGCTTAAAGTTCCCTGCCAGTTTGGGTCTGCACTGAGTCGTGCCCAAGACTGTGAGATTGAAATGGACGTTTCAGGATGATCAGGAAAATGATCAGGAATAAACTTCAAAAACGGCAGACAGGGGTGTTGCTTATTGTAGGAGACCAGCTGTGAGCTGTTAGGGTGTGGTTGAAAGAGATGCCCTGAGTAGGGATGGAGGGTGTTCTCAAGAACATAAAGCTGAAAAGCTGCAAAGCAAACGGAAATACATTTCTTCAAATTTCTTTCAGTATATCCAGGTGGAAAAATCATCAAGCTCTGACCCTGAACTTATAAAGAAAATAGCGGTGCCTTCTGGGTGGTGAGGCCAGACACACCCAGCTCAAGGAAAGGGTGTTTGTTTTTAGCAGGAAGTACTTTTTCCTAGACTCCAAATGTTACCAAGTCAGGTCCATTTGCAAGACTGAAAGTAATGCCTCATGGTCCCTGGAATGGGATGGGGACCCAGGTTACATTTTGTGAGTAGGCCTTAGCTTCTCATCTCTGATGCCCTTTCTTCCATTTATTTTTCAGTTTATTATTGCACCTTTACTTTTTTGTGCCAGACACTTGCCTTCAAAGAGCTTCCAGTCTACTGAGAGAAACAGAAAAGAAAGAATAATTAAACAAGTAAATTAAAAAATGAAACGGTGAGAAATGAAATAATGCAAACAGGAAACAGTGATAAAAAATAGTGTGCATATGGGCTGGTGTGTGTTTGTGAGGGTGTGTGTGTGTGTGTGTGTGTGTGGTAGATGGGGGAAATATTTCTTATTTTTTTTCTTTTTTAATTAAAAAATTGTTACTGAAGTATATAGTTCATTTACAAGGTTGTGTTATTTTATGTGTACAGCAAAGTGATTCAGTTATGTATGTATATATATATATATTTTTTTTTCAGGTTCTTTTCCATTATAGGTTGTTACAAGATGTTGAATATAGTTCCCTGTGCTATTCAGTAGATCCTTTTTATCTATTTTATAGATAGTAGTGTGAAAGTGAAGTTGCTCAGTCATGTCCAACTCTTTGCGACCCCATGGACTGTAGCCTCCCAGGATCTTCTGTCCATGGGATTTTCCAGGCAAGAATACTAGAGTGGGTTGCCAGTAGTGTGTATCTATTAAATCCAAGCTCCTAATTTATCCCTCCCCACCTTTTCCCCTTTGGTAACCATAAGTTTGGTTTGGACCAAACTCTATGTGAGTCTGTTTTTGTTTTGTTAATAAGTTCTTCTGTAACATTTTAAAAAATTCCATATATAAGCAATATCATATATTTGTCTTTCTTTGTCTGACTTACTTCACCTAGTATGATAATCTAGATCCATCCGTGTTGCTACAGATGGCATTATCTCTTTCTTTTTAAGGCTGAGTAGTATTCCATTGTGCATATATTAGCATATATACCATATTGTTTTATCCATTCATCTGTTAATGAACATTTAAGTTGTTCCATGTCTTGGCTATTGTAAATAGTGCTGCTATGAACACTGGGTGGATGTACCTTTTTAAATTAGACTTTTCTCCAGATATATGCCTCGGAGTGGGTTCCTGGATCATGGCAACTCTATTTTTAGTTTTTTAAGGAAACTCTATCTGTTTTCTATATTAATTACACTAATTTACATTCCCACCAACACTGAGGAGGGGATTCCCTTTTCTCTATACCCTCTCCAGCATTTATTATTTGTAGACTTTCTAATGATGGCCATTGTAACCAGTGTGAAGTGGTACCTCATTGTGATTTTGATTTGCATTTTTCTAATATTAATAATTAGTGGTGTTGAGCATGGAAATATTTCTTATACACGGCAATGAAAGAAGACTTCTGTCTGAGGAGGTGACATTTCAGCCAAGAAGTGAGTGAGGAGAATGAGCTCTTCAGATAAAAAGTCCAGGGAAAAATGGCCTGGGAATAAGCCAGCTCAGCAACAGGCTTTGCCAAGAGACCCTGTGAGGAGGGAACCAGGACAATTCACCCTTCAGGTAGAGGATTCCACATCAGGTCCATTAGAAGCAGAAGCTTACTGCTTTCTAGTATAGAAAAGATTAGCCAGTAAAATTCACAGCACAATTAGCAGTTAAACAATGTATGTGAAAAAACATTCCTTATCCATATCATTGTTAATGGTCAGATTTTAGGACACTCTGGGGCACAGTTTGAAATTTCAGAATATCACAGTTGTGGATCTTTTTGTATTGATGGGGCTTCCCTGGTGGCTCAGATAGTCAAGAATCTGCCTGCAATGTGGGAGACCCAGGTTTGATCCGGGGTGAGGAAGAGCCCCTGGAGAAGGAAATGTCTACCCACTCTAGTATTCTTGCTTGGAGAATTCCATGGACAGAGGTGGCTGGTGGGCTACAGCCCATGGGGTCACAAAGAGTCAGACAAGGATAAGCAAATAACACTTCACTTCTGTATTGATACTTGTGTCCCCAGAGAGTCAAGAAACATCCCTCCCACCCTCCTTCTGTCCTTGCAGTTCAGCAGTATTAACCAAAGGCAGATCAGTGAGTAAATCTGTCTTCTACCAGAATCAGTTTTCTTCAGTAAAAGCTTTCTATATGAGATCTGGCACATCTACATTTTAAAGCTTCTATTTAAGAAACCTAATTTTTGTGAAACTTGAACTCAGCTGGAAAGATGAGTAAATTTTATTATGTTTGCCGTGTCAAGAGACTTCAGCCTTTCTGTAGGCTTTGTCAGAGATTTTAAACCAAAAATATAGATGGAATAATTTTTATACAGTAAAAAAGTCCTTAGATTGAATAATCAGAGACTTTATGTGTTATTGGAAAGACTCTTACAAAGGTGATCTGACAGTGTGGCTGGGCTGAGAGAGGGTGGTGTGTGGAATGAATGTTACTAAGGAACGGTACAGTCTGGAACTTTGAGGCTTCTCTATTTTAGGCATCTTCATAGAGCTGTTTAATGAGCCTTTAAAAAAAAACATTCTAATTTAGAGATTATAGCTATTTCTTAGGAATAGCTAAGTGATGAAGTTACTTGCTGAGGGCTTTTCTGAATTCTGTAACTGTATTATAACAATCACTTTGATATTTGTCCTGAGATACCAACTTGTCTGCTGTACTGAAGTGATCTATTTGAGTTAACGGTGAGAGGTGCCAAGGAAGATATCTGGTGATTCTTAACCTGTAGGCTCTTGGTTTACAATCTGGCCGGTCCTGAAATCTGCATGGCTGCAACTTCTTGGGGACAGGGCTGCCCCCTGGCGGTGGGATGGTTCACACAAAGATGCCTTCCAAGCCCTCAGGAGCCACTCTGACATATGCACACATTGCTATCTGAGAGAACGCACAGCCTGTTCACAAATTTTCACATTCCAGACATGAAGTGTTTTGTGTCCTAAACTGCTGAGATATGATCATCTAAAATAAAGGTTGGTCAAAGAAATTCAGGTCTCTTGATAATCAGAAGAACAAATGATTAGGAAAGGTGGGACTCCAGTTGCTTGAAAGCTTAACCTATTCAAGCCGCCAGCCAGTTGAGGAGAGCCCTTTGTCTCCAGTTCAGTGTTTGGCTGGCACGACCATGCATGGTTGGCTGTTGGAGAAATGGCACGTTTTCTCCACGCGGTGCCTTCCCATTGAACTTTGAAGTATTTTAGGCTGAAACCCTTGGTTCTCTCTCTCCCTCTCCATCTATTGTCTGTTCCTCCTTCTCAGAAATTTCTCTCCATCTCCCTCTTTTCTGCTTTTCTTGCCTGCTTTTTCCTGTGACATTCATTTCTGTCTTTAGTGTCCTTCCTCCTTCACCAGGAGTCCAAAGCAGATCATACTCTGTCATTCCTGCTCTCCAGTATCCTCTCAATGGTCAATCAGAAAGCTCTCTTTCATGAATGGCCTCTTTTTCGAGAAAGGGCCCATCTAACATCCCTACTGCCCACATGCCTTGGCACAGCTGAGTGATCCTGAAATTCGGCCCTCCCCGTGTCTCTTTCCAGGCATCTGCCACCTCCACTGTTCCCTTCCAAACACAAAAATGCTGTCTCTTCTCCCTGGGCCGCCAGCATAAGCCCACATAGAAAGGTGTTCATTTGAGCTGGTAGAAAACATGTTACTCATATTGAGCGGACGTGTGTGTTTTCTGCTGAGTCTTTGACGTGCAGTCTTTGGCAAGCCCTGGTCCTACACACAGCAGTGCTCTGCACAGCTTGGATATGGGAGAATTGTGGGACTTTCCCTTTTGGATTCTAAACGTAGAGCTCCTCTCCATACCTTGTACATGAAAGTGTTGCAAGAAAATGGAGCCAGGGAGGATGGTCATGTCCCAGGTGTCAAGTGAATCCCTCTGATGAGCCTCCAGGTGAGGGTCCTTTGCTTCACTCAGGAAAGAATTCAAGAGTGAGCCACGGTAAAGTGAAAGTAAAAGTCGCTCAGTCCTGTCCAACTCTTTGTGACCCCATGGACTATAGCCCACCAGGCTCCTCTGCCCATGGAATTCTCCAGAATATTAGTGTAGGTAGCTAGCTGTTCCCTCCTCCAGGGGATCTTCCCAACCCAGGCATCGAACCCAGGTCTCCCACATTGCAGGCAGATTCTTCACCAGCTGAATCACGAGGGGAGCCCACAGTAAAGTGGAAGCCAGCTTATTTAGAGAGCTACACAGTCCATCTCAGAAGGTGAGCACAGCCCTGAGAGAGACACGTTCCATAGAGTGGACGTCTCAGATGTCCAGAGCGGCCCTGAGAGAGACGCATCCCATAGAGTGGACGTTTCAGACGTCCAGAGCAGCCCTGAAATAAAAGCATTCCATAGAGTGGCAGCCGCCCAGAGCGGCCCTGAGAGAATCGCGTTCCATAGAGTGTGGACGTCTCAGATGTCCCGAGCAGCGCTGAGAGGCGCATTTGCACCATAGAATGGACATTTCAAGGGGCGCCAGGAGCCCTGAGAGAAACTCCCTTGACAGAGTGTGCGCGTCTCAGCGGCAGCAGGGGCCCTGAGAGAAACCTGATCTGTAGGTTGTGAAAACCTCGGAGGGCAAGAGAGTGGCCCTGAGAGAAATTCGCTTTGCAGAGAGACGGCGCACCATCTCTGAAGGTGAGGAAGGCCCCCAAGGTGTGGGTGGTGCTTATTTTTTATGGGCTGGGTAATTTCATGGGCTAAGGAGTGGGAGGGTTTTTCCAACTGTTTTGGGGAAGGGTCTGGGATTTCCTGAAATTGGGTCACTGTCCACTTTTTGGTGTTTTAGGGTTTGCCGGAAACCTGGCTCGGTGCCTGTGGGTGTGACATGGAGCTCATGTTTTGCTGTGAGGGTATAATGAGGCTTGAGGTCTACTTGAAGTGACTCTCCCGCCATATCTGGGGCCTAGTTGGTTCTAAGCAGTTTATGTAGTATCCTCAGGGGCTGTGTCATTTTTTTCAAGGTTGTGCCCTTCTCTCTTCTCTCCTGTGTAGGAAGGTGGGTCTCGCTGTCTGAATGGCCCTTTAAATATAGGTTAAGGTGATGTACGATGTACACACGGTTGGGTGGGGCTTTCCTGGTGGTTCAGACTATACAGAATCCTCCTGCAATGCAGGAGACCTGGGTTTCATTCCTGGGTTGGGAAGATCCCCTGGAGAAGGGAATGGCAACCCACTCCAGTATTCTTTACTAGGGAATTCCAGGGACAGAACTACCTGGCAGACTGCGGTCCATGGGGTGGCAAAGAGTGAGTAGGACTGAGCAGCTAACACTTTCACTTTCTTAGACTTCACACATAGTTAAGCAAGGTTTGGGGTATCTAATCCTGATCAAATGGAGAAGGTGGCTACCAACTCTCTATTTTTGCCTATGCAAACCCTGCTTCTAGAATAAAAGTATATGTTAGGTTAAAACATGAAATTCCCCATATCTGACCATTTTTAACCTATAAAAATGGCAATTTCATAGTAGTTTTGAGTGAAGAAAAGGAGTGGGTCTGTTTAGAAGGACTCTCTACTTTCTATTTAATTCATTTATTCAGGACATACCTATGGAGGATTTTGGTAGGTGCTTGGGTTCCAAAGAGACATTGAGTCTGTTCTCTGTCCTCTATCCAGGAAGATAAACTCAACCAACTCTAATACAAATGTCTGGTGATCTAAGGAAAGCCAGTGTGCTGAGGGCATGGTGGAGTGACCAGTTGTTTTGGTTTGTCCCAGTTTTAACACTGGAATAAAGTGAGTCACTCCCTGATGACTCACTTGATAAAGAGTCTGCCCTACAATGTGGGAGACCCAGGTTCGATCTCTGGGTCGGAAAGATTCCCTGGAGAAGGAAATGACAACCCCTTCCAGTATTCTTGCCTGGAGAATTCCATGGACAGAGGTTGGGCAGCAGTCCATGGGCTCACAACAAGTCGGACACAACTGAGTGACACTTTGACTTTCACTTTAACACTGGAAGTCCTGAGCAAACTAGGACTAGATTATGGTAAGGCACAGAGGTGGGGGGAATGGGGAGTGGTAGTTATGGCTCTATGGGGGAAAAAAAGAAGAAAGAAAGAGCTAAAGAAGTTTAGGACCGGAAAGAAAGTCCACCCATTTATCCTGGGAGAGGCAAGAAACACATTAGAAAAATAAAGGCACTGGCAAGTCTCAGCAGAGAAAGCTGTTTAATTTGTGCAACCAGGATTTTGCTAACTTGATCTCGGAACTCTGTGCACTTAACATCCTGTGAGCATCTTAGGGTTCTCCCCTCTTTGTCCTTTGGGGAAAATTGCACTGTTCTGTATGCTAAAATGCATATTATTACCGTATATTATTAGTCTTATCCATGATTTGGGTGACAATTAGTATCAAAATAGCCCACCACAAGAAAATTTAATAATAATGCAACCTTGAGATGAAAAGGTTTTTCAGAAGGGTTGCTAATGTGCTCTGGAGGGTTGCAAGTACCAAAGGGCTATATTTTCTGGCTGATGCACATAGAGCTAGGCTGGCTACTTGTGCACCTCTTTCTGCAAGTGCCTTTTTTTTGCACTGAAGGCTTAACCAAGTTGTTATGGAAACGGAAACTGTCTCCCCTGCCTGAGAACAGCGCTTTGCTAATAATTAGAGAGCATGGCTGAGTAAACTTCAGTGGTAACGATTAATCTTTGCAAAGCACAGGTAAGCCTAAAAGATTGAACAGGTGTTTCTTGGCCTTTGCACTTCACAGCCCTAGAAAATTTTATTTTGGATAGAGCTGAGCTGGCTGAGGCTTGGAGTTTTTACTTCAAAAAGAAAAGTCATCCTTTAATATTATGGTAATTGGCTTTTTAAATTTAAATGTTTAAAGACATCTCTTAAGCCTATAGAGTTTCTGAGTGTGGTTGGTGACCCTCTTTGAGCTTGTTAAGATGCAGATTTCAGCCTCTCTATAGATCCACTGAAACAGAATGTTTTGGGCTGGTCTTGGAATTTGATTCTGTAACAAGCACTCCAGCTGATCTGGTTGAGTCTGATGTTTGCTTACTGGTGTTAACTTTGCTCTAGGACAGGACAAACTTTTTTAAAGAGCTAGGTCATTAATAGTTTAGGCTTTTGAGCTTTATCCAGTACTCTTGCTGGGGGAAGTCCAATGGACAGAGGTTCCTGGCTGGCTATAGTCTATGGGATCGCAGAGAGTCTGACACCACTGAGCGACTAAGCGCACACACACATAGTGTGACAGCAGCCATAAGCAGTACGTAAATAATGGCCGTGGCTGTGCTCCAGACTCTCTTTACAGGCAGGCAGTGGTCGAATTTGCCCCTTGGGTTGTCCTTTGCTGATCCTTGCTGTAGGATCTGCACAGTCCTGCCTATTTAATGAGATTCCAGCTTTCAAATGCATTTATGCTAAAAACCACCCAAGTTTCCAGGTATCTCCTTCAGTCCAGCTTGAATAAAGGCAAAAGGAGGTTACAGTTTTGCTAGGGGTGGGGAGAGAGTGAGTTTTGAATGATTTAGTGGTAAGTGGTTCTTCGGACAACTATAGTTGCTGTGATGGGTTTTAAAATGGGTTGGAATCTCCATCTTTGATGGTGGCTAAAGGCAATTTCCTGATCTGGTAGCTAGAACAGAAGTGAATTGATGGATTTGGACCTGTTTCGAGGGAAAGCCTCAGGTTTTTCTTGAAGGAAGGGATGGAAGTTTGGTGGTGATGGGGGGTTGGCTTGAGAGGTGCTGTTTTCCTCTTTTTCTCTGCTCTGCTTGTTGTTTAGGCCCTTTTCACTGAATTCCTACTCTGTCTCTCTGGCCTGGCCTTTGGAGTCACCCAAAGGCCCCTATCCTCAGAGCTGGCTTTGCCTCTATGCCCGGACTTCGGAGAACATTGAACTCGTCTTTGGGAGTCCAGATAAGTTCAGTGACTTGAGTTTTTCTTGCAGTCTTCAAATACCACATTCTCTATTACATTCTTTGTAGCTAATTTTTTGTTGCTTTTAAAAGGGTTTTGAAGTGAAAAGGAGCCCAGTTCTCCAAGGGTTGGAATACTAAGCATTAGAGAATGTGTGCTCCCATGCTTTGTTGTGTTACACTTGGTGCGGGGTTCGATCGTCCTAACTGTGTACATCCAGCCAGATTATGAGTTTTTCTGCTTCTCTTGTTCCAGTATTCTGTTTTTCCAAATGGTTTACTCAGTTTGAAATTTTCTTTTTATGTGTTTAAGGAAGAAATAGTTCCTCTGGACCACAGCCATGAATGCACCAACTAATGCTGCTTTCAGAGCTTATTTCTGTTCGCATCCTTGAAGCCTTTCTTCTTTGTGTCACAGCAATTCCTTGTTATTATCTTATTTTCTGATTTCTTTTGAAGGGATAATGATGGTGGCCAATTTGGGCATTTTATAATGTTTTAATTCAGTTATGCTCATACTCTAGCTTATGTTGCAAACATAATGGCACACACACCTGAGCTGTTCTCTTTGATTCAGCCTTATAATCTGTTTCCCACATGGTTTGTGTCTGTATATTGTGGTATCATTAGCTTATGTAGCTTTGCAATGTCTTTGTCATCTCGCTGTTATCAAATAGAGGAACATTTTATTGGATACATTTATATCCACTTTGAAAACTACTTTGTAGTCATTTATCAAAAGGTGGTTTAAAGTCTTCTCTTGTTCATTATTGTTTATTTTTTTTTAACCTTGGCTTTTACATATTTTTTAAGTATGGAAATTTATGTTTTGCTTGTCTTTTTTGTCATTTTCAATCTTGACTTTTGTTTTTTAATTTCTTCTTTCCAATGTATTTTTATCTTTCATCCAGAAAACATTTAACCAGTGCTTTCTATGGGCAACAAATACTCCTCCACTCATTTTTAAAAATAACTTTATTTTTGGCTGTGTTGGGTCTTTGTTGCTGCGCATGGGCTTTCCCTGCTTGCGGAGGATGGGGGCTGGTCTCTCGCTGCAGCGCAGGGGCTTCTCACTGAGGTGGCTTCCCTTGCTGCAGAGCTCAGGTTCTGTGGTGCTCAGGCTTCATTAGTTGTGGCTACTGGGCTCTAGAGTGTGGGCTCAGTAGTTGTACACATAAACCTGAGGAATGTGGGATCTTCCCAGACCGGGGACTGAACTTGAGTCCGTTGGCAGGAGGATTCTTAACCACTGGACCATGAGAGAAGTCCCCCTCCACTCATTTACATGGAGTTTGCTTATTAACCAGCTCCATGGAGATTGTGCTTTCTCCTTTGGTTGGGGGTGTTTGCAGGGACCATTTCGGGCAGCCTTGTGAAGGCTTAGGAGGCTTGGAGGCAGGAGTCAGGGGGCCTGGATATCCAGTACAGGCCAGACTCTCGAACCTCAGGCCCCTTTTCTATTTCATGGGAATGATAGTACCTCCCTGAGACGGGGTTGTATCCCGTGAATGTAAAATGTCTTGCGTATGCCTGTGGGAGAGTCAGTCCCCAAACTCAGGAGCTGTTACCATGATAACAAGGAGAAGATGGACGAAGCTGTTCTCTTTACTCCACAGCGTGAATCCCTGCCCATCCGCTTAAGAAGAAATACCATCTATCTGAATATGCCAGTTCCCACAAGCCCTGTTTCCAACCTGCAATGCTGTGATTCTTTATAGTTTAATCCTGCAAATTCAGGTGCTTTATCTGTGGCTGGCTATTTTGGGTATTGGACCCACAATTATTTCACAAGAAGGATTTGGCAGCATGTCGTAAGTTTCCTCAGTTTCATGCCTTGTAACAGAATGGTAGGTGGAACAGGTATATTTCAAAACCAGCTTGCTGCCCTGGTCACCTTGGAGGTGTTTTTTCAATCCTTCTGGACAGTGGAGGCTCCTTGTGCATTTTTTTTTAATGGGACAATTAGCTTTGGAGAATTCTTGGTTTCAGACTCTAATCCTGTCCCTACACTTAATCTTTCTTGTTTGAAAGCTTCCATGAGAGTTTAGTTTTCAGGAAGCATCTTTCCTCAGTGAAAACCATCATGACATGGTGGTAGTGCTATTATAGGAGTTGATGAAGGGCTTAAGCTAAAGCTTGTACGCTGAGCATGGAACCTTCTACTTCAGGCTCTTCTGATTGCTGCCGAGACGAACTCATCTTAATTTCCCTGGTTTCCCGTGGCTCATTCTCATTCTTGCTTCTTTGTCCCCAGCATTTATCTGTAACCTCAAGAGAATATTGTTGCTGTTGTAGCTCATGAGCAATGTATGCTCAAATTTTAGCTCTGTGAAATTGGTAGAAAATTTAGGTAAGGAAAAATTTTTTAAAGAAAGGATTACCTTATTTAAAAACATTACCTTATTTCCACTGATCTGTCATCTGTTTCCATGGAAATAGAATTAGGAGTTAGTTTCTGACAAGCATTTTCAGGGCTGCCTCCTGATTCGCACTCTGGTTTCCATAGAGATGGAAGCACGCCAGTGAAGACAGGGTAAAAAGGATTCCAGAAAGTAGTGAGATGCCGTGTAGACTGTGGTCCGGACTCTGCCCTGGAGATTACAGTGTGGTCAGATTGCTTAGGAACCCTCTGTGATGCTAGTGCTTTCTGGAAGCTCAGAGGTTAATACTCAGAAAAGGACCTTGGCCCTAAGATGGGAAGCTCTCTTGTTTTCCATACTTTGCCTTCTAGAATCATCTTCAGAGACAGATTCAGCCTTCCTGGACACTTAACCCCTGCTTCCCCCTCGGCATTGACTCTAAAGTAGTTGAGACAATCAGGTATTGATGGCCTGGTGATTTTGGTAGCTCTGATCTCCCAAGTGGGCAGAAGCTGGTTTTTGTCTGCCAGTTCAGTCTCCCTGAGTCCATACACTGGCAGAAGCTTTCAGATTTTCTATCGGCTTTTAGTAAGCAGACACAGGAACAAAAAGCAAGGTTGAGTGGCTTTGTCACGAACCCTGCTTTGCTATTTCTGAGGGTAGTCTTGGTTATTTGCCTGGAAATTATGAAATTGGTTTTCCCAGTTCAGTTCAGTTCAGTTGCTTAGTCATGTCCGACTCTTTGCGACTCCAATGGGCCACAGCACGCCAGGCCTCCCTGTCCATCACCAACTCCTGGAGTTTACCCAAACTTATATCCATGGACTCAGTGATGCCATCCAACCGTCTCATCCTCTGTCATCCCCTTCTCCTCCTGCCTTCAATCTTTCCCAGCATCAGGGTCTTTCCAAATGAGTCAGCTCTTCACATCAGGTGGCCAAAGTAATGGAGTTGCAGCTTCAACATCAGTCCTTCGAATGAACACCCAGGACTGATCTCCTTTAGGATGGACTGGTTGAATCTCCTTGAGGTCCAAGGGACTCTCAAGAGTCTTCTCAACACCACAGTTCAAAAGCATCCATTCTTCGGTGCTCGTCTTTCTTTATAGTCCAACTCTCACATCCATACGTGACCACTGGAAAAACCATAACCTTAACTAGACGGACCTTTGTTGGCAAAGTAATGTCTCTGCTTTTTAATATGCTGTCTAGGTTGTTTATAACTTTCCATCCAAGGACTAAGCGTTTTATAATTCCATGGCTGCAGTCACCATCTGCAATGATTTTGGAACCCCCCAAAATAAAGTCAGCCACTGTTTCCCCAGCTGTTTGCCATGAAGTGCTAGGGTCAGATGCCATGATCTTAGTTTTCTGAATGTTGAGGTTTAAGCCAACTTTTTCACTCTCCTCTTTCACCTTCATTGAGAGACTTTAGTTCCTCTTCCCTTTCTGCCATAAGGATGGTGTCATCTGCATATCTGAGGTTATTGATATTTCTCCTGGCAATCTTGATTCCAGCTTGTGCTTCTTCCAGCCCAGCGTTTCTCATGATGTACTCTGCATAGAAGTTAAATAAGCAGGGTGACAATATACAGCCTTGAGGTACTCCTTTTCCTATTTGGAACCAGTCTGTTGTTCCATGTCCAGTTCTAACTGTTGCTTCCTGACCCACATACAGATTTCTCAAGAGGCAGGTCAGGTAGTCTGGTATTCCCATCTCTTTCAGAATTTTCCAGTTTATTGTGATAGTCAAGAAAGCATAAATAGATGTTTTTCTGGAATTCTCTTGCTTTTTTGATGATTTAGCAGATGTTGGCAATTTGATCTCTGGTTCCTCTGCCTTTTATAAATCCAGCTTGAACATCTGGAAGTTCACAGTTCACGTACTGTTGAAGCCTGGCTTGGATAATTGTGAGAATTACTTTGCTAGTGTGTGAGATGAGTGCAATTGTGTGGTAGTTTGAGCATTCTTTGGCATTGCCTTTCTTTGGAATTGGAATGAAAACTGACCTTTTCCAGTCCTGTGGCCACTGCTGAGTTTTCCAAATTTGCTGGCATATTGAGTGCAGCACTTTCACAGCATCATCTTTCAGGATTTGAAATAGCTCAACTGGAATGCCATCACCTCCACTAGCTTTCTTGGTAGTGATGCTTCCTAAGGCCGCTTGACTTCACATTCCAGGATGTCTGGCTCTAGATGAGTGATCACACCATCGTGATTATCTGGGTCATGAAGATCTTTTTTGTACAGTTCTTCTGTGTATCCTTGCCACCTCTTAATCTCTTCTGCTTCTGTTAGGTGCATACCATTTCTGTCCTTTATTCTGCCCACCTTTGCATGAAATGTTCCCTTGGTATCTCTAATTTTTTTGAAGAGATCTCTAGTCTTTCCTGTTGTATTATATTCCTGTTTCTTTGCATTGATATCTGAGGAAAGCTTTCTTTATCTCACCTTGGTATTTTTTGGAACTCTGCATTCAAATGAGTATATCTTTCCTTTTCTCCTTTGTTTTTCGCTTCTCTTCTTTTTACAGCTCTTTGTAAGGCCACCTCAGACAGTCATTTTGCTTATTTGCATTTCTTTTTCTTGGGAATGATCTTGCTCCCTGTCTCCTGTCAGTTCAGTCCAGTCGCTCAGTCGTGTCCGACTCTTTGTGACCCCATGAATCACAGCACGCCAGGCCTCCCTGTCCATCACCAACTCCCGGAGTTCACTCAGACTCGCGTCCATCGAGTCAGTGATGCCATCCAGCCATCTCATCCTCTGTCATCCCCTTCTCCTCCTGCCTCCAATCCCTCCCAGCATCAGAGTCTTTTCCAGTGAGTCAACTCTTCGCATGAGGTGGCCAAAGTACTGGAGTTTCAGCTTCAGCATCATTCCCGCCAAAGAAATCCCAGGGCTGATCTCCTTCAGAATGGACTGGTTGGATCTCCTTGCTGTCCAAGGGACTCTCAAGAGTCTTCTCCAACACCACAGTTCAAAAGCATCAATTCTTCAGTGCTCAGCTTTCTTCACAGTCCAACTCTCACATCCATACATGACCACTGGAAAAACCATAGCCTTGACTAGACGGACCTTTGTTGGCAAAGTAATGTCTCTGCTTTTCAATATGCTATCTAGGTTGGTCATAACTTTTCTTCCAAGGAGTAAGCGTCTTTTAATTTCATGGCTGCAATCACCATCTGCAGTGATATTGGAGCCCCCCAAAATAAAGTCTGACACTGTTTCCACTGTTTCCCTCTCTATTTCCCATGAAGTGATGGGACCGGATGCCATGATCTTCATTTTCTGAATGTTGAGCTTTAAGCCAACTTTTTCACTCTCCTCTTCCACTTTCATCAAGAGGCTTTTGAGTTCCTCTTCACTTTCTGCCATGAGGGTGGTGTCATCTGCATATCTGAGGTTATTGATATTTCTCCCGGCAATCTTGATTCCAGCTTATGTTTCTTCCAGCCCAGTGTTTCTCATGATGTACTCTGCATTTAAGTTGAATAAGCAGGGTGACAGTATACAGCCTTGACATACTCCTTTTCCTATTTGGAACCAGTCTGTTGTTCCATGTCCAGTTCTAACTGTTGCTTCCTGACCTGCATACAGATTTCTCGAGAGGCAGGTCAGGTGGTCTGGTATTCCCATCTCTTGAAGAATTTTCCACAGTTTATTGTGATCCATACAGTCAAAGGCTTTGGCATAGTCAATAAAGCAGAAATAGATGTTTTTCTGGAACTCTCTTGCTTTTTCCATGATCCAGCGGATGTTGGCAATTTTATCTCTGGTTCCTCTGCCTTTTCTAAAACCAGCTTGAACATCTGGAAGTTCATGGTTCACGTATTGCTGAAGCCTGGCTTGGAGAATTTTGAGCATTAATTTACTAGTATGTGAGATGAGACAGACATCCTGGAATGTGAAGTCAAGCGGGTCTTAGAAAGCATCGCTATGAACAAAGCTAGTGGAGGTGATGGCATTCCAGTTGAGCTATTTCAAATTCCCAAAGAAGATGCTGTGAAAGTGCTGTGCTCAATATGTCAGCAAATTTGGAAAACTCAGCAGTGGCCACAGGACTGGAAAAGGTCAGTTTTCATTCCAATCCCAAAGAAAGGCAATGCCAAAGAAGGCTCAAACTGTCTCCTGTACAGTGTCACACACAAATCTCCGTCCATAGTTCCTCAGGGACTCTTATCAGATCTAGTCCCTTAAATCTATTTCTCACTTCCACTGTATAATCATAAGGGATTTCATTTAGGTCATAACTGAATGGTCTCGGAGAAGGCAATGGCACCCAACTGCAGTACTCTTGCCTGAAAAATCCCATGGACAGAGGAGCCTGGTAGGCTGCAGTCCATGGGGTTGCTAAGAGTTGGACACAACTGAGTTACTTCACTTTCAGTGTTCACCATCATGCCTTGGAGAAGGAAATGGCAAGCCACTCCAGTATTCTTGCCTGGAGAATCCCAGGGATGGGGTAGCCTGGTGGGCTTCCATACACGACTGAAGTGACTTAGCAGCAGCAGCAGCAGCAGCAGAATGGTCTAGTGGTTTTCCCTACTTTCTTCAATTTAAGTCTGAATTTGGCAATAAGGAGTTCATGATCTGAGTCACAGTCAGCTCCCAGTCTTGTTTTTGCTGACTGTATAGAGTTTCTCCATCTTTGGCTGCAAAGAATATAATCAACGTGATTTCAGTGTCAACCATCTGATGATGTCCATGTGTAGAGTCTTCTCTTGTGTTGTTGGAAGAGGGTGTTTGCTATGACCATTGCGTTCTCTTGGCAATACTCTATTAGCCTTTGCCCTGACTCATTCCATTCTCCACAGCCAAAATTGCCTGCTCCTCCAGGTGTTTCTTGACTTCCTACTTTTGCATTCCAGTCCCCTATAATGAAAAGGATATCTTTCTGGGGTGTTAGTTCTAAAACGTCTTGTAGGTCTTCATAGAACCGTTCAACTTCGACTTTGTCAGCGTTATTGGTTGGGGCATAGACTTATTACCATGATATTGTTGGTTTGCCTTGGAAACGAACAGAGATCATTCTGTCGTTTTTGAGATTGCATCCAAGTACTGCATTTCGGACTCTTGTTTACTATGATAGCTACTCCATTTCTTCTGAGGGATTCCTGCCCACAGTAGTAGATATAATGGTCATCTGAGTTAAATTCACCCATTCCAGTCCATTTTAGTTTCCTGATTCCTAGAGTGTCAATGTTCACTCTTGCTGTCTCCTGTGTGAGCACTTCCAATTTGCCTTGATTCATGGACCTACCATTCCAGGTTCCTATGCAACATTGCTCTTGATAGCACCGGCCCTTGCTTCTATCACCAGTCACATCCACAGCTGGGTGGTGTTTTTGCTTTGGCTCCGACTCTTCATTCTTTCTGGAGTTATTTCTCCACTGATCTCCAATAGCATATTGGGCACCTACCAACCTGGGGAGTTCATCTTTCAGTGTCCTATCTTTTTGCCATTTCATACTGTTCATGGGGTTCTCAAGGTAAGAATACTGAAGTGGTTTGCCATTCCCTTCTCCAGTGGACCACGTTTTGCCAGAACTCTCCACCATGACCCGTCTGTCTTGGGTGGCCCTACACGGCATGGCTTCTAGTTTCATTGAGTTAGACAAGGCTGTGGTCCATGTGATCAGATTGGCTAGTTTTCTGTGACTGTCGTTTTCATTCTTTCTGCCCTCTGATGCCCTCTCTCAGTGCCTACTGTGTTAGTGGGGTTTCCTTTACCTTGGACATGGGATATCTCTTCACGGCTGCTCCAGCAAAGTGCAGCTGCTGCTCCTTACTTTGGACGTGGCCGCCACTCCTGACCTTGGACATGGGGTATCTCTTTACGGCCACTGCTCCTGACCTTGGACGTGGGGTATCTCCTCTTGGCCTGCTTTTACCTAAATCTGGTCAGACTGCACTTTTACCAGAAAAGTTGGTCAGAAGATGACTGATACCATTGACAGAAATAATCTGTTTATAAAAAAAGATGTCTCTTGAAAAAAAATAGTTTAAAAATAAATGAAAATAAAATGGGATGTTTGAGTGGATTTCTCCCCTCTGGACCTGGAACTTTTGGTGCTGGGTTGAGTGTGGGACTGGAAGGGTTGAGGCTGCCTGGGGAGGAATTGGTTTCCAGAATCTCCAGGTTTCTGTTTGGGAGGTACTTCAGGTGCTGGTCTTGAAGCTTCACTGGCACAGCCAGTGTGTCTCTTAAACTTCAGCACCAGATTGCTTTGAATTGGTGGCCGATTGTACCTTTAGAGGCTTGACACTCTCCCTGAGAGGCTATAGCTCATCCTGGGAAGGTCAGGACCCTCCTCAGAGATTCACACTGTTTTTATTTCAAAAGAATAAAAAGGGACTGAGAAATAACCCAGGACTTACTGAAGATTCTACTCACTGGCCCAAAGTGGGAATGTGACCACTTGCATCTTCTGCTGGCATCTCAGTAGTTGGATGTAGATTACCGATGAGGAGAAAGATGTGAAAGCCAGGCCTTCAGGCAGCCTCAACCCCTGGGGAAGCCCTTTTTAGGGACGTCCTGCTGCTGCCCTTGGGGTATCTGTCCTCTGTTACCTTCAACTCTCACCCGGCTTGATCTTGACACTTCAGGGTGTCTTTCTGAGCTACCTGCACCTGCACCCCTCCTGCCTGATGGTGGAGGTACCTCACTTGGTGGATTTTGCTGAGACCCTCCAGAATTGACTTCTTTTTGGCTGGGACTCTCTCATTCTGGGCCTTGGATGTTCCTAGCTTTAGTTTTTGAAAGATGTTCCCCACCCCCGTTTTTCCCAATTCTGTGTTTTTACTAATTTTTTTTGTTAAGCCATAATTGGGAAAAAAAGGAAAATCTTCCAGAAATGAGTGTAACGTGAAGAACAGCCTTAGCTTGACAGAGCAACTGCATTGCAGAGACGCTAGTACCGCCATGTGAAGAGGTGGATGGGAGTGCGTGAGGCCCTTAGTTTACCAGGTGGCATCATGCACAGCCCATGTGCTGCACACTGGCTTTGTGCCTGGTGGGACACCAAGTGACCTTGCTTAGTTGCCTTGATGCTGAGTGGGCTTGCGGCCAAGCTCTGTCCAGTGAGTGAGTAGTGCAGTTAAAATCTGCATTTCACGGACAGGGAATCTGAGGCTCATGACTGGTGTCAGCCCAGCGCTATAAACCTCAGAGCCCCACAGCCACTGAAGCACGTGAATGCACTGCTGGGCTGGAGTCTCACCCCACTCTTACCTCAGTTCAAGGAGACCGGGAGCCAGGCCTCCCGACCACCAGCTGCTGCTCTTTTTGTTAGTAGCTCTCAGTGTAGTAACTGTCTTATCCTTGGAGGCCTAGTGTATATGTTGCTTCCTCTGTAGAGTCTTCCAAGAACCATGTCTGCCTCTTGCTTCAGCAGGGCCTTCCTTGTGGCTCAGGCAGTAAAGAATCCGCCTGCAATGCAGGAATCCCAAATTCAATCCCTGAGTCAGGAAGATTCCCTGGAGAAGGGAATGGATACCCACTCCAGTACTCTTGCCTGGAGAATGCCATGGACAGAGGAGCCTGGCGGGCTACAGTCCAGGGGCTGGCAAAGAGTCAGACGTGGCTGAGTGACTAACACTTTCGCTCTCAGCAGGCCTGACTGCTCCCCGGCTGGTGTCCTGGGGTGTGCTCGGTCAGTGCTGGGTGTGTGGCATGCTCTAAGCCTGGCCTCCCAGCCTAGCAGATCCTCGAGGGCCAGGGCTGCATCCTCTGCCCTCGCATCCAGCGGGTGCTCAGCAAGTGTTTGTGGAAGGAGGGTACCCTCTAGATATTAGCTGAATGGATTCTGTGAGCTAGCAGACCATCTGGTCAACCCTGTAGTGATGAATAACGAAGGCTTCCTAGCATCCCTAGGATCCTAGAGGGTGTAGACCTGGAATTGCTCTCTTCTCTGAGAACAGTGGATGATGGTTCAAACCTGAGTGGAAACAGCAGAACAGCTGACACTTACAATATTCACTCTTTACTTACTGTGTGAAAGGGTTTGATTGTAGGGTTGTTAATCAAGCTGTCAGGTAAAACATGAAGGTCTTATTTATTATATAAGGAGGTACTTTATGAAGAAATTGAGCTGTGGTGATGAATAGATATTGGACACTAGTTACATTGCTACTATTAATCAAGATATTCATTTTTAGCAGTAACAGCTACCATGAGGGATTGTAAAATTATATAAACTTACCCAGGGATGAATTATACCATTTGATGATTAACTCCTCAGTAAGAACACTGGCTGTTTACAATTAAACTTTTTAAAAACTTAGTAATAACACTGCATTTAAACAATAGTTATGGTTTGGTGTACCAACAGAAGGAGACACTGCTAATTACTTTCAATTAATTCTAATAAACTATTGGGTTTAAAATGTATGCTCTTATTAAAATCTGTCATAATCTAGACCTCTACTAAATAAAGAATGCTTCTTTCATGTCACTTGCTCCAGGGTCACAGCTGTGAAGCAGGATTAAAATTTGAACCTATCACCTATACTTCAAAATGCTTTTCAGGTGCTTTGCCATGAACAATGTCACTTGTTTTTTAGACAGTTCTTGTGAGCTGGACCAAGTCCCATGTGACTTTTATTGAAGAGGAAGGGGATTGTCTGTGGACACAAGTTGTGGAGTAGATTCTGTCTTCTGCCCCAGTGTTCTTGTGGGAGGTGTCCCTCCGGGCATGGTTCTGGGGGGAAATGAAACTGTGGATGTCCTGGGTGCAGAGTCTGGCACATACTGTGCTAATACATGGGCTGTTTTTAAAATGATCTCTTCAGTGGTTTAAAGCAAATATCTAACTTTGGAAGCTGGTTTTAATACCTTAAATAATCTGGTGGGCTTAAAGATCGATAAATACATCCTCTGGAAATGTGTTTACAGGCAATAATATTTATCAAAGTTAAGTTTTATCTTGCCCTAAAGCTGAAATTATAAAGTAATTTTAATGAAATTTCTTGTGTTTTCTATGCCAGGACTGATGACAAATGAGGGTGTTTTGGGTAAGCCACTTAGCAGTGCAACCTTTCTCAGCACTCACGGAGGAGAACTCATCAGCATTCAGTAGCCTCATCTGGGTGGAAAAGTCTGTTTTGTTTAAATGAGATTTTTGCTGGATTGCTATTTTTATTTTGAAAATCCAATTTTAGCTTTTTGTCTCACATAATAATGAGTTTTCTGATAAATATTGTCACCCTTTATTAAAAGTGTAAAGGAGAGGTAGCAAACAGCTTTCTGCAATGAGGTGGTGTAATAAATAAAATCAGATGCTCGAAGTTGGCTTGTCATTTGGCATAAATAAATACATCCCGTCTTACTGGACAGAGAGGCAGAGGGTATTGATGGTAACTTTGGAGAAATTTGATGCTGCCTTTGAAAATCCAGAAACTGAAATGACTGTTACTGTCTTATTTGATTTAGAGTGGCTGCGATTAGATAACTTGGACAGTTGATTTTGGTTGGGTTTCACTGTGCTGTAGCTGAGTGCTTTAGTCATGCAGTGGCTGATCACTGGGAAAGGGCCCTAGGCAATCACTTCCGCACTGTGGGTTTCCTTTGGGATGGCAGAATCTGCTTATCGTGGCCCAGGATAGAGAGAATAAATCCTGGAAGCACCATACAGCTCAGATGACAATCTGAAAATAGCAATCAAAGCAGGGCCTAAAAGCTCAGGGACAAATTCAGTTAGCAAACAGAAGAACTCTTCTGTCAGGCACTGGATGGAAAGCCTGTTTCTGAGTTTATTTCACACCATATTCTGACAACATTTCTTTAAATTACAATTCATCTCCACTTAAAAGATATAATCTACATGTTCTCCTGGGAAATAATCAGAGATAAAGTTTGACCATTTTTTTCCCCCTTGAAGTTGACCCTGTCGCCTCAAAAAACATTTTTCACACTGTGAAATGTGATTCAGTTGACCCCAACAAAATTGGAATAAAACTCACTACAGTTAGCAGTGAGCAAGAAAGTGAATTTGGGTTTGGGAGAATCAGGGATAAAAATGAGTTTTTTTTTTTTTTTTTTTTTGGCTATTCAAAAAATGAATATACTGAAGGGGATGCTGGGGTACCCCATAATTTCATAGTAGTTTGCACGCATTTCTGTTTCATAGCACGGGTTGTATTTGAGAGTGGAATTTGTGGTGGGCCTGCCCCTGGTTTGGCTGAGAGGAGCCTGGAGCCTAGGAAGAGAGGCCTATTGAGAGTCACAGGGCTGGTTCAGGTGGAATCTGCATCCTGGACCCTGAACTCAGGCAACTGTTTGCCAACGTGCCCTTTGCCTCTCTGGAACTTTTCTTTTGGGAAGCCTTCTTGGTTTGTCAATTCATATTTGCTTGCGTTTAAGAGGAGCCATAAAATACATGTCTCTTCAACAGAGATTTGAGCAGTGAGTGACCGTGGGGCGCCCTTCTGTCCTCTTGGACTCACTTCCTTTCAATTTAAGGAACATGGAATTGCCTTGACTGTCACCTGCTTTTTCCAGGGCATCTGTCCCCATGTGTTTGTGACCAACTTTTTAGATGAGACTCAACTGTCAGAGGCCAAGTTCAAAGGCAGTATAGTTGTCGTGAGAACAAGAGGATGCTGTTGTCAGTCTCTTTGAGTGCAGAAAAGAAGTGCTTTTATGGAGCTGGGGAAATAGAACGATTAGAGGTTCAGGCCAGTAGGGAAGAGCCACGGCCTTAGAATTTTCTGTCTGAACATTTGCTGCACACTTGGTGTATCCTTGACTCGTCAAATCCTTGTCACTGCCTTGGTCTTTGCTGTATTCCCCAGGATATGGTTGGTATTCATGACCTATTTGAGTGAATACAATCCACTTCTGTGATTGTTGACTGTGCTAAGGCCTTATGACCTCCCTTCTCCGATTTTAGAGGCATAAAAATGAGGTCTAAGAGCGTAGGTCATTTGCCCAAGGTCACCAGTCCAGAGTCTACCTAGGTCTGGCTCCCATCCCAGGTTGCGCTCAGCACTGGCAATAATAGCACAGGACTTTAGAGCCCCCCAGTACAGCATACCCATCCTTCTTCCCCCCTCCCCACCTCATCTTCTGTTTGCCCTCTTGGCTGACAAGCCATCACACTTGGAAGCCTTTTATGGCTTATACAGATTATTATTAAACCTGAGCAATTTGAACTCATTTTGGGAGGTGGCCTCCTTTCCTAACCATGCTGCATGTTCTCATCTCTTCTTGGCTCACATTTCTGTTTTTCCTTTGATTCAGAGTAGTGATTGTGGGCGAAATGAAGGTTTTCTCTGGAACTGGGGTTCCGGAGTTTTCCAGAGCTAATAGCAGAAGGCTGCAGAGTTTGTCTCTGTCAGCAACATTCTGAGGCGAGAATCCCAACCGCAGTCGGGTTCCTGGGAGGAGAGAGACTTCTAAGTTACCGGTGACTGAGGCAGTGGCCCTAAGTGGAGAGAACTCAGTCACACTGTGGTATTACCCGGAGGGCCTGAGTGGCAGCAGCAGGGGTTTGTCTGCACTTCCTGCAGATTGTATTAATAAATGTTGCAATTGTTCTGATGACAGAGCAGTGATGAGCCCATTGGTTTAGAAGGTGAAATCATGGAAAAACCTATTTCAACACCACAAAGTTAGGATTCTTGTACTTTTCAGATTATAGCTCTTCTAAAGGGCTCACAGAGGTCTGGAGGCTTTCAGGCTCTGCTTTATCCTGACCTTTTTAGGATACAAAAGGAAATACCTTAGAATTAAATGATTTTCTCACAGAGGAGAGTCTCCTCACAAAGTCATTTGAACAAATAACTTTGTGAAATTCTGCATTTTTGGATGCAGAATGGTTGTCTTAAAAATGGATGTCTTAAAAAATTCAACATTTTCTCCCTTTGGCACTTGTGTTTTTGCATACTAAAGGTTCTGAGAAGGCCTGAGAAAGAAGCCTGTTTGATTTTACCAAACTTAATGGCATTTTGCAGCCTTCAGTTCAGTTCAGTTCAGTCGCTCAGTCGTGTCCGACTCTTTGTGACCCCATGAATCGCAGCACGCCAGGCCTCCCTGTCCATCACCAGCTCCCGGAGTTCACTCAAACTCATGTCCATCGAGTCGGTGATGCTATCCAGCCATCTCATCCTCTGTTGTCCCCTTCTCCTCCTGCCCCTAATCCCTCTCAGCATCAGAGTCTTTCCCAATGAGTCAACTCTTCTCATGAGGTGGCCAAAGTATTGGAGTTTCAGCTTCAGCATCAGTCCTTCCAATGAACACCCAGGACTAATTTCCTTTAGAATGGACCCGTTGAATCTCCTTGCAGTCCAAGGGACTCTCAAGAGTCTTCTCCAACACCACAGTTCAAATGCATCAATTCTTCAGTGCTCAGCTTTCTTCACAGTCCAACTGTCACATCCATACATGACCACTGGAAAAACCATAGCCTTGACTAGACTGACCTTAGTCAGCAAAGTAATGTCTCTACTTTTCAATATGCTATCTAGGTTGGTCATAACTTTCCTCCCAAGAAGTAAGCGTCTTTTAATTTCATGGCTGCAATCACCATCTCCAGTGATTTTGGAGCCCACCAAAATAAAGTCTGACACTGTTTCCACTGTTTGCCCATCTATTTGCCATGAAGTGATGGGACCAGATGCCATGATCTTCATTTTCTGAATGTTGAGCTTTAAGCCAGCTTTTTTCACTCTCCTCTTTCACTTTCATCAAGAGGCTCTTTAGTTCTTCTTCACTTTCTGCCATAAAGGTGGTGTCATCTGCATATCTGAGGTTATTGATATTTCTCCTGGCAATCTTGATTCCAGCTTGTGCTTCTTCCAGCCCAGAGTTTCTCATGATGTACTCTGCATATAAGTTGAATAAGCAGGGTGACAATATACAGCCTTGACATACTCCTTTTCCTATTTGGAACCAGTCTGTTTTTCCACATCCAGTTCTACCTTAAGCACCTTGAATTTTAATTTGCCCATAGCACACTTCTAGAAATGGAGTTCTAGGTTCTTAGAGGCCAATCTCACATCTAAAGATTACAGTATAACATATAAAGGTTACATTATATCTATTCATGGACAGATAGTCTACAGATTCAAGGCCAAATCCTTTATACCAGGAATCATTAACTTTTTCCTTAAAGGGTCAGATAGTAGATATTTTGGGTTTTGCAGACCGTGGGGTTTCTGTTGCAATCACTGTACTCTGCTATTGTAGTGTGAAAGCAGAGACAATACGTAAATGAATGGACACAGTAGTGTTGCAGTCAGACTTTACTGAAATGGATGGTAGGCTGCTGGCCTGTGGGTCATAGTTTGCCCATCCTGTGTTAGATCCCTGGTCCCCAGATCAGTCTGCTGCAGGTTCTGTGCTATCGCCTCTGGCTGTAATGCGTGTTTTGATTCAGCAGCTGCTAGTCCTGGACTCCCGGGACAGCTTGAGCACCGGCTCCTCTGGCCTCCCATAGCTCCCCTCCTCCTGCCCCTAAGCAGTGTGCTGCCATCGCTCATTTCCTTCCCTACCCTGCCCCCGCAGCAAGCTCTGTAACCGAAACCTTATTTCTAGTGTGTCTCCAGCTCTGATCATGAGGGTGGAGGATGTCCCAGACACTCAGCAGGCACTCACTGGGAGCTTGTTGGATGAATAAGATGACTTGATACAGTGTTTCATCTTGCTTTGTTTGGATGAATTCTTAGAGTTAATAGTAAATACAGCAAGAGGAAATGCTCTTTCCAAATAAAAATTTCAGATGTTCCCAAAGATACGGCTCATTTGGATGAATCTGAAGATGAATTCTGCATCGTCCCAGGATATATGCTTCTCGGGTAAAGGAAGAAATGAGGCTACTGTGAACTGTGGTAAATTATGCATGTGGAACAGAAAAGCCAAGTGAAAATGATAATTTAGGGGGCAATGGGGAAGTATTTGAAAGATCTGAAGGCATATTTTTCTCCTTCTTTCTCCATGTATTAGAGATTAAATGATATAGACCTTTTTCTCTTTTCACCCAGGCCTTTAAAATATTTTTTTTCTGGTAATTTCTCTTCATATTACATGACTGCTCTAATTACATCTCTAGTTTTAAGATAATAGAACTGCATTTTTAATGTGCTCTCTGCTCTGTCTGGATTTATGATATCTCTCCTTCCTTACTCCTGAAAAAAATGTAACTGAGTTAATACTAAAATAAAATAGGTGAATTAAAAGGAAATGAGCCTTTAAAATCTCAGATGCAACCCAAGCGCTCATTGAACGGCTGGGCTTCTTATCTCTGAAACCAGGAGAGCCCTGCTCTCACCTGCCTTTACTGATGGGAAGTCTCACTAGGCTCCAGGGGTGGCCACGGTCCTGAGATGGGCTGAAGAGGACGAAAAGAAAGGCTGGCCTGATGTTTCCTAGGGGCTGAAGAAGACCCTGGTAGAGGCACCTTTAGTCTAGAAAAGGCACTGTGGCTGTCCTGGAGTCTACTGTTGGGCATCTAAGACTCTCTCGGCAGTTTGTCTTGGAGGTCGCTGCAGGGTGTGGTGACTTTCAGAGTGCTGGCAGGCAGAGTACTCCTAACTCGGTGCCACTGATGATGAACGGGGTGACCTTGGGACAGTCACTTGACATCTTGGTCTTCTCCGGATGACTCTATTTGTGTCTAGAGTGATCGATTGGCCTCCTGGGTTGTCTTCAGTGTTAACAAATAAACCTCCATGTACTCAGTTGAATATTAAATACCACCATACTTGTTTGTTTTTTTAATCTTATAGGAGATTCCTTGCTATTAGAAGGAAAACACCAGAGATTTCAAAGTCTTGACAACTGAAATAATTGGATACACTAAAGTGTTCCTGATTGTTCCTGATTTCATTAAAACACAGGTCCTTTCTTCTAGGAGCTCATATCTAAATGAAAGAAGTGAACACACGTACCCTGAACTTCAGGATTAGGGGATAATCGCATTTGTAAGGCACTGTGGGAGTGTGGAGAAAGGCATCACTGGTTGTCTGGAGTGGGCACCGTACAGTCAGGAAGGGTTTCCCAAGTGGAGTCATGGTGGATTTAGCTGTTTAAGGATGACCTGGTATTCACAATATAGAGGGCCAGGGTGCTGAGCATTCCTCATGAAGAAAGAAGAACTCTAATAATTATCAGGTCCATAGACACAGCATCAGCGGAATAACAGGAACTTGTGTTTTTTTCCAGCCAGATGCTCTGAACTGTAGAATATAGCTGTAGAATATATGTACATGGATGTCATGGTATAGATTGCTAAACATAGGTCATGGTTGTGCTTATTTAATCTTTTCTCTTGTTACACTTGCATTTATCAGGTATAAAAGATGAACCAAGAAAAACTGAGTATCTAGGAGAAACTGTGCAGGGATCCCCCTGAACAGATGACGCTGCTGAGACAAGCAGTCATGGTTCAGCACGAAGGACAGTGACATGCAGCCTGTCCAGCTCCGGGACCGTTAACTCCTCTGTTGTTGATTCACTGGTGTTGGATGTAGTAAGGAATAACATTTGTTGCAGAGTTTGTATTCACTGTGCCCTCAGGGCTTCACCCAAGTCAGGCTTGATTGCCTGTCATAGGTTAGGTTATGATACCCCTCTGTTGGTATCTAAATCCACTTTCCCTTGTATAGACAGACCCCTTGGAGTTGGGATCAGATCTCAAGGGTTCTGCTCCTGAAACAAGTGGAAGGACACACTTGCTATGTTTTCTGCCAGACAGTTGGCCCAAGGTTATAATTTTGTTCTCAATTCCTTCATGCATGAGAAATTTCCATGTCTTCCAGGTCATAGGTTATGAACACAGGGCCCCTTCTCTAATAGACCCCTAGATCTCACATTTCCAGAATAGCTTGTTTTCCTGTTTATCAGTAGAGTGGCATTAGTGGTGATATAAGCTGCCAAATTATGTAGCATAGAGTCACTCATTTAGAACTTGGCAGGCCACTCCAGTATCATTTGTGGTATTTGTCCCTCAGCAACTCAGGATAATGAATTTGGCCTTTGACTGACTTTTAACAAGTCAATAGAATTTTCTTCACCTCCCCCCCATACTCCAGCCTCAACTAGAAGTGAAGCTGAGGGTCTGAGCCCCCAGCATGACTCTGCATATTGTATTGGAAGCTTTAGAATAACCCCTTTACATTTACTTTGGAAATGATGGCTCAACTTTGTTGAAGGAATTCTTGGGTTTTGTGGTGTTAAGTCCTGATTTTTTCACTCCCTCTTAGCCAAGTTATTGACTGGGAAACATTGGTGTGTGGGCTTGGCTCCCTGAAGACGTATAGTCATAGCTAGAAGGATTAAGAAGGGTCTTTGCATGGAACTGGCCCACTGATCATGTGTGTGGTGTCTCTGGTCTGAAAAAGATGGTTTCTTTTTAAAAATGTTCATATGACTATTTCAAACCATACTTAACTAGAGTTAGCTGTGCTCATGGAACTTTGGTCCTGGCATAACCAGGACCAGCCTTGTGTGCATATGAGTTCTGTTCAGTCACATAGCTTAGAAGGCTCTGCATTTGGTTTAGTGACCTGTTGCCACTTTCTTGAAATTCTTTATAATTTTTTAACAGAGGGCCCCACATTGTTATTCTGGACTCAGTTCCATAAATTACATAGCTGGTCCTGGGTATACTCTAGTATGCAGAGTGTAGCAATTAAGAGTATGAGGACCTTTAAGAGACCTGAGGAGTTCTGAGTTTACAGAAGGTGGCAGAGATTTTAATAAATGTTCTGTTCCTTAATAAAGGTTGCATAACCATCCTCTGTGGTAGGTAGTTCTAGCATAAGGCCAGTGAGGGACAGAACCAAAGTCAAAGACAAAGGCAGTCAGTGGCCTTGTGTCTGTCCAAGCAGACTGATCCCTTTCTGTCCCAGCCCCCAACCTATCCTCTGAGATGGAGAGCCAGGAGGCAGTGAGGAGGGGTCAGAGCCCTGCTGGGTGGGGCTGGATTGAAGTCCTCAGTGAGCTGGAGCAGCTGGCAGGCTGGACATCTCTGGGTGCAGGATTGACGAGTTACTGGGATGCAGGATGCTTCTTGCCTAGCTTCAGGAGGAAGTTGTCTGGAGCGGTGAGAGTTTGAAGAGATCTCTTGGAAGGCCTTTCTCAGTCCCATGGGCGTGAAGGAGAGGCAGGGTTAGCCAGAGGCACCACCCAGGCCTCTCTGCCCTGTCAGCTGATTCTAGGCCCTTTGTGCCTTCAACTTAGATTGTTTTAAAGGAAAGTTTTAATTCTTATGTCATTAAGGTTAATGAAAACACACAATTTTCTCTTTTTTCAGTCTTCACGTGTAACAATCCATTCTCATAAATGCTTTCCCCATTATTCCTCATTGAAGGCAGGGTTATGACCAAGTGTTAGCAGCAGGGAAGCGGAGGTGTGTTTCTTAACTGTTTCTTAAAACCTGTTCCCTAAGTAGAAGGCAAAGAGATAATGGGGGAATATAGGATTTAGGACCAGCTGCTGACAGTTAAAAGATTATGTTCCAGACAAGTGACACCTCTCCCTGCCCTGCCATCAGTGCACACTGCCACTTTCCCCCTTCCTGAAATCTAGAGATTTTAAACCTCACATCCCTGTAACCTTTGATTTTTAGCTCCAGCTTAAATCTCTAAGCATGTCACTATCAGAGTTTCTGTCTATAGAAACCTTTGAATGTGAAGCTCAAAGCGATCCCTCTGGTGTGCTTTCTCATCTTCTCTTTCACAATGACAGCACTGGCAGTAAGCCATTTTTCTTCCAGGGAAAGTGAATCTCTTTCTTCTGATGCTCCTTGTAAGATTATATAGGATTATAAATACAATATTCTAGAGAGATTTTCCAGCCATCCTGTTGCAGAGCTGTTAAGGTGTTGTGGATAGAAGACAGGTTTGGGATCTGTAGAGCTGGCTGAATCCTGACCCTGCCACTCAGTGTTCATATGATCTTGGGCAAAACACTTAACCTCCTTGTGCCTCAGTTTTCCCATCCGTAAATTGGGAATCTCTGTCTGAAACAAGAAGAAGGGAAAAACTCATCAAGGACTGCCACTGGGACCCCCAAGGGGGTAAATATCAGAGCCTGACATGGTGTTTGGTGTGGTTGCTGCTTTGGCCAGTGTTGGTGGAAGCTGAAGAAACCCTTCCCTTTGTTGAGTTGGATTTATCTTAATTAGTCATGGTGAACTCACTCTAAGAGAGTTGTGAAGGACCACATGGAGCCAAAACGCATCCTGCTCTGAGGAAATGGAGGACCACCTGGAGGCTTAGATGGAACAGCCTTTTCATCCTCTAAAAAGGAAGCAGAACTTGGGCAGCGTGAAGGAGCAGGGGCAGTGTTTGGGGACAAACGTAATCTTCAATGTCTTTTTGTAATGGGAGATCTCATCAGATTAATGATTTTTAAATGAGCATTTTTCTGCCTTCTGGCTGTACTTAATGTTCTAATGGCTTTTTTTTTTTTTTTTAAATCATCAACAGCATCATCATCATCATTATCAGACTACTCAGCTTAGTATTTTGGGTTTTATAGCCTTGCCGAGCAGTCTAAACTGCTGAATGGACTTCATAATCTGGTACCCTGGAAGCTCCTCAGAAGGAGACAGGCAGTTTTTTTGTCTTGTGTCCACATTGAGCTGACTAAGCATGTGCAGCTTCTCAGCCTCGCTCTCCCTGCAGCAGCTGAGTGGGTGGCGTGTTCAGCCCCTCTGTGGACAGTTGCCTTGGAAAAGCTCAGCTTTGGTATCCGGCAGAGTGGAGTTTGGGTGTCAGGGCCGTTTAGTTAGGGTAAGCTGTGTAACTTCTCTGGGCTTCCATTTTCTGATACTTGAGGAAAATGACGGATCGTGGTACCCAGTTCCACAGTGCTGAAGACTGAGAATGTATGAAGAACACAGAGCCGGCAGGTGAGGAAGGGCTCTGCAGGTTTTAGCTGCTGCTGTTGCTGATGCTGTTGTACCGTAACAGCTGGTTCTCTGTTTCTGTCCTGAACTTGGAAGTGGAGGATCCTAAGATATATTGACATTGGATTTGTCTGGAGGAGGTTTGGATGTTTGGGATCTGCCAGCTGCCTTCTCATGCGTTCATGCTCTCCCTGTGAGTTTTCTTCAGAATGTCTTTTGCCATCTAAAATGACAGAACCTGGGATGCAGTGTTTTTTTTTAAATTCCCTGTCAGTCAACAGTGCCAAGTGACTCAAGAGTGGGTGGCCCTTCATCCTCCCACTTCCAGAAAGTTCTTTTAAAGATTGCTTGGAGGTGGAGGGGAAGACTTTTCTTTTTAACACAAATGATGTGTTTTGACAAAAATATTTCATCGTGGTAAGTTTATGCTAAAGGGGAAACGCTTGCTCTTACAAACTGTGCTTATTTTTCCTTCTGCAAAGAGGGCACTGACACCAAGTCCCCCATGCAACCTGTGAAGATAACTCCTGACTGAGGCAGGACTGGTGTGACAGGCCCATTCATCCTTGCTAAAAACGTCAAAACTGCAGCAGTGCTCCAGCAGACTCTTGGGACATTTAAAAACCAGACACCTAAAGGAGGGGTCCAGCAGCCCACAGGGAGTGCATGCTTTTGTTTGTCCGAACATCAGGTCCCAGCGCTGCCGCTGCTCTGGCGTCTGGGGCAAATGGTTCTCCTCTGAGTGTGTTTCTTTCTCACTAAAGTCACACAAGAGACATGAAGCAGCCTCAGCTCCCCACCTGCTTATTCCTACCACATTCAAGGGCTCTGTGTGCTTGTGTGTGTGCACATGTTCATGTGCGCACACACTGTGTTGGTTATGGGCTGTCCTCTGGGGACCATTGATGCGGATCTCCAGGTAACTCAGTGGGAGTGAAGGTGTGACAGCAGATGCATCCTGACGACACTCCAGATGGAGCAAAGGAGAGCGACTTTTAATTGAGCGAGTATTATGGAGCCTCAGAGAGACTCAGAGAGCCTGCCGTTGTAGAAGAACCGTGATAGGGAGGAGCAATCTCAGAGTTCAGTTCAGTTCAGTTCAGTCGCTCAGTCGTGTCCGACTCTTTGCAACCCCATGAATTGCAGCACGCCAGGCCTCGCTGTCCATCACCAACTCCCAAAGTTCACTCAGACTCACATCCATCGAGTCAGTGATGCCATCCAGCCATCTAATCCTCGGTCGTCCCCTTCTCCTCTTGCCCCCAATGCCTCCCAGCATCAGGGTCTTTTCTAATGAGTCAACTCTTCGCATGAGGTGGCCAAAGTATTGGAGTTTCAGCTTTAGCATCATTCCTTCCAGAGAAATCCCAGGGCTGATCTCCTTCAGAATGGACTGGTTGGATCTCCTTGCAATCCAGAATTAGGGGCAATGAAATAGTGTTAGCTGTAGCTCTGTTGGGGCTGGGTAGGTTGTCCTTTAAATGTTCTTGTTACCGTGTTGAGGAGACTGTGAGACTGCTTGTGATTCCGGTTAACCTTTATTGTGCACATGACCTTGGCAGGCACTGTGCTAAATGATGCATGTTTAATTCTCACTACACCGCTCTGAGGGAGGGCCTCTTCTCATGGAACCCATTTTTCAGGTGGGGGCGTGAGACTTGGAGGGGTGACGTGACACTCCCTGTCACGAGGTCAGCTGGGGAGACTGGTTCCAGCCCAGGTGGTAGGATTTTGCACTTCTTGTCTTTGGTCTCGATGCTGGCACTGAGGCTGTGGGATGTAATGCTGCTTTGAATGAGTGTTGTGCTGTCCACAGTCACACATGTGACAAAGCAGCCAGCGGGGCTTTTGCACATCTTGCAAATGGTGTGTTGTAACCCATGCCTTTTCCAAGGTCCAGTTTTTCCCTGATATTAGCTAAGGCTTCTTCTCTGTCTCCAATGATGGCATCAGATGACATAATGATAATAAATATATGAACCCTAGTTTCTAGACATAAATATATGAACCCTAGTTTCTAGACATAAATATATGAACCCTAGTTTCTAAACATAAATATATGAACCCTAGTTTCTAGGCACTGTTGTAAGAATTTTTCAAACATTATCTCATTTGATTTATTAAATAGATACTGTGATTAGACCCATTTTCCTGATGGGGAAACTGAGTCACTTGCCTGCCATCTTGGGACCAGCAGGTAACCATCTAACCTTCATTGCCTGGGTCTAGAGCTCCAACCCATAACTACTGGGCTGTGTGCTCTTGAGAGGGACCCCCAACCTGGGAGATTTTGTTGCAAGAAGAATGTTCATCAGGGCTGATTTAGGGTGTTGCTGGGAGCATCAGCTCCATGTCCTGAGAGACCTGGGTTCAAATTTGGGTTCCCTCACTTACAGACCATGTGGCTATGGGCAAGTCATTGTTTCCCTGTGCCTGTTCCTTTTATAAAAGTAAGACAGGAGAATAGTATCTTCCTCCCTGGGACGTTGAGAGCCCAGAGTCTGGCCCATAGTCAACTTACAGAATTTGGGAGCTAGCATTAAATTCACAATCGAGAAGCAAGGATGTGAGGTGGGACCATCCCCCAGTTGCTGAACCCAGACGCTGACACCAGTTCTCGCTCCTGCCTCTCTTCCACTTCCTCATCCTGCGAAGCAGTGTTTCTCCTGGCTTCCTTCCTCTCCCTGCGACTACCCCAGGCTCTCCTTTGAGAGGGCCTCCTCCTGCGTCTGCCTGGTGCATTTCCCACATAGTCCCCAGGTTGCTTAGAGCACCCCTGACCCGGTCACTTCTGTGCTAAAGAGTCCCGAGTGTTTCCCAGTCAGTTACAGTCAGCTGTTCCTGAGTCTCACAGGCATTAGACTCACCTGAGGAAGCAATTAGTATGCATATTCTGGGGTCCTGCACCCTAGTCGGTCTCAGTTAGGCCCAGGAATCTGCTGTCGGGCTGTTGTTGCAGGTAGTTCTGGCCCAAGAGATCTGGACTGAAACACTGATCTGTGAGAATCAGTCCAGGTTCTTCTACCTGCCTCCTCAGCCCCACTGATTTCTGCTTCTCAGTCTTTACTAGGCCGCCCACTCTGTCCCCTGCCCCTGCTTCCCTTTTGACCTGGCTTCTGTGTTTTAAGATTTAGCTTTGAGAGGGACTAGCATGAAGAAATAGTGGCAGAGATAATCTTCATAATATCTAGTATTTGCTCACTGAAGATTCGTCATATACTGGGGAAGCTTTTACATATATTGAGCCATTTACTCCTCATAGCCCTGTGAGGTCAGTACAGATGTTGTTCCCACTTTGGTTGACGTGGAAAGTGAAGTGTGGGAAAGCTGGGTACTTTGCTGCGGGGCTGGTGGCCAGTGAGCAGGGGAGAAGGCCAGGTCTTGGCAGGACATGTGTGGGGGCCCTTCCCTTGGACTTTTGCAGCACTCGCTGGGTTGCCTGAGATCACAGTGACTGGTGGAGGCTGCTGGCGGCAGTGTGCAGGCTCGGGGGAGTCTGGTGTGCTTTAGTTTGCTGGCCTTTCTTACAGGTGACAGACCTGACCGTTGTGATTTGAGCCTAGAATCTAATCTAAACACATGGTTTTAAAATTTTCATGGTTTTGATAAACACTGAATTTTCCTGGAGCATGACCTTTGTAAGTCGTCAGAGTTATTCAGTATTTTAAAAAAGCCACATCACCAAAGGCAGTGTTAATAGACGTTAAAACATACCTGTGTGTGCTTGCACTTGTAGCTGTGGAATTTTCAGTGATTCTGTATCAAGGTATAGACATCTGACTGTTTATGTTTTAGTGTAGTTGTGCCTAAGTTTTTATCTACTGAAATACCTATTACTTTATTCCAAAACACTTGCCTTCGATTTTCTATTATATTATAGGTCAGGTATGCTGATTATTTTTTAATGTTATAAGTTGATATTATCTGAGTTTCAGTTTAAGATAATAAAGGTGACTTTGCAAAATGATTGCTTTAAAAAGAGTCTTTGGTCTCATCAGGTGAGGAACCGCTGCTCTGCAAAATCAAGCATGTTAAGGGGTGGGAGGGCAACGAGTTCTCAGGAGGGAAACCTACTGGACAGATCCTCACAGGAAAGTTGTCGAAAGGAAGCTTGAGTCTGGAATGCCTTTGCTAGACCTCTACTTGCCTCCTGCCCGCATATCACAGCCCTCCCGGTTTTCTTTGAGATGTTAATTTGTTGCTAGGAAAATTATCTTGTCACTGACAAATGAAATCTGGAAGAATCAGCTCTTCTTATAAAGTGGTTCCTATGGTATCTGCAGGGCTTTGTCGGTTTGCAAGTTATGAATATTTATGTCTCAGGGAAAAAAATTCCTCATTTAAATTGCATTTTCAGTAATTTCTCACTTAATTTCCCACAGAAAATAATGACATTTCCAGCCTTTGCCTAGGTGAATGTCTTCAGAGACAGCAGTTTTCACACTTGGACTCAGGGGGCATTGGATTTTACCCAATTCCAAACACACAGGCGGGCGCACTGCCCTGCAATTGCTTCCATATAAAATAGTGCATGTGCCCGATACGTTATTGACTGAAGATAAAATGCCAGACGTGATTATGGTAAATTAGACCTTTTGCATTATTTATAAGACCCAGTGTAAACTGTGTTTCACTTTTCCCCCACTCATGTTTACATGAGAGCCATCGTAGGACTTGCTAGTAAACAGTTTTAAAATTTACTATATAATTGGCCAAGTTTGAAAGGCATTTCTAGCCCAGGTTTCCTCCTCTTTATCTATGAGCTGTTCTGTTCAAAATGTTATGCGCCTATGTTATATGGGCCTGAGCAAAGTCAAGGAGAGGCTGAACTTGGGGCTGGCAGGAAGTGTCTCTTCTGTGGCCTCACATCTTCTCGTCCTGGTTATTTGAGCATCTGTGGGAAGGAGTTGCCATCTGCAGCATATCTTTATCCCTTCTTGATTCTCAGGACAGTATGTAATGCCTACCTAGAGTGTGAATCCACCTTCAGCATTTTCTCCTGATCAGAACTTTTCAGAAGTGGGTTTTTTTTTTTTTTTGGTGCCATTTTTTCCCTCCCTTTGGTCTTACGCTGATCTCTTGAGGGAAGCAAGGAGAATGAGCCCACAGATAAAATTCCTTTCTTGAGTTGTGTGTGTTGCTTTTTCGTGGCAGATCATCACAATAACATTTTAGGCTTGTTTGAGATCTTAGTGGCAGGACTGCTTCTATATGTGAGCGTTTCTGATCCTCTGGCTGCTGGGAGGAGCTGACCTGTGTGTGGGTACAGGCCTTGGAGGGAACAGGGCTGAACGGGAGAGGGTCACTAGCCATCCTTTCCATGTTCATTCTTCCATTTCTTGGCACATTCTTTGATGAACCCTGTCTGCGTTTCCTCCTTCTCCATTTCCTCATTATCTCCAACCTGATGTTATAAGTTTCTAGCCTTTGGGTGTTGGAGATACCCTTGGGAACCGCTTTCTCTGTGTGGAGAGAGAAATCTTGGGCTTGGGCTTTGATTAGTGAAGTGATGCTGTATCTTTGGACACATTCATGATGAAAGTCAGAACAGCATGTGTGAAGTTCCAAGGAAAGGAAGATGTCAGAAGCTAAACTGATGCCTCCTTCTTATCAGACTTTTCTTTTTTTGACCTAAAAGAGCTAAAAGACTAGCTCTGTTCTTCACCTGTGCATAACAAAGACGAGGGCAAGCTACTGTCTTTGTATTTCTTTGTGTTTCTTTGTCTTTGTAATATCTAAAGAGCCCCCAGCCTAATAGGCTCCTTGTGGCTCAGTCTGACCCCCAGAGGTCTGACACAGTGAACCCGCCATTGCCAGAAAGGCCTGATTTTTGTGTGTCAACTCAGCCTTTCCAAGGGGATTTTAATGTGTCTTGAACCCTCTTCACGTGGATGATCTGGGGCTAGCAGCCTGATGTTAGGCCAGAACCCCTGGCTTCCCATGGCACAGCGTATTTCTGTAAACCAGCTGGAAGTTGCTGGCCAGGCTTCCTCCATAGAGCATTGATGGGCCAGATGCTCTGTGGGGCTCTATTTGCTAATTTATACTATTTGCCCACTTTTTATGCTTTAGTTCCAGTACGTCTGGATAATAAAATTGAACTGGCCCGTTTGTAGCACATTAAATGGCTTTGTTCTCCTGCTTTGGCACTGAGCCTCATGTGGAATTGTGGAAAGGGAAGACTCTTAGCTTAGGAGCCCAGTGGAATTCAGGGTTTCATAGCCAGCTGTCAGTTCAAGATCGTAGATTTGCTCATCAGGCCCCTAGTGGTGATAGGCTTTTTGCGTTTACCTGGTGGCATCATCTGCAGCCCCAGGCGCAGTGAGGCCTCCCTGCATCTGAACCCTGAGTACACAGATCTGGTTGGTGCGGGTCAGTCACCAAGGCTTTTGTTCTTCAGTTGACTATCCTGTGCTGAATGATGGCTACTGCCATTTGCTTCTTTGTGCGTGGTTCCTTACTTTTGCTATGGAATAGGAAGCTATGGGCTTCATCAAATTTCTTAATTTCTTTTAATCCTGGCTTCCTATGTTTCCTTTTCCCCCGTCTCTTCTTCCCTTTCAAGCCCTTATTTCTGCTCTTCTTATTTTCCTTCCTCACCCAGTACTTGACTCCTTTCTTCTAGGGCTAAGGATTATATTATCTATTTTTTATGTTTCTTTTTTAAGATTTATTTATTCAGTTAGTACTGTGTTTTAGCTGTGGAGGGTCTTTGTTGCTGCACATGGGCTTTCCTAGTTGCAGTGAGGGGGGCTACTCTTGGTTGCTGTGTGTGGACTTCTTGTGGTGGAGTTTCTTGTTGCAGAGCCAGGCTGCAGGCACTGGGCTTCACTAGTTGCAGTGTGTAGGCTCAGTAGTTGTGGCTCACAGGCTCTAGAGCACTGGCTCAGCAGTTGTGGGGCATGGGCTTACTTGCTCCGTGTCGTGTGAGAACTTCTGGAACCAGGGATTGAACCAGTATGCCTTGCATTACAAGGCAGATTCTTAACCACTGGAATACCGGGAAAGCCCCTATATTCTCTATTTTTATATTGTCTTTTTCTCTCTTTTTTGAAAACTTTAAAAAATGGACATCCTTAAACGTATTCAAAATAATAAGATTATCCAAATTCTACAGTTACCAAATCTTGGCTAAATCTGGTTTCATCTGTATCTACTAATCTGTTCCACTACCCCCTGGATTATTCTGAAGCAGTTCTCATGCATGATATCATCTTTTCTCTCAGTATTTCAGTGTGTGTCTTTAAGAGAAGGACTTTTCCTTTAGACAAAAGAGTCTTAAAGGAGAGCATCATAGAAATTTGATTATTCAGAGGCTGTTAATGGTCACTGAAAGCAGTATTTCTCAAGATACAGTATAGACTATGATAGAAAACACTAGTAAAGTGAATCAATTTTAAAATGAAAGTATTAGTATAGGGCAGTGATCAGAAAACTAAGACGAGGGCCAGATTTGGCCTACTGCCTGTTTTTTGTAAATGAAGTCATATTGGACAGCGTCCTTTCTCATTTGCTTGCATATTATTTATGGCAGCTTTCGTGAGACAAGGCGGACTCGAGTAGTTGTGACAGAGGCTGTCTGGCCTACAAAGTAGAAGACATTAACTATATGGCTCTTCAAGGGAAAATGTTTGCTGATCCATGGAATAGGAAGTTTGTGGGTGGAGCGTATGTTGGCACATGAATGGCTAAAGTTTGAGAAATGTCAGTCAGACCCAGTCTCTTGCTTTGTAGCTGATGGAGATACAAATACTCAGGGAGGAGAGGTTTGCCTTGGGCCACACGCTGGGAAGTGGTAAGTCCACCCTGTAGCTGCTTCTGCCCACCTTCCATCCTTGGGCTTTCCCCCTAAAACATGCTGCTCCAGACCTTGCCCTGACATCTCTAAGCGTTTCACGTTGGTTCCAGGTCTCACACTGGACCGTTGTTCTTTCCAGAGCGAAATAATTTCTAATTTTTAGCAATGTAGCACAAAATGCCTTGTATAAAGTTGCTGTTGTGTAGCCCCTCAAGTTATTAGTGACTAGGCGACAATTGCAAAGACACGAAAAGAATATTTTCAAAGTGGAGTAATTTACTACCAAATAGAATAGATTGAAGGTCTCTTCACATAGACTACAAGGCCGACTTTACTCATGGATAGCAATTTCATCTTTAGCTTCAGTGGCAAATATCTAGCTGGGAGGAAAGCATCAAGGTAAAATAAAATGTGAAAGAGTTCTCTAGCAGATACTTAGGCTTTTCTCATTTCAGTATCCGTTTCTGTTGTAATGATCAGAGTAGGGGCAGTGCTACAGGCACAAATGTTATTATGTTTTGTACCGTTCATTTACTTAGGGTCAAATAGCCATGCGGTTGTATCAACCGTAGACTTTTCTGATGTTTCCCATTTTCCTGCATTTTAGACAAGGGCTTAAGAAAATAGGAAGTTTTTTTTTGGTTGAGATTTTAAGATTTTGAGGTGAAAATATTGTTCTTTACTTGTAATTCAAATTATTAGTATTATTTTCTTGTGGTATAGGCAACTTGCTAAAATGATTCTGTGGTTTACTTAGACTTCACTGTCCAATTTGATAGCCATTGTCACATCTGGCCGTTGAGTGCTTGAAATATTGCTGGTATCAATGGAGATGCTATGTTACTGTGAAATAAACGTAGGATTTTGAAAATACAGTGCAAGAAAGAGTATGTAATATATCTCATCATTTAAAAATATTGATAATATGTTGATAGTATTTTGGATATATAGTATTTTGGATTAAGCCAACTTTAGTGTTGAAGTTAATTCACTTGTTTTTTATGTTTTAATGTCGCTACTGGAAAATTTAAACTTATATGTATAATTATGTATTTTTTTTGGAAAGTGCTATATGTTAGGGTGAAAATAATTAAGGAAAAATTTGAACAATTAGAGCAATAACAAGGAAGCTTGATTTATTTGATGCTGGAGACTTGCTATAATGTTTAAAGCTGCAGTAATGGAAGGAATGGGCATTGGCCCAGCAGTCATCAATTGATGGAACAAACCATCTAGCTTAGAAACGAACTCTAGGGTTTATATTGAGTAAATGTAAAGGTGGTCTCTGATCGCTTAGAGCCATGTAAGATTATTTCATGAACAGTCTGCAGTTCGTTCACTATTTGTTAAAGAAATTTGAGTTTGAACCTGATGTTGTATCATGGGCTTCCCTGGTGGCTCAGACGGTAAAGCGTCTGCCTGCAGTGCGGGAGACCCGGGTTCGATCCCTGGGTTGGGAAGATCACCTGGAGAAGGAAATGGTAACCCACTCCAGTACTCTTGCCTGGAAAATTCCATGGACTGAGGAGCCTGATGGGCTACAGTCCATGGGGTCACAAGTTATACCCCCAAATAAATTCCAGGTAGATTGAGAAAATAAATGTAGGAAAGGAAACTATCAAAAAGAACTAAAACATCATCTAGTCAAATGTGTATTTGATCTCAGAATAAAAGCAGTAGAAGAAATTGTAAAGGAAGGGATTGATCACAGAGAAATCTAGTTTTATTCCTTAAAAGAAATCTGATAGAATTAAAAAGTTGGAGCAAGCTGGTTGTAAAACAGGAAACTCTTCTAAACTTCTGATTTGCTGAAGATACAATGTTCAGAAGACCACATTTATAGACACAAGAGTTCTGTGAATTTAGCTGGCCTTATCCCTGCCAGTTTTCTGTTCATTAATAGGATTGTCAGATTTAACAAATACAAATATGGAACATCCAGTTAAATTTGAATTTCAGATAAACAACAGATAATTTTTAGTATAATTGCATCCCAAACAATATTTGGAACATACTTTTACTAAAACAAATTTGTTGTTTATCTGAAATTCTAGTTTAATTGGGCATCCTGTGTTTTACTTGGCAAACCCAGGCTCGGGAATCCCAACCCCCATTATGCAGAAGGAGAAGGAAGGCTAGGAGTTAAGTAGTTACATGGCTGGTCTTGGTGGAGAGGAACCTGGGGTCCGACTGCCCTGCAAAAAGGATTTCAACTAGTTGCCCCCTATGAACCCTGCATCTCATCTCTGCCTCCTGGACTGTGGGGCACCTGTGTGTCCCAAGGCTCCCTCATGGTGCAGGCAGTTATCAGAGGGGAGGAGTCCAGCCCCAGGTCCCAGTTATGACACCTTCTTTGTACCATCTTTTAAAATTCATGAATCTTGTTTCTGTCATTAATAGAAAAGCAGCCTTAATCAGAACACATATTTTAATTATCCAATGAATACACAGGTTCATTTTTGTTGAGAGAATAATATGTACACAGTGAGAGTTCTGATTCTTCAGTTCCTGGCGAGCAATCAGGAAGATGAGGGAAACGGATGTAGGTAAGAAGACTGTATGTCCTAGGACAATCCCAGTTTGTGCCTGATGTCTCAATAGTTATTAATAGTTATTAATTGTAGTTATTAATAATGTCCCTCTTCTCCTCCCAGACTTTATTCTCCAAAGAGTCTTTGTTGTGATAGGAAATTACATGGTCAAGCTAGGCCTAGGGGAGTGTGGATATTAAGTGCAGGGAGGAAACATGTATTAATAGATATGAGGTGGAAGAATTGTTCTTTGGAGAAAATGGCTGGCTCTAGGGAAACCTGGCAGTAACACACCCAGTCCTATAGGAACAGGCATCCAAGGATAACCAGGTGTGAGTATGCAGGAGAGAGACCAACCAGTCAGAAAGGAGGAGTCCCAGGGAAATGCAAAAGTGGAAGACCAGAAGACATTTAAGAAACCTACAGTACCTTCAAAGATAAAAGAATACATTGAAGATAAAAGTAAGAGCAGGAAGCTGTACAAGAATATGGAAGAGAAGGGAAAAGTACCTGGAAATGAAAAGTCATAGCCAAAATAAGTTCAATAGATGGTTTGAAAGATAAAATTAAAGACAATCCCCATAAGTAGGCTGAAATAGCAATGATATAGGATCAGGTAAAAGAAGAAGGGAAAGCCAAGAGATTAACGTTGGTGGTCTGACATCTGACTAACCACAGCTCCACAGTGAAATGAATAGAAGGAAGGAAATTGTCATAAATATAAAAGCTTTCCTGAACTGCAGACTGGAGTCTTAAGATGAAAAAGTCTCACCTAGCAGAGTAAGGGATGGCATAGATGGGGAGCCCATACTTAGGCACATAGGAGTGAGATTGGGCACCAGGCTCAAGACATCCCTAAAGCATCCAGAAGAAGAATGAGGAATCCAATTGGCATCAAAGTCTCAACAGTAATGGTGGCAGCTAGCAGACAGTCTAGATGGAACTATAACTTCAGTCTAGAGTTTGGTGCCCTGACAAACTCTCAGTCATGAGTAAGAGTAGAGAAATGATGCTCAGAACTAACTAGAGCATGGGCTCCTCCTTTTTCTTCTTCACCAAATGGGAGATATCCAGTCTAGGACACAGATAATCCAGTGTGCACCCCAGAAAAGTCCCAGCATGACAACTGGTCAGGAAGCTCTGTTTTTGCTGGAGCAGCAAAAGGGGGAAACCAGAGTGAGGACTCCAAAAAAAAGGAAACAAGGCCAGTAGATCATCTGAGGTGATGGGAGTATAAACAGTCAGCAGATGAAAATACAAGGCAGCTGTTAACATTAGGAAAAACAATGTTCCACAAGAGAGGACGTGTGATGATGGCGTATCCTTAGTTTCATATGCTAGAGTCAGTGTTTACATCATTGACTGTTTTCAAAATTATTATGACTCTATTGGGTGGATGGAGGGAGGGAAAAAAAGCAGAGGATTGTGAGGAGAGCGAAATCTTTGTCACAACAGGTTATCATCAACTGGTAATGTCTGTAATTGTTAATGTGCCTATATTGCTACTTCTTGATATTTAGCAACATGGAAGAAAACGCCAGAGTGAAAAAGCTAAAAGAGTTGACAGTCGTTGCTTTTGGGGCTGGAATGGGGCAGGAGACAGAAGGGGAGGTATGGAGGTTTGTGATGGAGGATATCTTTTTTTATTAAATAGGCAACATTGCTATGTTAGGGTTATCATGTAAAATACAGAATGTTCAATTGAATTTGAATTTCAGATAAACACTGAATATTTTTAAAGTGTAAGTATGCCCATGTAATATTTTCTCTGGGCTTATTCTAAAAATTTATTCATTGTTTATTGAAAATTCCAATGTAGGGACTTCCCTGGTATACCAGTGGCTAAGATTCCATGTTCCCAATGCAAGGGGCCCAGGTTCAATTCGTGGTTGGGGAACTAGATCCCACATGCCACAACTTAGAGTTCTTAGGTTGCAAATAAAAGTTATCATGCTGCAGCTAAAGATCCCGCGTGCTGCAGCTAAGACCTGGTGTGGCCAAACAAATAAATAATAAATAATATTTAAAAATTCAAGTGTATCTAGACAACCTGTATTCTTTGTTTCTTAATCAGACAACCCTAGGTTATGTGTATGTATTAGCTTGATAAAAATATTGGGTTGAAAAATCCCAAATTTAACTTTTTGGCCAACCCAATAAATACATAGAATATATAATTATATACATATAACAAAAGGTTCGAAGATGATGCATCTAACTTAGTTGTAGCTGATTCTAGGGTGTGTCATTGGGAAAGAGGAATGACCTTGATTTCTTCTTTTTCATTTTCATATTTGAGTTTTACTGCAAGCATATATGTGGCTCAGCGGTACAGAATCTACCTGCAATGCAGGAAATCCGAGTTCGATTCCTGGGTCAGGAAGATCTCCTGGAGAAGGAAATGGCAACCCACTTCAATATTCTCGCCTGGGAAATCCCAAGGACAGAGGAGCCTTGCAGGCTACAGTCCATGAGGTCACAAAGAGTCGGACAGGACTGAGTGACTAAGCAACAAAGGTGTATTCATTTGAGGAGTAAAGAGGGAGTCAAAGAAACTCAACACAGTGACAGTGCTGACTGGGCCATGTACGTGCCTGCGTGTTCTGAGAGCTACAGGGCACGGAACGGGCGGCTGTCCGTGTACTGGGAAATGAGGTCAAGGAGGCTTAACTGTGGGGAAAGTTTCAGCTCAGCTCAAGGTTCTTACAAGGTCGAGGAAGACGAAAACTACCTGTGTTGAGACTATGTTAGCATTAGAAGAACATTTAGAGACTTTTTGTCCTGTGAGGAAGGTCTCATTCCTGTTAATGTTTCCAAATTGTGATGGCTCTCCTCTCCCTAATTCTTATTCTTCTGAGATATATTGATTGGCCTTGAAAACAACACAGTGAAACTCGGCCATTACCCAGCACAGAGAGAGTATAAAACTAATGCTGAGCTTTGCAGCAAGCACGTTAGGTGGAGCTATACTGGTTAGGTATGGGTTTTCAGTTGATTCTGAAAAGAGAAGATCCATGTAATAGCTGAATTAGTCAGGGCTGCTGAAAGAAGTAACCCAGCAATTCCAGGGCCTTAATATATAACAGACGTATTTCTTTTTCTTAATAGTTTAGTGCAGTTCTCTTCCCTGGAGTGACTGGGGGACCTGGGCTCCTCTCATATGGAGGCTCCTCTGTCCCTCAGAACTTGGAGAGCACTGGACAGGACTCGCTCTGCCCGCCAGCCACGAGCAAACAGTGACGCAGGGTAGGAGAGCATGTTTTAGGGACCATGTCAGATGTGATGTACATCCCTTCTGCTCCCATTCACTGGCCAGAATTCTGTCTTGTGACTCCACTGCCACCACTAGGGAGGCTGGAAGATGTAATCTTCTTGAGTTCCCAGGGAAAAGAATGGGCTTTCGGTGAGCCTGAAGGCAATGTCTGCCACAAGAGCTATTATGTGCTGAACTCACTGTAATTGTGTCAACATATTAAGCCATTCATATACATACACTGTCTCACAAATCCTGGGAAATGTGTTCTAAGATTCCCATCTTCTTCGTCAAGAAAGTGAAGTTCAGAGACACTGGTGTTTACTAAGGTCACACAGCTGGCAAGTGGGAGAGTTGGACTTGCCCATTATCTGGTACCACTGTATCCTGCCTGAGTGGTCTTCTGTGTGCATTTTAATCATTTATTTAAAAAGAAGGGACATCATGAGCAAATTTAAGATCACGTTTAAAATCTCTCTTGGATCCATCCTAATGTTCTTTCCGTATTGTGTCTAAGGCTTAGAGCTAGGTACTTCTCTCCCTTGCACAAACCTGCTGCTAACCTTTCAGAATGAATGGAAATTGGTATAAGATTCCTGGTGGCAGTCTTTCAGCCCAGCAGGGAGGGGGACCTCGTATTTGTCTGCCTTGCCTCTGGAATGTGAGGGCCCACCCTCTGCACATCGTGCCATATGGGGAATCAGCCACGGACTGTGGTCACTAGCCGGTGAGGACGGTGCTGATGGCATGAGGGAAAGTGACATATCTTCTGTCTGTAACTTCATCATGGGAGCCTTGGGATGGAGCTGCTCGACGGAAAGCATTTCTACAAAACTACTTCGGGTTAGCTTCCCCGGGTACATCTATTCTCACGACACTTATCCATTATTCAGGAAAGTGATCTACAGCCCAGCTGGCCGAGTGCCTGTCTAGCACATCCTGTCGGTCCAGTCCAGTGAGTCACAGACCCACGAAGTTGGGGTTACTTTGTGTTCCTGACTCGATTTGGTGATGCATTTTCTCTACTTTTTTTTTCTAAAAATTAGAGAAGTTAGTGTATTCTGGAACTTTTTAATTGGTTCATTTTGTTTGCCAACTGCCCTTCAACATGTTGGTCTGCTCCAGGGGCCTCTGGAGGGGAGCTGGGTACCCACTAGGCCCAAGTAGTGGCTTGGTAAGGCTCTTGTTGTGTGTGGGGTTTTGGGCTCTGAGTGGCCTCTCCTTAGGTCCTGGGTAGCCTGCAGTCCTGTCCGGGGACCTGGGTGCCACCTCCACCTCCCCTCACCTCCAGGTTGGGAGAGTCCGGGCCTAGTCTCAGTGTGCCAGACCCCCCCTCCCCCCCCACCCCCGTCACCAGGGTCTCTGTTCTCGGCAGCTTGGGTCCCTCCAGTGAGGCTGCCTCATTTTCGGAGGGGGTCATAAGTTCTGCCCTCTCTCGGCTTCCTTTCCTGGATTTAGAGCATCACTGTGTGGGTGGTACTGAAAAAGTTTTTTTTCCTAATTCAAGATATTTGAACCAAGGGTTCACAGAAATTTTAGAGAATTCAAGATATGCATTGAAATAATTGGAGACCCCTGAGGATGTAGCAAAATAATATTAGGACATAATTTTGGCCCTTGGAAAAGCCCTTTAATAAGGCCAGTTGCCCATTATGCTTTGCCCTCCGGTCCCTTTGTTTGCACCTGGTGATCCTCCTGCATACTAAAACTCTGACTGGGGTTGTGACTCAAGGGATATGAAAGAACTTTATGCAGAACTTTTAGCTAATGAAAATAGAGGTCAAAAATAATTATTCCTGTATCCATTATATACTGAGAGAGGCTGAAAGAGTTCACCCATTAAATTACATTTTCAGTGCTCTGTTCCAATGTATGCTCCTTTACAACTTTATTTAAAGAAAGCATAATGTGAAAGGCTTTTAACTCTGATGGAAGAAAGACAGGAGCCTTAGTCAGTAATAGTAGAATCTCTCATCTCATCGTCTGTTCCAAGAACAAAGATTTTTTTAAAACTGGGACTCCAACAGTCTCTTGGATTATATTAATGGAACGTAACCTTAATAGACCTCTCCAGAGGATAATCTAAAGTGTATGTTAGTTCTCTCTAAGTATCTTTGATCTTAAACTTTTTATTTTGCTGTGTTTTCTGTGCTCTTGCCTCCATCACTTCACTGGATATCTAAGCAGTTTATTTAAAAAAATCAAAAGTCCCTTGGAGATGAATGTTGGATGTATATCTCTTTTACTCTATGGGGATTTTTAGTTACTGAATCGGAGATGTATGCAGCAAGAACTTACTAAGCATCTACTATGCACCATGCACTTTCTAGGCCCTTAGGATTCATCAACCAACAGAAGAGGATCCATCCTCTGGTGGGGATTATAGTCTAGAAAGCAAAAGACAGACATTAAAGATAAACATAATAAATAAGAAAAGCATAAAGTTTGTTAGCATATGATATGGAAACAAGTAGAGAGGTTAGGAAGATTAGGAGTATCTGGGGTGTAGGGGTGGTGGAGATGGAAGTGAACTAACCAGAGGTGTCACCTATAGCCCAGTTCATCACCCCTTCATTTTCTATTATGTAAATTGGAATGTTGAGAAATGGTTTTTGAGCAAGAGGTAGACTTTTTAAAAATTGTCTTGTAAGCTTACCTAAACAGCTGTTGTTTCTTAGGTAATAAGACTGTTTAGAGTATTTCTTTGTAGGAAAATTAACAAATAAGGTTTAAAAATTTGCATATTATGCAAAAATACATATCTCACAGTGTAAGAAAGCTCATATTGGCTTAAAAAAGATCTGTGGGTTTTTTATATGATGTTATATGTCAGCTTGATAAGGGCATTAGACTTCTATAGACTCAGTTTCCTCCTCTGTCAGACATGGATTGGGTGTTGGAGGAATAAATGGACATGAAAAGGCTATGTGAATTGTCGTTCGTTCCATCTGGAGTGAATGCACGTGGGATTCACAGTAATTCACATCAGCTGCTGGGGGAAGAGTTAGTAAACCCATCAGGCTCCTGTCTCCAGGGCTGTCTACTGTCCGTTGTTCCCTTCATGTGTCCTCTTCCCAGGCCTGCCTCCCCCGGCCCCCAACACAGCTCCATCAGGTTTGCCGTCTTGTCTCTACCCTGTGCCAAGGCTATGAGTCAGGCAGAGAAGGGAGGCAGTGAATCCCACTAATTTTTGATAGCAGAAAGGGGGCTGCATACTAATGATTTAATGAAGGGATATGTTAACAACTTATTGACCAGAGATGTGTTAATTAATATGTCTTTTGATACCTGAACAGTATTGACTAGAGACATTTCAATTTTCACTTACATAGCAAATTGCCAGTCACAGGCATTAGTTTCTGCAAAAATCATCTGGTCAATAACGTGTTAATAGAATTAGATAGATGTTTATGTGATACAGGTCACTCCAAATATATATTCTTGTTTCCCTCTTTTTTATGTAAGTGATAGCATGTTTTTTATATATATACATATATATTTAAATTGGAGTATAGTTGATTTATAATGTTGTGTTCATTTCTGCTGTACAGCAGAGTGAATCAGTTATACATATACACATTTCCACTCTTTTTTAGATTTTCTCTCCATAGGTCATTACAGAGTATTGAATAGAGGTACCTCTGCTATACAGTAGTTTCTTATTAGTGGTCTGTTTTATATAGAGTAGTGTGTATATGTCAATCTCAACCTCCCAGTTTATCCCTCCCCAACTTGTTCCCCCTTGGTAACCATAAGTTTGTTTTCTACATCTGTGACTCAACTTCTGTTTTGTAAATAGGTTCATTTGTACCAGCATGTTATATATGGTGCTACAAGCCCTACTTTTTTAAAATTTATGAATATATTTCAGAAATCTTCCCATATTAAATCATAGACATTTCCCTTTATAGCTGCACAGTAGGGAATTTTATGACTGGATCATTATAATTTTAGCCAGGTCCTTTTCAGAGACCATTCTTTTTGCTGTTCTTCCCACCTGCTATCATAAAAGCGTGCACAGACATCATTTTACATGCAGGCACCTTCTTTGAGGGTAAATCTCTGGAGACAGAAATGCAAGGATAGCATCTGTGCGCACTGGTAATGTTCACGTGCACTCAGTAACTCAGTCGTGGCTGACTGACTCTTTGCGACCCCATGGACTATAGCCTGCCAGGCTCCTCTGTCCATGGGATTTTCCAGGCAAGAATGCTGGAGTGGGTTGCCATTTCCTTCTCCAGATAATACTGATAGATGTTGCTAAATTAATTTTAGACTGGTTTTACCAGTGGTGTACATGACTGTACACCCCCATCAGCCATGAATGATAATCCTTTTGTTACCCAGTTTATGCTCACTCTATTTGCCTCATGACAGGCCAGTTAACTGAGAGACAAGGTGTTGAGGCAAGGAAAACAACTTTATTCAGAAAGCTGGCTGACCAACAAGATAGCAGACTAATGTCTCAAAATAACCGTCTTATGAGTTCTTGATGAAAGTGAAAGAGGAGAGTGAAAAACTCACTGTTTTTAAATTAAAAAAATAAAAACTTTTTTGGCTTAAAACTCAACATTCAAAAAACTAAGATAATGGCATCTGGTCCCATCACTTCATGGCAAATAGATGGAGAAACAATGGACACAGTGAGAGTCTTTATTTTTTTGGGTTCCAGAGTCAATGCAGATGGTGACTGCAGCCATGAAATTAAAAGACGCTGGCTCCTTGGAAGAAAAGCTATGACCAACCAAGACATGTTAAAAAGCAGAGATGTTACTTTGCTGACAAAGGTCCATCTAGTCAAAGGTATGGTTTTTCCAGTGGTCATGTATGGATGTGAGAGTTGGACCATAAAGAAAGCTGAGCACCACTTTTGAACTGTGGTGTTGGAGAAGACTCTTGAGAGTCCCTTGGACTGCAAGGAGATCCAACCAGTGAATCCTCAAGGAAATCAGTCCTGAATATTCATTGGAAGGACTGATGATGAAGCTGAAGCTTCAATAATGTGGCCGCCTGATGTGAAGAACTGACTCATTTCTGATGCTGGGAAAGATTGAAGGCAGCAGAAGAAGGGGACGGCAGAGGATGAGATGGTTGGATGGCATCACCGACTTGACGGACATGAGTTTGAGCAAGCTCTGGGAGTTGGTGATGGACAGGGAAGCCTGGCATGCTGCAGTCCATGGGATCGCAAAGAGTCGGATAGTCTGAGCCACTGAACTGAACTGATGGGATCTGGATGCTAGGTTCTTTTATAGGACAGAGATTGGGGAGGGTGAAGAAGTAAAGTAAAAAGGCCATTAATCTTACAGATATCTCCTGGAATGGCAAGCCTGAGGGCAAGATGTACTAATTTCTTTCTTCCCGTAGCCATCCACAGGTGGACATGGTCCTGAACAAAGGCACTTTGGTTTAACTTTTAGGCAGAGGGGCAAGGTTCCCCGAGGCAGGCCATTATGTATGGACAGTATCCTTTTAGTGAACAAAAATAGTGGGAAGCAAAAGTTAAATTAAAAGCAACAGATCCAACATGGAGTCACTTCTTCCCTGTAACACCATGTTTCCCCCACAGTCTTGCCAGGATGATGTGCTAGTGAAATTCTGCTTACCTGATAGATAAAAAAGGATATAGTTATTTTAATTAATTTATTTGGCTGCGCCTGGTTTTCATCACAGCATGCAGGATCTTTGATCTTTGTTGACATGCGGGATCTTTTTGGTTGAGGCCCGCCAACCGTTAGTTGTGACATGTGGGATCTATTACTAGTTCCCTGACCAGCGGTCAAATCCTGGCCCTCTGCATTGGGAGCCCAGAGAGCATCTTAGCCATTGGACCACCAGGGAAGATGCAGTTCTGAGAAGGAGAGTTTTCCTGAGTTGCCTGTGCCTCCTGGATTGCCAGCTTCTCTGTATTCCGCATCTCCCAGGAGAGCAGGTTACTAGCACCTGGGAGCCACATCCCTGGATGAAACCATAATCTGCTGTGTACAGCATGTCTTCCTTGTCTTTGTATGTAAAACTCAGATCCGTTTTATTGTTTACAAAGCAAATACTTGCCTCCCCCTGTGCAGGTGTACTTACTGCTATCTTGGTTGGCAGCAACTCAATTATTTACTTTTAATTTTCTCTGTCATTCGCTTCCTTACCACAGTAGATAGTCATCTATGAATTAATGGCTAATTAATGAAAGAGATTCTGTTATTTAAAGATACTTACACATTACTTTCTGAAAACTATATTCAGAAGATGTACATGATTTCATTTTTTCTCTTCTTTTACATTTTAGGTTTTCAGATATTAGATTTGTTTTTTTAAAAAGAGAGGCTGAGGTGTGCCATGAAGCAAAGGCACTATTGAAACTGAATTGAATTTATTTAGCTAGGAAGACTGCAAGGGATGTTATGAAAATCTTGATTCCATGCACCTCTGTCTTGCCTAGGCATCCCTCAGACACTTTGAGGCCTTACTTTTTAAGGCTCAGGGAATGAAGGAAAGCCCCACTAGTACTCATGAGATAGGTGAGCTTAAAGTTGAGTGTCTTTCTGTACTTAGGTGTGGAGGGAATGGAGTGCTCAGCCTCTGGATCGAGGCTGCAGTTTCTTCACCTGTGAAATGGGCATGATACCCTCCTCCTAGGGTATTCTACTTGGAATAATGAGATGCTGTGTGATGTAGTGCGTGTAGCGCCGGGGTTCTGGAGGCCCTCCACGGCTCCTTTTTCCCTCTCCTTACACGTTGACTCTTGTAAATACTTTCATGTTTCCTCCAAACAGCCTTTAACCTGTGAGGATCGGAGGTCTGAATATCCACTTTCAGTTGTTGCTGTGGAGCCTCCAGACAACCTGCTTCAGTGGCCAGGACGAAGGTGCAGAGCTAACAGTGCTTCCATAAACTGCTCCTGGTCCCTGAAACTGGGTCACATTTCCTTCCTTTAGGAAGATGGTTCAGATGTTTTCACCTTATTTTTCACCTTTTTGAAAGGTTGTTCAAGGGATAGTTTTAAATATTAATAGAAATAATAAATCCTCTTTTCTTCTGGTCCTCTCTGGCTGTATTAATTAGTACATTGCTATTATGTTAAAGCAGCTATTTACCAGCGAGGGTTTGAGTCACTGATGGCCCCCTCCTGCCCCAAGACCCTTGCCCCTGCCCCAAGATAATACGGGAACAATTGCTACCTCGGTCTTTGTTCTGGGTTGTAGTTCATTCTTCTTTACAGGATGCCGCTATCAGTGTCTGCTTGTGCAAGATAACAGCACTCTCTCTCTCTTCTGTGGTCCTCACCCCGAGGATAGTTTGTTTCCTTTCACAGCTCAGAGGATGGAGTCTGAATTCAGGAATTCCTTGTGACCTGCTGCTCACTTTAAGGGGTGGCCTGCTGCCTTCAGGCTGCCAAATGCAGGGATTAGGTATAGAACCCCCAGACTTGTTTTATACCACAGAGTCAATAGTAGCTAGAGTAAAATAGCACGTTTTCCTCTAATAATTAAGGACATTTGATAATGGCAGATGACATTAGGATAGAAGGGAGACTTATTTATCTTGCTGTCTACTTGGGTTGAGGGATTTGGATAGGAACAGGGGACAAAAGAGGGCTTCCCAGGCGAGTCAGTAGTAAAGAATCTGCCTGCTGATACAGGAAACACGGGAGACCTGGGTTCACTCCCTGGGTCGGAAAGATCCCCTGGAGTAGGATTGGCCAACCACTCCAGTATTCTGGCCTGAGAAATCTCATGGACAGAGGAGCCTACTGGGTTACAGATGGGGTCAGAAAGAGTTAGACGTGACTGAGCAACTGAGCACACAGGCAGCCAGGGGACCAAAGAAAGCTTAAAGGTTTGATGCCTCTGGCCTTGAGTTCCTCTCCACCACCTGCTATTGCTAGAGCTCTTTCAGTACAAAAGTCAGATAAGTAACTGGTCTACCACAGGGGCAGCCCTGCCATGCTGGGGATGCTCAGAGCCTTGGCATTTCACATGGAAATACTGGGATGAAGGCATTTACTGAGATCTCCTGGACCCTGGAGCTCAAGCCTTGTGGGAATGGGGCCCTCCTGACGACTCATAAAGACTCAAGATGCCTCTGGCAGAAACCAAACTGGCATTCAAAAAGTCTCCTGGGGAAATTATCATATTCCAGAAGACTCTAAGTTAATTTGTTAGACCCTTCACTTACCATGCCTCAAGCATCCACTATTAACATCTTGTCTAGCAAGTATTTCCAAGTATTTGTTAATATCTTGCAGGCCTTTATTTTGATGACTAAACACACAGGAGATCTAAAATTCACCTTTACATCACAGCTACTGAGAGAGACAAGTGGGGAGCTCTTTTTCCCTGGTCTCTAAGGGACCCGGTCTGGAGCTTAGGTCAGTACTTTCCAGTGTGCTACGACTAAAGGTGCACTGGATATGCGAGTGATTTATGTGCTGTGGCTTTTGTCAAGGATGATGCAGTGCTTCCACTGCAGGGCTTATGCGGAGCTACTCAGGATGTCTGCGTGGGAGTTGAAAGGTGTGGTTAGCGTTCTTGGTCTAAACAGTTCACGGTTCTGTGGCCATGAAGCAACCTAGGGTGTGGAGAGGCTGACCCAGCTTAGTCAGGAAGAGGCAGCTCTGATGGATTCATGTCCCATTCTGGAGGAGACAAGACCAGACGAAGATGGTGGCACTGGTACTTCAGTGTCTCATGATACTTGAACATCATATCAGAGACCATGTGAGAAGTAGTTACCGTGGTTCTCATCTTGCGATACTCAGATATTGACACCGTCAATGGCTGGGGTGCAGGACCCAGATCCTCTGTCTTTTGGCTGTGGGAGCCAAAAGACAAGTCTGATGGGAGCATATTGTCCTGCCTTAAACACAGTGCCCTGGAGAAGGTGTCCTCATATGTGACCTCTTGCCAAGTGTCTGTCAGCTGAGACACGGCTGTGACCTCATCCCACCCCCTCAAGCAGTTCCCCGCCCAAGCATGCCCCTCCTCTCTCTCAGCTGAGGCTAGCTCCTCAGAGCAGCCATGGAGTGCAGAGGCCTTGGACTGATGGGGTAGTGAAAGGTTCTGGCCCACTTCATCTCCCTTCAGATTTTCTTCCGTGCATGTGAACTTGACCTTTTGATTTTAGAACTTAAGATTCATCTTGTCTTTGTGTGCTACATTTGCCATGCCTTGCCCGGGGGAACTTCCTCTTTTCCAAGTGAGTAAATCCGGTGAGGGTTAGAGGTGGGCCAACATATTCTTTTGCTTTTCATATGTCACTTCATCTTTCCCATATGATTTCCAAACTTGGGTCCACACTCCAGTGTCTGTGGGTGTTAAATTTATTTACTCTGATCTCAGTTGACCAAAGAGAAAGAAGAATTGTGCAGGGAGGTGTTCATATACATAAATGTGTTCCATTCAAGGGCTGTGCTTTTTTGTTCTGAGCCTGCTTTTCTTTTTTGATTTAAAATATTCTTTACAAAATGACTGTGGTAATAGATGGTGGAGTGTGTGTGTATGTGTGTGCATGCACACACGCATATGTGGCTGTTCCCTCTTTAATTTCCTTACTTTGTTAAAAACCCAACAATCTTGTGCTGATCCCTCAGATTAGGTGATCCTCTCCTTTTTTGGGGTTATGGAGTCTTTTGGGAGCTGTGTCCTCTGTTCCTAGGCTCCCACTTTGAGTTTCAGGGAGGTGGCACAATTTAAGAAGCCAGCATGCACCATTGCAGAAGATATTTTACAACTGATGAAGCAGAGGCTTTGAAAGATTAAATCTCTGTATTCCGAACTAATAGGCTTTTTAATAGCAATCTTCTCTCAATGATACATTTCTTCGCAATTCAGTGATTTTGAAAAATTTATGTTTTGAAAGTGTTTAAATATTCCATATATATGTACTTTATATCATAAAAAAACAAAAGGTATCCGTGTAATTATTGGGATAGCCTAAGTTTGCATGCACAGGTTGTTATCCAGGTTTTCTCCCCAGTGTGTGGGGGTTGGCTTGGAGTACCAAAATGCTCAGTCTGCAATTAAACTTCTGGATTGCTATCAAAATTTTAAACTGATTAGGTGAGGAAAAAGCATTTTAAAGAAAATATAATGGCTTCTTGAGTTCCAGCTGGAAGGCAGCACAATATAGTTGTCTGGTTAGAAAACTTTTTTAACATCAGTGATTTAACAGAGTACATTTGAAGGTAACCCAGGAAAGAAATGCATTTCCTGTTTCATGTTTGTCAAAAATAAGCCCAGGTAGAAGAAAGCAGTGTCCAGCCAGGACTTAAAATCATCCTCGGTGTGAAATGGGGCAAGCTTTCAGTTAGCTATGGTTTTTCTGAGTACCTGCCATGTGGGCTTTGAAGATGCTGTGGAAATACGTCCAGCAAAACTCCCGGTTTCCTGGAGCTTCTGTTTGGTGGAGGGAGATGAAGGAGAATGAAATGGCATGAAATGAGTAATTCAGGAAGTGACAAATCCTGGAAAAAGGGAAGGTGAACCAGTGATGCTGTTGGGTCAGGTGATGGAGAAGGCCTTTTGAAAGAGGTCTCATCTGGGCTGGGAGTGGGAGGAGCCCGCCCTGCTGGGGAGTCAGAGGGGGCTGACTGGGAGGAGGGGGTGGGGCACAGGGGGATAGTGACCCTGGAGTCTGAGAGACAGGTGGGTTTCTTTTCTGATGCAGTGGGGAAGAGACCAGAGGGTTGCTCAGCAGGGCAGTGATGCAGAGGGCAGGTGGGGTTGCAGGGCACAGAAAGTATGGCTTCTGAGTGTCCCACACCCTCTACAGCCCCGGTCAGTGTTGGGGTCCCTTCTTGTTGTGTCTTTTCTGCCCCAGACAGTGCCCTGGGCTAGGGAAATTGATGATGGAAATGGAAGTGGATTGAACGTTGGCCACCCCAAGAGACCAAGTGCTAATCCCTTGAATTTGTAAACATCACTTTGTTGAGTAAAACGGTCTTTGCAAGCATAAGTAAGGATTTGAGATAAAGTATTTACTCTGAATTACTGGAGTGGACCCTAAGTGCCTTCTCAAGTCTCCTTATCAGAGAGAGGCCAAAGCAGGTACAGACACCTGGAGGAGAAGAGAAGGTGAAAACAGAGCTGAGGAACACAAAGGAATGCCAATGGCCACCAGAAACTGGAAGAGAAAAGGAACGGATTCTCCTGAGGGCCATCTTGATTTCAGACTTACGGCCTCTTAAACTGTGGCAGAGTGAATTCTATTGTTTAAAGCCACTCATTTGTGGTAATTTGCTGTGGCAGCCACAGAAAGCTAGTGCAGGTCCTAGTACAGGAGAGAGGGATGGAGGGGTGTTAGCACCTCTCTTCTTTGGACCCCCCCAAAACTCCAGCACGGTGGGTGGTGATGGAGGGGGAAGAAAGGTGGGAAAAACCCACCCTCCCACTTTGTGAGACTGCCTGCTCACATCCCCACTCTTTTACACTATAGCCGAGCTCAATTTGGAGCAGGGATTGTCCACTCTCATATGTCCAGCAGCCAGACTGGCCATACTTTGTGGATGGGGGTGGTTGGGATGGGAGTTTGGCAACCTGGACTGGTGCAGACTGCTGCACTGCTCCTCAGCTGATGTTGCCTCATGGGATGTGGGCCAGTGGGGTCAGACATCCTGGTTTCCTGGACAAAGCTGAAAAACATCTATTTTTTTTTTTTTAACATAGAATTTCCTAGCACTGAAATCTGGCTCAAGCATTTTAGTTTGCAGGTCTGATTTGACTATAGGGTGAGGTGAAGGGGTCTGTTTTATAACTTCTGTCCTACAGTGTTTATTTGTCCCAGAAGTTAGCATTTTAACTTCCACCCTCATTTTTAAGGGTCTGACTGGGTTTTAGTCAGTGTGTTAATTTCTTATTGCTGTTATGACAGATGACTACAAACCTACCTGCTTAAAACAATGCATATTGATTATTTTATATTTCTAGACGTCAAAGGTCCAAAATAGACTTTATAGGGCTAAAATCAAGGTATTTTCAAAGCTGTGTTCCTGCTCTAGGCTATAGGGGAAAATCTGTTCCCTGCCCTCTCTAGCTTAGTCAAAGCTAAGGTTTCTCCAGTGGTCATGTAGACATATGAGAGTTGGACCACAAAGAAGGCTAAGCAGCACAGAATTGATACTTTCAAGTCATGGTGCTGGAGAAGACTCTTGAGAATTTCTTGGGCAGCACGGAGATCAAATCAGTCCATCCTAAAGGAAATCAACCGTGAATATTCATTGGAAGGACTGATGCTGAAGCTGAAGCTCCAATACTTTGGCCACCTGATGAGAAGAGTCGATTCACTGGAAAAGACCCTGAGGCTGGGAAAGATTGAAGGCGAAAGAAGAAGAGGGTGTCTGAGAAAGAGATGGTTAAATAGCATCACCAACTCAATGGACAAGAATCTGAGCAAACTCCAGGAAATAATTGAAGGACAGGGAAGCCTGGCGTGCTGCAGTCCACAGGGTCGCAAAAAGCTGGGCTTGACTTAGTGACTGAATAACAATAGCAAAGGCATTCACAAGTCCTGGGTTTTAGGATGTGGACATTCTTGAGAGGCCATTGCAGTGCCTTCCATTTCCACGCCCTGCATATAAGAAATCCCCAGCTACCTTGTCTCTCTCATCCATTCTAGCTTGTGCCGGAGCTGACTGATACCAGATCTCAAGAGGCAGTATCTTTTCTTGGTTTCATGTTTAGTGACTTTACGTAGGTAGCCTGGGATCAGCCAGGGTAGGCAGAGTTTACATGATTACACCATGGAAATCAACTGCTGCAGTTCATGGATTCCTATCTTCCTCCCCTAACCTGTCCATTTGGGCTGAGATTCCTGTTTTGGGGGACACCCTCTTCTATGGATTGTCATTGTACATTTGGGAAGATGGATATGGAGATCTTGGTATGGAGGCCATCATTAACACTTGTTTGAACTTTATAGGTTTGGATAATAAACATGTGCCTTTTGTACTTTTCTTCTTTCAGAGGAATCTTTTTTTTTTTTTTTTCATTTCTAGCTGGCATTACAATTCTCCTTTTCTTGAGCAAGGGAAATAATAAATAATTGCCAGGTTTAAACAGATGACCTTCTCCCTCCGTAAGCACTTTGGCCTTATTTCCTCTGAATTCCACTGTTAGGGGACTATATGTATCCCTCGTAGTATTTTTACTTTGGATGGATGTGTGCAGTCCCACTGAAAGCTTGGTGATTATGCTCCTTGGTGATCCCCAGATCCATAGAATATGGCACATCTTGAAGCATGCTGGCAAGGTGGTGGCAGTTAATTAAAGAATTTGCTTAATGGAATGTCATTCCTTAATAATTGAAAGATTCTCCATTCAGCAAATATTCTAACAAATCCTGAAGCCTGTTTTTGCACTTGTCATTTTATCATGCTGTCTTTTGAATCTCTGAACTTGTTTGCTATTCTCTTTTCTAATGGAATTTCAAGCAGCTTTTTGATCAAGACCTTTCATGCAATGAGCTATCTAAAATATTAAAAAATTACAGTGTTCCCCTCTGATGTCCACGTTTAGTTAATTGTTTCCTGGTGACTGCTGTGAATGTTTCTTCCAACTTAGTTTTCAGTCAGTGTCCTCTGATAGGAATAGTATTTTCATCACACAGATTGCAAGCGTATTTGGTACACAATTGCTCTTATCAGTTAGGTTTTCGGTAAAGCCTCATTAATTAGGCACGCAATTCTTGTCTAACATTCCCTTTAAAGAGGACTTTTTAAATAGATTTTTTAAAATAATGAAGATTTACCAAAATGTTGCTAAATTTACAAAAGCTGTGATACTCTTGTAGCCAAAAAAGAATGATTAATGATTAGCTTAGAATATCAAGCCATTTTCAGATGCGACATCTGGTTCCAAAAGGGCTTTTCATTGGCTTGAGTCAGTGCTATACACACACTATTCAGGCTAGAGTTTTGCATGGGGGCAAAGCCAAGTCAAACAAATCACCTGTTGCCCAGGCCTGTTTTGGTCATCTCCCCTGGTTCCTTTTACCAGTCTTGAGAGAAGTTGTTTTTTTGAACCAGTGAATCTTGGAGGCAGTGGAAGTAACTTCCATGCTCTTGGGTCCACTTTGTTCCAGGAACTTTTTGTGGGGGCTCCTTTATTTCAATTTAAGATTTCTGTGATCAGAGGAGGGATGTGATCATGATCTGGTTTCTCATTTGTAGCTCAGACACCAGGGACAGTCAAATAGTGGACTTTCAGAAGAGACTTGATTCATTCTCTTAACATTACCGATTAGAAAACTGAGACCTGTTCGGAAGTCTATATCTCAAGTCTTAACTGGTCTTCAGTTTGGTTTCCTTAGCAGATTGGGGTGGCAGAAATGTGGATTCACAACCTAGCACTGGCCCTTAACTGGGTAGGGTCTTATGCAGAGATCTGATCTCTTTGAGTTTTGATTTCATCATCTGTACCTTGGGAATACCACTTGCCTCTTAGTGAGATTTAGACTCAGTGTATATAAATCACCCACCCCTTAGTACTACTGAGTGTTGTTAAAATGACTCATCTAATATTTGTTGACACTGGCCAGACCCCTTGGTGGGAGCATGGGCCCTGTCTTTGAGGAGGTGGCCACAGTCCAGCAGTGATCTCTCTAGCAGGTTCATAGAGATTCTAGTCTTTTATTAGAAGTCCTTTTATTTCACACATTGAGTTCAGACCTTGAAGTCAGAACCCTGAGAACAAGGACCTGTGACCTATTTTGCCTGCAGCTTTATTCTGCCCCCATTATTGCTCTCAGTAGGTCCTTACCAGTCTTTATTAAGATGCTCACTGTGGTGCCCAGATAATATCCTCATAATCTGAACTGAGAGATAACAGAATTGCTGTTTCACAGATAAGGGTAGAGGAGCCACATTATTGCCTATATTTTCATGAGTGGAGTTTGGGTTTTCATGTATGGGTTTCAGATCTACCAGGAGTGTATTGATTTAGGTACATGTGCTCGTGATTCTATTCTCTCCCCTGGGAGATCATATTCATTTTCATGAAAGACCTGGAGATCTTTCTGCAGGCGAGGTGCTCCTGCAGATTTATGAGTCTGGGAATCCTCCAAGCTGTTGCTCCCACTGTGTCAGAGCTTCCTTTGTGTAGTATTGCAGCATCAGGAATGAGTCAGACATTTCTTAAGCTAGCAACACTGCTGGCATCCAGTCTGGGGAGACATGATTCTGTCTTGTTTGGGACTTTTGTTCCACTACAGATGATTCTGATTTTGATATTGAACATCTGGTGATGTCCATGTGTAGAGTCTTCTCTCTTGTGTTGTTGGAAGAGGGTGTTTGCTGTGATCAGTGTGTTCTCTTGGAAAAACTCTGTTAGTCTTTGCCCTGCTTCATTTTGTACTCCAAGGCCAAATTTGCCTGTTACTTCAGGTATCTCTTGACTTCCTACTTTTGCATTCCAGTCCCCTATAATGAAAAGGACATCTCTTTTGGGTGTTAGTTCTAATAGATCTTGTAGGTCTTCATAGGACCATTCAACTTCAGCTTCTTCAACATTACTGGTTGAGACATAGATTGGATTACTGTGATATTGAGTGGTTTGCCTTGGAAACGAACAGAGATCATTCTGTCATTTTTGAGATTGCTTCCAAGTACTGCATTTCAGACTCTTTTGTTGACCATGGTGGCTACTCCATTTCTTCTAAGGGATTCCTGCCCACAGTACTAGATATAATGGCCATCTGATTTAAATTCACCCATTCCAGTCCTTCTTACTTTGTGGATTTCTAGAATGTCGATGTTCACTCTTGCTATCTCCTGTTTGACCACTTCCAATTTGCCTTGACTCATGGACCTAACATTCTAGGTTCCTATGCAGTATTGCTCTTTATAGCATCGGACCTTGCTTCCATCACCAGTTTAGGAATTGGTGAACTAAAATAGACTGGAATGGGTGAATTTAACTCAGATGACCATTGTATCTACTACTGTAGTCAAGAATCCCTTAGAAGAAATGGAGCAGCCATCATAGTCAACAAAAGAGTCTGAAATGCAGTACTTGGATGCAATCTCAAAAACGAGAGAATGGTCTCTGTTCATTTCCAAGGCAAACCATTCAGTATCACAGTAATTTAAGTCTATACCCGGACCAGTAACGCTGAAGAAGCTGAACAGTTCTATGAAGACCTACAAGACCTTCTAGAACTAACATTCCAAAAAGATGTCCTTCTCATTATAGGGATTTGGAATGCAAAAGTAGGAGGCCAAGAAATACCTGGAGTAATAGGCAAATTTGGCCATGGAGGACAGAATGAAGCAGGGCAAAGGCTAATACAGTTTTGCCAAGAGAACACACTGATCATAGCAAACACCCTCTTGAAACAACACAAGAGGAGACTCTATACATGTACATCACCAGATGATCATACTGAAGTCAGATTGATTGTTTTCTTTGCAGCCAAAGATGGAGAAGCTCTATACAGTTAGCAAAAACAAGACTGGGAGCTGACTGTGGCTCAGATCATGAACTCCTTGTTGCCAAATTCAGACTTAAATTGTAGAAAGTAGGGAAGACCACTAGACCATTCAGGTATGACCAAAATCAAATCCCTTACAATTATCCAGTGGAAGTGAGAAATAGATCCATGGGATTAGATCTGATAGGACAGAGTGCCTGAAGAACTATGGTTGGAGGTTTGTGACATTATACAGGAGACAGTGATCAAGACCATCCCCATGAAAAAGAAATGCAAAAAGGCAATATGGTTGTCTGATGAGGCCTTACAAACAGCTGAGAAAAGAAGAGAAGTGAAAGGCAAAGGAGAAAAGGAAAGGTATACCCATTTGAATGCAGAGTTCCAAAGAATAGCAAGGATATATAAGAAAGCTTTCCTTAGTGATCAGTTCAAAGAAATTGAGGAAAAGAATAGAATGAGAAAGACTAGAGATCTCTTCAGGAAAATTAGAGACACCAAGGGAACATTTCATGCAAAGATGAGCACAGTAAAGGACAGAAATGGTGTGGACCTAACAGAAGCTAAAGATATTAAGAAGAGGTGGCAAGGATACACAGAAGAACTGTACAAAAAAATCTTCACAACCCAGATAATCACGATGGTGTGGTCACTCACTTAGAGCCAGACATCCTGGAATGTGAAGTCAAGTGGGCCTTAGGAAGCATCACTGCAAACAAAGCTAGTGGAGGTGATGGAATTCCAGTTGAGCTATTTCAGATCCTAAAAGATGATGCTGTGTAAGTGCTGCACTAGATATACCAGCAAATTTGGAAAGCTCAGCAGTGGCCACAGGACTGGGAAAGGTCAGTTTTGATTCCAATCCCAAAGAAAGGCAGTGCCAAAGAATGCTCAAACTACTGCACAATTGCACTCATCTCACATGCTAGCAAGGTGATGCTCAAGATTTTCCAAGTCAGTCTTCAACAATACATGAACCTTGAACTTCCAGATGTTCAAGCTGGATTTAGAAAAGGCAGAGGAACCAGTAATCAAATTGTCAACATCTGTTGGATCACAGAAAAAGCAAGAGAGTTCCAGAAAAACATCTATTTCTGTTTTATTGACTATGCCAAAGCCTTTGACCATGTGGGCCACAACAAACTGTGGAAAATTCTTCAAGAAATGGGAGTAGCACATCACCTGCCCTGCCTCCTGAGAAATTGTATGCAGGTCAGGAGGCAACAGTTGAACTGGAGACGGAACAACACACTGGTTCCAAATCGGGAAAGGAGTATGTCAAGGCTATGTATTGTCACCTGGCTTATTTAACTTATATGCAGAGTACATCATGTGAAATGCTGGAGTGGATGAAGCACAAGCTGGAATCAAGATTGCTGTGAAAAATATCAATAACCTCAGATATGCAGGTGACACCACCCTTATGGCAGAAAGCTATGAGGAACTAAAGAGCCTCTTGATGAGAGTGAAAAAGCTGGCTTAAAACTCAACATTAAAAAAACGAAGATCATGGCATCTGGTCCCATTACTTATTTCATGGCAAATAGATGGGGAAACAATGGAAACAGTGACTTTACTTTCTTGGGCTCCAAAATCACTGCAGATGGTGACAACAGACATAAAATTAAAAGACGCTTACACCTTGGAAGAAAATCTATGACCAACCTAGACAATGTATTAAAAAGCAGAGACACTACTTTGCTGACAGAGGTCCGTCTAGTCAAAGGAATGGTTTTTCCAGTAGTCATGTATGGATGTGAGATTTGGATCATAAAGAAAGCTGAGGGCCAAAGAATTGATGCTTTTGATCTGTCGTGTTGGAGAAGACTCTTGAGAGTCCCTTTGCACTGCATGGAGATTCAGCCAGTCCATCATAAAGGACATCAGTCCTGAATATTCATTGGAAAGATTGATGCTGAAGCTGAACCTCCAATATTTTGTCCACCTGGTGTGAAGAACTGACTCATTTGAAAAGACCCTGATGCTGGGAAAGATTGAAGGCAGGAGGAGAAGGGGACGACAGAAGATGAGATGGTTGGATGGCATCACCGACTTGATAGACATGAGTTTGAGTAAGCTCCGGGAGTTGGTGATGGACAGGGAAGCCTGGCATCCATGGGGCTGACCCCATGCAGTCCATGGAGTGGAAGAATTGGACATTACTGAGTGATTGAACTGAATGGAACAGATGATTTTAGTTTATCTGATGTTTGTAAGGCCTGAAGGGCTAGTGATTTCTAGTCAGGATTTGAAAGTTTGTTTTAAATTAAGGAAGTTTGAATCCTTCCCTAAGTTTGCTGGATTCATTTCTGCCTTTTTCCTTCTTATGCTCTGTTTTGCTCACATGGCATTTACCCAGTTATAAAAACTCCTATTTTCCCCCTGAGTATCAATTGCCTTGGCAGGCTTTTCATATAATGTACCAAATTTACTGTTCTTGGATCCATTTTGTTATATCTTATTCAGAGCACTCGTTTCAAGAGAGAGGGAATTTTAATCTTTTGGATGGCTGCATATTACAGAGATCTTGCTTCCATTGTCATCTTGATAAGACTATCATATATTCTTTGCCACTTCAACTTAAGATGCTTCTAAATAACCTGGATAGAAGAAGCATCAATCTTGACAAAGTATTATACAAGTTGGAAATTTTGCCAAAGGTGGGTTTAATTTTAAGCAAAATAGTTAAAAATAAGTAAGTAAAATCAGACCCAGTCACAGTGTTGACTATAAAAAATTTTGTCTGTTTTGCCTTGCAGTTTAAAGTATTTTCAATTTATCACTGTTTGTATTTTCTGGTCTTAAAAACAGACATGAATTTAAGAGGTAGCATAGTTTAGTGTAGGAACCAGAGAGCAAATTGCCGACATTTGTTAGATCATGGAGAGGGCAAGGGAATTCCAGAAAAACATCTATTTCATTGACTACACTAAAGCCTTTGACTGTGTGAATCACAACAAACTATGGAAAATCTTTTTAAAGAGATGGGTGTACTAGACCACCTTACCTGTCTGCAGAAAAACATGTATGTGGGTCAAGAAGCAGCAGTTAGAACTGAACATAGAATAATGGACTGGTTCAAAACTGGGAAAGGAGTACGACAAGGCTGTATATTGTCACCTTGCTTAATTAACTTATATGCAATGTCCATCATGTGAAATGCCTGGCTGAATGAATCACAATTTGGAATCAAGATTGCCAGGAGAAATACCAACCACCTACAATATGCAGATGATACCACTCTAATGGCAGAAAGTGAAGAGGAACTAAAGACTTTCTTGATGAGGATGAAAGAGGAAAATGAAAATGCTGTTTTTAAACTCAACAACAACAAAAAAAAACAATGATCATGACATTCCTGTTCCCATCATTTCATGGCAAATAGAAGGAGAAAAAGTAAAATCAATGACAGATTTTATTTTCTTGGGCTGAAAAATCATTGCTGATGGTGACTGCAGCCATGAAATTAAAAGATGCTTGCTCCTTGGAAGGAAAGCTATGACAAACCTAGGCAGTGTATTAAAAAGCAGAGACTTCACTTTGCCAACAAATGCTTATATAGTTAGCGCTTTGGTTTTTCCAGTAGTCATGTAGGGATGTGAGAGTTGGACCATAAATAAGGCTGAGTGCCGAAGAATTGATGCTTTCGAATTGTGGTGCTTCAGAAGTCTCTTGAGAGTCCCTTGGACTGTGGGGAGATCAAATCAGTCAATCCTAAAGGAAATCATCCCTGAATCTTCATTGGAAGGACTGATGTTGAAGCTGAAGCTCCAGTACTTTGGCTACCTGATACAAAGAGCCAGTTCATTGGAAAAGTGCCTGATGCTGGGAAAGATTGAAGGCAAAAGGAGAAGGGGGAGCAGAGGATGAGATGGTTAGGACCATCACTGACTCAACGGACATGAATTTGAGCAAACTGTGAGAGATATTCGAAGACAGAGGAATCTGGTGTGCTGCATTCCATGAGGTCACAGTCAGATACAACTTGGCAACTTAACAACAACCACAGTAGTTTTATTGTAGGGAAAATATACCAAATTTCATTTTTCCCCCTTCCATTCTTCTCAGTGGAGTATTTTCTAGCCTATTTGGACACCACAAAAAATGAAGATCCAAGAGTTTATGAAATTCTTTTTTTCTGACTGCTGTGACCTGAATTGTGCATTCCCTGGAAATTTGTCAGAACCCTAGCCCCCAGTATGACAGATCTTTGGGAGGTAATTAGGTTTAGATAGGATCATGGGGGTGCAGGCTTCATGATGGGATTTGTGCCCTTATAAAAGGGGGCAAGAGAGCTGGTCTGTCTGCTGTGTGAGGATATAGCAAGAAGGTGCTGTCTACAAACTAGGAAGAGAGCCCTGGCCCCTCACTGACTATGCTGGCTCTTGGATCTTGGACTCCCCAATCTCTGGAACTGTCAGAAATAAATATGTGTTGCTTAAGCTGCCCAAGTTATGGTGGATTTTGTTACAGCAGCCCAAACTGACTGATACTGAACCATACTCACATTCAAGAAAATGTTTCTCAAATCTCATGAGAATTACCTAAGCCAGTACATGTTTAAATTAGTATATTGTGAGGGTCATTAATATCTGAAAAGGCATAATGATTTTTCTAGATAATTCTGGAGTATGTCCTGTCATCTGTGAATGAACTCATCTTAGCAAATAGTCTCTGAGCCACAGTTAGACACAGGAGGTTCTAAAGGCAAACTCTGCTGGACTCTGTGGGAGACAGGTTGCAAACGCTGAGCTTCATTAAACATGTTATACTTACTGCTCAAGAAATTCGGTACATTTGTATGGGAGATTATACAGGCTACATGTCACCTCCACAGTCGTATAAAATCCTTGCCAAAGAATCTAGATTTGACATTTTAATTTCTATAATATTTTATACAGATAGATATAGATAAATAAATCTCTCTGCAAAAAATAAGAATCTTAAATGCTAATTCGTTCAGTTGAGCTGTAAACATTTTCTTTGCTGCTTAATAGAACAAAATACATAAAGATTAATTAAATGATCCCAAATTTCCAAGCTTCTTTTTAATTGTGTATGTTGAATTCGTTGCCAAAAGATATCCAGCTCTGGTAAACATGATAGATGGTGATAGGGACACATGGTGACTTGGATAGATTCCATCCCTGGCTTCTGCCTGAGTATGTTGGCCACAGGCTGTGGCTTACAAAAAATATCTATTCTGCCCACATGTCACCCAGGGCTAAGTGGTCAGTGTTTTTTTGCCTGATATCTTTAGGGTGCCACCACTTTGAGATGACAAAGGGGACTGCTTAGTGGTTGGGGTTTTGGCTTTTTTGGAAATGGGCAACACAAATGTCATAGCTGTCAAATATCTGGGTTTCTGTTGAAATCCGATGTTGTACCTTGGTTCAGTAGATGAAGTTCTTAAGCAGGAGTTAGAAAGCCCATTTTCTGGTCTTTACTCTGAGAGCTAGCCACATGGAACTGTCCATCATCTGTAAGATAGGGGCAGTATTACTTTTTTCTTAAAGTATAACTTTAAAGGATAAATGTAAAGAGCCCTTGGAAGTGATGATCGTCAAGGTTTCTTGAAAAACCCAAAGCAGTATGCTAGTTAATATGTTAGTTGATTTACTGTGTTAGTTGGTTCTTCAAATGCTCTGTGTACATCTCTGGAGACGTACACCCTGTCCTGTCTGGACCAGCCTTTTGAGCAGGAGGCCCACACACTCATGTAAGTAACATGTAGTTGTGTTGTAAGAATGCTTTTAGAAACCGCTAGAATGCCATCTTGGAGCTGAAAGGGATTTTGGTCCATTTTGGTAACCGTGTATATATTTCTAGTGTATAAAGAAGTACTGGCACGTGCTCATGGTTCCATAAAATTGGTTGAATGATTAACTGAATGAACGGATAGTTTGCACAGGCACTATAGTTACTAGTATGTGGTCTTGTCATGGTCAGGGTTATAGGTTCCATGAGTGTAGAGGCTTCTTTGTTGTATTGTATTCCACAGACACAGGCAGCTGCCTAAAGTGAAGCTGCTGCATGAAGAATGGCAGGGGTGGTCCTAGGGCAGGGTGGGAGGGGGCTTCACAAGAACTCAGGTAGTAGTGCCAAGGCTGGGCCCTGGATGTGACCCCTTGCCCCTTACTCTTGGGTCCATGACTTGGTTATCCAAGCACAGGCATATTCTCTGGAATGATCCCCTCTGTGCTCTGGTGGCGTGGCCTCCACTGTGCGGACTCACATACGAGTGTGTGTCTGTCTGACATGAAGACCTTAGCTACAGAGTCAAACAGTTCTGTGGGTGCAATCCTGGGTCATCCATTGGGTTCTCAGCTGCAGGGAGGGGAGTGAGAGCACCAAGTTCGTTAGGGTTACTGGGAGCAGTAAATGAGTTAGTGTCCCCAAGCTTTTAGCAAGTTGGATGCTTGAATGTGTGAGTGAATGTGTGTTGTTGGTTGCTGCTTTCATATCAGTGGTACTGACTGGGATTACTGGGAGCTGGGTCCCGGCCTATTACTCTTATGCATATAATCTTTCTTAATTTTCATAACAATACTATGAGGTGGGTTTTGAAGACCAAAAGGAAATGTGTCACAGGCTGTGATTTACATGAGGATTTGTGTTTCTTTGTTTTGACCCCAAGAGCTTCCTTTTAAGAAACATGGTTGATTCATGTCAATGTATGGCAAAAACCATTACAATATTGTAAAGTAATTAGCCTCCAATTAAAATAAATAAATTAAAAAAAAAAGAAATCTCATCTTCAGACAATCTCTGACCACCACTCCCAAACTGTATATATCCCCCTCCCCACCATGCTTTCAAGATCTGTTTCTTTTACACCCATTGTTTGAATTTTTCCCTCGTGGCTCTTCCGAACTGAATAGCTTATTCCTCGAAATGCAGGTGTAGAACACATGGGCACTTTGATTGATGATAGCGTAAGAGGCAGACTTCAAATTATGGAATTAGGGTACAAAGCCGTGTTACAGTCTCTGCCCCTATTGTTTGCAGGATCTCATGCCAGTTGCTTTGGGGTTTGATGGGTCCTCTGTGGATGCTGGCTCTCTGTAATGCTGTATGGATGAGATAAACCGAATCGATCTGCGCTCCCAAGGAGTTGTCTACTAGGGGAGACAGACACACAGACAAATAGTTCTATCCACATAGTGAATGACCCGATAGTGCTAGAAAGATGTATACAGTGGCTGAGGAGGGGCGAGTGGTGGGGGCATGCTCAGGAAGATCCCTCTGATGAGGAGGCACTTATACAAAAACTAGCTGTCCCCTTCCTTATTCACTCCACTTTTCTTCTGAGCACGTAACCACCATCTGATATTTTCCTGTCCCCCTTGCACTCCCCTGGAATATCCATTCTGTGAGAATAGAGCCTTAGTCTTGCAGTGCTTACTCTTGTATCCCAGGTCTAGCGCCTGGGCTACACTGATGATCATTCCACAGTGTGGAACGAATGAATGATAGATGGAGCCACAGAGCAGTCATCCATAGGCTGTGGACAGTACAGAAGAAGTTGCTGGTTAGACAAGTGTGAGTCTCACACAGAGATGGGGAGAGAGATTGCCAGGCCACAGGAGCCGCTTATGCACAGTGTCTCAGAATACCACAGATGAATGCACCTGAGTGTGTATTTTTAAAGAGACTACCCTGCCTCCTTGCCTTCCGTGGCCTTCTGCACCTTTGGAAACACATCCAGTGACAGGGGAATGAGCGCCTTGGGCACGGTGAACTACTTGACAGCGTAACCCAAGGAAGATTTGTCTGCCAGCAAGAGGTCTGGATCCTTTCTCAACTCAAAGGGAAGCTGAGAATCATTAGGCATGGAGGGCTTAAATTCTCTATTTGATCATCATACAGTTTGTTTTCAGTTGTCTTGTATGGTCACGTTAGACAGGAGTGGATTCTGTTTAAAAGACTAAGGATGGGTTGACTGTTGGTAAAAATAGAACCAAGCAGGTTTTTATGAACATTAAAGAAAGAAAAAACCTACTCTTCTGAATCTTGGTTTCTAATACCATTTTCCAGTGGAAAGGACCAAGGCTCCTCAGAGAAATGGTGGATTTTAGGACTGGGGCAGGGAATTTATAAGATGAGCCTAGAACATTTGTAGTGTCAGAAAGTAATAAGCAATTTCTCAAAGAAAAAAAAAAAGCAATAAAAATAGAATGGTGAGTATATGCCAAAGAGACACAGGAGTCAACTGGCTGTTGGCTCCCAGTGGCCAAACTGGAATAATTTGAATAACAAAATAAAGTGGTATTGTATTACAACCCAAAGTATAAAGTAAAAAAAAAATCTCCCATGCAGAAGAATTCCAAATCATGTGTATGGCTACTGTGGCCTGAAGGAGGTGGAGCTCAACTCCCACTCCTTAGCTGTGGGCTGTGTGACTTCTTCCAAAGAATACAATATGGACAGGGAGAAGAAAAAAGAGACACTTTACAGTGGGAACCTTGACAATTACCACCTCAGTCATATGATCAGGGTTAACATCAACAGTGATTAAGTCATGTGATGTGATGAGAGTGGCACTTCTTCCCCCGAACCCATAAACCCCACTTTAATAATGACAAAGTGTCTGTCGTCAACACCTCTATTTCCCCTTGGGAGAATTAATTGTGTTAAATAATTTGTGTTAAACATTACCATATCTCTTTCAAGCTGCTCATGGCCCTAGGAGGAATAACACATCTGGTGTGAAAGGGCTTACAAAATTTGCTTTGCAGGGGAGACAGACACACCAGAGCCTTAGAACCTTCGGGGCAGAGGCTTGGAGGGGGAAATGAGTGAGGCTGAAGCCCCATTGCTTATTTCCCAAATCCACCTACATCTGCCAGTGATGGCCCTGTTGCTGTTTATCGAGGAAGTTAGTATTTTATATCCCTAGCTAATCTAAGTATCCATGCAGTTTGGATTTATCTAAGTTGTACAAATGAAATGTAGGTCAGAAGCATGTTTACACATTTTCATGGTACAGATTAATCTTTACCCAAGCAATTTGATCTCTGGAACTTGACTTTTATGAGGAGGAACGCTAGCTGACCTACCAAGACTTCATTTAATAGATTCAACTTTGTAATTCCCTTTTTTCCTGCCTCTCAGGAATTATTATGTCAACATCTTCTATGCCCATTGAACGCGCCAATATTTCTGCAGTTGACATGTGCCACAGCAGAGCATGAGGGCTTTGGCTCAGTCCTGTTCTGCTGTATTTCCCAGTTTTTTTCCCTTTCTAGTGCTGAATTTCTCCAAAGCTACATGAGTTTAGCTAGTTTAATAGATGTGAAGTGGGGAAATAAATGGCTTCATGCATAGATGGATTTAGGAAATAAGACTTCAGTATTTGTGAGCTACATAGCTTCAGATTCAATCAACCATGGATTGAAAAATATTTGAAAAAAATTCCAGAAAGTTTCGAAAAACAGAACTTGAATTTGCTGCACACTGGCAACTATTTGCATAATAGTTACATTGCATTAAATATTATATATTATAAGTAACCTAGAGGTGATTTGTAGTGTATGGGAGAATATGCTGTAGGTTGTATGCAAATATTAACGCTGTTTTGTGTGAGGGACTTGAGCACAAGTCCTTTGGATTGTGGATTTTGGAATCTGTGCATGTCCTGAAACCTGTGGGTTCTGAAACTCTGGGGTGCTGAGGGACAGCTGTACAGAGTTAATCCAAGTTAAGCAAGTTTCTTTACTGCAGGACTTTTTCGTGATGTGCGCTGAGAGTCTCTAAGACTGTGTATGGTCTCACCTCCAAACCCTTGTGAAACCTGCCTCCTTGTAGTGTCTCTGGAGCCTGATGCTGAGGGAACAGTGCTTGGAGGTGCATATTTGCAAAACACTATTTTATGCTATTTTTTTTTCAATTTCTTTGCCTTCGTCAGTCTTCATTTATGTCCATAAGTCATCTGTAGCATAATTTATACACTATTAAATTTTTCCTCCGTATCATAACTCTAATATATATGTATGTAATTTTAACAATAGGATAGTTGAACCTCTATAGAACTTAAGGTTTTATTTTAGTCACATAAGCTCCTATACTGGCATTAGTGAATTGTCACTCACCTATGCATATTAAGGAGGCATAAGCAAATTGCTGCTGAGCCCAGAGGAAGAGCAGATCACCTCAAATGATCATGAAAAAATCCAATTTGAGTCTTTTAATTGTTTTCTTGTGGGAGTCCCACTTGCTTAGATATTTTCTTTCCATCTTCATCAAGCGTCTTCTGTTAGGGACAAAAAAGTAAATTTCAAACATGCAGTTTTTATGATGTCAATTTTTATATGTGACAGTACCTGGTAGGGAAGTAGATACAATTGAGCAAATATATCTTGCTTTTCCTAAGAAGGAAAAACACTAAAGATCATTTCTGATTTAAGTCTAAATAATGTAAAAAGGGTTTTATAAGAGCTGTGGAGACGAATACCCAAAAACACTTGGCAGTTGCCTTTCTGCTGTGGTCTGAGCTGCCCTGGTAGGGTCAAATGGCACAAATGGCATGGCACAAATCAACTCTTTCTTCCTGTGGTTCAAGGATACTAATTTTCTTAGGCCTTCTAAATGCTTACCAGAATGTAAATCACAGCACTAATAAACCCATTTGAAGTCTTTAGATTGTTATGAGTATTTTATTTATTAGCAACATATAAACCAACATATGTGTTTATTGTTGTAAAGTGTAAACATATTGAGAATGTGAGGCTTATACATCATTATCAGTCATTCTTTTGAACGTTTGTTACAGTGTTATTATTTATTATGCAAAAAGGAGTGGGCATCTGGCCCTGTAGCTAAAGTAAAGGACTCAAGGAAGTATTGGACAATAATTATTAAGTCAGTTAGGTAAATAAAGTGTAAAATCACTATACACTTTGGCTCTGGGGGAAGGACTTGATTGGAGTGAGATCAAGACCTTTGAAAGGCTCTTGAAGAACAGGAAAATGTAGAGATTTTTTTGAGTGGGAATTTATGTAGGGAATTTTTGAGATGCTTTGGTTTCAACCAACCCTGTAAGCTGGAAAACAGTTATTGTACTAGTTAAATATGGAAATAAATCAGTAGGTATTTACAGGGTAACCACTACGCCAAGGGAAGGATGCAGAGCAGTAAACCCAACTCTTCTAGTCTTCAGTGATTTTGCAGTTCATTTAGAGAGGTAAGACATAAACTCAGTGGCAGAGTTCATTGCCAATGCTAGGGTCAAAGAACGCTGAGGCACCCAGAGATTTTCTTTCTGTAACTGTCTGAAAAGCATTGCTGTGTCTGTTGTGATCTCAGTTGCCAAGTGAGTAGTCCACACTAAAGAGTTGGGTCAGAAGAAAGATCATCACGTATGGAAGAGGTTTGGGAAGGACAAATGTGATTCTATTAGCTGCCATAGTTTAGAATTATAATGTTACTTCCCCCAAAAGCAGAAAATTTAAGTCCTGCTGAAAATATCAGCATAGGAGGTGATAAAGTATAGTGGGTAAATATCAGGGCTTCAGGTCTAACTTAGGTGGCATTTGGGGCAGGTTATTTGAGTCTTTGGGCTTCCCTGATAGCTCAGTTGGTAAAGAATCTCCCTGCAGTGTGGGAGACCTGGGTTTGTTGCCTGGGTTGGGAAAATCCCCTGGAGAAGGGAAAGGCTACCCACTCCAGTATTCTGGCCAGGAGAATTCCATGGACTCTATAGTCCGTGGAGTCACAGTCTTTGATCCTCACTTTATTCATCATCAAAATAGGTATGCTGCTGCTGCTGCTAAGTCACTTCAGTTGTGTCCGACTCTGTGCGACCCCATAGATGGCAGCCCACTAGGCTCCTCTGTCTCTGGGATTCTCCAGGCAAGAACACTGGAGTGGGTAAAATAGGTATAGTGAAAATATAATACAAGTATAATAACTACCAACAGAGTTTCTCTAAGAATAAAGTCAGATAATACTTCAAAAATAAAACCACTTTATACCGTGTCAGGCACTTGGTAAAGTCTCACTAAACATCACCTGCTATGAGAATTGCTGTAACAACACCTGTGGAATCTTATTTGACTCCAGGAATAGAAAATAGAAATACAGAATAGGGAATAGAAAGATATTGTTAAATGACTTAATTTCTGATTTTTAATATGAAATATTCTGTTGGCATTTATGCTAAACTGTCCAGAACTGCCTTGAGTGTTCCAAGATGCTGGAGGAACTCTCCAAGTAAGAGTGAATTTGGAATTTTCAACACATCAAGATGTGCGAGAGGAATTAACTAGTGATGGTTTTATTAAGTGGCTCTAGACAGGGGCCACCAAAGGTACCGGCAGATCCTGTTGGTTGGTTGTTGCAGGTCAGAAGCCCAGCAGCTTGTGTTGAAAGATCAGTGATGATAAGCAAGTCCGTTTTGTTCCAACCTACCCAAGAGAACAGTCATTACTAGATATAATCATGCTTGTCAAAAGCGGTTACTGAAAACCCTCTGCTGCTTCAGCATAATCAGAACGACAGAAGTTGCAGGATGGTTTTCCTTGTGAGAGGCGTCCAAGCAGAATGCTAATTAGGTGAAGTAAAAGGAAAATGGATCAGCAGCTGAGAGATGCATTTCTCTCTAGTGAGTGAACACAAGAAAGGAAATAGGAGGAGGAAGAATGTGACTTACCTGTGTTATGGTTCATGATGTGATTCTCTATGTTGATTTCAGGCTTTTAATTCTCATCTGCTGATTTTTTAAAGAGGTGCTGGGAAAACCACAGCAGAGAGAAAGCTGGATTTTTCTCTCTGAAACGTTGGAGGTCCTTTCATTTGGAAATAACTTTGTGCAGAGAAAAAAATGACCTTAAAACCTAGTGCCAGTTGTTATCATCCAACCCCCTGGAAAGAAAGCTATCTAAAAATAAAGTTTGGAGTTTTTATTTATTTATTTTTGCCCACTTCTGCTGTGACCTCAGATGGAACTTGAATCCAGTGACAAATGGACCCAACAACTAAGATCTAGCCCCCTTGGAGTAACTCTGGTATTTTTGCTTTTATTTCCTTCCAAACATTCACTTTGAAAGAGAAATCTCTTTCTCTTATTCTTATTATCTTAATAAGAATAAGAGAAATCAGAAAATCTCACATGGTTGTTGTCTAGGGGAACATGACAGAGGGCCTCCTGCCTTTCTAAAGCACTACTATAAACTCTTCACAAGCAGAACTTCATATATTTCTCATAGCATACTGAGAGGTCAGTCTCATTACTCTCGTGAGTACCTACATAAGAAGTGAGGAAAAAGTAGCACAGTGAGGCTGTACATGTGGTCCGAGGTCACGCAATTCCTAAGTGATGAAGCTAGGTTTCAGCCCCTGGCCACCAGGCTCCAGAGTTTAAAGTCTAAGAAAGAAAGCATATTAATCACAAAGAGGCTTTGGAGGCAGCTTTTAGAAGAAGAAATGGCCTGCAGGAATAGGTCTGAGCCAACTTGTCATTATGGAGACACAGTTGGGCATGCCTAACTCTTAATTGCTTACGAGATTATAAGCAATTAGGCTGATATAGGCTGGATTAAGCTGGTATAAGACCTGTGTGCTGCTCTGGTGGCTATTTTGGAGGTGGGAGGTGGATGGAGTGGATGGCAGGTGGCAATATCTCTGAACGTTCTGTGTGGGTCAGTAATTAAGAGGTTGGCCTGTGGGGACCACACAGCCAGCTTCTAATGCTGAATGTTGGTGGTGGTAGTTAGTCAATAATTCTAACACTTGCTTCCAGTGTAACCTTGGGGAAGTTATATCAACTTCTGAAGTCTCAGTTTCTCCATCTAAACTATGATAATAAGAATACCTATGAATGGGCATTCCCTGGAAGACCAGTGGTTAGCACTCCACACTTGCACTGCAGAGGACCCAGGTTCATTCCCTGCTTGGGGAACTGAAGTCACACAAGCTGTTCAATGAGGCAAGAAAACAACAAAAACAAAAAAAACCTATGAACTAAGGCTACCGTGAGGTTAGTGAGAAAGAGTAAGAGCTATATATAATTATAGGGCATGGAACAGAGTAGGTTTGCAGTTAGTGGTGGATGTGATTGCTTTTGTTTGGTTGTTGGTCCTAGGGCAAGGGGGAGAGGTTCTGAAGATAACTGACAGTAATAAAGCACCTTCCACCCACTGTCAAAATATGGAAATGCTCTTTGGAAAACATTTTTACTAACATCAGAGATACTGGAGGAGATTGGGCTCTAGGTGAATTGCAGTCAAAGTTAGCCCAAACCCCAATTTTAGATCATAAAGTAAGTATCCTCTGGTTCCACATCTTCTCCAAGATTGTGCCCTCTGCCTCCAGTTCTCTGCTCTATGGCTCAGCAATGCTTTTCCCTTCATCCCGTGACCTTGTGGACACCTGGAAACCCAAGGCTGCTGAGAGGGAGGGTTTATTACCTGGGAAGACAAGGGGCGGGGGTGTGGGAAGACTTGAGACCTAGGGGGCCGTCAGATACTTGGCAAATGCCAGATGATGCCAGAAGAATCTGTTAAAAAATTAAATGGGTTCTTTTAATTATATTCAGTGTTTAGTCTTCTATTGTAAGTTTACCTAGTTCCACTTTATTTTCAGCACTCTTTTTTTTTGAGGGAAGTCCTTGTTTTTTTTCACTGCTTTCTTGTTCCTAAAGTCAAGGTGTTGACCCATCTCCACTGTCTGAAAGCTGTGTTTGGGTTAGGACAAAAATAGAAGGCTTGGGAATTATTCCTATTGCACAGAGAGCTGTGTGTGTCTTTTATGTTGTGCAAATAACCTCGTGCTTCAGGTCAGAGAAGCAGTTGATAGTTTTCCCTAAAAATGATTGGTAAATTAAAATCAAAAGGGGAGAAGCAAAATCAAAGCAAAACATCCCCTCCCATACACATAAAGCACCCCTTGGGGAGGCGGGGCCTCAGAAGTTGTAAATTACCTGAGTCTACACTCTAGGCTTTAAACAGCCTACCAGAAAGTTCTCCAGCTTTCCCACTTTTTTTTTTAGCAATGTGACTATGAACAAGTTACTGATCCGTCTGAGCCAGTTTTCCTTAGCTCTCAGTATGGATCATGATGCCTGCCCAGCCTTCCTAACTGGATTTATAAATTCAGTTCAAGCCTGAAACAGGCATGAATCTGGAGGCATATATGTATACATACCTATATAACACACATATATGGCACTTTATGATTTCATATTGATATTTTCAGTTCAAATATGAGACCATATAGTTTTTACTCTTTTATGTATTGTATCTGTATCTCTTTCATATCAAGAAACTTAATTCTAAGGACTCAGGGATGATAGAATTTGAATATCTAAGAACTCATAATAAATCATTTGCTTGGTCTCACATTATGTATAAAACATTTCAGACTAATATTATCACTATGAATATGATTATTAGAAATACTTAAAATACTTCTTTTGCATATTTTTCCAATTATCCCTATTAAAAATAGTTTTATCATATTTACATTTTCAAGCATATAGCCATTACACACTATACTCTCACTTTTAACTTTTCATTTGGTCTTAATTTCCCCAAAATCTTTGTATTTAATCTTTACCACCAGTCCTAATCTCTGCTCAATAGCCATTTTGATCGCCTGATATTTATTCTCTTATGTTTTTCTCAGAAATGCCTCAAGGGAACAATATTCCCTAAGTTCCTACATATTACTTGTGTCCTTTTTATTTCAAAATGATTTTGCTGAGTATAAAATCCTTGGCTCATATTTCATTTGAGTAGTTTAAATATGTTACTCTATTTTCTTTTGCAAAAATTGTTACTTTCAAAGTCTAGTTATAATACTCTTTTCCCTGACAAGTCTCTGTTTTTTTTTTCTCATATGCTCTGAAATTTTTTTTTTTTTCTCCTTAAGGTTTAGTAATGAAAGTGGTTGCTGAGGTAGAAGTGGGGCCAGAAAATCCCGGAAAGCAAGCTTCCCTGGTGGCTTAGTAGTAAAGGACCTGCCTTCCAGTGCAGGAGATGTGGGTTCAGTCCTCGAATGGGGAAGATCCCTTAGAGCAGCAAATGGCAACCCGCTCCAGCACTCTCACCTGGGAAATCTCAGACCGAGGAGCCTGGGGGGCTGCAGTTCATGGGTTCACAAAGACTCGAACATGACGTAGTGACTAGACAACCACAACAATCTTAGAAAGCAACCAATGTATTTTTAAACACTACATGAAAACAACAGAAGAGGGCGCTCTGAAGTTAGAAAAACTATTGTGAATTGTACTTTTCCCTGAATGTTTAGGAAAATTAATTTCATATAAATATAAGCCATAGAAAAGAATGAAGATAAAATCCTGTACAGAAAAAAAAAAGTATGAAAAGAGTAAGGAGCAGAGTAATATCTCTACACACAACTCACCAAGTAGACATGCTCACCAAACAGAACTATCTTATTATTGTTAAAATGAACCAAATTCATTAAGAAAGAGATTAAAGATATGAGAGAACAGCATAAACCAAAATAGAAGAATCTACCAAACGAGGTGACAGAAGTGAGGAAAGCATTGGAAATTAAAAAAGAAAAAGTTAGAAATAAAGGTTAAATTAGAAGGAACACACAGATAATGCCTTAAGTAAAAGGTGACAATTAGGAACACTTAAAACAGGAAAAATAGAAAAAAGAATTAAATAGAAAGGGACAAAGATTGAAAAGAAGCAAAGGAGATCTAACATATAACTAATCGGAGCCCCTGAAAAAGAAAACTAGATCAAAGGACAGAACTAACACTAAAACTATATTTCAAGAAAAATCACCTGAAATGAAAAAGATTTGAAATTCCACGTTGGGACTTCTTATATGTAGAGTGGCCTACAATGACCAACACCCAAGATATACTTTGGTGTCTTATATGATCATTGCTTATATCTGCCATCATGCTCAGAACAGTGCTCGTGCATAGATGGTGCTCAGACGGTTGGCCAAATGCATTCATGTTTGGTGAGTAAAATAAAGATGCTCTATAATGCCTAGAAAATGTGATAATCTTATTTTCCTTAATTATTATTTGCTGTATATTATCCTGGCTGAGATTGAGAATATTATCACAAGCTGTTATACACTGAATTGTGTCCACCCTCCACACCCCAGTTCATAAGTTGAAGCTCTAACCCTGAAGGAAAGTTATGACCAACCTAGATAGCATATTCAAAAGCAGAGACATTACTTTGCCAACAAAGGTCCGTCTAGTCAAGGCTGTGGTTTTTCCAGTGGTCATGTATGGATGTGAGAGTTGGACTGTGAAGAAAGCTGCTGCTGCTGCTGCTGCTGCTGCTAAGTCGCTTCAGTCGTGTCTGACTCTGTGCGACCCCATAGACAGGCAGCCCACCAGGCTCCCCCGTCCCTGGGATTCTCCAGGCAAGAACACCGGAGTGGGTTGCCATTTCCTGAGCACCAAAGAATTGATTCTTTTGAACTGTGGTGTTGGAGAAGACTCTTGAAAGACCCGTGGACTGCAAGGAGATCCAAACAGTCCATCCTAAAGGAGATCAGTCCTGGGTGTTCATTGGAAGGACGGATGCTGAAGCTGAAACTCCAGTACTTTGGCCACCTCATGCGAAGAGTTGACTCATTGGAAAAGACCCTGATGCTGGGAAGGATTAGGGGCAGGAGGAGAAGGGGACGACAGAGGATGAGATGTCTGGATGGCATCACTGACTTGATGGATGTGAGTCTGAGTGAAGTCCAGGAGTTGGTGATGGCCAGGGAGGCCTGGCGTGCTGCAATTCATGGGGTTGCAAAGAGTCGGACACGACTGAGCAACTGAACTGAACCGAACTGAACCCTGAATATGGCTGTATTTGGAGAAAGACCTTTAAAGAAGTAATTCAGATTAAATGAGGGCATCAGTCCTAATCTCATAGGACAGATATCCTTCTAAGGAGAGGAAAAGACACCAGGGATGCTCAGGCACAGAGAAAATGCTGTGTGAGTTCACAGAAGGAAGTGGCCATAAGTAAGCCAAAGAGAGAGCCTTGCTGGAAGCCCACTGTGCTGGCACTTTGGCCTTGTACTTCTAGCCTCCAGACTATTGGAAAATAAACTCCTGTTGTTTAAGCCTCCCAGCCTGTGGTATTTTTTTGAGGATAACCCTAGGTGACTAATACAGATTTTAAAGTTTGTGTCACCCCATCAAATAAAGAACCACCACCAGCTAAGGTGTTTGCTGAAGGCGAAAGGAATACAGACTAGGTAGAGGAAGGTAGTTACAAATACCAGGTATGACCCTGAGACTGGTTAGAGAAATGAGGACCATAGTTGTCCTGAGAATTTCCTGTTTATTCTGTTATGAATATATGTGTATAGCAAATATCTTTGTTTTCTACCCTCTGTAATCCCCTTGTCATGTTGCATAATATGTGTTAACCTTTATGTGATAATATTTTAGTATTGTTAGCTGTACCTCATGGTACAACTCTTCAAATGCAAGTCAATATCCTTATATTATGGAGTTAACAGATACTGAGTATATCTGCATAACCAACTTAATTTCAAACCATAGATTATTAAGAATGGAATAAGGTGACCATCCCGGGATTTTTTGTGGAAGATTATTGCTGCCACCTGCACTGTTTATTTAGAATCTGTAGACTCACATTGTAGTGAGTGAGAGTAAGTATATATTTCAAATGTTAACCTGTTTTGGTCTCCTTTACCCTGATCCCATCTTGTCCATCTCTTCAGGCAATTTTGGAAATAGAGTAGCCGTATTGCCTCCCTGAATGACGTTTGCCTTTCATCTGTTCCAACACTTGGGACCTCTTAAATCCAAATGAGTACTGTTTCTTTGGAACATAGGTATGACACTGGTATGGAGCAGAATTGGTATTAAATGTCCTGGCTCCAAGGGGCTAGTTAGATAAATATCAAAATGATATTTCATAAAAGAATTTAATTTATAAGGCAGAACAATACTGTGAAGTTTGAGGACCCACAGAGTTATAGTGAGACCCTGGTGTTTTACTGTTTGAGCTCTCCTGTTAAACTCTGCTTGGTTCCACTATTTGCGTACTATTAGCAGCTTTTGAAATTTTTTATTCATGCGGTAATCTCTCCAGATATTCTCCTTAATTGAGGTCCTAAGATACATCTATGTAAAATGTCTGGATCCCAGTATTTCAGTTTCTCTTTTTGCAAAGCTGCCTTTTGGGCATGATTATTTCATTTCTTAAACAAAATTCCCTTTTGCTAAAGGACAAGCACATCCTTGCAGGAGAATTCTCTGCCTTTTTACAGGATGGTCTGGTGATGAGATTGTTGGAAAACTAGCTCTGGATTTAGGCTGAGCCTCTGTATTAGATATCACACTAAAACTTATTTGAGAAAAACTTAATCATGGTATTGTTATACATAGACTTACTAGTAGATAAGGTCAACCCTGCCTGTTACAGAAACGCGGTGGCATTTATGGACCAGTTGTGTGGTCAAGGACAGTAGGCTTGTATCTTGGTTGTGTCATGTTCCCTAGGTTTAATCTTGACTCTTTCTTTCCTTTATCTCAGAGGTGTTTTAGGGGCTTCTGTAAAGATGTAACTGGAGAGAGACTGGCATTAGGACTTGGCTGCAGTTCCTCACACATTCTTCCGTCTGGGAGTCCTGCACACTCTGCACCGGGAGTTTTATTGTCTCTCTGCTCCTTCTGGTGTTTTCTGTGCAGGCTGCCTAGCCTGGGACCCAGAACTGCCTTTCTTTGCTCTCTACTCGATTCTCATGGGACCAGGCATTTGCCAGCTGACCCCTACCAGATGTCAGTGACCCCCCAGCTCCTTCGTGCCAGGATGTGAGAATGACCCTTCCTGTATCTTCCTGTATCTTCCTGTATCTTCCATCCTAGAGTCTGCTGTCATCCCAAGCTTCCATGAGAGGGTTGTTGAATTGGAGAAATCTGGGGGTATCGGGAAGAGCAGAGCCAATAAGAGGGCTTGGACCTAAGAAAACAAAGTGGATTAACTTCCAGGCATCAGTCCTGGTTCTTATGTTAAACCCTTTCCTGGCCTCAGCATTGGGTCCACATTTCCGGAGACTTGGCTGGCACACAAATTTCCCCTTTTCTATGACCCTGTGGTTTTGGCTGGTCTTTTAAGGTCAGGATTTGATTTAATACTCTCCCTGAATAATTTTGTGCCTCTCTGATTTACATGCAGCACTGGTATTGGACTTTTAATATGAAAGATTCAAGCTGCCCTGGATTTGACCAGCTCTCTCAGGCACTCTTGCTCAGAGCATCTTCGTGTTGGTGTGACATTTTCAAATACAATAACAACACTGTGCTCTTACGACGTTTCTTTGCTCAGCTCAGCAAGCCTTGTGTGTTCATTTTTTGAAAGTGAAAGGTTATGGCTGGGTTTCTTTATTCCTGTTATCCCATGTTTTGATTTGTAAGAAACATTTTTGAGTTTGTATATCTGTATGTGGCCTTTGGGAGGATTCCGTGGATGGCAGGATGGGGATAACTTCAGTCTCTAATCCAGGGATTCTTTATAAAATCACAGGGTTGTTGTTGTTCAGTCACGAAGTCGTGAGTGACTCTTGCAACCCCCTGGACTGTGGCCCACGAGGCTCCTTTCTCCATTGGATTTCCCAGGCAAGAATACTGGAGTGGGTTTCCATTCCCTCCTCCAGGGGATCTTCCTAACCCAGGGATTGAACCCGGGTCTCCTGCATTGGCAGGCAGATTCTTTACCACAGATTCTTCCACCAGGGAAGCCCTTAAAATCACAGGGATCTTGTTTAAATGTGTTTTCTCCTGTGTCTTCACAGTGAGGCACAGGGCTATGTCTGGGCTGGGCTCAAGAATATGAATTTTTCCGTATTCCTAGATGATGCTAGTAGAGTCACTTGAGAGGTACTTCCCTGAGGAGGGATGCTCACCCATAAAATGATAGTTTTGGGTTTGCAGGGATGTGTCCAGTCTCTCAGAAGTCATTTTCCACTTTCAGAGAGGAAACTGGTGTTAATGGCATCTTTATCTCACACTTCCTTGCTTCTTCCAACCTACACTTTTCCCCTTCTAGGGGCTTACTTAGGGACCACTGAGAATTGTCAGTTAGCTACTAATAAATAACCGTTGCTTTTTGGAACAATACAGTGTATTTAGAGGAGTGTGATCATGGCATCCGGTCCTATCACTTCATGGGAAATAGATGGGGAAACAGTGGAAACAGTGTCAGACTTTATTTTTGGGGGCTCCAAGATCACTGCAGATGGTGACTGCAGCCATGAAATTAAAAGATGCTTGCTCTTTGGAAGAAAGGTTATGACCAACCTAGACAGCATATTCAAAAGCAGAGACATTACTTTGCCAACAAAGGTCCGTCTAGTCAAGGCTATGGTTTTTCCAGTGGTCATGTAAGGATGTGAGAGTTGGACTGTGAAGAAGGCTGAGCGCCGAAGAATTGATGCTTTTGAACTGTGGTGTTGGAGAAGACTCTTGAGAGTCCCTTGGACTGCAAGGAGATCCAACCAGTCCATTCTGAAGGAGATCAGTCCTGGGTGTTCTTTGGAGGGAATGATGCTGAAGCTGAAACTCCAGTACTTTGGCCACCTCATGCGAAGAGCTGACTCATTGGAAAAGACCCTGATGCTGGGAGGGATTAGGGGCAGGAGGAGAAGGGGACGACCCAGGATGAGATGGCTGGATGGCATCACTGACTCGATGGACGCGAGTCTGAGTGAACTCTGGGAGTTGGTGATGGACAGGGAGGCCTGGCATGCTGCGATTCATGGGGTTGCAAAGAGTCGGACATGACTGAGTGACTGAACTGAACTGAACTGAATGATTTATCCACCAAATACAGTTTTCTGGTAGCTTCTTGGCTGTGATAGTTGAATGTGTCTGTATGTTAAGGGGAGAAGATATGACTCAGGCAAATTACTTGACCCCTTTGACCTTCAGTTTCCCTGTTTGAAAATGGAGATGATAATGGTACCCAGCACACAGGTTGTTAGGGAGATTAAATGCTAGCAGTGGAGCCTAGCACATGTAATAAATGTTATATAAGAGTTAGTTGCTGTTAGTATTATTGTTTTTGTTGCTATTTTATTAATAGCAAACAACAAATTAAAGTGAAAAATCTTTGTTATTAATTCATAGGTGTCAACAAGAAAGATTTGGGAGAACCCTTTGCATGCCGGCTGGTGTGCTCTAAGGGAGTCGGTGCAATATCTGGAATAATCGTGGTCTTTATCTGTAATGTGGAGGCTTTATCAACGCATCTGCTGTGGAGAGCATTGCCAGAAAACTTGCCTGTGCTGCAGGCTCAGCTCAAAGGTGCTGTCAGTCGCAGATGGAAGCACCGGAGGAATGTCAGTTGACTATTGTCAGCCTCCTTAATCTCATCATCAGTGAAATTAATATTTGGTTGCTGAAGGAAGACACACATCCATACGTTTCTGCCTTCTGGAATATCTCTTTGGTTTCCTTTGCCCACATTTTTCTCTCAGATTAAAAACTATCTAAACTCAGTTTTTCCTTTTAAAAATGGAATCATGTTTGACCTAATGGTAGTGTTTCAAGCACTAAGGAGAGTTGAGTCATTCTGATGTTAAAACCTTCTAAGCCTTTCAATAAATTTTTGTTATCTTGAAACTCTCCAAACTGAACTTGGAATTCGCTCAGGCATTATAGAGCTTTGATATATAAGAGAAGGACAGCTAATGACCCTGTAAATTCCTAATAACATTGAGGCCACTCTTGCAGCTTGCATATAACAAAATGAAACTCGACATAAAGATGTACGTCAGCAAATGTCCACACAAGTATTTATCAACCTGTGGTTTGAAATAATGTCTGAATTACAAAAGACTTTTTAGGAAGAATTTGGTATTTTATCATCATCTCTCCTCTGAATGATTGTGGCAGCCTCCTAACAGGGCTCCATGTTCCTTTTCCCTTCATCTTATAAAATGATTCTTGGGATACCTTTTCTAAAAGTGTTTCCATCAGCTCACTCCCTTGCTGAGAAACCCAGGGTAGCTCCCACTGTCGACAGATGAAGTATAGACCTTGGAGCTCTGTGCTCCATGTCCTTCCCTATCTGCTCTCCACAGTACTTGGCCGTCTCTCCCCCAACACTCCTGTGCTGTGGTTAACATTGTATACTCTCTGTTCATCCTCAAAGCCTTTGCTAAAGTTGTTTCTTCTGCCTGAGGACCACTTCCCCACCTCCATTGCCAAGCACCCTGGCACTTGGGGAATCCCTCAAGTCCCCTCAAATGTCTTTTAGGAGCCTTTTCCAGACACTCTACCATCAGAATTGATCATTTCCTCCTCCTTTACTGAAGTGGAGAGGGACGTATAGAGGCACAGAGAAGTTAAGTAACTTACGCCAGGTTATACACATGTCTTTAGTGTCTGAGCTGGAGTGGGAAACAAACTACTCCCTGAAAAAGAAATGAAAATGCAGAAGCAGAGTTGAGAAGAGAAGGTCATTGTCAAATACAGGGACAGAAAATAGGATCTGTGAGGCCTTCTCAGTGACTGTATACTCTTTGCTGTATCCTGGAAAGGGAAATCCCTAAGCTTGAGGTTTGGTGTCACTGGGAGTGTGCATCCCCTACTGTGTGTGCTAGGAAGCCTTCTGCTGAGTCCTAGGATTGAATAGCTACACTTTCTCTAATCAAGGGTAGATGTGACATGTGGCAGCTTCTGAGTCCCTAGTCCATGAAGTTCAGTTGAGTTCAGTTCAGTTTCTCAGTCATGTCTGACTCTTTGCGACCCCATGGACTGCAGCACACCAGGCTTCCCTGTCCATCACCATCTCCCGGAGCTTGCTCAAACTCGTCTATTGAGTTGATGATGCCATCCAACCGTCTCATCCTCTGTTGTCCCCTTCTCCTCCTGCCTTCAGTCTTTCCCAGTGTCAGGGTCTTTTCTAATGAATCAGTTCTTTGCCAAAGTATTGGAGCTTCAGCTTCAGCACCAGTTCTTCCAATGAATATTCAGGACTGATTTCTTTTACGATTGACTGGTTTGATCCCGTTGCAGTCCAAGCAAGAAGATAAGGGTTTCCATGAAGAGGCTGCCCTAAATATAGGGCCTGATTGTGAATCAGTGGGCATTTGAATGAGGGAAAAGAGAGTAGATTTATTAGGCTTATGTGCTATTTTTGGTTTTCCTAAGTTTCTGCTTCCCAGAGAGTCAAAATTTCTCCACATAAACTAGAATATAGTGAATGACACATACATGAGAATTTCAAATCAGTGACATTGTACTCTTTGTTACTGATGGCGTCAACATTGAAACGCAGAATTTTCTTCTCTTGTCAGGCATTCCTGTAAGAGCAGCATCTGTTAAGTAAGCTGTTTTCTTCTCAGTGCACCTTCTCACCCAGAAATTCTGTAAAAAAATAGCAGCAATAATGAGCTTCTCTGATTAACAGGACGCAGTAAAATTATTAAAAGTATTTTGAGACTTCTCTGGCAGTCCAGTGGCTAAGACACTGTGATCTCAAAGCAGGAAACGTGTTCAGTCCCTGGTCGGAGAACTAATATCCCACATCCCATTCTGCACGGCATGGCCAGAAAAGGAAAAAAAGAAAAAAGGTGGCTTTCTACATTATTTATTCTAACCCCTTTGGCCCATGCTGGCACTTTATAAATCTGTGTTTGGCCCTTCCTTCTTCCACTTGGAGTGACTTTCAGGCTACACTAAACAGGGTCTAGTTATGACCACCGAAGCAGAAATGCAGATTCAATGAGTAATTATTAAGAACTTTCTAGAATATTAGCTGTTTCAGTTGCTGCAGTGACTAGTGATGGAATAGTCCATTAGACATTTCAGTTCCCAGCAACTCCTGAGAATTGATTCCCATCTGAAGCAGCCAACCACTTTGATCAATACCATAATTACTCTTATTGATGGATTGTTTTACAATGGTAGCCATCAAGGCAGTCCATCAGCTCAGGAGGCACCAGAACTGTCCCCTGCAAGCTGTAATGTACCGCAAATATCTGATTCAAATCAACTTACTATTGAGGCCAGGATGACAAGCGTGAAATTAATTGTTCCACTTCATGTAAGACCTGCATTCTTCTTTTGAGAGAGTAATTGGTTGCCGCATGTAGCGTGAGAGCTGGGGGAGCCTTGCCTCTCTGCAATGTTTATGGACTTAGTTTTTTCCCCCACCAGCTATTTTTTTCCCCTACTCTTTTAGATGTCAGCAATGTTGTATAGCTGCTGTTCCTGCTTCTGTTGTTTTTTTAGTGGGTCTTGTCAAGTCAGAGAGAATAGTTTCCTTCTAGAAAGGTTGACTGCTTCTAGAGTAAATTTCTTACATGAAAAGCTTGCTTACAAAAAGAGGGGTTTGTTGGCCAACATGAAAACAAAAAGACCTCAAAGCATCTCAATGACTGTGTAAAAATAATTAGGTAAATGACAGTGGATCTCCTGTTCCTCTCTGGTTGCAATAGGCTAATTTAAGAAGAGAGATTTTCCTGAGATTCTTCTGAATACAAAAGCTTGGCTTCAAAAGGGTGTAACGGGAGAAGGGACTAGAGCACTTCAGAAAGGAAGTCAAGGACAACTTGAGGAAATTAGAAGATGAAGACTGTCCCAACAGTGGCTTGTAGTTCAGTCTTCATCAGCCAGCTGACCAGTAGTTGGATGAAAGAGTGGTCTTAGTAGAACTTGAGGGAAGTGTTATAAAATATTTTTATGAGAAAATCAAATGCATAAGTTTATAATGGGTGCATGACTTTGAAAGTGCTTAGAAACAGGAGCATCCAAGCATAGCAACCTTCATGGCCCCAAGGACTTTCTGAAACCCAGGTTAGTTAGATATCCTAATTGGAGGTGGAAATCTCTTAGATTCTAGGGATAAATCAGAAGCTAGAACTTCTAGGCGTGGTAGTGCTTTTAAATTTAATAGTTGTTTATTATAGCATTCCAATATGGATTTTACAGGAATTGATTACAGAAACAGGGATTCTATAGACAACTAATCTTATACCCAAAGTATATATATTGAGTGCTTGTGTTGTATAAGCATTATTTGGGACTGGGATTGCTCAAGGACATGAGCTCCTGGACCTCTGAAGCTTATACTTTCATGGAAAGCTTGGGAAGACAGGCAGGAGTATACACTCAAATATGTCAGACAGTGTTTGGGATGGCAGGTGACAGAAGGAACAAATGATATTAAATTGCCAGGTCAAGAAAGAGTAAGTAAGGTAGGTTAGACTCTAACCCAGCTCATGGCTTGAATTCACCTTCACCATTAAACTTGGTTTGCCTTTGAGACAGTCTGGTAGCAGGGCTTTCCTTTTACACTTGGAAGGAGGAGATTTTATGCTATCAGCATTCAGTGCAGGAGAAAGAGCCAATATAAAATACCTGATTGAGAATGTTTTGGATGGGTTTAGAGGTAAGTGATTCTATTTCTGCTCAGTCGTGTAAGGGTTTGAAAGCATTGATTGAACACTTTCCTAACACCTGAAGCGACCAGGAGTGATTAATAATAAATAACCTACGAAAGCAAAACTCAGAGAATTGCAAAGCTCCAGGCAAAGCTGGCTAGGGAGGAGGATTCCACAGTACTCAATTGCATATGTTTGCAGCACATAACCTTGTTAACCAGTCCACCGTAGTGAACTGAAGTGACTAAAGTGTTAACCTCATTATTGTGCTTTCCTGCCTCCTAGGTTTGCATTTCTTGGAGGATTATCTCCTTCCTTTTGATGCTGGAGCCCTTTAAGCTCCAGCCAAAGATGGGAAGAATGCCCAGGCTTGGTCTACCAAGGTTCTAGCTCTCCCCAGACACAGGAATTGCCTCGGAAAAGGGCTTGTGACTCAGACTAGGCCAATCAGAGCCTACTCTGGACTTCTGTCCAGAAAATGGTGAGAGAGATCCTTTCTGCCCTGTGGATAAGCTGATGGGATAGAGTCTGGCATGGTAATGTGGACCTAATAGGCCACCAGAATGGCCCACTTATATAGGAGGGAGATCGGGCAGAGCTGAAAGCTGTAATGGAAAGAGGAACAAACAGCAGATGTAGACACAATCCGTAATTGTGAGTCCTTGGTTCTTTCGGTTATCTTGTTTAGACCAGTATATGGGTTTATTAGGGAAAAAATCATCCAAAACAAAAAAATTGAAATTTGCTTTCACTTAAGCCACATCAGTGAGATTTCATCTCTGCTGTGTGGAGAGCTGGCTCCAGAAGTGCTTTTACTATGCAGTGTGATTGCAGAATGTCCCCCCAGAGGGAATAGCTAAGCTGAAACTCAGCCTCGTTTTCAGGTCTTATGAGGCCTGAGCTGTCGCCTCTGGAAGCACTTGCAGTGACTGTGAGAGTCCTCTCAAGTAACTTTTATAATGTCAGCATCATGAATATATATCATAAAGACTTTCTGTGGAGGAAACATACAAAATTATAAGTCCATTTAGTAAAACAGAAGCCTACCGATACGTTGATGTAGCTACAAAACTGGGTCTTCTGAGAAAAGACAAAATTTGCAGCTGCTTAAGCAAAGAGCTGCTTTCTAGCCACTCAGCTTTTGCAGTGCTCAGAAATTTTCAGGACCAGCTGCTCTGCTTAGATTCAGTAATATATGGGCAAAGTGGTCTTGAATGAATATGTTTTCTCCTTCTCCTCTTTGAGTATCCTGGGTCTTAGCCCTAACTCCTTAAAAGAATTGAATCCAATAGCATTTACTGACTTGCTTGAGCCATTTCTTGTATGGAACCAGCATGTGACAAATTGTCTGTCTTCTAACAGAAACTGTATTTACCATATCTGTGCCGAGATGTCACTCTTTGGAACCTTTCACATTGATCTCTTTTTTCCTCTGGGGACCAGTTACCTAGAATTGAGTGCTTTAAATTCCTCCATTGGCTTATAAAGCTCCTAGAATATGCCTCTTGCTCATTCTCCCTCTTGCTTGGCAGCGTTTCGGCCACACGCTTTTTCCTTCCTTAAACGCGTCAACCTTTTTCTGCTCAGGACCTTCACTCTCATATTCTCTCTGTCTTGACCACTCTTCTCCCCGACCTGGCTCATACCCAGCTCTCAGCTCACATGTCATCGCTGTGAAGGAGCTTGCACTGACCAGGCAATCTTGTGTTTTTGCCTAGTGACTAAGGCCATATCATGCAACTCTCCATCTTTTTCTTCATAGGAACTTTGTCTGAAACCCGAACTCATTTCCCATGTGTTCTGTCTGTCTCCCCACTAGAATATAAGCGGCATGAGGGAGGGCATAATTTTGGCACCTGTGTCCTGGCACATAGTAGATGTTCAGTTTTATTTCTAGGAAGAATAAATGGCTTAATAATTTAAAAATTCCCCTGAGCAGTGAGCTCATTCAAGTAAGTTAAGCAGTTTGTTTCAGCATCTCTCTCCAGCTCTCTGGTCTAGAGGGGAAATTGGATTGAGATATTCAAGTTTGAGACTTCACAAAGCTGGATGCTTTAATGAGTTCATTTAATTTTTATAAAAGGCTTAGGAACCAACACAACTCAAGCTTATCTTCTTACTTATTGCTCGAGTCTGGTTTCATTTTTTGGCACCTAGATTTCTTCTAGGCACTTGCTACCATGGAAATTAGCTGAATTTTTAATTTCATGTATCCTATCTTCCTCCTCTGTTTGACCCTTTAGCCTGTCCTAGGACTACTATATTCGCTACTGAACCCTCTGAGTCTTGCAAATGTCTTGGCACACAGTGGGCACTTGAGGCATGTCGTGGGGCCTAATGATAAGAGTGGAGAAAATTTCCTGACAGAACTCTGTCTGGTCTGGACACAGGATTTTCAACCACAAAGTCCTTCTGAGTAAATTCTGTTTCCTTATGGCTAGAAGAGCATTTAAAAACTCCTTGCTCACCTGTTTTGCAGGCGTTGAGGAAAATGTAGGCTTTCTCACCAGCAGAGGCAGCGTGAGTTCAGAAGGCTCCCTTGTTTTGTGTGTTTAGTGAGACTGGTTCTTAGAGTTAGCACCACTCTGCCCTCGGTTTAAGGAGGGGGGAAGTCGGGACTGTGGTCCAAAATGCTTTAAGGGACAACATGCTGTAATGTATGACATGTCCTCTTCTTCCCCCATAGAAATTGCACATATCCCTCATGGTGCTTGAATATGACTCACCCTAATAAGCAGTTAAGATGGGTGGCTCTTTGTAGTCCATAGGTGTCTACTTGGGACTTGTGACCTTAGTCCAGGAGAGAGGGTTGGTGTAAGGAAGCAGAAGTTTCGATTTTTTGCTGCTGCTCTCTAAGGAATTCTTCTATATTTCACTTTAGCGTGTTCCCAGAACCTGTGACAGCCTGTATAATTGCTGGACCGACATAAATCTATAGCAACGATGGGTAGATTTTGCTGACGTGTTTGCTTCAGCCTGCAAGAGTCGGTCGACCATGTCTGCATATCATATCACTATCTCAGGCCTCGATGGGATAGGGAAAGAAGGCTATTTATTGTGCCTTCAAGGTCACGATGTGAGATGGGGGAAGGTGCATAATAAAAGGGACACTGTTTTGGCAGGGAGAGTTCCCAAATATCTATGATTTAAATGCAGTGGTTAAGCTCTTGACTAATCAGAACTCATACTTTGAAAGTTAAATAACTAAATGCGCTTAGGCTTTCAAAAAAGATACTGAAAACTGAAAGACCTTATCAAATTGCTGAAAGGATTTTGGAATCTTTCTTAAACGCATTCTTTCAGTCTACAGACACATGCTGAGCACCTACTCTGTGCATAGTTCTGATCAGTGCTGGGGACACAAGACTAATGACAAGGCAGGAAGATTCCTTGCCAGCCTGAGCCTGTGATATAGCCAAGAAGAAGTCATTATCCATGTAATTACAACTCCCTGCTCCAGCGACCACATGGAGAGCTCCCTTGCAGTCCTATTGCCAGAGGAAGCAATTTTTCTTTTTTGTTTCATTTTTATTTTTGGTATATATGTTAAAGGTTTGTTTTAACATTTTAATGATAATTTAGGAAAACAATTCAGGAATTCACTTGCTTTATACTTAGAATATTACAGATAACACTAAAGTTCCTTTAGACCTCCCCGGCTCCAGTCCCACTGTGTTAAATTTGACTTCGCACAGACTTTTTCTTGTACTTCCACATGTGTGCACATCCTGTGTGTGAACTACTACTATTGTTTTGACATAAATGCAGCACATGCTATGCATATATCTTCATGCTGCTTGCTTCTTTTATTCCATAGACTATTTTTACATTAGTTCATATTGACCCCTGGGAATGTGGTTGGTTAATTTTAGTTACTGAGAGTTGTGCCTCTTCTTGGAATCTTGTATGTTGGTGACTATCTGCTGACCCAGAGTAGTAAAAGAAATAGAAATAGTTTGCATGTATTGAGTGCTTAATGTTTGCCAGACTGTTCTAAGATTATCTCAGATATTTATGAGAGCATATAAGTGGGCTAAGTGCTGCTTTTACCATCATTTCACAGGAAAGGGAAGTTGAGGCATGGAGAGAGAATGTAATTTGTCTCAGGTCACACAACTAGGAAGTGATGCCAAGATTAGAAGCCAGGTAGTGCAACTGAGATTTCTTGGCTCTCTTGAGCACCTGTGGTTTCTAGGACTTTAGGTGCTGAATTCAGTCAATGAAGCAGGATGTGATAGGATGGTACACGACTCACTCAGGGGCTGAGAGGGTGGTTTTCACACTCACCAGTTCATAGATTGAGCAAACACCTGTTGATTCCTTCTATGTGAGTCCCCAGAACAGCACAGAGAGGACACAGGCCTGTTGTATGAAGCGTGCAGAGATCCAGGATGACCCTGAGTGACCATGTGTGCAAAGCGTGTATGATATATGTACCTGGTAGAGCAGGAGTCTTATCCCCTGTGGGGTTACATGGTGTTTGCCCTGTTTTCGTTTTAATTTTCTTGCATGTTACATGACATTTGTTAAATCGTGCTATTAACGTGAATCCATTGGCGTATTTGGAGGAGACTAGCCTTTCTGTAGTGACATCACTGCCTTCCTTCTATGTTACGTCTATACAGACAGAAGGAAAGGACCCAGCAGCGTGTCCTGGATGATGCTGTTTCTTACCCACTTGCTGCCCAGCCACAATATAACAGATTTTCTATTCATCCAGCTCAATCATAATTAGCGTCATCGGCTCTGGTGCCTACCCAGATGTGGTGGGTGCTGTCTTCAGCTGATTACAAAGATTGTAGTTCCAGCTTTTTGGGAAACTGCTCTTACTTCCTGTCCTCCTATCACTTTTGAGCTTTTTTTTTTTTTTTGCCCTTGTGTTGAAAAAGGAAGCAAGGGAAAGATTCTCTTATATTTAGTGTGTCATGTGTAATGATGAAGAATAATTATGATGCCTGTGATTTTTTTTTTCTTTGAGAATCAGAACCATTTAGCACAGAATGAAGTATAAGTCACCTGGCTTTGAACTCTTAAGATGCATTAATTGTCCCACAGGCTGAGATATGAAGGGGGCATACTCATCTTTTTCTCTTTATTTGGACCTAGAATAATCTTTCAGTTTAGGAGTGGAAAAGGTTTAATGTCTCGTCCTTGTCTTTTTTTTTTTTTTTTTTCCCCCTCAGGTTTTTTCCTATTAACAGTGAAATGGAAGAGAAGCCTGTAGGAGATGTTGAGCAGAGTTTCTATCCAGTGTTTTAGTTTGTAATGGGCTCAATGTGCTGGCGGATTTATACCAGCTGCTGTGAGAGATACATGACTGTTATTTAAATCTTTATTTGGGAACACTTGGGCAAATTAAATTACGACCTTCCACTTCTTAGTCTGTTGAAGATTTCATTGCTTAAAGAGCACATTTTTAAGAGCTGCATCATCTTTCTCAACAGCATCTTTCTCATTTTGATATGCAGAAGAGGGACAAGTGGAAAAAACATATACTTAAGAGAAGAAAGCATAATTTTTCTCTTGGGTTAGAACCCTCTTGTACTTTGAGGAGGTTTAAATTTCAGACCGACCTAAAACCTTTTAAGGTTCAAGTTTGGTTTGTTCTTAGCAAAAAAGGCAGCTTCCTAGTTCAGAGAGTGGGGGTGGGGGTGGGGGGGAGGAAATTTAAAGGCTTATAAAATACTAAAATAGCTTCTTGGATATCAAAAAGTTCTCAGTGAAAGCATTTGATGAATGAAGGACATTGGAATTAGAAAAATATGAGCCATTTTTTCTTACATATAATCATGTTTCAAAACAGTGGAAAAAGTTTTTAGGTCTAAGAGAATTGGGGCTTAAATCAGTGACTCTTGGAAAATTTCAGTTGTTGCCAAATCCAGAAAATGGTTTGGTTTGGTCTGAGCCTTACAGAAATGGAAAGTTATTTAGCCATCGCTATGATACATGAAATGAATCTGAGAGATGTTGGAACATGAGATCTCAGTAATACTTCTTATAATTGGAATTGGATAGCCCTCTAACTGCTGTCAATAATGTATTTAATGATATTTTTCTGGCTGTTATTCCAGATAACTGAAGATGGAGTTAAGGTTGAGAGACATCAAGGAGGCTTTTAACCTTTCCTAAGAATGCCAGTTTCCTGAATTCACAGGCTTTGGATTTTGGGGTTTAATGTTACCTGAAGTTACTCTGCCTCTTGGCTAAAGGTGTTGGATTATAGTCATGGAGAATAGAGGACCCTGTTGTTGCATTGCCAGCTCACAGTTGGCTGTCTCTTTAGGAACCCAAACACAAGGGCCCAGTGAAACATCTCACACATGCACCTCACAGGGCATTATGGCCAGTTCATTGCCATCAGGGTCTCCATTCTCACACAAAGGTCTTTCATGTAATAATGGTACTGGCTGAATGACTGAGTAGGTGACTGATTAAGTGATTGCACTGATAAGGAACAGAATTCAAGGCCGGAGTGAGAAATGTTGGCTGAGTCAGTGCAAGCCCTTATTTTAGATTCCAGTATGGGAAGAACCACCACTGGCAAAGGGCAAGGTGGTTACATGGGTGACCTGCAGCCTGACCACATTGCCTGCTAGCTCTCCTTACCATGAATCTGTGCCTGGCTTCTTCCACTGTCATGCCAGTGGCTGTTGGCACCAAGTCACCCTGTCAGCAGATACTTGGTTTCAATGGTTCACGAGAACAGACAGAACAGCCCTTGGAAGAAGAATGTGGAGAGAGTCCACAGCTTTATTTTCAATGGCTCTGCCTGGTCCTTTATACACTTCATCTCAGCCTTGCTCTGAGCATGGACCAAAGATGGGTTGGTGTTTATCTTAATGTGAAAACAATAACTAGCACAACCACGATGTCACTGTCATTTGGGCTTAAGGGTAAGGCTAAAGTAGCCAGTAAGAAGAAAATATGAGTTTACTAAAAAACAGATGTTGCAGATGGTGTTCAGACTTTTCAGTTGTGGCAGTGCAATTCAAATAGTGGAAGTTAGGAAGCACTGTCTTTGCATACTCACTGATAATCAATTGTGTATCTTTACTTCTCACAGCTTAGGTCTTGCAAAGTGATATTTTTGGTGTGGAATGTGTACTCAGCCTCCTTAAATAACCTTCCGTGAATGCTCTTTAAAGACAGTGACTTATAGGAGTTGCAGTGGAGGCAATGACAAGCCAGGACCTCCAGTGTTGGGTTATTCACGCCAATTTAAATATATGGTTTTAGGACTTCCGTGGTGGCCCAGTAGTTAAGACTTTGACCTTCCACTGCACGAGGCATGAGTTCAATCCCTGGTCAGGGAACTAAGATCCCACATGCCACACAACTGAAAAAAGAACCTCCCTCCACCCCACCCCACCAAAATGTGGTTTTAAGACATTTATAATCTCTATGGGAGGTGCAGGGTGGATTCTCTCCCATAGTTATTGGGATGAGAGCTTGTCAAGTTTCAGAACATGGTTAGCATATAGCAGATACTCAGTACTTTTTTAAAAAGAGAATTGAAAGCATCCTTTCTGAATCAGACAGAATTTAGTCACTGTTTTCAGAAGCTCAGAGGTGGATGTGAGTGTAAAATCATATGATGCTTTTTACACTGAAGACTGATGTTCAGGGCAAAGAACACCCAATCCCTAGCTGTTTCAAGCTTTTCTTAAACCTGAGAAAGTATATCCTACTGAAATACAGAAGATGAGGTAACATGTAATGTTTTGGTGTCAGTGGGGCAAGGTATTCTAAGTGATTATTCCAGAGCCCAGGGCTCTGAGTTATTTTTTCCATCCCAAACAGCTATGATTTTCAGAGGTTTGCATGTCATTCATATAATGATTTTTGGGCTTAAGCTGATGGCACAAAAAGGTTTCAGCCTGCGAGCAAGGATGTTTTGGGGATGTTTTTACAGTGTTTAAAACACAAATCTCCTTGGTTGCTCCAAGTTAGAAATGATAACATAAAAAGAAGGAAAAGGAAGGAAGTTGATGGTCTGAAACCTGTGGTTGGTATTTATTTATATTCAGAATCAGAACAGGATGCTGGCTTTGGCAATCAGGAAGTATTAATATTCTGATATTCTGAGTTGTGGCATGAGAATTTGGTAAAGTTTATAGAAAGAGCTCATAGGACAAAATTTTAGCAGGAAAGAAGCTGCTGCCCATGTGTAAGAAGTACTGCTAGTCTATCCTGAGTGGTGGAGCCTTCACGTAGCGACCACTCAAGGCGACATGTCACTTTGGCTGATGTCATGCCTGATGGCTGCCAGTACTGAGAGCCTGCTGGTCGCTGCCCTGAGACGTGTGTCTGATCTCACTCTGCCCTCACAATGGCCCTGTGCAGGAGGGACGGATTACTGTCAGCATTTTAGAGATGAGGAAAGCAAGGTTTGGAGAAGGGGAAAAGAGCTCATGTAAGGTCACTCAGCTGAATGTTGGAGCTGGGACTTGAACCTAGGCTTCGCTTTGTATTCTAGCTGTTAATCAAAAGATAAAAGAAGCAAAGCACTTGGGAGTGGTAACCTTGGAGGCAGTGGTTCTGAAATCATTTTAGGTTTCTTGAATTTGATTGATGAAAGACAGTGAAAACTATGTCAAATATTTAGGAAAGTGCCTGGCACGTGAGTAAAGACCTCAATACATGGCATCTGTTATGTTGTCTTTGTTTAGTAATAGTAATATTAGTATCTTCTACATCTAGAAGGTAAGGGGAGGGAGCAATAGATGACACATATACTCTACTATATATAAAATAGATAATTAATAACTAATAAGGACCTACTATATAGCACAGGGAACTCTATTCAATACTCTGTAATGGCCTTACAGGAAAAGAATCTAAAAAAGAGTGGATGTATGTACATATATAACTGATTCACTTTGCTGTACACCTGAAACTAACACAACATTATAAATCAATTATACCTTGATAAAAAAATTAAAAAATATTAGTATTGATTAGATTTTAGCCCCAGCAAACAGACAAGTAAACACTTTCTTTGAAGTATTGTACCAGAACTGGAAGCCACTGGTCTGAGTTCGAAGGTGGGCACAGTCATAGGTGGACACAATTTAATTCAGACTTTATGATCCTGAGCTTGGAAGCACCTTATTCTCCCTGTATTTAGCATTCTCCTCAAGTATACTGCAGATTTAATTTTTAAAGCAACTTTCAGCAAACTTTCCTGTGCTGAATTTGCAAATATGAATGAAAAAAAGAATTTATTTTCTCTGGCTTGTTTAGCCTCTACTTGGAGATGATTTTATTTTTGCTGTTGTTATGATACAAATCTTGTTTTATTTAAATATAAAATATAGAAATATTGTATAGTGAATGTTGCAGGAATTCATTGACCTGGTCTAGCCATTACCTTGATGCTTTTCTTGAGTTACCATGTCAGTCTCTTTCTACCATTGCCACCACTCCACAACATGTTGATAGTCCTCATTCTTCAAATGTGGCTTTGCCAGTCACCCACAGGAGACGTGTTTCAGCTGCCATCTCGGCTGGCTTTCCATTCCTGCATGACAGTTTACCTACAATCTGGCAACTGAAACCACTCCCATTGATGATCTGACAGTTCATCGGTCAGTGGTCCAGTGTGTCTGTGAGTTCTATGCTCAGGTGTGTCACTGACCGAAATCAGGATGCCATCTTGGTTGGGCTGCGATCTGGAGGCTCCTGGAAGAATATTCAGTCTTCAGTTGGGTTGTCCACTGGACTCCGTTCCTCACAGTGGTAGGCCTGATGTCTCTATCTGCTGCCTGTCTCTGAGTCGTAGACATTTTCCAGCATGTTAAGGCTGCTCATCTTCAAAGACAACGGTGGTCCCTTGGGGCCCTCGCAAGCTTCCAGTCTCTGACTTTCCCTTTTGTCATCAGTTGGAAAAAGTTTCCTGCCTTTAAGAAGTTACTTAGTTTTATGTATTGTTTTTATGTAAGATCAGAAACAATGAGCTACCAAGAGACACTGGAGAAAGGCGCAGGAGGGCTGCATCTCATTTGCATTTTTAGAAGCAGTTCTTTCTAAGCCACAGCTGGTGATAATAGAACTACAATAAATAGGAATTCAGAGATGAAGATTCAAGTCTTGGTTCTGAGACCATGTATCCGGAGAGCTTTGGGCTCATTTTTCTGGGCCTTGACTTCTCATCTGTAAAATGAGATAGTTGGGCTCTTAGGGTCAGCTCAGTTTTCTTTTTTCCTATTTTTTCCCCCTGCTCACATGCTCTCATTCTGCCTTCCCCTGGCAGCTCTCATTAATCATCCATCCTTACTCTTCCCCACTGAGCCTGGAAATAGTCCTAGAATCCTTTGACATGGCCCTCCAGGAAGTCACCAGCAGTCCAGTGGAGCTGGCACTGGAGGTGAAACGTGTGTGTCATCTCAGCACTTGGAGGTCCGGTTTCATCCCTAAATGCTGCGATTCTCTGAAATGAGAAATTATCAACTCCCTTGGCCAAATTGCAGACAGCCAGAGAAGAGCCAGTTGGCCTTGGCTTTACTTGTTATACAGACATCTGGGGAGTGGTTTCAGTTTTCAAACCACAAATTGAGGTGTGCAGGAAAAGATACTTTCTTTCCCTCTAATTGAACTTCATTTCTAGGTTGAGCCCCTATTCTGTCAAGTTGTTGAAATGAAATCTCTGTCAAGTCCTGGTACACCCTCTGACTCTCCTAGGCATTGTATCTGAGTTCCATGGACCCATGTAGCACCCAGGCATGGACGTGGAGGGCTGCTGGTACTTCACTCTCACCTGCCTGTGATGGCATCTGTGGAGGCATCCTTGTTAATGTTTGTCTGATTTTGTTCAAGAAAGGTCGGGTTAGCAAATAAACCTCCAGAGCTGAGCAATGCGTGAGTTATTTTCTTGGTCTGCAAAGTCCTCCGTGACTTGGGCAGTTTTCCGGGGCATGTTTCACCTGTGCAGTGGTCAAGGAACTAACTGGTGGTTTCTGTCTTGTTTCAGTATGAAGCTTAGTCACCCAGGCAGGGAAGAGAGAGCTGGAAGGTCACTGGGTGGGTCTTAAGGTCATTGGTCAGGATATGACCCATACTTTTTCACTTCCATTGGCCAGGGATGGACACATGAACCCACCCAACCACAGGAGTTGAATAACGTGAATGTGTATGGATAGTCACATGGATGTCAGGCGAGCATTACCAGTAGCTACTGAAGTTGTTGATTCCTTTTGAGTAGTTTCTGCATTTTATCATCCTATCTGCAGGTCCTGAGCAGGTTGCCAGCTCTCCATGCTCTGCTCAAGCTGCTTTCAGCCAATGGGGAAACTTTCTGTTCTTCTTGTCCCTCCCAGGGCTTGGGGCTGTGTCTATTCTTCTACCTATCTATTCCACACACCTATGCCTTTTGCATACTTTTTTTGACAATGGAGGTGTTCATTACTTTACACCACACTGGTTTTGAGGCGCATGACATTCTCAGGAATCACCACCATCCTGGAAAATCAGCCAAATGCCAGTGGAAACTGACCCTCACCAGTGGGCACTGGTGAGCACGGATGAGCAGGATGATGGGGAAGAAGTGGCTCCGGTGCCTCTGACCTCGGTGTTCCCAGGCTTGTTTATTCTGAGCTCTGCACTTGAGAAGTTAAAGCCAGGCCCTGGACTCCCTTGCTATGAGTCCTTCTATGGCTGTGAGCAGAGCCAGCCTCTCTTCCTGGTTGATATATTAGCATATGACTCTCTTCATCATGAGTTCAGTTCTCATCCTGTCTTGTTCATTGTAAGCATGTCACTGTGGAGAAAGGAAAGCAGATTTTTGTGGTTGCACATGCCCAACATGAGAATATCTTTTGACGAGGAAAGTTCTGGAATTTGTGAAGGTCTCAGGTTTGTTATTTCCTCTCATCCAGCTGTGCTTATTGGCTGGAGAGAAGGGTTTGGATTCGTCTCATTACTCTTGGCTGCTGGGCCACCTTTTTTTCCTCAACTATTCATAAGTTAAAAAATAGATTTCTCTCTCTCTCTCTCTCTCTCTCTCTCTCTCACACACACACCCCACACACACACACACCCACACACCCACACACACACACCCCTCTATCCTCCGATCCTACTCTGGCTTCCTTGATTTATTTCCCATTGCTTTTTTCAAGCTTCCTGTTGTCCACATAACAACATCTCTTTCTGTTCCTTCTTTCTTCCTCTCTTTGTGGCATTTAGTCTCCTGGAAAAGGCCTTCTCTTGAAGCATCCAAATCTAAAACCTTCCCCATTCTTTAAAAAAATCTCATATAAAGCAGTATGTATAAATTCTAGACAGTCTGGAAAATATAGAAAGATATATTTCTGTATTTGTCAAATTATTTCCATCTAATAGGAGCATCTAGGAAATACAGAAAAGCACAAGGTAGAAAGGAAAAACCTTTTAAGTTTTATCACCTGGCTGTAATTATTTTGTGTCATTTTCTTTTGACTTTTTTTTTTTTTATTCTGATGAATTTGAGTGTCTGTGTGATATCCTCATTCCTGAGGCCACTTCAAGTTTAAGTATCTTCAGATACCTTTTGGTACAATCCCAGCTAAATGATACAAAGTCTTCCTCAGCATCCATAGAATGTTAAGTGTTCCTGCTCATTACTGGGTGTGGTCTGGGTCATCATATAACAGATTGCCTCAAGGCATGGTGGCTTAAAACAGCAAACATTGGTTATCTCACCATGGATCAGGAACTGGAGCCCAACTTAATGGAGTCCTCTGCCTCTGGATCTTGTACAGGCTTCAGTCAAATATCAGGGTGCATAGCCTTAACTGAAGGCTTGACTGGGGGAGGGTCCACTTCTAAGTTCACTCCCGTGGTGTTGGACTGAGGGCTTCAGCTCCTTGCTGGCTGTTGGCTTCCTTTGGGTCTTTGCCACGTGAGCCTCTCTGTAGAGTAGCTCACCACATGGCAAGCAAAAGAGAAGCCAGTCTTTTTATGATCTTGTGGAAGTGGCATCATTTTACTTTTGCCATATTCTATTCACAGAAAGATGTCACCTGGTTCAGTCACATTGGTGGGAAGGATGTTACACAAAGGCACACATACCAGGAGGCAGGATGGGACTGTTGGGGGAAGCCCCTTATCACAGAGGCTTATTTAGTAGACTACTGTCTCCTGCACACTGGGCTGAGTGGCATCCTATGCAGAGTCTCACTCAGTCACCTTCACATCTGATCTCCACATTTAGTCAGATAAAGCAGCTTGCACTCGAGGTAGGCACACAGAGACCAGCTTTGCTGTGCAATAAAACAGGGTCTGTACTGTGGTTATTTCTGTGGACCAACGCTGGTGAATCGTGGCCAGCTTCACGACTTGGAGGTGGTGCTTAGAGACAAACACCAAGTGGGTGTTCTCCTGTACCTGTACCGGGGAGCTTCCTGTACCTGCTCTCTTTTAGGTCCTCATGCCCTGGCACAAGTCCACCCTGCCGGGCTGTGCCACTGCCATTTTAACAGACGTCGGCACTTTCCTTACCTCTTTCAAACATGCTGGTATTGACAGCCCAGCTACAGAGCTGACACAATCAAATTAGCATTCTTTAATGTACACGGATACTGGAAAGATATCTAATTCACCACCATAAATGAACTTGTTTCCTCATTCCCCAAAGCTTCGTCCACTCCCCGGAGAGGCTCCAGTGATGAAGAGATTGGCTGTGTCACCTTGATGACTCACTTAATTTCCAGAGACATGAGTGGAATGTACAAGTCCAAGGCAAGGGTGAGGCATGAATTCTGACTAAGGAATTGAAACATAACAGGCCATTTTCTCAGCTTCTCCCAACCAAGACTGCAGGCAGGTAGTGATGACCTTTCCTCTGTGTGTATGAGGGTGGACCAAACGGGATGGCCATCTGTTATGGGAATGCCGGGGGCAGTGGTCCGTCTAGTCAAAGCTATGGTTTTTCCAGTAGTCATGTGTGGATATGAGAGTTGGACCGTAAAGAAAGCTGAGGACTGAAGAACTGATGCTTTTGAACTGAGATGTTGGAGAAGACTCTTGAGAGTCCCTTGGACTGCAAGGAGATCAAACCAGTCAATCCTCAAGGAAATCAGTCCTGAATATTCATTGGAAGGACTGATGCTGAAGCTGAAACTCCAATACTTTGGCCACCTGATGCAAAGAACTGACTCATTTGCAAAGTCCCTGATGCTGGGAAAGATTGAAGGTGGGAGGAGAAGGGGACGACAGAGGATGAGATGGTTGGATGGTATTGCTGACTTGAAGAAGATGAATTTGAGTAAGCTCCTGGAGTTGATAATGAACAGGGAAGCCTGGTGTGCTGCAGTGCATGGGGTCGCAGAGTCGGACATGACTGAGTGACTGAACTGAGCTGAGGGGCAGTGGATTTATGAAATACTGGAATCCTGACAAGCTCTGTCCCCGCCTGTCTCTGATAGTGTGCCTACCCAGAGATGACCTGGGCTGTGCCAATATTGCGCTCAATTCACACCTGGCAAGAGGCCTTGTCTACATGTGGCATGAAGATGTTTGGTTTTCTAGAACTTTCCTTCTCCATCTTGCTGTCTTAGCTACTGGAGAGCACTATGCATTTGTAAGCAACACTGCACCTACATGTGCAAAATTCTGGGTTAGTGCTAATAATTGAGACTCTTTTGAGCCCTAGTGTCTTGTATACAGAACTGTCTGTGCCTTCAAATCAAGGCCTGAGGACCCTGGCTGGGGGAGCTGGTGCTTTGAGTAGCTTCCTTGACTACTCACAGAGGTCAGGAGGCTGTGATAAGCATATGACTTAGTTATTTGTTTAATTTTTGGATTTGGTGCGTCCTGCAGTGTCAGTTTTACGAGAATCAAAGGTTCCTGACATTCCAGTTTGTATTCTGAGTTTTCAGTAGTAGATGCAATGCAATGTTGCCTCTACCCGCAGAGTATTTCAACAATTTCAATAGTAGAACAATGAGGCATAAATGAAACCAACAAATGTGACTTGCATGTTCATTTGACATGTTTGTTGAACACCTGGGCCTCTTGGGACCCAGGCTTGGTGCTGGTGTGCAGTGGGGACATACACAAAAATTTTAGTGTTCATGAAAGTTCTAATCTAGTGGTGGGTTCACCAGTGAATGGGTAATTACCAGCTGTGGGTGCTGTGAAGTCCATGAACCTTGCACTAAGAGAAAGGGGGGTAGTCAGGGTGAGCCTCAGAGAGGAGGTGACATAGAAGTTTATGAGTTCCCTTCTGGGCTGTGCCCACCTTACAACTTCACGCTGCCCACTTCCCCCTTGATCTCCCAGATAACTGTCCTCCCAGATGACTTTCTCTCTTGTGGCCTCCAATCTCTAGTCTTTTAGACTTTGCACTGCTGTTCCCTGTGCATTTTTATCTCATTCCCTCTCACACTCATCTTTCTTGCCAACTGCTGCTCATCCTCTGGGTCTCACCTTAGGTCCCCTTCCTAGGACAGCCCTTTGTGATCTTCTAGTCTGCAGTGGGTGCCACTCTCAGAGATTGTACATCCTCTACATCCCTTATCAAGAAAGCTGAGCACACTGCTTTCTTGTTTTCCCCCTTGATGAGACTGTGAGCTCAATGAAGGTAAGGATCGTGGGTATCTCGTTCATTCCGCTATTTCTGGTGGCCATCCTGAGTGTCTGGCATGCTTAGGCTGTGTGGCTCTTGAAACACGTGGAGCTGAGAGGAGAAAGGTAGCTTCCCAGGGGGCAGCAGGAAGTATGACTGCATGCTCATAGCTCCGCATCTCAATTAGGATGGGAAGGCCCTGCAGAATAAGACAGCATCAAGAACAGTGCCCTTCCCACTGGCTTGGCACTGGTAGGAATGTTGCACGATTTCTGAAAAAGGAAGGCATCATCTTGGTTGTGTAGATTCTCACACATTTTGTAACTGCTCTTCTTTACCACTGTGCATGTGGGTAGCTGAAAGGCGAATGGTGACCTACCTGTGTGTGACCAGGCAGGGGACATGCGGACAGACCTGGCCAGCCTGCCCCTCTTGCCACCGCATGTTATGGCGGACTCTGAGGGGAGGGAGTGGCCAAGCACTGAGGCAGGAGTGCAGGCCCCAGACCCCAGAGCTCCCTCGCACATGGCAGCTGTGTCATGAGGTGATTCTTCATTCCTGAGACTGCTGAGCATGAAGAACACAGCCGTGTGCCCATGGGGGTCACGTGGCACCTCACACACTCAGAGAACCCATGAAACATCCAGTTGGTAAGGCTGTGTTTTATTGATGGCTCCCCTCCTCTGCAGATTCTTTCTGGGAATAAATGAATTCTATTTTGTTGTGTAAAATAAAGCTCCAAATGAAGTACTTCAGCTCTGTATTACAGCAGCTTTTAGGAGGTGAAGTGGGTCTCAATCAATGGATGGCACTACTTCTGTCATTTAGGAATGGGTATTTGCCTCTGGAGGGCATACAGTCCCAGTGTGTCTGATGTGACTGTTTGACAGGAGGTTTTTACCATGTCATCCTGACCTGAGTTAACATTGCTCACCAAACATCACTGGACGGAGGCTTGTTTACATGTGTTAATGTCAACTAATCACTCTCTCAACATTTATAATATTAAACAAAAAGGGTTGATTCCTTAGGTGGTCTCAGCAAATCAGAGTGTGATTAACAATAATAATATTTACAACAAAAGTGCTTATTGATATAGAAAGCTTTTCATCATGTAATGCATAAAAACACTTCCATAAAATGGCATATATGGTACAATTTGAATTTGTTAACATGTTTCAGCATAGAGAAAAATTAAGGTCATACATCAAAATATTAAGTTTTAAAGAATATTTTGGTGGGGCTAGTGGGTTGATTGGAGAAGGCAATGGCAACCCACTCCAGTACTCTTGCCTGGAAAATCCCATGGATGGAGGAGCCTGGTAGGCTGCAGTCCATGGGGTCGCTAGGAGTTGGACACAACTGAGCGACTTCATTTTCACTTTTCACTTTCATGAATTGGAGAAGGAAATGGCAACCCACTCCAGTGTTCTTGCCTGGAGAATCCCAGGGACGGGGGAACCTGGTGGGCTTCTGTCTATGGGGTCGCACAGAGTCGGACATGACTGAAGAGACTTAGCAGCAGCAGCAGCAGTGGGCTGAGGGAATAATCACTGAATTTTCTGTTTTTATTACTTGTAATTTTTAAAATAGACATTTATCAGTTTAGTAACAAACTGACAAAGATATAGAGAAGGAGACTTTGGAATTAAGTGTGAGCAGTATGCAAAGGCAAAAAGATATGACACCAGAAGATGAGCCCCCAAGATCAGAAGGTGTCCAGTATGCTACTGGGGAAGAGTGGTGGGCAATTATGAGTAGCTATAGAAAGAATGAAGCAACTGGGCCAAAGTGGAAATGAAGCTCAGTTGTGGATGATTCTGGTGGTGAAAGTGAAATCCAATGCTGTAAAGAACAATATCACATAGGAACCTGGAATATTAGGTCAATGAATCAAGGTAAGTTGGACATGGTCAAGCAGGAAATGGCAAGAGTGAGTGTCAACATCTTAGGAAGCAGTCAACTAAAATGGACAGAAATGGGTGAATTTAATTCAGATTACCATTATATCTACTACTGTTGGCAAGAATTCCATAGAAGAAATGGAGTAACCCTTATAGTCAATAAAAGAGTTTGAGATGCAGTACTTGGGTGCAATCTCAAAAGCAACAGAATGATCTCAGTTCGTTTCCAGGGCAAACCATTCAACATCATAGTAATCCAAGTCTGTGCCCCAACCACTGATGCTGAAGAAGCCAAAAGTGATCGGTTCTATGAAGACCTACAAGACCTTCTAGAACTAACACCAAAAAAGATGTTTTCATCATAGGGGATTGGAATGCAAAAGTAGAAAGTCAAGATGTACTTAGAGTAACAGGCAAGTTTGGCCTTGAAGTACAAAATGAAGCAGAGCAAAGGCTAACAGTTTTTCCAAGAGAACACACTGGTCATAGCAAATACCCTCTTCCAACAACACAGGAGATGACTTTACACATGGACATCGCCATCACCAGGTTAATACTGAAATCAAATTGATTATATTATTTGCAGCTGAAGATGGAGAAGCTCTATACAGTCAGCAAAAACAAGACCTGGAACTGACTGTGGCTCAGATCGTGAGCTCCTTACTGCAAAATTCAGGCTCAAATTGAAGAAAGTAGGCAAACCTTTAGGACATTCAGGTATGACCTAAATAAAGTCCCTTATGATTATACAGTAGAGATGATGAATAAATTCAAAGGATTAGATCTGATAGAGTTCCTGAATGAAGAACTATGGATGGATGTTCATAACACTGTAAGAGGTGGTGACCAAGACTATCTCCAGAAAAAGAAATGTAAGAATGAAAAATAATTGTCTGAGGAGGCCTTGCAAATAGCACAGAAGAGAAGCAAAAGGCAAAGGAGAACGGGAAAGATATGTCCAATTGAATGCAGGCTTCCAGAGAATAACAAGGAGAGAAAACAGCCTTTTTAAGTGAACAATGGAAAGAAATAGAGGAAAAAATACAACGGGAAATGCTAGAGATCTCCTCATGAAAACTGGAGATACCAAGGGGACATTTCATGTAAAGATGGGCACAATAAAGGACAAAAATGGCAAGAACCTAACATAAGCAGAAGAAATGAAGAATAGATGGCAAGAATACACAGAAGAAATATACAAAAAAGGCCTTTATGACCCAGATAACCACGATGGTGTGGTCACTCACCTAGAGCCAGACGTCCTGAATGTTTAGTCAAGTGTGTTTTAGGAAGCATTACTACAAACAAAGGTAGTGGAGGTGATGAAATTCCAGCTGAGACTATTTCAAATCCTAAAAGATGATGCTGTTGAAGTGCTGCATAATATATCAGCAGAATTGGAAAACTCATCAGTGACCACAGGACTGATAAAGATCAGTTTGCATTCCAATCCCAAAGAAGGACAATGCCAAAGAATGTTCACTACCATACAGTTATGCTCACCTCACATACTATTAAGGTTATGCTCAAAATCCTTCAAGGTAGGCTTCAGCAGTATGTGAACCAAGAATTTCCACATGTACAATCTGGGTTTAGAAAAGGCAGAGAAACCAGGGATCAAATTGCCAGCATTCACTGGATCATAGGGAAAGAAAGAGAAAACCAGAAAAACATCTACTTCTGCTTCATTGACTACACTAAAGCTTTTCACTGTGTGAAGTCAAAGTCACTCAGTTGTGTCCTACTTTTCGCGACCCCATGGACTATACAATTCTCCAGGCCAGAATACTGGAGTGGGTAGCCTTTCCCTTCTCCAGAGGATCTTCACTGTGTGAATCACAACAAATTGTGGAAAATTCTTAAAGAGATGGGAATACCAGACCACCTAACCTATCCCATGAGAAATCTGTATGCAGGTCAAGAAGCAACATTGAACAACAGGCTGTTTAAAAATTGGGAAAGAACTACAACAAGGCTGTGTATTGTCACCCTACTTAGAAATGCTGGAGTGGATAAATCACAAGCTGTAATCAAGATTACTGGAGAAATATCAATAACCTCAGATACGCAGATGATATTTTCTAATGGTAGAATGTGAGGGGAACTAAAGAGCCTTTTGATGAGGGTGAAAGATAAGGCTGAAAAAGCTGGCTTAAAATTTATCATTCAAAAAACTAAGCTCATGGCATCTGGTCCCATCACTTCATGCTATGACAAACCCAGACAGCATATTAAAAAGCAGAGACATCACTTTGCCAATAAAGTTCTGTAGTTCAAAGTTGTAGTTTTTTCCTAGTAGTCATGTACAGATATGAGAGTTGGATCATAAAGAAGGCTGGACATTGAAGAATCGATGGTTTCAAATTATGGTGCTGGAGAAGACTCTTGAGAATCCCTTGGACTGCAAGGAGATCAAACCAGTCAATCCTAAAGAAAATCAACTTTGAATATTCATTGAAAGGACTGACACTGAAGCTGAAGCTCTAATACTTTGCTACCTGATACTAAGAACTGACCCACTGGTAGAGACCCTGACGCTGGGAAAGATTGAAGGCAAAAGAAGAGGGTGGCAGAGGATGAGATGGGGTTGGACAGAACCACTGACTCAGCAAACTCCTAGAGATAGTGAAGGACAGGAGATCCTGGCACACTGCAGTCCATGAGTCACAAAGAGTTGGACGTGACCTAGCAACTTAGCAACAGCAATGAGCTCTTTAGATCACCTCTAAGACTAGGTTTCCATAGTATCGCCTTCCTGGATAGTAGCCATTGGTTTAAATAACAAACCTTTAGATGTGAAGGATAGAAATATCAGTATAGGGACACAGAGGGACTGTTTGGGGCACTCTGAGGCTCCAGCTCCCTCATGATAAGTGGACATACCTGCTTGTAGAGATGAGAAATAGAAGTTTCACCATCTTTGTGTTAACATCACGTCCATTTCTAGATGTCTAAAGTGACCTAGGCAATGAATGACTGTGTGGAGGATGTACTGCTCTCAGGGATCTGAAGTCATCAATCTCTGCCCTCGGCTCTGAGGACGCACTGGTCATTTATACCTTCATAAGTATAGTGATGATTTAAAAGACATTCAGTGAATAAATATGGAAGCATTAATAATTGTGATGTGTTATGAAAAACAGATTGCAAGGTGATAGAATAAGAAACATCACTTTCTCTAGGAATCAGCCTCTAAGATGAGTGTAAATTATCACTTTTGACTTTTTCAATCAAATACAGTTATTATTAGAAGGATCACAAACCCTGTCATGCTATCATTGTTTATGCTTGTAAATTAAAGTCTATATTCAAACAGAGAAATAGGTCTTTATTTCTGAAGGCAAATTTACCTAGTGATGAAGTAGTTTTGTGCTGGAAGATGTAGCTTTATGTGACACTAAGGTTATTTTTTACCTTAAAAAAAGGAGAGAGTGGTTTGGACTTTGAGCTAGCAGGACTTAGAAATGTGATTATAATTATAGGATACAAATTGCATGGTTTTCATGAGAAGAAATTTTGTCCAAAGAGAATTAATAGGGAAGGCATAGCCATGTAGCTGAAAAAATAGTCCAGTTGTCCCAAGTTCTGATTCTGGCAGGTCTAATTCTATTTTAACCTCCCTGGAACAAATCTCTCCCTTTCTGGAGTTGTAATTCTTCCAGCAGTATGTGAACCGTGAACTCCCTGATGTTCAAGCTGGTTTTAGAAAAGGCAGAGGAACCAGAGATCAAATTGCCAACATCTACTGGATCATGGAAAAAGCAAGAGAGTTCCAGAAAAACATCAATTTCTCCTTTATTGACTATGCCAAAGCCTTTGACTGTGTGGATCACAATAAAATGTGGAAAATTCTGAAAGAGATGGGAATACCAGACCACCTAACCTGCCTCTTGAGAAATCTGTATGCAGGTCAAGAAGCAACAGTTAGAACTGGACATGGAACAACAGACTGGTTCCAAATAGGAAAAGGAGTACGTCAAGGCTGTATATTGTCACCCTGCTTATTCAACTTCTATGCAGAGTACATCATGAGAAACGCTGGGCTGGAAGAAGCACAAGCTGGAATCAAGACTGCCAGGAGAAATATCAATAACCTCAGATATGCAGATGACACCACTCTTATGGCAGAAAGTGAAGAGGAGCTAAAAAGCCTCTTGATGAAAGTGAAAGAGGAGAGAAGAGTTTGGCTTAAAGCTCAACATTCAGAAAATGAAGATCATGGCATCTGGTCCCATCACTTCATGGGAAATAGAGAGGGAAACAGTGGAAACAGTGTCAGACTTTATTTTGGGGTGCTCCAAAATCACTGCAGATGGTGATTGCAGCCACGAAATTAAAAGACGCTTACTCCTTGGAAGAAAAGTAATGACCAACCTAGATAGCATATTCAAAAGCAGAGCCATTACTTTGCCAACAAAGATCTGTCTAGTCAAGGCTATGGTTTTTCCTGTGGTCATGTATGGATGTGCGAGTTGGACTGTGAAGAAGGCTGAGCGCCGAAGAATTGATGCTTTTGAACTGTGGTGTTGGAGAAGACTCTTGAGGGTTCCTTGGACTGCAAGGAGATCGAACCAGTCCATTCTGAAGGAGATCAGCCCGGGATTTCTTTGGAAGGAATGATGCTAAAGCTGAAACTGCAATACTTTGGCCACCTCATGCAAAGAGTTGACTCATTGGAAAAGACTCTGATGCTGGGAGGGATTGGGGGCAGGAGGAGAAGGGGATGACCGAGGATGAGATGGCTGGATGGCATCACAGACTCGATGGACGTGAGTCTGAGTGAACTCTGGGAGATGGTGATGGACAGGGAGGCCTGGCGTGCTGCGATTCATGGGGTCTCAAAGAGTTGGACATGACTGAGCGACTGAACTGAACTGAATTTTTCTTCGGAATAGAAAGAGATAGAGAAATGGAAATTAAAACCACAATGAGGTACCATCTCACGCCAGTCAGAATGACTGCTATCCAAAAGTCTGCAAGCAATACATGCTGGAGAGAGTGTGGAGAATAGGGAACCCTCTTACACTGTTGGTGGGAATGCAAACTAGTACAGCCACTATGGAGAACAATGTGGAGATTCCTTAAAAAACTGGAAATAGAACTGCCTTATGACCCAGCAATCCCACGACTGGGCATACACACCAAGGAAACCAGAATTGAAAGAAACACGTGTACCCCAATGTTCATCGCAGCACTGTTTACAATAGCCAGGACATGGAAGCAACCTAGATGTCCATCAGCAGATGAATGGATAAGAAAGCTGTGGTACATATACACAATGGAGTATTACTCAGCCATTAAAAAGAATACATTTGAATCAGTTCTAATGAGGTGGATGAAACTGGAGCCAATTATACAGAGTGAAGTAAGCCAGAAAGAAAGACATCAATACAGTATACTAACGCATATATTGGAGAAGGCAATGGCACCCCACTTCAGAACTCTTGCCTGGAAAATCCCATGGGTGGAGGAGCCTGGTAGGCTGCAGTCCATGGGGTCGCTAAGAGTTGGACACGACTGAGCGACTTCACTTTCGCTTTTCACTTTCATGCATTGGAGAAGGAAATGGCAACCCACTCCAGTGTTCTTGCCTGGAGAATCCCAGGGATGGGGGATCCTGGTGGACTGCCGTCTATGGGGTTGCACAGAGTCGGACATGACTGAAGCGACTTAGCAGCAGCAGCAGCAATGCATATATATGGAATTTAGAAAGATGGTAACGATAACCCTGTATGTGAGACAGCGAGAGAGACACAGATGTATAGAACAGTCTTTTGGACTCTGTGGGAGAGGGAGAGGGTGGAATGATTTGGGAGAATGGCATTGAAACATGTATAATATCATATAAAAAATGAATCGCCAGTCCAGGTTTGATGCAGGATACAGGATGCTTGGGGCTGGTGCACTGGGATGACCCAGAGAGATGGTATAGGGAGGGAGGTGGGAGGCGAGTTCAGGATGGGGAACACATGTACACCCGTGGAGGATTCATGTTGATGTACGGCAAAACCAATACAATATTATAAAGTAATTAACCTCCAATTAAATAAGTTTATATTAAAAAAGAAAGAGACCCTTAAATTCCTTTGTACAAATATTAATTTTTAGTTATGATAAATGTGCCAGGTCAGGTATAATGTTCCCTTTGGGGAAGTTGGGTGAACGGTCTGTAGGAATGCAACTTCCTTTGTAACTTACTATAAATCTAGAACTATTTCAAAATAAACCTAATTAGGAAAATTTTTTATTAAAATATTTTAACTGTAAGGATGTTATCTAATGTACTCAACAGTAAACATCTCAGTGCTGATAACCAACTTCAGTGTGAGAATATAGAGTATAAAATGTCAATTTGGTTGAAAGAAAGCTCCTTCAATATCTGAGGTTATTAATAAAAACAGTCATCAGATTGCCTGCCTCAGCCGTTTTGCTAAAGTCAGAATCAGAGGAGCATGTTCATTGCAGCATTATTTATACAAGTAAAAGATGTTCCAAATTAAGGGATTGCTTGAATAAATAAAGGCCCTTCAATATCCTGGAATGCTTTGCGGCAGTAACAATGATCGTGTTGAATGTATTTTACTTTAGTAGTGTTCTTGCTATGTGGAAAAAGAGATCATAAAGGAGTATGTAAATAAAAGATGTACCCACACACACAGGAGGGTAGAAAACATTCTGGCAGGCTGTGTGCCAAATACAAATTATTGTTTCTAGTTAGCATATTGGGAAGGTTGTTGTTATTCAGTTGCTAAGTCATGTCTGACTCTTTGCAACCCCATGGATTGCAGCACGCCATGCTTCCCTGACCTTCACTATCCCCTGGAGTTTGCTCAGATTCATATCCATTGAGTGCATGATGTTATTGGGAAGGTATCCGGACTATCAAGAAGCAGAGTGGGTGTGAATTGGACTTGGTGGTTGGGATGGTTGGAAATGAACAGATTTCAGCAAAATTCATGTGTAAAACAGATGGCTAGTGGGAACCCACTGTATAACTCAGGGAGCTCAGCTTGGTGCTCTGTGTGGATGGGTGCTCTCTGGGTGGATGGGATCGGGGAGAGGGAGGCAGGAGGAAGGTCCAAGAAGGAGGGGATATATGTATACTTATAGCTGTTTCACTTTGTTGTTCAGCGGACACTAACACAACATAGTAAAGTAACTGTACCCCAATTTTAAAAAATCCGAGGGAACGACCCAACCAGATCTTTCTCAGAGAATTTCTTTGACTTTTCCCTGCCCCCTTCTATTCCTTTCGCGTTTCCTGCTACAGCAGTTTCACAGGAAGGGCTGCTTTCTACTGCTGTTCTCATTTCTTGCCCTTGGCCCCCATTGCATGGACCCAGGTCTGCTGGACAGGGAATCTTACTAACATAAGGTGAATGGATTTGGCCATAGGGAGTTGCACATTTCCCAGGGTAACATTTGTCTTTATTTTAAATCATCAAAACAGCATTTAAGCGAGAAGAAGGATCTGTGCATGCTTTTACTTGGCGTGTTTTCCAATCACTGGCATTACCCTCTAATAACGGGATGTGTACACGATATGATACAGAGGCCACTGGGCTGCAGAGAGTCATTAGGTTTCCCTCAGAAACAAAGAGAGAGGCTGCCGTTTGAATAATGATCCCTGGCTGTTTTCTTTGTACACGGGCCATTTCCTTAATTAGGTTTCAGGCTTCATCTCTCTTGTTTTTAACTAAAAAGCCAAGCGAGAGAGAGAGAGAGAGAGAGAGAGAGAGAGAGAGAAATTGTATTGTGAGGAAAAGGGAGAGGAATGTGTTCCATGCAGAATAAAGAGCAAATGAGTAGAATGGGAGATCAGTGGATGCCCAGTGATCAGGCCAACTTGACAGAGCCAAACTTGTGTCTGGGCTGAATTCAGCATCTTCTGAGGTCAGGGGGACCCTTTCTGCACATCCCAAGGGGAATCCCTCTCCTGCTTCCCATCCAGAGTTTGTGATCCAGATCTCAGAATTTGTCTTAGGGTCACGCTTTCCTTCACTGTTCCTCGAAATGACCTTGGCAGCATGTCTCTCAGACACCGTGCTTATGAGGCAGACAGCCCAAGTTTCCATCCTACCCACTGTGAACTGGCTGTGTGACCTTGGGCAAACCAAGTTATTCCTCATAAACCAAGATTGTTCTTTGATAAAATGAAGGTGATAATGGTACCTTCCTTTTGTGGCGCTAAAATACTTACTTTTTATCTGAGGTACTTAGTGCATGGCTCAGTTAAGCGTGGGGTTGCTGCAACCTCTGTGGTTATTATTATTAGCCTCTGAGGGAGAGTCCTAGCAGAGGGTTTAGGACAGACGTAGTATTGTTATTTTATAACCCAGTCTGTAGTGAGGGGAAGGGAGCCAGCATGTTGGAGCCATAAATTATAAAGAACATTGACAACCTCATTTATTTTCTCTCAGAATGTTGTGTTTTCTCACCTATTGTTTTTAACTTCTGAACTCCCTGAGATGCTGAAGATGGTGTCATATTTTGAATCTACTGAATATGATAGGAAACAACTTTGAAGTTAAATTGGGGCCTTCGTTCATAAGTTTTATCTTCTCAAATCAGGGTACTTTGTGTATTTATGCTGAATGTTTAAAAAAAAAAAAAGCTGCACAAATGGCAGCAGTGCAGCTTTCCTGACTTACCCATGTAGGAATTCTTTATTCCCTCAGCGAGCCTCCCTCCTCCCCTCCTCTCCTGCACCTCTATACATGGAAAATGTGGAGATGAAACCCAGAGTCTCTTTCCTTTAGACCTCACTTTGTGGTTCAGGGACCAATAGCATCGTTATCATGAGGAATCTTGTTAAAACTCTAGATCTGAATCTGAATCTGCATTGTAATAACTCCCCTTGGGAGATTCACGTGCGTACCAAACTATGTCTAGTGCTCTGGTATCTCACTCTCATTTGGAAGAGGGATCAATAAGCCAGTTGGACCAGTCTTACCCGGGGGAATGAGGGGACTTCCTATAGGTGGTGACTCTTGATCAGGTGTTGACTTCGGATCAGGAGTTGGCTGGGGAGAAAGATGGGTGGGAGCAAATAGAGGGAGGGACGAGCTTCTAAAAGAAAAACTTGGATGTACAAAGCCCATGGTGTCAAGATCATGTGAACTGCTGCTATTACATTTCATTTGCTGGGTCATTTTTAGCACTCATGCAGGACATGTGCTTGGGTCATGTGAAATAATTTTTGAATAGCATAGGAGCACTTTGCTTCCCAAACTCTGATATATAAAATGGGGATTCATAAATCAGATGCAGAGGTATTACCACTTTGCAAAGAGATAACTAGACTCTCAGATTGATTCCTTGGGGCTAAGAAGGAAAGTGTATGAGTGGGCTTTGAAGTCCTCCATCTGGGACTGGATCCAGACTATGCCACTTGTGGGAAGAGACTTGGGCCAGTTGGTGGTGGTGGTATTGTTCAATTGCTCAGTCATGTCCAACTCTTTGTGACCCCATGGACTGCAGCAAGCCAGGCTTCCCTGTCCTTCACCACTCTCCAGAACTTGCTCAAACTCATGTCCATTGAGTTGGTGATGGCATCCAAACATTTTGTCTTCTGTTATCCCCTTCTCCTCCTGGCGTCAGTCTTTCCCAGCATCAGCAGCTCTATCAGTGAGTCAGCTCTGTGCATCAGGTGGACAAAGTATTTGAGCTTCAGCTTCAGCATCTGTCCTTCCAGTAAATACTCAGGGTTGATTTCCTTTAGGATTGACTGATTTGATCTCTGTAATACTAGGAACTCTCAAGAATCTTCTCCAGTACCACAGTTCAAAAGCATCAATTCTTCGGTGCTCAGTCTTCTTTATGGCCCAACTCTCACATTTCCATACATGACTACTGGTCCATAGCTTTGACTATATGGACCTTTCTTGGCAAAGTAATGTCCTTGCTTTTTAACACACTGCCCAGGTTTATCATAGCTTTTCATCCAAAGAGCAAGCGTCTTTTAATTTCATGGCCGCAGGATTTTGAGCTTGGGCCAGTTGGTATCCTCTGTGATTCTCAGAGTCTTCATTTGTGACCTGTACCTTTGGATGTTTCACTGTGAAGTTCATGCTTCTTTATCTTAAGATATATGGTTTCATATATTTTTTTAAAGTCAATGCTTTATAGCCTAACTGAAACATCATAGCAGTGAGGATGAGGCTAAAGAGACATGCACCGCACTCCTAGTACAGGGCTGTGGAATCACTGCCCCCTGGCCACCCCCACCACATTCTGTTTCAAGAAGAGTGTTGGCCTAAGTGCCTTCACTGGGTGCTTCTTCAACTAATATGTACATCATGTTTTTAAACTTATTTCATAATTCTCTCTTTCCATTTTTGGTTGCTGTCGCAATTATTCCCTTTTCCTTTCCTTTTTCTTGTTAACCTTTTGTAGCCCACAACAGTATTTAATGAAAGATGAATGAATTAAAGGAAGTGTGTTGATAATGAGGAAATGGAACAGCTGAAAAAGCATTTCAATTAATGAGAGAGCCCACAGAACACAAAATGAAGGCACGGAAAGGCATGTGAATGCAAGGCTTGTTTATTAAGTACAGTTCACCTTGAATTCAAAAAAGGGAACTTTTTCAGTAAAGGATAAGTGACAAGATTTGAAAAGAATCCCCTAGGGAAAGAGGATTAACAAAAGGAGACATTATAGAATGAAATAGAAGTGAATTAACAAATTGATTTTCTGTAAGGGTTAGAAGACATGAGATTTATTTGGAAGATAAATATTTGGTAATTGAAACCTGAAAGTGTTTTGTTGCTGGTTTTTACCCCATGAAGCTATGCCTGCAGTGAAACGCTGATGAACGTGGAATGGTGTATATCCTATAAAAAGGCTGCCAGACCTCTTTCTTCTCTCAGTATTTATTTTGGTGGCCTAAGGGATGAACCGTTTTGTACCTAGGCTTCCTGGGGACACAATTGAAAATATGGTCCATTGGCATGTATAGGATGGTCTCACTGTGTGTGTGAAGAAACAATTCCACTTATGATCTTACATTTCAAAAATGGAAAATAGCTGTAAGGATTTTTTTTTTTTCAGTTTTAGAACTTGAGAACGTTTATTCTGTTAGAATGCTTTCTTAGATTATGCTACACATCTGTAAGGATCTTAATCACAGGATAGCCTCTGGTATTTTGATAGTGGGACTGCAGTTTTTTGTTTTCTTCTATTTGCTTATATCCACCTTTTGTTTGCACTTCCTACAGTGAGAACATTTAGCTTTTAGAACAGAATAACAAAATAGTCTCATTTTACCTTCAACTATTTTAGGAGGAGAGAATGGCAAACTACTTCAATATTCTTGCCTTGAGAACCCCATGAACAGTATGAAAAGGCAGAAAGATAGGATACTGAAAGAGGAACTCCCCAGGTCGGTAGGTGCCCAGTATGCTACCAGAGATCAGTGGAGAAATAACTCCAGAAAGAATGAAGAGACAGAGCCAAAGAAAAAGCAATACCTTGTTGTGGATGTGACTGGTGATGGAAGCAAGGTCCAATGCTGTAAGAGGAGTATTCCATAGGAACCTGGAATGTTAGGTCCTTGAATCAAGGCAAACTGGAAGTGGTCAAATAGGAGATGGCAAGAGTGAACATAGACATTTCAGGAATCAGCAAACTAAAATGGACTAGAATGGGTGAATTTAACTCAGATGACCATTATATCTACTACTGTGGGCAAAAATCCCTTGGAAGAAATGGAGTAGCCCTCATAGTCAACAAAAGAGTCTGAAATGCAGTACTTGGATGCAGTCTCAAAAACGACAGAATGATCTATATTCATTTCCAAGGCAAACTATGCAATATCATGGTAATCGAAGTCTATGCCCCAACCAGTAACACTGAAGAAGCTGGAGTTGAATGGTTCTCCGAAGACGTACAAGACCTTCTAGAACTAACACCCAAAAAAGATGTCCTTTTCATTATAGGGGACTGGAATGCAAAAGTAGGAAGTCAAGAGATACCTGAAGTAACAGGCAAATTAGGCCTTGGAGTACAGAATGAGGCAGGGCAAAGGCAAATAGAGTTTTGCCAAGAGAACTCACTGGTCATAGCAAACACCCTCTCCCAACAACACAAGAGAAGACTCTACATATGGACATCACCAAATGGCCAACACAAAAATCAGACTGATTATATTCTTTGCAGGCAAAGATGGAGAAGCTCTATACTGTCAGCAAAAACAAGACCGGGAGCTGACTATGGCTAAGATCATGAACTCCTTATTGCCAAATTCAGACTTAAATTGAAGAAAATGGGGAAAACTACTAGACCATTCAGGTATGACATAAATCAAGTCCCTTATAACTGTACAGTGGAAGTGAGAAATAGATTTAAGGGACTAGATCTGATAGACAGAGTGCCTGATGAACTATGGACGGAGGTTTGTGACATCGTATAGGAGACAGGGAACAAGACCATCCCCAAGAAAAAGAAATGCAAAAAAGCAAAATGGCTGTCTGAGGAGGCCTTACAAATAGCTATGAAAAGAAGAGAAGCGAAAAGCAAAGGAGAAAAGGAAAGTTATAAGCATCTGAATGCAGAGTTCCAAAGAATAGCAAGGAGAGATAAGAAAGCCTTCCTCAGTGATTAATGCAAAGAAAAAGAGGAAAACAACAGAATGGGAAAGACTAGAGATCCCTTCAAGAAAAGTAGAGATTTTAAGGGAACATTTCATGCAAAGGTGGGCTCAATAAAGGGCAGAAATGATATGGACCTAACAGAAGCAGAAGATATTAAGAAGAGGTGGCAAGAATACACAGAAGAACTGTACAAAAAAGATCTTCATGACCCAGATAACCACGATGGTGTAATCAATCACCTAGATCCAGACACCCTGGAATGTGAAGTCAAGTGGGTCTTACGAAGCATTACTGCAAACAAAGCTAGTGGAGGTGATGGAATTCCAGTTGAGCTATTTCTAATCCTAAAAGATGATGCTGTGAAAGTGCTGTACTCAATATGCCAACAAATAGGGAAAACTCAGCAGTGGCCACAGGACTGGGAAAGGTCAGTTTTCATTCTAGTCCCAAAGAAAGGTAATGCCAAAGAATGCTCGAAGTACCAAACAGTTGCACTCATCTCACACTCTAGTAAAGTAATTCTCAAAAATCTCCAAGCTCAACTTCAACAGTATGTGAACTGTTAACTTCCAGATGTTCAAGCTGGTTTTAGAAAAGGCAGAAGAGCAAGAGATCAAATTGCCAACATCCGCTGGATCCTTGAAAAAGCAAGAAAGTTCCAGAAAAACATCTACCTCTGGTTTATTGACTATGCCAAAGCCGTTGACTGTGTGGATCAGAATTAAATATGGAAAATTCTTCAAGAGATGGGAATACCAGACCACCTGACCTGCCTCTTGAGAAATCTGTATGCAGGTTGGAAAGAACAGTTAGAACTGGACATGGAACAACAAACTGGTTCCAAATAGGAAAAGGAGTACATCAAGGTTGTATATCGTCCCCATGCTTATTTAACTTCTATGCAGAGTATACCCTGAGAAACACTGGGCTAGATGAAGCACAAGCTGGAATCAAGATTGCTGGGAGAAATATCCATAACCTCAGATATGCAGATGACCACCCTTGTTGCAGAAAGTGAAGAACTAAAGAGTCTCTTGATGAAAGTGAAAGAGGAGAGTGAAAAAGTTGGCTTAAAGCTCAACATTCAGAAAACTAAGATCATGGCGTCTGGTCCCATCATTTCATGGCAAATAGATGGGGACACAGTGGAAACAATGGCAGACTTTATTTTTTCCAAAATCACTGCAGATGGTGACTGCAGCCATGAAATTAAAAGACACTTACTCCTTGGCAGGAAAGTTATGACCAAGCTAGATAGCATATTAAAAAGCAGAGACATTACTTTGCCAACAAAGGTGCATCTAGTCCAGGCTATGGTTTTTCTAGTAGTCATGTATGGATGTGAGAGTTGGACTATAAAGAAAACTGAGTGCTGAAGAATTAATGCTTTTGAACTGTGGTGTTGGAGAAGACTCTTGAGAGTCCCTTGGACTGCAAGGAGATCCAACCAGTCCACCCTAAAGGAGATAAGTACTGGGTGTTCATTGGAAGGACTGATGTTGAAGCTGAAACTCCAATACTTTGGCCACCTGATGTGAAGAGCTGACTCATTTGAAAAGACTCTGATGCTGGAAAAGATTGAAGGCGGGAGAAGGGGATAACAGAGGATGAGATGGTTGAATGGCATCACCGACTCAATGGACATGAGTTTTGTGATTGACGATATACAGGGAGGCCTGGCTTGCTGCAGTCCATAGGGTCGCAAATAGTCGGACATGACTGAGTGACTGAACTGAACTGAACTGAATTTTAGGAGAGTTTTAGTGGAAGTCAAAGCATAGGCTCTGTAGCCAGCCTGCCTGGACTTGAATTCCAGCCTTACTGTTCTATTTTTCTCCATCTTAGACTTTATGTTTGCCATTTGAAAAGCAACTTTGCAAAATACACTTAGAAAACATGAAAATTTCATCCAAAATTCTGCCAGCCTAACTTACCCAGCCATGGTTTGAATTTTGTTGTGGTCCCTCACAGTATTCTTTGCTGTGTGTTTTTACATGGCTTTAATTATAGACATAATGTACTTCACTCAGCAATATTTCATGAGCAGAGTTCTCTAATAGTATGCAGCGAAATATTTTTTGACACAGTCATCTAGTGGTTGTGGACAAAGATCAGGCTTGCTCAATGGGTTGTTTAATTCATTTATCAAGTATAAAGCTTCTGAGCCAGTCAATTCCTCTTTTCACATTATGGGGCATTTATCATTTTTTTATACCAATGATTACTAAATTTCTTTGAACTTGACACTTTATGTATTTTTAATCATACAGATAATACATGAATATACGCTGTTTGTGAAGAATTCTAATAACCCAGTGGTTACATAAGGAAAACATTATAGTTCTCTTCAGCTCTGCTCGAATACCATGGACTGAGATAAATACTGTTTCCAGTTTGATGTTTACCCTTCCTTTACCCATTTGAGAAATCATCATTTATTGATAGAGCGCCCAGGGGAATTCATAAGCTGTAATCCATGCTTGCATAGACAACAGAACCATCTTCCAGAATTAATTATTACAGGAAATTTCTATGATTTGGTGTGCATGTTTAATGTACATACATCTTACATTGGATTGTAGATATAAGCTAATGATCAGACAGTTCTTGTGACGTTCACCAACAGTCAAAAGTGAGATGCATCAGGGACAGAGGCCCTATCACTGTTCAAACATTGCGTGATCTTTTCTGAGAACTCTTGGGGAGTAGATGGGGTGAGTAGATGGGGTGAGACTGAGAGTCGCTCAGTCATGTCCGGCTCTTTGCGACCCTAGGGACTGCAGCAAGCCAGGCCTCCCTGTCCATCACCACCTGTGTCCACATCATGGAGAGAATTCAAGGGGCTGTGAACTTAGGTGGGGAAAAAAAATAGCGCCTTTTATTTTCACTAACCTCTAACTGAAATTTATCATTTTAGCTTATAAATGTAGTTAACAAACCACAACCGTTCCTATGACTTTGTTACCAATGGAAATCACAGGTATTCTCATGTTGTATCGTAGCCGACGCAGCTATCTCTTTGCTGTTGATGCTTATTGTCGACACGGATGGCTATGAGAGCTGTGGTGTCACCACTGGTTCTTGTTATTTAATGTGCTAATGAAGAAACATCTGCATTACCCTATCACAAATTGATATTCTAAACATTTTGAAGACTGAATTTCAATATTATTGGTTTCTTTCCTATATGTTTTCTTTTTGGTATTTGGAAATATTTTGAGAAGTGGGAGTCCATGGACTTTACCACTACCCAAACCCACTACCCACAAATTCTCATCTTAAAGTCGTAAGATAGCATGTCTGTAAGAATAGTAAGAGTGAGGTGAATGTGTTGATTAATTTCCTTCTATTTTCCTAAATACCCTTTAGGAGGAAAATATTGGTAGCATATGACCGTGTGGGTGTGTGTGTGTGGAGAGAGAGAGGGACATTACTTAACATTTCTTCAGTTCAGTTCCATTCAGTCACTCAGTCTTGCCCGACTCTTTGCGACCCCATGAATCGCAGCACGCCAGGCATCCCTGTCCATCACCGACTCCTGGAGTTCACTCAGACTCACGTCCAACGTTTCTTAGGACTCTAGAATTCTTCAAACTGATGTAGATCCGTCCCCATTTCAACAGTAATGTGTGGGCTTCTCTCAAAATGCCTATAGATTCTTCAACTTGAGAGTCTCATCCCATGCCTAGCAACTCTGAATGCGTGAGCAGTCAAAGTGCTTTTGGTCATACTTTGGGGTTTCTAGGGGAGGGCATCCTCAAGTCCTCAGCCCCTGCATAGCCAGGGGACCCCAAATGGTAAAGAGGGCCCAGGCTCTTTCCCCACTGCCTGAGACCCTGTTGAGCATCTGTCTCTTTATTGATCTAGGCTGGCTACTGCCTTCTCCATGCCTTAGACTCACATGGGGGTGATGCTTATAGCAGTGCCTGCTTCAAGGATTAGCGGGAGATGCCTGGAAACCTTTCACACACTGTCCAGCCCATCACTGCCCTGTGGGAGATATGAGATTGTGTTAGTCTGTCTCGGTCTCCTCATGTGAAGATGAATGAGGAGGAAGATGTTTAGAGACGTTTTGTATCTGGGCCCCGCAGTGTTCAAGGAAATGAACTCAGTGGGAGATTTCATGGAAAAACATAGATTTCTGGCTTCTTTTAACAAATGAAAGATTGGGTAACCACAGCGTGCCCCTTACCTCACAGAGATGAGCAGGAGCCGAAAAGTGGCCACCATTTAGGATGAGACAGAGGCTCTGCTGTTCACTGCAGGCTCCGGACTGGTCCACGTCTTTCACTTGATATGATCCATCTGCCTCTGGAGGCATTCGGATTATAGCTTCTGAAATGGACTATTCCTAAGGTCCTTTTGGATTCTGATAGTGTGACTTTAAGGCTACTGAGGAAAGTCCTTTGTGTCGGACTTGATGAAAGATGTCAGAAAATCATTTGATTCTGAAGTTGGTGACATCTAAATTTTTAGAGGGCTCGGATTATGTTTTTGCAACTCAGCATAGGGAAGACCCTGTATAATGTCTTCACTTTTGTTGATGGTGGGTGAAATTGGAGGGAGTCACCCACAGCAAACTCCTGAAGCACCTTTGGGCAGGTGGAGGAAGGTGGTGTTTCAATGAAGGATGCTCATGCGATGGGTCATTTTTCTTAGTCTCTGATATTAGTGGCAGGGAATTCTATACCAGAATCTTTTTACAAAAGAAGGTTTAAACATGAGAAGGGAGACCAAGTCTTCGTCTCTTCCTTTCAACAGGAGGGAGGGTGGGTTTCTAACTATTAAGTGCCACCTCACCATGGTTCTTGACGCTCACCAGAGAAAGGCTAGAAATCACCTGTGGCATAAGTCATCATCTCCATATTCAGTTTGTAGTTAGTCTGGAGTTGACGGAGTTAAAGGCTCATTCAGAGGCAGGGTCGTAACACTCATTTCTAGCTTTTGACTTTGTAAGTACAGACACCACTTGAGCAGCTGCAAATAGAATTAGCTCTAAGCTGGTTACAGGTCTTGCAGACTTATCCATTGATTGCCTTCGATTTCCAGGACATCTCGGATATAGAATTAAAAAGACTTTAGGTAAGCCAATTAACTTCCTTGGCGCCTGGGCAACGAATATCCTCTACTGGAGAAGGTCATTGATGTTATTCAAATAGCAGTTTTATTTGAGCTGTGATTAAAGAAATTGGACAAAAGGTCCAAGAATTGTTTATAATGTGTTCCTTTCTGTGTGTACGATCTTGGCCTTTACCATCGGCGCCTGACCATAATTACACATACAAATGGTCAGGTCATATTATCCTTCCTGTAGATTATGACTTGATTGCACCAACTCTAAAGTGTCCATCTTGCAGATGGTTCCCAGCCAAGTTTTAATGTGAAGTTTCATCTAGCAGCAGTTTATATCAAGTGCTTAAAGTGTGGTGGTTATACACATGGAATCTGGGATGATGCTGCCTTGGTTCAAATCCAGACAGCTAACACTCCCCTGATGATTTAAGCTCCCATTTCTACCATGTTGACTTCGAGCCTGGAGATGGCTCCCCAGCCACCAGTTCGATTTCCAGAGCCCTCTTACTTTGGGTTGGGCTGGGAGCTGGTTACCGCCAGTGGAACGTGAGCAGAGCTAATGCATGTCACTTCCAGGCTAAGGAGCTCACGAAGCAGGTGCATCCTCTCCATCCCTTCCCCTGTGTTTCATGGCTGAATGCGAAAGACTCCAAAGCCTGAGGAGCTGATGGGAGGATCCTGGGTTCCTGAATCACTATGTGAAAAAGACTGGTGACAAAGGACCCCCTCCTGGGAGGGTTACATGAACAGGAAGTAAACTTCTATTGTGTTAAGCCTCTGAGGTTTTGGGATATTTTTATTATAGTAGCTAGTATTTCCTGAATTAATAAAACCACTTGCTCATGGTCCAACCATGGCTAAGTTATCTTATTTATCTGTGCCTCAATTCCCTAACCTGTAAAATGGGGGGTGGAGGAGATAATATCTACCTGACCCAAAGTTAAGTACTCGATAAATGCTGTTGCTATTATTAATAATAAATTATTGTTGTTGTTGTTATTGTTCCCACTGATCTTTAGGGAGTAGGAAGGATGAATTATTTTAAATTGGAACATCAGAAAAATGTGTTTGAAAATGTAAGCTGCAGGAAATAATCTATACAAGTGGTCCAGGCTTTGTAAAGTAATAGCTTATTATTTGCAGTCTGGCTATAGTTAAATTTGTTGGCATACATAAAACACACTCATAAATGCATACATTGGGATTTTTCTTCTCTAACACACATGGATCTGTAATCATTATTTTGGCTTTTCATATTGTGTAGATTTACATACAGCATAAATATTCATATTTCATAGCCTCAGATCCCCATGCAGTAATCCAGAAAACACCCAGAAATTGGAGTTTTAATTTTTTTTAGATATGCAATGGAACCATATTTTTGTTTGTTTGTTTGTTCAGTAGACAGATGAATTTCCCAATTTCAAAGCAGTATGTTACACTCCTATGCTAGGACAGAGATAGTTGTATCAACAGCAGGTTTAATAGCTTGCCTCTGACTTAATTTCCCTTGTATGAAGCAGCATCCCTTATATAAAAAATCTAATGCAGCATTCACACTCAGTTTTATCACTACAGAGCTAAAATTTATCCGTGGCATTTGTCCAGTTGACTGTGTGGAACAGTAAAAGCTTATGAGACTTACTAGGATTTTTTTTAAAGAAGAGTATAGACAGTAAAACAGGGAGAGAAGAGATATCCATCTTTAATTTAGGACCTGACAATCTGGAAGTAGTAGAAATCTGTCAGAGACCACCCACAGCAGAGCCAGCTGCTCTGAAGAGCAGTCTCTCTGGAACTCTGATTTAGAAGGACATTCCAGACAGCTAACTGGGAACAAGTGCTCCAGGGCCACTGGGGCTGGGGACCCTGATAATTCTTGTGACAGTGCTTTCTTGAGGTGAATATCAGAAAGTACCTTGAGAAGTAATTTAGATCATACCACTCCTTCCCCTGATCCACCCCGCTCCTCTGCCCCTCTAGCTAGAAGTCCTTAAAAACATGTTGAGGAAAACCACTGCCTTTAGCGGTGGTCCGTTTCCATGCTTCTCACCCCATGAAACAACAACTGCCTGAAGGTGGTACTCCGCATTCCTCATGTGGTCCCCATTTCCTGCAGCCCTGAAGAAGTGAGAGTCCAGCCACTCCCTGCCTCTTCTCTGCTTATTTTTTTGGTTGTAATTTGGTGCTCTGTCCTCCTTTCTTTTCTGTCATTCCTAAACAGGGTCACTAATTCTTGTGCAAATTATCTCTTACTCTGATGACTTTGACAGAGAAAAACTTCATTCTTCAAGAATGTTCCTCAGACTTAACTAGATCTGGAAGAGCACTGCATTAATAATTTTTTTTTGACCTTGGAGACACTTGATTGGAATACCTCTGTGAAACAGAATGATTTGCACAAAATGCCCTTTTCCATTTTCCAGTAGAAAAATACTCTCCTGTGACCTTGAGTTTCATGAATTCAACTAGATTTGTTGTTGTTATAGTTAAGAAGTGTTTCTAACATCAGCTTAAAGGATTTAGAAATATATTTACTTGGAAACATAATTGCTTTGGAGTGTTGTATTTTGAAGTGATACTTCCACGTGCAATAATTGAGTCGAGAGGAGGACTAAGTACATTTATGTCATAATAAGAAAATGAGACTGCCTGTAAGGAGAGAATCGAGAAATTGTAGATGATTAGTTTTTATTGCAACATCTTTAGTAACATATCTGAAAACTGTCATTCACCCTTTACACAAATAAAGACTTCTAGCATCCAGTTTCCGCCAGAAGGGAACCATCTCCAAAGAGTTACTGTTGAAGAATCCCTAGACCTTGGGAATGTATTTGAAAAATACCTTTGCCCACAGCAGCAGTCAAAGGTAATTCATCTGTTAGGTTTTGCACCTTGGTTGGAAGTTTTTGTCTTGAGCTAAGAGAATTCATTTTTCAGAACTTAAAGGACAAAGTGAAGTGAGTGAAAGTCACTCATTCATGTATGACTCGATGACCCCATGGACTGTAACCCACCAGGCTCCTCTGTCATTGGTTTTCTCCAGACAAGAATACTGGAGTGGGGAACCATACCCTCCTCCAGGGGATCTTACTGACCAAGGGATCAAACCTGCATCTCCTGCATTGCAGGCAGATTCTTTACTGTCTGAACACCAGGGAAGCCTTAAAGAAAAAATATTGCCATTCATTACCACTTCAGTAACCACTGACACTATTCGAGTGCTTTACTCTGCGTACCTAGCATCCTGTTGGGGTCTTCACACTCGACCTCATTTGACTGTCCCAAGAACAGCAGGAGGTCTGGCATTCCTCACTCTACTCTTGAAGGAAAGGAGGCTGATGGGGGCTAAGCAACTTGTCACATTGCTAGGACTTGCACTTAGTATATCAGAATGGAGAATCCTTGGTCTTAGCCCCATGCCAAACGGCCTCACAAGTGGGATGCACATTGTTGATTTTCCTCTGACTTGAACCCTGGCCAGTGATTCTAAGCCAAGTAAATACTGCTTATCAGGCTCCAAATCAATACCATGCCAGCAAAATCCATGCAGATTCTTTCCCACCCATCCCCTAAGACAGAGGAGACAGAACAGGAACTCCATTACTTTCTCCTCACTGGAGGTGATTCTACCTGGTGCTGCCATTGAGATGCGTCTTTGACAAGTTGCTTATTGAGTCTCAGTCTCTAATTTGTAAGATGTGGGCACTTACCTGGATCTCTAACAGTCTGTTTCTTTATAGTTGCTTCTCTTTCTAGTAAGATTCTTTTAGTAGAACAAGTTTCTATATGATAATCTTATACTTGCACAAAACTAGATGGCTGGGTAGGATTTGGTATTATTAACTGTTGGATTCTTCTCAATATTTATTAAACTCCTGGTTTCTTGGCCTTTAGGCTATAATTTTTTGTACTATGCAGGAAAATACTCCTGTTATCATTTTATTCCAGTTGAACTAAAATAAAGAATCAACCTTAGCCCAATTCTTAGGAGAGGTACTTTAAACTTGAAAGAATATGTACCTTATATGTGGTTGACCATCATAATACATAGTTCCTTAAGCTTCTTGACACCCTGCATTTAAGGTTATATTTATAAACCAAAAATTTTAATGATGTTGATTTTCAAAATGCTTTTTAAAATTGGTTTCTAATAAGTATTTAACATGTTTATCTATTTAATATGTATATTTAAACAGTATCTACTTAACATGTGTACCTTTTTAAAATGTGTGCATGTGTCATTTCAAAATTACAGAATGATAGAGTAATATTTAATATTATATCTTCCCACTTACATGCATTTTATTAAAAGAAATTATAGATAGGTGGTGATGACCTTGGTTTCCCCGGTGGTGCAGTGGTGGTAAAGAATCTGCCTGCTAGTGCAGGAAACACAGGTTTAGTCCCTGAGTTGGGAAATCCACTGGAGAAGGAAATCACAACGCACTCCAGTATTCTTGCCTGGGAAAGCCCATAGACAGAGGAGCCTGGCGGGCTGCAGTCCACGGGGTCGCAAAGAGTCGGACATGATTGCATAACAGAGCGTGAGCACAGAGGGACGAATGAGAAGCTGACGTGCAGTCTAAAGAGACTCTCCCTTCCCACCCTCCGCCTGCCCCCCAGCCCCGTTCCCAGCATTCATCAAGCCCTGGTCACAGATATCTTGCCTCTATTGGCCAACTACCTTGTGATCCTTGTGATGGCTCGTGGCCATCTCATTACACTAATAGGATACTTCGTAATCTTTGTCTCCTTGGAGCCCGGGAATTACATATGTGGCACAGTCATCTTTTCTTCAACCCTTGGACAATTCATTATTTTACATTCTTCCCCGAGACCCTCTTCCTACCTGTCGACTGACATGTCACTCTTGTTCCTGGCCAGTTTTTCAGTGTTTACAAATCAGTTTGGGTTGCCCACATTTCCTGCTACTCACCCTTCCCTACTCAGGGAGGAATACATGTCTGTGCTTTACAGACTGTTCTGCACTTACTAGAGTGTACACAATGCTCTCCCCACAGCTGGTGGAAGTGACATACCTGCACGGCAGACAGGTGTGACCCTGGAGGAGACACACATATAACATCTGTGTGGGACATCACAGCTTAGACTTTGATTGAAGTAACTCATGTGACTCTGCTCCAGCTTATTTATTACTTATTGTTAATAAAAAGAACAAAAAAGTAGCCTTCTCATATCCAAGGGAATATGTATGTTTGTCAGTGGCTCCCCATTCCCCTCTCCGCCGCCACCTGCCTGAACGTGGTTTTTTGAAAGTCACTCAGTTGTGTCTGACTCTTTGTGACCCCATGGACTGTAGTCCATGGAATTCTCCAGGCCAGAGTACTGGAGTGGATAACCTTATCCCTTCTCCAGGGGATCTTCCCAACCCAGGGATTGAACCCAGGTCTCCCGTATTGCAGGCAAATTCTTTACAATGCAGGAGACCTGGATTCAATCCCTGAGTTGCAGGCAGTTTGTAAATATTTGTTGAATGAATGAAAATAGCAGTAATTTCAGTCTAGGTTCCTTTCTAATATTGGTGTGATCTTTACTTAAATAGTTTAATGATTTTATCTGCTATTCTGTGTCTACTTCAGAGCTTGAAGGAATGAGAATTAGGCCAAAAATGGAATCTTAAGGTAGGAACATGAGACATCTTCTGCTTTTGCATAACAAGTCCCTTTGAAGGGTTCTGGGCTTAACCTGTGTGGTTTGCTTTCCCAGTAACAGAGTTTACTGGGAAACTACGACAGGAGTTTTTAGGGGAAGTGCTGGAGGCTTAGGGGTGGGATGAAGAAGAGGCCAGTTTCTCTCAAGTTATAGTCTTTTAGGCAACCTCTCCAGATTCTCACCTGGGGACAAGCAGGTCTTTGCTTTACCGTCTTCTGCCCTGGACTGTCTGTCAACCCTCATCTAGTGATTTAATTATACTGACTCTAGAAATGTAATTTCATTTTGTGATGAGAAAATTTGGCCGAGAGACCACGTTCAGATGTTCCAGCTCTTGGCTAATGGTACTCCTGCATCCATCCTCTGCAGGAGGGTCTTTCTTGCTGATGCGGAGCACACTCAGAGCGCCTCTTCAGTGTTTGGCTGCTATACTAATTGATTGTGATTGGTCAGAAGCCTCCTGACTGAAGCCCTCTCTCCAGGGGCTGTTCCAGGTGACTTACTCCTAGATATGCAGTTATCACGTAGGAAAAAAAATGACCCTAAGGTATGAACAACATTAAGTGTTCTGACAGTGAAGTAGTGCTTTTCTCTTCCTGGTGTTTGTGTGAAATGATCTGGCAAAATAGATGCTACAGAAATAATGCATTTCTGTGTCTACCTTCTCAAATGATAAATGTTCTTGGCTCATCACAAGATTTCTTGCCAAATGCTGATTCTGCTAACAGAAGGAATGGAAGCTTCAGATGGTCTCCTGTGACAGAGGGAATAAAAAGTTTCTTGGATTGCCTTCCTTCTGTGTCATGAGTGCTCAAAGGTGCTCTTGTGAAGGGCTGTGTTCTGCCTTGGGTAAAGGCACACAGGCTGTGTTGCTCAGGTGTCTGCAACTTTTCCCCCAAGCCAGAAGGAGCCCCAGAGGATGGTCAGAGGTGGCAGAGTGAAGAACATCAGTGTCATCAACCACCTCATTGGAATTTGTCTCCTGGATTAGAAGTTCAGAAAGGCATTCGTATGAAAATACTACATATACCAGAATCTTCTATAGCAGAAATTCAAAGGGGGCCAAACAGGAAAACACAAAGATTTAGAGTGGCCTGTTCTATGTAGGCACTGTGCCACTGTGTTTGGCCATCAGACCTCTTGATGTCTCCCAAGGAGCCCACCTCTCATTCCCTGACTCTTCTCCAGTGCTATTTCTCAAGTCCTGGTTATCCCAGTTTCCCAATTCCTTGCCAGTTTTATGTTCCTCCTTCCCATTCTGCACACTGAGATTTTTCAAAACCATGAATCTGGTCTTGGGTCCCTCCTTAAATCCTTCAGTGTTTCTGATTGTTGTTTGAATCCATACCCTCAGCCTCCTACCCATGTCAAGATAACGTCCAAACTCTTCATCCTAGCATACTACCTTTGATGGCCTGGCCCTGCTCACTTCTTTGACCTCATCTCTCACCAGATTCCCCTGTCCTAGCCATCCATGCACCAGGGAAGTGGAACAGGGGTAGTTCCCTGTGACCCAGGCAGCCCCTTGTCTTAGATATCCATACCTACCGTTCTGCTCATCCCCTGTTTCATCTCCCCTCTTCTTAGCCTAGTCATCCTTTAGGGGTCCAGAGAGTTGGAGTGACTGCCTTGACCTCCCCATAAGGGTGGTTATGATGATGTTGTGTCTTCTTTTCTGGTTAATCATCAGAACATTCCTGACCATTAGACCATGAGCTTTCTTCAGCTTTGCTTTACTCATCATATTGTGCCTGATACCCCACCCCTGCCTGGCATACCAGAGACACAAAATAGATGTTTGTGGAAAAATAAATGGAGCTTTGGAGTCAGAGGTCCAATCCAAACTGGCCTGAATCTTTGATCAGGTGGCATCGTGTCTCTTCCACTTTGGTCTTCCCCTTTGCCTTCATTGTGTGTGTTGACAGAGACGTGCTGGTACTTTCCAGGTTCCTTTACCCAGTTGACAAATGGCTGTTTTTTACACAAAACAAAGTAATTGCCAGAACAACCCTTGAGGCTATAGAAAATAAAGTGTTACTGCCATCACAGCTGTGTGGCTTCAGGTTATTCCTGATACTTTGGAGAATAGGACAATGTGTAGCCAAAACACAGCCAAGGAGTAATACATTGGATTGGCCAATAAGTTCATTGGGGCTTTTCCATAGCATCTTACCAATGGGCTTTTTGGCCAACCCAGTATAATTCAGACGGCTTCCCTGGTGCTCAGCGGTGAAGAATCTACCTGCAGTGCAGGAGACACAGGAAACGCGGGTTTAATCCCTGAGTTGGGAAGATTCCCTGGAGGAGCGCATGGCAACTCATTCCAGAAAATCCCATGAACAGAGGAGCCTGGTGGGCTATGGTCCATGAAGTCGCGCAGAGTCGAACATGACTGAGGTGACTGACCACACACACAGACACACACACACACACACAGACACAGACACAGACACACACACACACACAGACACACAGACACATACACAGACACACAGACACAGACACACACACACAGACACACACACACACACACACACACACACAGACACACACACACTCACTCTCTCTCTCTCTCTCTCTCTCTCTCTCCCTCTCTCCCTACAGTTGAGGCTTCTGGGCCTCTTTAAGAGTCAAGAGCTGTGTCTGCTTCTCTGGGGACAGGCTGTAAGCTCATCTCCCAAGTAGAGGGATAGCATCTCCTCCTATGACATCCAGCCAGCCCTGGCCATATGGCTTTTGCTCACCTGGAGGAGACTTGTAAACAGCTGCCACCCTTGTTAACTGATGATGTCTCTGGTTTTAGATATTTGAGTCTCTTGGTTAGTTTAAGCCACTAAAAGCTACCAATCAATGAAACAGGCACTGTGATGGCAGTAACTCTTAAACAAGATCACAAGTATTTAGATTATCAGCCCTTCACCGTCTACCTGCTAATTTCAAAGGACCAAGCAGTTTGAAGTCAGACCTCTCTAAGTTTAAAACTCATTCTCTAACCATTTGACTTTCAGCAATGACTGTCTTTCTTTGCCTCAGTTCCCCATCTGCAACATGGGGATGACACCTGCCCCAGACGGTAGCTGTGAGGATTAGACAAATTGATACATGAAAAGCTCCTGGAGCCGTGCTGGGCTTGTGACACACGGAAGACTAATTTTGCTAACTTCTTTAGGCTCAGCTAATGAAGACATGCTGCTTAACTACACAGATTCTAATTGGGGCTGCATTCCCCTACAGAAATTTGTTAATAAGTGCCCATCTTCTGTTCTGCGTGTAACTATGGCTCGTATACATTCTCTAGTTTCCAAAATAGTATGCCCATTACAGAAATTAGAAAATACAGGTGAGCAGAAAGAAGAAAGAAAACTAATTATTTGTAATAGTGCAGCCAGCTGTGAGCGTTTGGCATCTGTCCTCAGTGTTTGTGTGTGTGTGTGTGTGTGTGTGTGTGTGTATGTATAGGTAGTTTAGTAATTTAAAGCAAAAAGTCACCAATTACTATCTGTAACCAATTGTAACATTCTGTATACTAGTTTCCTACATTCTTTTGCACCATTCGGGATGGCTGTGTGGAATTTGCTGTACTGTTGTAGCTTACTCGGTTCAGTTGCCGGAGGTCATATTGTTTGGTTTTGTACCATAGGTATGTTTTTGATGCTTTTGGTGTATATCACCATTCTGAACTGCTAAGGGTTTGAAGTTGATTAATGACTATCACTTGGTTACTCCCTCTGTTATTCAAAATCTTTTGATTCCAGCAAAGAGTAATGTTTCCTAGTGAGAGGAAGACATTACATTGTTCTGACCTGATTCCAACAGGCATTGACAGATCTTGAAAAGCAGAATGTTTTTTGCTTATGGGATTACTTCCCTGGGGTGGTGAGAAAGTAGTATGAGACTTGGCTCATTGGCAAAGAGGACCCATTGTCACATGTCCTAAGGGGAGAGAGCTTATGCTGGAAGAGGGGTAGAACCAGTGACCTGCTACGTTTGTCCCAGATCTGGAATCCTTGGCTGGCACAGAGCTTCGTGTTGAGCTTAGTTAGCCAGGTCACAAGGCACAAGGAATCTTGGGACACCAGCAGACCTTCATAAAATCAGTGGTTCCTTTTTACGGAGCAGAGTCAGAAGAAGAGAGGATGCCGGAAGGTCTCATTGAGAACTTGGTGGATAGTCAGAGTTGTATAAACTGGTTCCCTTCTAGAAGTCTGTTTGGAGAAAAACACATGAAAGTGACATATATGATCAAAATAATGGGACTCAATGTAAAAAACAAAAGATTTAGGTAAAGGCTAATTGTCAAATTCATTTTCTTTATCTTAAGCCTCTAGATCACCTTTAGGCTCAGAATTATGATAGAGATTTATTTCCCTGACTATAAATATTAGACTGACATTAGTTTTGTTTTGTTTTACTCGCTTCTTGAACTTTGTATTTTGGGTAGTGAATCAACCTTGTGTCTAAGCTGGCCTTGGCTCTTGGCTTTTGGAGCACATCTGGCAGGCAGCAGAGAACCCCCAGAATTTTTGGCTCCTAAGATATCACTAGCTTGCATTTGAACTTAGGGAAAGTTTCCAGAGATTGTCATTGAAGTTTTATTCATGCACCAGAGGACACTGTTAGCCTGAGCCAGGCGTGGGCTGGCTAGAGTCCCACAGCCGGGGCCAAGCCAGCCAGCCTCCCAAGGAGTGGGGAGGTCACCCTTACAGGAGCATCAGTCAGCTGCATCCTTACTTGCATCTTTCTTGTATTGTAGCATTGCAGCTGTGCTGCAACAGGCTTCATCCAGCGAAGTTATGTGAGTGTCTGCTGTGGGCTGGGGGGTTGTCTTTAACTCCTGGACCACACAAGCTCTGATGCCAGGAGAGGTGAGGGAGAGGTGAGCACAGAATGCTCTGGGAACCTGGAGGGAAGGTGTAGCCTCCTTGTTTGGGAAACGAGGAGAGCCTTGTCAAAGAGCGAGGGAAGGCTAGAAAAAGAAATGATAGCTTTCCAAGGAAGTGAAGGACTCAGCACAAATATCTAAGATTTTTATGGACATTTTCAGGGAGCAGGGAGAAGAAAGTCACTTACAACTCATGATCCATTATAGCAGTGGTCCCCAACCATTTTGGGCACCAGGGACTGGTTCGTAGGAGACCATTTTTCCATGGACCAGTGTGGGGGGATGGTTTCAGGGTGATTCAAGTGCCTTACATTTATTGTGCACTTTATTTCTCTTATTATTACGTCAGCTCCATCTCACATCATCAGGCATTAGATCCTGGCTGTTGGGGACCCCTGTATTATAGGACCATGCAGAGCTCTCAGAGCATGTTTTAAATGATGTAGTGGAACATTTGCAGTAGTAGGTCATACACACACTGCCTTCCTTGGGGCAAGGAAAGACTGAACCTCCTGCTGGTGTACAGTTTTGAAGAACATGGAGAGGACATAGAAAGAAAATAGAAATTTGTGTCTTGAAATTATCCTGCATTAAAAAGTTGGTTTATTTTCCATTTCAGAAATTACTCTTAAAGTCTCTATAGTCCAGATTATGTGTGAATCCTTGTATTTTCCTTAAGTAGAAGCTTGGCAGGGTGAGTAACTGATTCAGGTTTTTCATCCAAATGAGGGGAAATGTAAAGCCCCCAGTATTTTTAGTTCTCTAGACTTTTGATAGCTACATAAATGTGAAGGATTCTTCTTGACATTAACAGTATTTTGAGCTCCATTTGGAAGGTTTTTTTGAATTAATAAGCAATATTTCTTTTCCATGGGAACAAAATTAAATGTTTAGTTATATCAAACTTTTTGGCCTCAGGACCCCTTTACACACTTAAAAAATACTGAGGACCCTAAAGAGCTTCTGTTTATGCAAGTTGTATGTATAAATATTTGCCAAATTAGAAATTAAAACCAATAATTCATTAATTTAAAAATTAACCAGTTCAAAATAAAAAGACCCATTGCATGTTAACATACATAACATATTTTATTAAAAATAACTTAAAAAAAAAACAAATTAGAAGAGTGGCATTTTTTTCATTTTTGCAAATCTTTTCAAGATTTGGTTTTAGAGAAAACAGGTAGATTTTCTTACCTGCTTTTGTGTTCAATCTACTGTGATTTGTTAAAATCAAGTAAGAAGATACGACTTCATATAAATAATCTGGTGGGAAAATGAAGGGCTTCGTGGACCCTTGAAAGGGTCTCAGGGATCGTACAGGTGTTCTTGGGTCACTTTGAGAATTGCTGGTTTAGACAGATAAATTTCTGAGTTATTCGGTGGGTTTTGGCTCAGACGGTAAAGAATCTGCCTACAATACAGGAGACCTGAGTTCTATTCCTGGGTCAGGAAGATTCCCTAGAGGAGAAAATGGCAACCCACTGCAATATTCTTGCCTGGAGAATTCCATTGACTTAGGAGCCTGGTGGGCTACATATAGTTCATGGGGCTGCAAAGAGTCAGACATAACTGAGCAACTAACACTTTCCTTTCACTTGAAATGACAAGTTGTCCTTGAGAATTTGAGTATACTGTGGGACAAATTAGTTGCTTATGAACACTCACAAGCCGTGAAATCAAGGTTATCCTAATGTATGTTGCTGTTTTACTGTTGTTTGTGTACATGCTTCTTTTTGCGAGTTCCTTAAGGATGTTTAGGAAGTCCTCAGTAACTGAATTGAATCAAAATACTAAAAATTGACAGCAAGGACTCTCACACGATAAAATGTCTATAAGGTGCTCTACTTTGATTACTTTAGGGTTGATTTTTTTTTTCTTTTCTGGATACTAGTTAAGCTTCAAGAGAGCCAGAGCCAATTTTCACATTTCTCTTTAGTTAGTTTAATAATTTTGAAATACAGTCCAATCTCCCCAAATCCAACAGAAATTTTTATTTTACCTATTCCTTTTAAGTAAATGTGCTCTGGCATCATGGGCATTGTGTTTTATGATATCTTGTGTCTTTAATGTTGTCCATCCTCCTTACAGAAATACAAAGAGTATGAGAAGGATGTTGCCATAGAAGAAATTGATGGTCTCCAGCTGGTGAAAAAACTGGCAAAGAACATGGAAGAGATGTTTCACAAGAAGTCTGAAGCAGTGCGGGTAAGTATCTCTGGTTTCTGCTCTGTATTGCTCAAAGACACAAAGGCAACTGGCATTGATGAACCCAACTCTCAGAAATCAAAAGTTGACTCACCTATATATACATAATTTCTTAAGTCTGGTTCATGAAGATAAGCAGGTACTAGAGGCACAGTCACCCCTTTTCTAGGGTAAATTAGGGTTTAGGTGCTAGTTTTTGTCTTACGACAGTGTACTTTCAGTGGAGGTGTCCCTAATTGTTTGCCAAACAAACAAATTGCCTAATTGTTTGCCTAATTAATTGCTGAAGTACATTCAAGGGTACGTTGTGGTTGAACTAAGCAGTTGTAAAAAAAAAATTAATCAGTGTTTACCAAAATATGGAATTGAAAATCTCCATGGAGTAAATGAGTCTAGATAAAGTCTGAAGTTCTTTTTACTATTTTTGGAATATTACTATAATTATAATTATAATGTTTATCTGGACTGGCAAGAGCTCCCTGAAATCTTTTTATAAAACTTTTTTGGAGTATAGTTGATTTACAATGTTTTAGTTTTAGGTGTACTGCAAAGTGAAGCAGTTAAACACATACATATATCCACTCATTTTAAGATTTTTTTTTACTATATAGGCCATTATCCCGGAAATGTTGTATTAGCAGGAAGAATGGAACTGCAGTGCACATGTGGTGTTATTTTGGATTTCCAAGATTGCCTCTGACTTTATTCTTTGTTGCCAACAAAATGGGGTATCTGAATTCTTGATTTAGGACATGTGAATGTTACAGTATCCTTTTTTAATACTACATTGGCACAGGATTATGGGAAAGAATTTTGATCTAAAGAGTTCTTTATTTCTAACTTGCAGTTTACTTTCAGTTCAGTTCAGCTCAGTCGCTTAGTCATGTCCAACTCTTTGCGACACCATGGATCATAGCATACCAGGCTTCCCTGTCCATCACCAACTGCCGGAGTTTACCCAAACTCAGGTCCATTGAGTTGGTAATGCCATCCAACGATCTCGTCCTCTCTCATCCCCTTCTCCTCCTGCCTTCAGTCTTTCCCAGCATCAGGGTCTTTTCAAATGAGTCAGCTCTTCACATCAGGTGGCCAAAGTATTGGAGTTTCACCTTCAACGTCATTCCTTCCAATGAACACTCAGGACTGATCTCCTTTAGGATGGACTGGTTGGATCTCCTTGCAGTGTAGTTTACTTACCTTTTAGTTTTATTATCTTCAGAATGACTTTGTTATAAAAGTTCATTTTCTAGATTAGTTTTTCTCATACTTAATTGGCCACACCAAATTGCCACAAGATATTTCTACCTTAGACCTTATAATCCCATACATTTCCTTGTTTCTAAAATATTTTGTATTATTTTGATTCAGGGAAGAAGAGACTGTAGTTTAGGTAGAAGCATGAGCTTGACCTGGGTTCAGTGTCAAACAGAACAACCTTCATGAGCTTCCATTTCCTCATCTGTGAAATGGGAAAAACTCACACAGGGAGTGTAAAGATCAAACAAAATTGTGGTTTTGTGCCATTAAGCACAGACCCTGGCACATGAGGAGTGCTTAGTGAATATTTAACTTCTGTTGCTACTATGATTATTAGTTTAAATAAGGTGAGCCTTCTTGGTGGAAACTCAAGTGCCTTAGAAGGAAAAAAAGTGCTTTTATGTGCCATAGACATACTGCACTGACGGCCACTGCTGGGAGCTGCATGGTGGCCTCTGGTGTGTCTGTGTCAGTACCTTAGAGCAAGTTGTGTTCTGTTTTTCACAGACATGGCAGCATGACAGGCATTGGCACCTCACAGTCAGAGAACCCTGAGGTAAACATTTAAAAAACACAATTACTATTTTATGTTTGTAAAATGAACACCCTCTTTGTTGGAACTTTTAGAATGTATTGAGAAGTATCAAAAAGAGAAAAAAAGTCACCTAAAACTCCTACTACCTAGCAGGAAAACAACCTTTGTTTTCTTGGGTTTTCTTCCTTCTAGTCTTTTTTCTTTATGTTTATATGCATATCCTTGTGTGTGTTTTTCTTTCATCAAATTAGTAATTGTGTTTCCTGTTTGCTTTTGTATCCCGCTTTTTTTTTCTTCTTTATACCAAAGTAGTGTGAGCATTATCTTGTGTCCCTGTGTTTTGTGATTTTCTATTTTTAAAAAAACTAATTAATTTTTTAAATTGGAGGCTTGTTACTTTACAGTGTGTGATGTTTTTTGTCATACATCAACATGTATCAGCCACGGGTGTACATGTGTTCCCCCATCTTTCTAAATTCCAAATATATGGATTAATGTACTGTATTGGTGTTTCTGACTTCACTCTGTATAAGAGGCTCCAGTTTCATATACCTCATTAGAACTGACTGAAATGTGTTCTTTTTTTCTTTTATAGCTGAGTAATATTTCATTGTGTATACGTACTGTATCTTCCTTATCCATTCGTCTGCCTGTGGACATCTAGGTTGCTTCCATGTCCTAGCTGTTTTAGACAGTGTTGCAGTGAACATTGTGGTACATGTGTCTCTTTCTTTTCTTTTTTTTTTAAATTTTATTCATTTATTTGGCTGCTCTGGGTCTTAGTTGTAGCATGTGGGATCTAGCTCCCTGACCAGGGATCAAACCTGGGCCCCCTGCACTGGGAGCTCAGAGTCTTAGCCACTGGACCACCAGGGAAGTCCCCATGTGTCTCTTTCAATTCTGGTTTCCTCAATGTGTATGCCCAGCAGTGCAATTGCTGGGTCGTATGGCAGTTCTATTTCCAGTATTTTAAAGAAATCTCCACACTGTTCTCCAAAGTGGCTGTACTAGATTGCATTCCCATCAACAGTGTAAGGGGGTTTCTCCACATCCTCTCCAGCATTTATTGTTTGTAGACTAAAATGGCAGCCATTCTGACCGGCATGAGATGGTACCTCACTATGGTTTTGATTTGCATTTCTCTGATAATGAGTGATGTTGAGCATCTTTTCTTGTGTTTGTTAGCTGTGTATATGTCTTCTTTGAAGAAATGTTTGTTTAGCTTTGGCCCAGTTTTTGATTGGGTCGTTTATTTTTCTGGTATTGAGCTGCATGAGCTGCTTGTATATTTTGGAGATTAAATCTTTGTCAGTTGTTTCATTTGCTATTATTTTCTCCCATTCTGAAGGCTGTCTTTTCACCTTGCTTATAGTTTCCTTCGTTATGCAAAAGCTTTTAGATTTAATTAGGTCCCATTTGTTAATTTTTGTTTTTATTTCCATTACTCTGGGAGGTAGGTCATAGAGGATCTTGGTGTGATTTATATCAGAGAGTGTTATACCTATGTTTTCTTCTAAGAGTTTTATAGTTTCTGGTCTTACATTTAGATCTTTAATCCATTTTGAGTTTATTTTTGTGTATGGTGTTAGAAAGTGTTCTAGTTTCATTGTTTTACAGGTGGTTGACCAATTTTCCTAGAACAACTTGTTAAAGAGATTGCCTTTTCTCCATTGTATATGTTTGCCTCCTTTGTCAAAGATAAGGTGTCCATAGATGCATGGGTTTATCTCTGGGTTTTCTGTTTTCTTCTATTGATCTATATTTCTGTCTTTGTGCCAGTACTGTACTGTCTTGATGAGTGTAGCTTTGTAGTAGTCTGAAGTCAGGCAGGTTGATTCCTCCAGTTCGATTCTTCTTTCTCAAGATTGCTTTGGCTATTCAAGGTTTTCTTTTGTTTCCATACAAGTTGTAAAGTTATTTATTCTAGTTCTGTGAAAAATACCATTGGTAGTGACACGCCGATCATCCCAGTAGCTTGATAAGGATTGCATTGAATGTATAGATTGCTTTGGGTAGCATACTCATTTTCACTATATTGATTCTTCCAATCCACAAACATGGTATATTTCTCCATCTATTTGTGTCATCTTTCATTTCTTTCATCAGTGTTTTATCATTTTCTATATATAGATCTTTTGTTTCTTTAGGTAAATTTATTCCTGAATATTTTATTATTTTCATTGCAATGGTGAATAGGATTGTTTCCTTAATTTCTTTTTCTATTTTCTCATTGTTAGTGTATAGGAATGCAAGGGATTTCAGTGTAATAATTTTGTATCCTGCAACTTTACTATATTCATTGATGAGCTCTAGTAATTTTCTGGTGGTTTCTTTAGGCTTTTCTATGTAGAGGATCATGTCATCTGCAAACAGTGAGAGTTTTATTTCTTCTTTTCCAATCTGCATTCCTTTTATTTCTTTTTTGTCTCTTATTGCTGTAGCTTGGACTTCCAGAACTATGTTGAATAGTAGTGGTGACAGTGGTCACCTTTGTCTCGTTCCTGATTTTAGAGGAAATGCTTTCAATTTTTCTCCATTGAGGATAATGTTTTCTGTGGGTTTGTTGTATATGGCTTTTCTTAGGTTGAGGCATTTCCTTCTATGTCTGTATTCTGGAGAGTTTTTATCATAAATGGGTGTTGGATTTTGTCAAAGGGTTTCTCTGCATCTGTTGAGATAATCATATGGTTTTTAATCTTCAATTTGTTAATATACTGTATCATATTGATTGATTTGTGAATATTGAAGAATCTTTGCATCCCTGGAATAAAGCCCTCTTGGTCATGACGTATGATCTTTTAAATATGTTGTTGAATTCTGTTTGCTAGAATTTTGTTGAGGATTTTTGCACCTATGTTGATCAGTGATATGGGCCTGTAGTTTTCCTTTTCTGTGGCATCTTTGTCTGGTTTTGGTATTAGGGTGATGGTGGCCTCATAGAATGAGCTTGGGAGTTTACCTAACTCTGCAATTTTCTGGAAGAGTTTGAGTAGGATAGGTGTTAGCTCTTCTCTAAATTTTTGGTAGAATTCAATTATGAAGCCATCTGGTCCTGGGCTTTTGTTTGTTGGAAGATTTTTGATTACAGTTTTGATTTCTGTACTTTTGATGGGTCTGTTAAGATTTTCTATATCTTCCTGGTTCAGTTTTGGAAGGTTATACTTTTCTAAGAATTTGTCCATTTTTTCCAAGTTGTCCATTTTATTGGCATATAATTGCTCATAGTAGTCTTTTATGATCTTTTGTATTTCTGTGTTGTCTGTTGTGATTTCTTCATTTTCATTTCTAACTTTATTGATTTGATTCTTCTCTGTTTTTTTTCTTGATGAGTCTGGTTAATGGTTTGTCTATTTTATTTATCTTCTCAAAGAACCAGCTTTTAGTTTGCTGATTTTTGTTATAGTCTCCTTCATTTCTTTTACATTTATTTCTGTTTGATTTTTATAATTTCTTTCCTTCTGCTAACTTTGGGGTTCTTCTTTTCTTCTTTTTCTAGTTGCTTTTGGTGTAAAGTTAGGTTGTTCATTTGGTGTTTCTCTTGTTTCTTGAGGTAGCCTTGTATTGCTATGCTTTTACTGAATCTGATAAGTTTTGGATTGTTGTGTTTTCATTTTCATTTGTTTCTATGCATAGTTTGATTTCCTTCTTGATTTCTTCCATGATCTGCTGGTTATTAAGAAGTGTGTTGTTTTAGCCTCCATGTTTGTATTTTTAATATTTTTTTTCCTGTAGTTGACATCTAATCTTACTGCATTGTGATCAGAAAAGATACTTGAAATGATTTCAGTTTTTTAAAATTTACCAAGGCTAGATTTGTGGTGCAGGATGTGATCTGTCCTGGAGAATCTTCCGTGTGCACTTGAGTAGAAGGTGAAATCCATTGTTTTGGGGTGAAATGCCCTATAGGTATCAATTACATCTAACTAGTCTATTGTGTTGCAATAGTCCTGGAGTGGATTGCCATTACCTTCTCCAGGGGATCTTCCCAACCCAGGGATCGAACCTGGGTAACAGAAGCAGAAGATATTAAGAAGAGGTGGCAAGAATGTACAGAAGAACTGTACAAAAAAGATCTTCACGACCCAGATAATCATGATGTTGTGATCATTAATCTAGAGCCAGACATCCTGGAATGTTAAGTCAAGTGGGCCTTAGAAAGCATCACTATGAACAAAACTAGTGGAGGTGATGGAATTCCAGTTGAGCTATTTCAAATCCTGAAAGATGATGCTGTGAAAGTGCTGCACTAAATATGCCAACAAATTTGGAAAACTCAGCAGTGGCCATAGGACTGGAAAAGGTCAGTTTTCATTCTAATCCCAAAGAAAGGCAATGCCAAAGTATACTCAAACTACTGCACAAATGCACTCATCTCACATGCTAGTAAAGTAATGCTCAAAATTCTCCAAGACAGGCTTCAGCAATACGTCAACTGTGAACTTCCAGATGTTCAAGCTGGTTTTAGAAAAGGCAGAGGAACCAGAGATCAAATTGCCAACATCCACTGGATCATCGAAAAAGCAAGAGAGTTCCAGAAAAACATCTATTTCTGCTTTATTGACTATGCCAAAGCCTTTGACTGTGTGGATCACAATAAACTGTGGAAAATTCTGAATGAGATGGGAATACCAGACCACCTGACCTGCCTCTTGAGAAATCTGTATGCAGGTCAGGAAGCAACAGTTAGAACTGGACATGGAACAACAGACTGGTTCCAAATAGGAAAAGGAGTATGTCAAGGCTGTATATTGTCACCCTGCTTATTTAACTTATATGCAGAGTACGTCATGAGAAACGCTGGACTGGAAGAAACACAAGCTGGAATCAAGATTGCCAGGAGAAATATCAATAACCTCAGATATGCAGATGACACCACCCTTATGGCAGAAAGTGAAGAGGAGCTAAAAAGCCTCTTGATGAAAGTAAAAGAGGAGAGTGAAAAAGTTGGCTTAAAGCTCAACATTCAGAAAACGAAGATCATGGCATCTGGTCCCATCACTTCATGGGAAATAGATTGGGAAACAGTGGAAACAGTGTCAGACTTTACTTTTTTGGGCTCTAAAATCACCTCAGATGGTGACTGCAGCCACGAAATTAAAAGATGCTTACTCCTTGGAAGAAAAGTTATGACCAACCTAGATAGCATATTCAAAAGCAGGGACATTACTTTGCCGACTAAGGTCTGTCTAGTCAAGGCTATAGTTTTTCCTGTGGTCATGTATGGATGTGAGAGTTGGACTGTGAAGAAGGCTGAGCGCCGAAGAATTGATGCTTTTGAACTGTGGTGTTGGAGAAGACTCTTGAGAGTCCCTTGGACTGCAAGGAGATCGAACCAGTCCATTCTGAAGGAGATCAACCCTGGGATTTCTTTGGAGGGAATGATGCTGAAGCTGAAACTCCAGTACTTTGGCCACCTCATGCGAAGAGTTGACTCATTGGAAAAGACTCTGATGCTGGGAGGAATTGGGGGCAGGAGGAGAAGGGGACGACCGAGGATGGGATGGCTGGATGGCATCACGGGCTCGATGGACGTGAGTCTGAGTGAACTCTGGGAGATGGTGATGGACAGGGAGGCCTGGCGTGCTGTGATTCATGGAGTCGCAAAGAGTCGGACATGACTGAGCGACTGAACTGAACTGAACTGAGTCTATTGTATCATTTAAAGTTTCTGTTTCCTTGCTAATTTTTTGTTTGGTTGATCTATCCATAGGTGTGAGTGGGCTATTAATGTCCCCCACTATAATTGTGTTACTGTTAATTTCCCCTTTCATACTTGTTAGCATTTGCCTTACATATTGAGGTGCTCCTATGTTGGGTGCATATATGTTTATAATTGTTATATCTCCTTCTTGGATAGGTCCTTTGATCATTATGTAGTGTCCTTTGTCTCATATCACAGTCTTTATTTCAAAGTCTAATTTATCTGTTATGAGTATTGCTACTTCTGCTTTCTCTTGCTCTCCATTTGCATGAAATATCTTTTTCCAGCCCTTCACTTTCAGTCAGTATGTGTCCCTGGGTTTGAGATGGGTCTCTTAGAGACAGCATGTATAGGGGTCTTGTTTTTGTGTCTGTTCATCCAGTCTTTGTCTTTTGGTTGGACAATTTAACCCATTTACATTTAAGGTAATTATTGATAAGTATGATCCCGTTACCATCTACTTTGTTGTTTTGGGTTTGTTTTTGTAAACCTTTTCTGTGTTTCCTGTCTAGAGAAGATCCTTCAGCATTTGTTGAAAAGTTGGTTTGGCGGTGCTGAATTCTCTGAGCTTTTGCTTGTCTGTAAAGTTTTTGATTTCTCCTTCATATCTCAATGAGATCTTTCCTGGGTAAAGTAATCTTGGTTGTAGGTTTTTCTCTTTCATCACTTTAAGTATGTCCTGCCATTCCCTTTTGGCTTGAAGAGTTTCTATTGAAAGATCAACTGTTACCATTATGGGGATCCCTTTGTGTTTATTTGTAGCTTTTCCCTTGCTGCTTTTAATATTTGCTTTTTGGGTTTAATTTTTGTTAGTTTGATTAATATGTGTCTTGGGGTGTTTCACCTTGGGTTTATCCTGTTTGGGACTGTCTGGGTTTCTTGGAATTGGGTGGTTATTTCTTTCCCCATTTTAGGGAAGTTTTTGACTATTATCTTCTCAAATATTTTCTCATGCCCTTTCTTTTTGTCTTCTTCTTCTGGGACACCTATGATTCAAATGTTGGGGCATTTAACATTATCCCAGAGGTCTCTGAGGTCATCTCCATTTCTTTTAATTCTTTTTTCTTTACTCTCCTGTGCTTCATTTATTTCCACCGTTCTATCTTCCATCTCACTTATCCTCTCTTCTGACTCAGTTATTCTACTGTTGATTTCCTCCAGAGTGCTTTTAATCTTAGTCATTACATTGTTTATATTTGATTGACTCTTCTTTATTTCTTCTAGGTCCTTGTTAAACATTTCTTGCATCTTCTCAATCCTTGTCGCTAGTCTATTTATCTGTAACTCCATTTGTTTTCAAGATTTTGGATCATCTTTCCTATCATTATTCTGTATTCTTTTTCAGGTAGACTCTCTGTCTCCTCCTCTTTTGTTTGGTTTCGTGGGTTTTTTTCATATTCTTTCACCTGCTGAATATTTCTCTACCTTTTTATTTTGTTTAGATTGCTGTGTTTGGGGTGCCCTTTCTGCCGGCTGGAAGTTTGTGGTTCCTCTTAATTGTGGAGTCTGCTCCCTGTGGGTGGGGTTGGACTAGTGGCTTGTCAAGGTTTCCTGGTTGGGGGAGCTTGTGTCTCTTCTGGTGGGTGGTGCTGAACCTCTTCTCTCAGAAGTACAGTGAACTGTCCAGTAGTGAGTTTTGGGGTGTCTGTGGGTTTGACATGGCCTTAGACAGCCTGTCTTTCAATGTTCAGGGTTGTGAAGAAGTAGCATGGTGTGTCTTGCACTGGAACTTGTAGGCTCTTTGGTGGAGCTTGGTTTCATTGTAGGTGTGGAGACTTTTGAGTCAGCTCTTGTCTATTAATGTTCCCTGGAGTCAGGGGTTCTGTTATGTTCTAAAGTTTTGGAGCTAAGCCTCCTGGATTTCCTGTCCTCTGACAGTAGCCTCAGGACTTCTCTATCCATACAGCACAGAAGATAAAACCCCTAGGTTAATGGTAAGACAATTCTCAGCAGGCAGGAACACCCAGAAAGATTCACAGAATTACATAGAGAAGAGAAGAAGGAGGAGGGAGATAGAGGTGACCAGGAGGAGAAGAGGGGGAGTCTAAAGGGAAGAGAGCAGTCTAGCCAGTAATCAAATCCCTAAGTGCTCTTCACATCCCAGAACACCCAGAGAGGTTCACAGAGATGTGTAGAGAAGAGAAGAGGGAGAAAGGAGATAGAGGTGATCTGGAGGAGAAAAGGGAGGGTCAAAAGGCAAGAGAGCAGTCAAGCCAGTAATCAAATCCCTAAGTGAAAATGGATACTGATGATTAGAATCTTAAAGGTACAAATTGATAATAAATACCAAAAACCAAAGATTAAGAACATAGAATAGAGGTTAGACTCCAAAAAATACTGTATAAAAATACAGAACAAAATTAATCAGAAAAATTAAAAATATATATGGAATTTGTTTTTAAAAAACAGGGTTTTCTTGGGAAAGGTAATAGTAGGCTATAAAAATGAAAGTTAAAGGAGTAATAAAGAACTAAAATTTTTTTTTAAATTGAAAAGTGACAATACTAAAAACACTGAAGCTGTAGGAATTTCTCTAGTGCTGTTATGGGCAGTGTGGGGTCAGTTCAGTGTCAGATGGTCCCTTGTTCTGGCTTGTACTTGTTCCCAAGGTCTATAGGCGCCACTCAGATGCACATTCTCAGCATTCACTGCAGGGTTTTAATCTGTTGCACCTGTCACTTCCAGACTGGTTCCCCCCTCTTTGTTTATTTTGGCTTCCTTTGTTTCCAAGTCTCTTCAGCATCTAATTTGCACCCTGACACAAGGGGGCGAAGGTAGCCACTTATTTAGGCTCACTTGTTCAGTTGTGTTGTGGGGAAGGAGGGACCTTGCAAATAAATACTGCTGGCACGTGTGGGGAGTGCTCACAGTGGATGGACCACACTGGGTTTGCCACAGCCCAAGGCAGCGTGTACTTCCTGGGTCCACACTGCTCAGGCTCCAGGGTGCTCTGCGAGGGCACTGTCCCAAGTAGACCCTGCATTTCATGCCCTTATCAGGTCTAAGCTGCTCAGGTTCTTGGGTGCTCCACAGGGGCACAGTCCCAGATAGGCTGTGTGTTTTGTGCCCTTCCCAGATCCTAGCAACTCAGGTGACCAGCTGCTTGGTGAGCACACTGTTCCAGGTGGTCCATGCATCTTATTCACCTTGCTGCTCTCGGCCGCTCACTTTCCTGGGTGTGCCTCAAGAGCACAGACCCGGGTGTGCCGTGGGTTTCCACTGGGGAGCTGATCTCAGGCTGTGCCACTCCTGGCAGATGTCAACTGTCCAGGATTCCAGGAAGACATGGTTAGCAAATGGGAGCCTGTTTAAAGTTTGGTGGAAGATGCAGTGTCTGGGGCCTAGACTGCAGCAGCCCCTTGCCTTCTGGCTCTGGCTGTCACAAGCCTGCCTCTCTGCCGCCAGGGAGGGAGGGCCATGTATGGCAGCCGTCTTGCTTTCCTTTGGTATTTGCTCAATCCTTTGTTCTGAGAGCATGCCAGGAGTCACTGTGCTGCATTAGAGCCTTTTGAGGCAAAGGTCTTTTTTTTTTTTTTGTCTCTCTGGCAGTCCCATGGATTGGATTGCTATCTCACATTAGCTCCCTCAGATAGTCCTCAGGGCATTCAGGTCTGGTCCTTACCCTAAGGACCAATGATGCAGTGAATATTAACAGACAATACCTAAAATATTTTTGGGGGCTCCAAAATCACTGCAGATGATGATTGCAGCCACGAAATTAAAGACGCTTACTCCTTGGAGGAAAAGTTATGACCAATCTAGATAGTATATTCAAAGGCAGAGACGTTACTTTGCCGACTAAGGTCCGTCTAGTCAAGGCTATGGTTTTTCCAGTGGTCATGTATGGATGTGAGAGTTGGACTGTGAAGAAGGCTGAGCACCGAAGAATTGATGCTTTTGAACTGTGGTGTTGGAGAAAACTCTTGAGATCCCTTGGACTGCAAGGAGATCCAACCAGTCCATTCTGAAGGAGATCAACCCTGGGATTTCTTTGGAAGGAATGATGCTAAAGCTGAAACTCCAGTACTTTGGCCACCTCATGAGAAGAGTTGACTCATTGGAAAAGACTCTGATGCTGGGAGGGATTGGGGGCAGGAGGAGAAGGGGACGACCGAGGGTGAGATGGCTGGATGGCATCACAGACTCGATGGACGTGAGTCTGGGTGAACTCCGGGAGATGGTGATGGATAGGGAGGCCTGGCGTGCTGCGATTCATGGGGTTGCAAAGAGTCGGACACGACTGAGCAACTGAACTGAACTGAACTGAACCTAAAATAAAATCCCAAGTATAAAGATAATAAAATGAAAATTAGCATTAAGAAGAAAATTATCATGAAAGAAGAACTACTTCATTTATCATTTATTATTAAATTAGCATTATATTTTTCGTTTTACAAATACATTGTACAAAATTATAAATGATATAGGGTATAATGTTTTCCAAAACTGTTATTAATATAACATTTATTAGTAAATAGTTCTTACTGTGCTAAAATTCAAGAAATTGACGAGTCAATACAACACAAAATATGTTATTTTCTTTAAATATTTTATTGTAAACTGCTTCATACCTAGTTTGGAAAGATGTGGGATATATAAAAATAAATGTAAATATATTAACTCTTAAATTATTATGAACAAGCAGAGCATGAGTTCCGTTCAGTTCAGTTGCTCAGTCGTGTCCGACTCTTTGCGACCCCATGAATCGCAGCACACCAGGCCTCCCTGTCCATCACCATCTCCCGGAGTTCACCCAGACTGACGTCCATCGAGTCCGTGATGCCATCCAGCCCTCTCATCCTCGGTCGTCCCCTTCTCCTCCTGCCCCCAATCCCTCCCAGCATCAGAGTCTTTTCCAATGAGTCAGCTCTTTGCATGAGGTGGCCAAAGTACTGGAGCTTCAGCTTTAGCATCATTCCTTCTAAAGAAATTCCAGGGTTGATCTCCTTCAGAATGGACTGGTTGGATCTCCTTGCAGTCCAAGGGACTCTCAAGAGTCTTCTCCAACACCACAGTTCAAAAGCATCAATTCTTTGGCGCTCGGCCTTCTTCACAGTCCAACTCTCACATCCATGCATGACCACTGGAAAAACCATAGCCTTGACTAGACGGACCTTAGTCGGCAAAGGTAATGCCTCTGCTTTTGAATATACTATCTAGATTGGTCATAACTTTTCTTCCAAGGAGTAAGCGTCTTTTAATTTTATGGCTGCAGTCACCATCTGAGGTGATTTTAGAGCCCCCAAAAATAAAGTCTGACCCTTTCCACTGTTTCCCTATCTATTTCCCATGAAGTGATGGGACCAGATGCCATGATCTTCGTTTTCTGAATGTTGAGCTTTAAGCCAACTTTTTCACTCTCCTCTTTTACTTTCATCAAGAGGCTTTTTAGCTCCTCTTCACTTTCTGCCATAAGGGTGGTGTCATCTGCATATCTGAGGTTATTGATATTTCTCCTGGCAATCTTGATTCCAGCTTGTATTTCATCCAACCCAGCGTTTCTCATGATGTACTCTGCATATAAGTTAAATAAGCAGGGTGACAATATACAGCGTTGACATACACCTTCTCCTATTTGGAACCAGTCTTTGTTCCATGTCCAGTTCTAACTGTTGCTTCCTGACCTGCATACAGATTTCTCAAGAGGCAGGTCAGGTGGTCTGGTATTCCCATCTCTTGAAGAATTTTCCACAGGTTATTGTGATCCACACGGTCAAAGGCTTTGGCATAGTCAATACAGCAGAAATAGATGTTTTTCTGGAACTCTCTTGCTTTTTCGATGATCCAGTGGATGTTGGCAATTTGATCTCTGGTTCCTCTGCCTTTTCTAAAACCAGCTTGAACATCAGGGAGTTCATGGTTCACGTATTGCTGAAGCCTGTCTTGGAGAATTTTGAGCATTACTTTACTAGCATGTGAGATGAGTGCATTTGTGCAGTAGTTTGAGTATACTTTGGCATTGCCTTTCTTTGGGATTGGAATGAAAACTGACCTTTTCCAGTCCTGTGGCCACTGCTGAGTTTTCCAAATTTGTTGGCATATTTAGTGCAGCACTTTCACAGCATCGTCTTTCAGGATTTGAACAGCTCAACTGGAAATCCATCACCTTCACTAGCTTTCTTCATAGTGATGCTTTCTAAGGCCCACTTGACTTCACATTCCAAGATGTCTGGCTCTAGATTAGTGATCACATCATCATTATTATCTAGGTCGTGAAGATCTTTTTTGTACAGTTCTTCTGTGTATTCTTGCCACCTCTTCCTAATATCTTTTGCTTCTGTTAGGTCCAGACCATTTCTGTCCTTTATTGAGCCCATCTTTGAATGAAATGTTCCCTTGGTATGTCTAATTTTCTTGAAGAGATCTCTAGTCTTTCCCATTCTGTTGTTTTCCTTGATTTCTTTGCATTGATCGCTGAAGAAGGCATTCTTATCTATTCTTGCTATTCTTTGGAACTCTGCATTCAGATGCTTATATCTTTCCTTTTCTCCTTTGCTTTTCGCCTCTCTTCTTTTCACAGCTATTTGTAAGGCCTCCCCAGACAGCATTTTGCTTTTTTGCATTTCTTTTCCATGAGGATGGTCTTGATCCCTGTCTCCTGTACAATGTCACGAACCTCAATCCATAGTTCATCAGGCACTCTGTCTATCAGATCTAGGCCCTTAAATCTATTTCTCACTTCCACTGTATAATCATAAGGGATTTGTTTAGGTCATACCTGAATGGTCTAGCAGTTTTCCCTACTTTCTTCAATTTAAGTCTGAATTTGGCAATACGGAGTTCATGATCTGAGCCATAGTCAGCTCCCGGTCTTGTTTTTGTTGACTGTATAGAGCTTCTCCATCTTTGGCTGAAAGAATATAATCAATCTGATTTTGGTGTTGACCATCTGGTGATGTCCATGTGTAGAGTCTTCTCTTGTGTTGTTGGAAGAGGGTGTTTGCTATGACCAGTGCATTTTCTTGGCAAAGCTCTATTAGTCTTTGCCCTGCTTCATTCTGCATTCCAAGGCCAAATTTGCCTGTTACTGTAGGTGTTTTTTAACTTCCTACTTTTGCATTCCAGTCCCCTATAATGAAAAGGACATCTTTTTCCGGTGTTACTTCTAAAGGATCTTGTCAGTCTTCATAAAACCATTCAACTTCAGCTTCTTCAGCGTTACTGGTTGGGGCATAGATTTGGATAATTGTGATATTGAATAGTTTGCTTTGGAGATGAACAGAGATCATTCTGTTGTTTTTGAGACTGCATCCAAGGACTGCATTTCGGACTCTTTTTGACCATTATGGCTAAGGTCAGGAACGGTGGCGGTAAGGAGATGCCCCTCGTCCAAGGTAAGGAGCAGCGGCTGTGCTTTGCTGGAGCAGCCGTAAAGAGATACCCCACACCCAAGGTAAGAGAAACCCAAGTAAGATGGTAGGTGTTGCAAGAGGGCATCAGAGGGCAGACACACTGAAACCATACTCACAGAAAACTAGTCAGTCTAATCACACTAGGACCACAGCCTTGTCTAACTCAATGAAACCACACCATGCCCATGGGGCAACCCAAGATGGGCGGGTCATGATGGAGAGGTCTGACAGAATGTGGTCCACTGGAGAAGGCAATGGCAAGCCACTTCAGTATTCTTGCCTTGAGATCCCCGTGAACAGTATGAAAAGGCAAAAGGATAGGATCTGAAAGAGGAACTCCCCAGGTCATTACATACCCAATATGCTACTGGAGATCAGTGGAGAAATAACTCCAGAAAGAATGAAGGGATGGAGCCAAAGCAAAAAAAAATACCCAGCTGTGGATGTGACTGGTGATAGAAGCAATGTCTGATGCTGTAAAGAGCAACATTGCATAGGAACCTGGAATGTCAGGTCCATGAATCAAGGCAAATTGGTAGTGGTCAAACAAGAGATGGCAAGGATGAACGTTGACATTCTAGGAATCAGCGAACTAAAATGGACTGGAATGGGTGAATTTAACTCAGATGACCATTATATCAACCAGAGAATAAGAACTTTAAATGTACTTTAAACACAGCATAAACACTTCCCTGCCCAACACCCACTTGCTGGTGACAGTTCTGAGTGTCTGCCTCACGTGCAGTTGTGTTTTAGGCAGGCGTTCTGTTGATAGCTGCGCTTCCCTGGTGGTCCAGAGGTTAAAGCATCTGACTGCAATGTGGGAGACCTGGGTTCGATCCCTGGGTCCGGAGGATCCCCTGGAGAAGGAAATGGCAACCCATTCCAGTATTCTTGCCTGGAGAATCCCATGGACGGAAGAGCCTGGTGGGCTACAGTCCATGGGTTGCAAAGAGTCAGACATGACTGAGTGACTTCACTTTTTGTTGATAGCTTACAAAGTTAAGTGAAGGATGTTGGATTCGTGATCTCTGAAGAAGATTTAGCTTCAGGACCAGGGACCAGGCTTGATTACTCAAGAGCTTTTGTGTAGCAGAGTTTTATGAAAGTGTAAAAAGGGACAAAGCAAGCTTTTGACATAGACATCCAGAGGGGGATGGAGCATCCCTTGAGTCTTGGCAAGGGAGATATGTACTTTTTAAATTAGTTATAACAGTAAATCAAAAGAATGTCTCAGTGTTGTAAAGATTTTACCAGACCCACTCACAGTTTACATTTTAAGATAACGGGATTAGAACTAACAATAGAAAGATCTTACCAGACCCACTCCCATAGTATACATTTTAGGATAATAGGATTAGTCAGAAGGATTTTCAAGAAGGAGAAACTGTGCTCAAGCAGGATATGTTGTTGTTATATAATCCTTCAGCTCAGTTCAGTTGCTCAGTTGTGTCCAACTCTTTGCGACCCCATCAATCGCAGCATACCAGGCCTCCCTGTCCATCACCAACTCCCAGAGTTCACACAAACTCATGTCCATCGAGTCAGTGATGCCTTCCAGCCATTTCATCCTCTGTTGTCCCCTTCTACTCCTGCCCCCAACCCCTCCCAGCATTAGAGTTTTTTCCAGTGAGTCAACTCTTCGCATGAGGTGGCCAAAGTGTTGGAGTTTCAGCTTCAACATCAGTCCTTCCAATGAACACCGAGGACTGATCTCCTTTATAATGGATTGGTTGGATCTCCTTGCAGTCCAAGGGATCTCAAGAGTCTTCTCCAGCACCACAGTTCGGAAGCATCAGTTCTTCAGTGCTCAGCTTTCTTCACAGTCCAACTCTCACATCCATACATGACCACTGGAAAAACCATAGCCTTGACTAGACGGACCTTTGTGGCAAAGTAATGTCTCTGCTTTTTAATATGCTATCTAGGTTGGTCATAACTTTTCTTCCAAGGAGTAAGCGTCTTTTAATTTCATGGCTGCAATCACCATCTGCAGTGATTTTGGAGCCCCCCAAAATAAAGTCTGACACTGTTTCCACTGTTTCCCCATCTATTTCCCATGAAGTGATGGGACCGGATGCCATGATCTTCGTTTTCTGAATGTTGAACTATAAGCCAACTTTTTCACTCTCTTCTTTCACTTTTATCAAGAGGCTTTTTAGCTCCTCTTCACTTTCTGCCATAAGGGTGGTATCATCTGCATATCTGAGGTTATTGATATTTCTCCCTGCAATCTTGATTCCAGCTTGTGTTTCTTCCAGCCCAGCATTTCTCATGATGTACTCTGCACATAAGTTACATAAGCAGGGTGACAATATACAATGATATATAGGAAAAGTACTCCTTTTCCTATTTGGAACCAGTCTGTTGTTCCATGTCCAGTTCTAACTGTTGCTTCCTGACCTGCATACAGATTTCTCAAGAGGCAGTTCAGGTGGTCTGTTATTCCCATCTCTTTCAGAATTTTCCACAGTTTATTGTGATCCACACAGTCAAAGGCTTTGGCATAGTCAATAAAGCAGAAATAGATGTTTTTCTGGAACTCTCTTGCTTTTTTGATGATCCAGCAGATGTTGGCAATTTGATCTCTGGTTCCTCTGCTTTGTCTAAAACCAGCTTGAACATCAGGGAGTTCACGGTTCACGTATTGCTGAAGCCTGGCTTGGAGAATATGTTCCTTAGTACAGAGTTTAAGCTGAATTGTGTTGTTGTATAATCATCAGCTTAAAGAAAAAAACATTTTATGTGATTAAGATTAAGTAATGTAGAAAATAAAAGTTTGTCCTTTGCTCCTACTTGAAAATTCCCGGCCCCTAACTTCTCCTTGAGAGCCCCATACCTGTTTCTCCTCCTCAAGAGACCCTGGACTTCTTATCAGCCTGCCTAGGAATTGTCTCTCTCACTGTGGGTTTTTTTTTTTTTCCCCTCCCTGTTATGTTGCCCTCTGAGATGCCCTCTCCTGTATTCTTGGGCTTCCCCTTGTGGCTCAGTTGGTAAAGAATCTGCCTGCAGTGTGGGAGACCTGGATTAGATTCCTGGGTTGGGAAGATCTCCTGGAGAAGGAAAAGGCTGCCCACTCAAGTATTCTGGCCAGGAGGATTCCATGGATTATATAGTCCGTGGAGTCACAAAGAGACACAACTGAACGACTTTTAGTTTCACTGAAATTCCAAAACTCCCCACAGACATGTCTGTGAGAGGGTTTCCTACTGTGTGGGAACTTCTCCTCCTTCACGACTCCCTCCCCAGGACAGGTCTCCGTCCCTAAATCTTTTGTCTTTGTTTTTGTCTTTTATATTTTGGATTACCTCCTTTTGAAGAGATTGGGCTGCCTTTCTGGGTGCCTGGTATCCTCCACCAGCATTCAGAAGTTGTTTTGTGGAAGTTGCTCAACATTCAAATGATCTTTTGATGAATTTACGGGGGAGAAAGTTGTGTCCCTGTCCTGTTCCTCCACCATCTTCGGACTGCCTCTCGTGATTTTCTTTAATGGCTACATAACATTCCAATCTGTGGGTGTGTGTGTCACAACTTATTTGACTGTTCCTCTCTATCTGGGTGTCTTAAGTTGTTTGGAAGCTTTGATATAAATAATTATGCTGCAGTAAATCTTCTTATATGTTAACAATAGATCAGTGGACATAGCACTCACTGTGTGTTGGGTGCTTTTGTAAGGACTTTACATATACTCTCTTATACTGGTAATGGCCCTGTGTCGTCAAAGCTATGGTTTTTCCAGTAGTCATGTATGGAGGTTAGACTTGGAGCCTAAAGAAGGCTGAGCGCCAGAGAATTGATGCTTTCAAATTGTGTGCTAGGGAAGATTCTTCAGAGCCCCTTGGACTGCGAGGAGATCAAACCAGTCAATCCTAAAGGAAATCTGTCCTGAATTTTCACTGGAAGGACTGATGCTGAAGCTCCAATATTTTGGCCACCTGATGAGAAGAGCTGACTCATTTGAAAAGAGCCTGATGCTGGGAAAGATGGAAGGCAAGAGGAGAAGAGGGTGGCAGAGGATAAGATGGTTAGACAGTATCACTGACTCAGTGGACATGCGTTTGAGCAAACTCTGGGAGATAGTGGAGGACAGAGCAACGTGGCATGCTGCAGTCCACTGGGTCGCAACGAGTCGGACAGAACTTAGCAATAACGATAACGACCATAGAAGTTACTCTTAATATCCTCATTTTACAAAGAAAGAGACTCAGAACAGACGTTGTCACTTCCCTACAGTCACATGGGGAATGAGGGATGCGCCCTGGGAAATAGGGGCCCCAGAGTCCACTTCCTTCATCACTTCCATGCTCTCAGGAGCCTTCAGAGTATGCTGATTTCCTTAAGATGTATTCCCAACGGAGAGACAGTTCTGAGGCTCTAAACTGGTCTTCAAGGCTCTGTATGCCTATGGAAATATTTCTGTCCAAATAAGGTCATGCCAATCCACAGTCCTTCCAGCGGAATAGTGTAAATGCACATTTTCCTAATCCTCAACAAACAAATATCAATGTTTTATTTTGTTTTAAATACTAGCAACAACATTGTCTGTTGAGAGAAGAAAATGCTGTTATTGTCCCCAATTGGATTTCTTTGTGAATCATAGAAATTTGGAGTTAAAGGGGAAAATAAGTATCCTTAGGTTCTGTCTCTGCAGTTGACAGACAAGGAAGGCCTGGTGTCTGCAATTCAGGGAGACGGGGGGAGGCGGGGAGACTTGTGGGTGATGCTACTGTGATACAGAGTTCCAGCCAGCACCAGACCCTGGACCTGGGCCTCTCACCCACAGTGGTGGGTGAGACATGGGCCTGGAGTAGAGAGAACTGTTCTGAATCTCAGTTCTGTTCCAAGGTGTGCAACTGGTGAGAAAAGCAGAGTAAGTGCAGTAGAGGTCTTCTTGGTCACTGCTCTGGAGAGTTTAGGATCCGGTGACTTAATAATAGGTTGCTTATGTTTGTTGAGTTCACTATGCACCAGGTCTGGGACTTCCCTGGTGGCTCAGTGGTAAAGAATCTGCCTGCCCCTGCAGGGATGTGAGATCCCTGAATTGGGAAGATCCCCTGGAGAAGGAAACAGAAACCCATTTCAGTATTCTTGGTGGTGAAATCCCATAGACAGAGGAGCCTGATGGCTACAGTCCATGGGGTCACAAAAGAGTGGGACACAGCTTAGGGACTAAACAACAAAAGCAACGCACCCGGTCCTGTGCTAAGTGCTTTGCACACGGCATCGCGTTTCATTCTTAAGTCAGTTCTGAGAATGAGGCACGTTACCATGATAGGTTCAGAGGTGAGCCAGCAGGCTTGGCCCTGGTTACTTGGGCAAGCTCAGTAGAGTTTCGCTGGCACCCAGGCCGTAGGATTGCTTGTATCTGTGTCAAGTGTTTAGCACAGGCCTGGTACACAGTAAAGGTTCAGTAGATGTTTGCTGTTACTGCTGACTACAGGACTTCCCAGTTTGTGAATATTTAATAATGAGCCTTGTAGCTTCAGGAAGTCACTGGATGATGACAGGAGGGGAACCTAAGTTTGAATTTTTTTTTGCTTTAAATTAGTGAGGTGAAAAAAAAAAACAACACTGATATGATTGATATGGTTCCTTGGAGAAGGAAAAAACTATTTTTGCTCTATTTGAATTGAAATATTCCCAGAGTAAAGCTATCCAGAACTGTGTGTTTTATGTAATTTAAAATAGAGGACAAGGGCCTTTGTAAGCATACTTGATGCCATAAAATTTAGGGTAACTGATCCAGCAATATGTGGTTCTCCCTTGCTCCCAATTGTTAAATAGGAAAGAGGGCTTATATGTCAAATTGGGTTTGGTTTGGAGACAGTTTCTTTGTTGACATCAGCCTGGTCCCTGTTGTGAACTCTGCCTCTCTATTGACAAGTCATGGACCATGTGACATTTGAAATGAGACGAGGTGGCCACTGACAGGCCTCTTGGATGTTGGTTTATGTTAAGGTCAGGGAAGCACTGGGTATGACTGTTTTTTACACTACAGTGACACCTCTCTTCTCAAAAAGGAAACGTTGTTATTGCCCACGAGACTTGTGATCATTTGAAGTGCAAAGACTTCAGATTCCAATTTGCCAGTGCATTTGCCGTGGAATCATCTTTTGCCACATTGCAGTAGAATGCACCGCTGTGCACCAGGGCCCTGCCTTTCCAGTCCATGCCACCCAGTGAGCAGCTATTCCCTTCTCAAATGCCCCAGGAAAACACCGGATCTTAGAATTTGCTCCATCCCTGGGATGCATCCTGCCTAGCAGCCTCCCGCTTGAGCCCTGATCCCCATCAAGCCAAGTCAGGTCAGAGATTCTAGAGCCTCCTCCAGTGCTTTCCCAGCCAAAACTGACCACCAAGTGCTCATCGATGGTGGACGGCTAGGAGGACTCAAGAACACAGAGGAATAAAACTGGCTCACAAGCAATGTTGATTATTAAAATTTCCATTGATGTGTATAAAATATTTATGAGACTGGTAGTAGCAATTTAGAAGACTGCAATAATACCTTTAGTCTGATGAAGAGAGGTTCAGTTAGTGCTGGGAGGGAAAAAAGTACTACAGTAACCCAGTCCTTTAACATGTCTGTCACCTCTTAGCTGTTAAACAGTGTTGATCTTTTTCTCTTTCTCTCCAGACTTGATTTCATCATTTCCCTCCATCACTTTTCCCAATGATTAGTTGAATCAGAGTGATTTTATCATACTCATCCCCTATTTGAATTACTCTCCACTATGCAATTATCCTATCACAGAAAATGCTGTTTTTCTCCCCGTCAGATGTCTGAAGTAAATGTGAAACCCAAAGTGGCCTGCCCATTACATAACCTCTGTCATCTGGTGGGTAATGGACTATATGTGATTTTTTTTTCCAGGCTAGCAAATTACAAATAACCTTAGCTTTAATAATTGCCATTAACATAATGCGACCATCATTATGGTAGCATTTCGTAACTAATATTTTCTAGCACTGTTTAATGCCATTGGTAGTTTAAATAAATTTTTCGTTTCCACTCGGAGACTTGATGTAGGTTGTTTTAACATAAAGCCACATAGGTTTGATGCAGCAATGCTGTTCTTTGCTTTTGTGTATAAAGATTACACCCAAAGAATCATTTCCCAGCTTCTTTGTTCAAACATATTTGTGCTACCAAGCCCTCGATTAATGTTGCTGAGCACTTTATCAAGTTTTAAGTCCCTTTGAATGGACCAGAAATGGAATCAATTTATTTTCAGTTCATTAGCATTTCGAGGGAGATATTTCATATGCTGGACATGGAAGAAATGATATGTCCTCTGCGAGCTGTGTACTCCCTGAGTGACACCTGAAAATGCTTGGCTGTGTCACAAGTCAGAGCTCATCTGATGGGAGGCAAATTGGATACAGCTTCCCTTTCTCCTGCTGATGGTGGCAAACTCTGTTCTCTGAGGGAAGGGAGAAGGCAAAGGATATGCATTCCGTGGCACTGGTGATGCAGACAGCTGCCCCCCCTTTCCTTTGTCTTTAAATCTGAGCCTCCCGTAGGAGTAGCACAGACCATCACACAGCTGGAAGGATCATCTGAGGCAGGCACAGCGAAACACGCAATTGGAGGAGAATCTGTAGGAAGTAGCTCTGAGTAACTGTGGGCATCTCTGCTTATAGACACAGACTTTTAGGACAGATTCCAACACAGCTAGGGAGAGGTAATGATCCTCTGATTTCCATACGGTCCATATAAACTGGATGAGCAGCACACCCTGAAAAATGTAGGTAAAACAAAGAAATGACAAAAAGAATGACTTTTCAGAGAATTTATGAATTTATACTATTGTTCTCCAGAAGATTTTCTAAGGGTGAATTCCCCAGCATGGTTTTTTTTTTTTTTTTTTGCCTTTCATTGTGTGGCACAACTTTGGGGTTATCACACTGATTTGCATCAAAATTATAACATTTTTCTGGCTTCCCTGGTGTTTCTGGGTTCTGATCCACATGGCTTTCTCTGCCAGGATGTACTGAGTTCAGGACTCTACAAACTTAAACACTTCAAAGAGACAGAAAGGATTCTAGGATGGTATCTATTTTGGTAGCACATTAGGCAAGGCATTAAGTATTTTATTTGCGGTTCAAACTTATTTTCTCCTCCACACAATTAACTAGAATTAAATGAAGAAACTTCATTGGGAACTGTGAAAAGACAGTGCAAGCGAATTGCAGCTAAACTTACTAAGTGAAGAGTCTGTTGTTTCCAAACTTTGGGTAACTATTTCATAAATTTTAAAATTTATGTTATACTGTGAAGTATAAATATTATATTTATACTCTGATGCTCATACCTGCAAATAAATTTAATCTTGTTTCACTCTTATTTTCTGTTTTATATTGATAAAATGATAAACTGGGGCCCTTGAAAAAAGTGTTTTGCTTAAAAATAAGCATCTGTGCTTCTTGGGAAAAGCTAAAAGAGACTAGACTATATATTAAGGTTTTTCCCCTTCCTATAGCTACCTGCTGTTCATTGCGGAACTGATTCCCATTATAGCTGTGCTGTGGAAAGTAATTGCTGTTGTACAGTAATTCAATTTCAGTGCATTCACGCATCAGTTCACCGATAGGGGCTTATCTGGAGAAACCTGGGACTTGAAAGCTTTTTATCGGGAAATTCCACATGCACCAAGACATTTTTCTTAGGTAACGAATATCAGTATTTGCATTTAATAAACATTTACCTTCTCAGAAAAAATGGATTTTTTTCTCTCCTGCAGAAGAGATTTATGCCAGTTTTCTAAAAAGCCAGAGGGTACTATTAAAGTGACTTCCTCTAGCTGTTTTCTTGACTGGTGCATGTCTACATATGTATGACCATAAAACACATCTATGTTTTTATGCAAATACATACACTGAGGCATGAAAAGCAGGGTGCACCCAAGGGAGACATGCTGTGTATCAAAAATATATGCTGCAGAAGCATTTCATATCTACAGGGGCTATGCGAACACTTTTGGTGTAAAAACTCACCTATATTGGTAGGCATTATGAAAATTGTTGGTAAGGAGTGCTTTCAAAAGCATACCCATTAAATTGGAAATGAAATCAACCATTTTGTTTACAGATTTCTAAATTAAGGAAAGATTATTAAGACAGAACTGATTCTCCATGTATAAAATTGACTCTTAGGTCATAAAGACTCTTTAGATGCTAAGTCAAAAATTAGCTGAGGTCTTAGGAGTTGAATATACCAAACATTGCCAAGATGGACATTAGTTATCAACCGATGGAGATAGCTGTACCTATCTAAAAATATTTTTCTGTCTTGTGTTCATTTCTGATCTCATCTCAAAATTTTTTTTTTTTTTCATCTCAAAATTTTAAAACCTGTTCCTTGAAAAAGGAGTGAATTTGTTTCAGGAAAAAAAATGTTTTAAGTCACCAATGGAAATGGAAAAGACTATTATTTTTATTGTTGCTGTTGTTGAATCTTATGATCTGGGCTTCCCTGGTGGCTTAGATGGTAAATAATCTACCTGCAATGAGAGAGACCTGGGTTCAATTCCTGAGTCAGGGGATTCCCTGGAGAAGGGAATAGTTACCCACTCCAGTATTCTTGCTTAGAGAATTCCATGGACAAAGGAACCTGGCAAGGTACAGTCCGTGAGGTTGCAGAGAGTTGGACACGACTGAGTGACTAACACTTTCACTTTGATTTTGTGACCTATTTGCCCTCCTTCTTTCCTTCTCTCCAGCATTCCTTCCCTTCCTTCCTTCATTCTTTCTTTTGTTTTTGGCAAACTGGGCTGCAAAATTCCATACACATGTGTAAAGAAATTTAGAGCAGAAACCTCAAACCAGAAGAAACTTGAAAAATAGCAACAGTCTGGATTCACCAGTTTTGATGAGGTCAGCGAACCATCCTTGTTTAATGATTGAGGGCAAAACCACATGGATCTGCGTGGTCTTCGTGGGTTTCAATCCAAATTGGGTTGGGGTTTCCTCTAATATGCTTCAGATTGTATCAACCTGAGCCTTACAGAGAGGCCCAGGAGGCTGCTTTCCTACCCACATTGAGAGGAAGCCACCAGGCAGTCTCCTGAGGGCGATGCGCTTCCTGTAAAGAAACGGAAGGAGAATGGCCGGGCATTTTGTATGTTTCCCCTCCAGACTCCTCAAACCCTTCATTTTTTCTCAGGCCTGTATGGGGAGTTGGGTGGCTTGGTGAACTGCATCCTAGCTTTCCTGTGTATTCTGGGGCTGTTGGCCTGCAGAAAGATTTCTTTGTGGGTAGAACAACTGTGCCAAACCCTCCCCAACTTCATGGTTATTTGTTCCATTCCCAAATATTTAACTTAAGACCTCCTTTTTCAAAGCTTTATGAAAGACTTAGATTTAGGTTTTCTATGTAGCTCATGTCCCCATGTTGGTTTTCTTAGGTGGTTTTTTTTTTTTTTTTTGGCTTTGTATTTTACTGATTATACTGTATGTGTTTACTGGAAAAGAAAAAAAATGTGCAGAAAATATAAAGGAGAAATTAGATGTCACAGCCTCAGGAGGTATCGAAAGGCATCTGACATCTTTCAATATCTTTTGTTTTTAAATATCTTAATTTATGTGGTTCTAGATGTTTTCTTCCTGTATGTGTATGTGTATATGAATATGTGTGTATGTGTAGATTTCCCAAACACTGGCTTATTCTTTCTTAAAACAAGATTTTTAAAAAATTTTACATGTTTTAGACATTTTTCCACATTAATGAATATATATTTCTATTGCAGATGATTGTATCATCATCTGCTTTGTGGATATCAATCAAAGAGTTTTCTCAGCAAACATTGATGTCATGTAACGTTTCAGGATTGCAAACAATAATATGATAAACTCTCTTGCAGAGAAACTTTTCTTCCATTTATTTGATGCATTTACTAGGATGTGTACTCAAGGCTTTTGGTATGTCTTGCCAGCTTGTCCTCCAGATACTATCCTCATGCTTGTGCTCCCGCCTTTGTGGTCGGAAAGGTGCTTTTTATCTGCTTTCCTCTCTGTTTTTGTTGTTATTCAGTCACCAGGTCATGTCCAGCTCTTTTCGACCCAGTAGATTGCAGCACGCCAGGCTTGCTTGTTCCGTACCATGTTCCAGAGTCTGCCCAAGTTCATGTCCATTGAATCTGTGATGCCATCCAACAATCTCATCCTCTGTCATCCCCTTTTCCTCCTGCCTTCTGTCTTTCCCAGAATCAGGATCTTTTCCAGTAAGTTGGTTCTTTGTATCAGGTGTCCAAAGTATTGGAACCTCAGCTTCAGCCTCAGTCTTTCCAATGAGTATTCAGGGTTTATTTCCTTTAGGATTGACTGATTTGATCTCCTTGCAGTCCAAGGGACTCTCAAGAGTCTTCTCCAGCAACACAGTTTGAAAGCATCAGTTCTTTAGTGCTCTGCCTTCCTATGGGCCACCTCTCACATCCATACATGACTGCTGGAAAGATCGATCATATATGGGTTTTTATCGGAAGTTAGTCTTTTGGTTTTGGTCAATCTCACAACCAAAAAGCAGTATCTCATTTTACTTTATTTTCTTTAACAAATGACATTTGGCATGGTGGGTCCTTTCTGGCTCCCTTCCTGCACTGTGTCAAGGTTTGAGACAAAGTCACAGAGAATGGGGGCAGGGCCACAACGTAGAGAAGGCCCACATGCCAGTCCCTCATCATGTCACAGAGAAGTGTGCCCAGGCACTCGACTGGTATCTTCCATTAATGTCTTATGTTTTTCAGACTATAGAGGAAATACTTTCAACTTTTCACCATTGCATATGATGTTGCCTTTATGTTTGTTATATATGGCTTTTATTATGCTGAAGTATGTTTTCTTTATACCCACTTTGTTTTTTATCATAAATGGATGTTGAGTTTTGTAATACGTGCTTTCTGCATCTGTTACGATGATCATATGGTTTTTATTCTTTAATTGCTGATGTGGTATATATCACATGGACTGGTTTGTTGTTGTTCAGTTGCTCAGTCATGTCCAACTCTTCGCAACCCCATGGACTGCAGCACGCTAGGCCTCCCAGTCCTTCACCATCTCCCAGAGCCTACTCAAACTCATGTCTAAATTGAGTCAGTGATGCCATCCAACCACCTCACCCTCTGTCGTCCCCTTCTTTCTTCTGCCTTCAATCTTTCCCAGCATCACAGTCTATTCTAATGAGTCAGCTCTTTGTATCAGGTAGCCAAAGTGTTGGAGCTTCACGTTCACGATCAGTCCTTCAAATGTGTATTCAAGATTGATTTCTTGAACCAAGTCATGTGGTTCTGACTCAGACTTCTTTCAAAGTACTGCCTCCATGCTAAGACTGAGAGCACGTGAGATCCTGCACAGGCCCCTTAAGAGCAGAGTTTCTGTTTCCTGTAGCCTTCTGACTCTCCTGTACATGAGTCCCACTGGGCTTCAAAGCCAGTTGTTCTGAGGGACCACCTTCCTGGTGCAGGACTTTCAGCCTGGGAGCCCATCTGGGGTTCAAGCTGTCTCAGTCCTTTGGAAGAACCTCTGTAGCTATGATTATCTTCCTGTTTATGGGTAACCTATCTGGGGGTGTGATACTGAGTTGTGCTCTTTTCTGCCTCTCCTCCCCATCTCATCGTGGCGCCTTCTTATGTCTTTAGTTGTGAGAAAGCTTTTCTGCTAGTCTTCAGGTCATTGTAGATAGTTTCTCTGTAAGTTGTGGCAATTTTAGTGTGCCCGTAGGAGGAGGTGAGCTCAGCCATCTTGGCCACACCACCCTCCCTCTCTCCCTTTCTTCTTTCTTTCTTTCCTTCCTTTTTGGTTGGATCTGATGAAGGAAGACTTGGTTTCTGGATAAGACAAGGAGAAAGTGAGTCTTGTGAGGCCATGACTTAACAGGAAAACCATGGCCTTCCCTGGTGTTCTCTGTGCCTGGCTGAAGGAGCTTTTGGTTGTAATGCACAGGCTCGATGCTAGAACTAGGGTGTGTGCCTCCAGGCCCGGCACATGTTTCTCTTCATGTAGCAGATGGTAAACATGAGCAGCTCACTACCCCCAAGAAACAGAACAAACTGATGTTGTGAGCAAGTTCAAGAGGGTTTTCATAAATCAGAGAATGATGTCATGAAGGAAAATTTGGAGCGATGCTAAAACCAGTTGCCAAATTCTTTTCCTGTATCTGGACTTGTTGTCCAGCTGTATGTAGCCTGTCTGGGTCAGGGCATCCATCTAGAGTCCTGCCCCACCCCTGTCAGCTAGCTGTCACAGCGGCCTGCTTATTCTTTTATGATGTTTTGAAACTTGTGCTTTGTGTATCTCGATTTTGGCTTGCGTATTGTCAGCCTGCACCGCAGAACCCCATGATCATGCAGACAAGGACCTCGTGCTCATGCTTCCTTTTATATCTTCAGGACCCAAGCAGCGTACCTTGGGTGTCTACAAATGAATGACTTGGTCACACTGATAATAATGCTGTCACTGGGGTCAGCGCCTCCTGCTTGGGATGAGTATCTGGTCTCCAGGACACAGGGCGGGTTAAGGTCTCAAGCATTTCCTGTGTGTTTGTGCCCTCCCTGCCCTCTCTTCCCCACCAAGTGACCCATTTCTCCTCTGCCTCACATATGAAATTTGAATTTGGTTTATGTTGTGCATGATTTATATTATGTTTCTTTATGACAAAGAAAAAATTTTTTTTCCTTTCACATCCAAAGTAAAATGTCATTTAAAATCATGTTTCCTGTTTTCATTGCCTATTTCTATTCTCTGCTTATAAAATCAGTTTTGAAAGATTTCCTGTCACTTTGGTCAAGACCCAGTGGGTCAAGCAGCCTCAAGAAGAGGGGCTCCTGGCTACAAAGACCCTGTGTGAAATTACAGTGCTGGCCGCTTCTGTTAACCAAGTAGCAATTACACCCCATCAGGGAGCCCATGTGGAGATGCTGGGCTCACCCTGCAGTGCTCTGACTGCCTTGCTCACTGCAGCTGGAAGAAGGCGGTGTCTTATGCAGGTGGATGACATGCTTGACGCTTGGAAGCTAGGTGGATGGGTCAGGGAGAGCTGAACACAGCAGTACTGCATCAAAAGTCTTCTGTTTTTTTCCAGAATATTACATGGTTGTTCTAACAAAACAGACCAGGCAGAAAATAATGGCACTTAATTTATACCCAGGCAAGGTGAAAGAAATCTCAAAAGGTTTGTGGGTGGGATGAAATTATGTTGAATCACTCAAGTGTCACCATCAATATATCTGAATGACAGAACAAAGCAATAATAGTAATAACAATATAAAAGACCACTAGCTATAATTGTATAAATTACCGGCAGTGAATGAAAGGTTTTCAGGAATGTTTTGAATGTGTATTTAGGATGTTTAACTGGGGATATGTTGCCAGCATCCATTGTCTTTTTTTGTTTTTTGCTCAGTTTCCCATATGGAGGTAAGGAGCAGCTGGTCCCCTAAACACAGTGAAGTTATGTACATTTTCTAAATTAGGTTACGAAGGGAAGATGAAAAGGTAGTTAGGAATTCAATGGCGTTTCATTTACAATGCATTCAGGGGAGAGTTGACAGCCCTTTCAAATAATCAGAGTCTTTGTTAAAAATCAGCTGGGATATCCTTGATTGCCCATCCCAAGCTGTACAGGCTGCTTGAACAGACAAATAGTGTTTAGTATAATCAAGGACGAATGGGGATTTTTCTGTTTGTGGTTTTTAACTGATGTTTTTGCATGTCAGTTGGGGAGTAAAATCATATCCTTGGGAATATACTTACAAGGACTCCCTTGCTGTATGCCTGGTGATTCCCAAGCATCACCTCACCCGGGTGTTTGATGGTTTTGTAGAGAGGGACTTCTCCAGGGACCCCAGAAGACATGGTGGTGTCAGCAAGCAGATCGAGTTGAGCAGATAGGTGCAGCTTCAGAGGGGCGATGGAAGCACCCAGGCAGCAGCAAAGACAGACTTGCAGGGGGCGATGCCGATAGGCAGCTGTTTGGCTGGCTACACGGTGGCCTCTGGTATGGGGCTTTTGGAGCCAAATAGCCTGTCTTCTTGAGAACTTCCCCACGCCCTCCAACAATGGGCTCAGTGAACCTTTTCTCTTGCTGTGCTGAGAGTCTGTCACTAAAGTCTTCATGGCTGTAGACTACATCCGCATGGGGAAATCAGACATGGTAGAGATGAACTGACTGTAGAAAAGTGTGCTTGCTCCTGCTGCTAAATCACTTCAGTCGTGTCCGACTCTATGTAACCCCATAGATGGCATCCCACCAGGCTCCCCCGTCCCTGGGATTCTCCAGGCAAGAACACTGGAATGGGTTGCCATTTCCTTCTTCAGTGCATGAAAGTGAAAAGTGAAAGTGAAGTCTCTCAGTCATTTCTGACTCTTAGCGACCCCATGGACTGCAGCCCACCAGGCTCCTCCATCTGGAGTGGGGTGCCATTACCTTCTCCGAAAAGCGTGCTTAGCCTTCTTCTTTTGGCAAAACGAACATAGAGTGGAGGGGGTGGCTGTTCACAGTCATAGGAATTGCATCTGCGGTAACAGGGAAGGTCATAGACAGGCTTTACTTGATCTTTGTGGGCTTTGAGAAAAAAATGAAATCACATATAGAGATATGAAGTGATAAAAAAAATGTCCAGATTTAAAGCTTGAAAAATTGAGAGGTGTAGCCACCCGAGGCCCCCATTCCCACCTAGTTACAGTCCAAATGAACTGTCCAGTTGGCTGATTTCCATGCTGTTTCCCTGTCATTTATGTTATGAGGGAGGGCCACTCTCCCTCACCGCCCTCCCTGGCCCCCGCAAAGAGTTGAATTTGCAACATCTGGATCAGTCAGATCAGGGCCACAGCCTCTTTTAGGGAACATGGCAGAGTGTTTGAATGTATGAGGTCTGAAAACTTATAAGTGGGATATTTGCAACATTTACAATTTAATCTGCAAGAAGGAAGCAGGAGTCACTGTCATTTGACACAGTTTGAAGGGCTTCTCTTCTGCTAAGCCACTATCTATTCTCTATGTCTCTTATGCTCTACACCTATTATCTCATTTAAATATTACAGTTTTGTTTTGGATTTAGAAAAAACCTCTTGGCTGGAGGCAAAAGAAAGATTGTTCAGAGGAAAGAGATTAAGAAAGCCCTATAAAGAGACAAAGATTTTCTTTTTCAAGTTTGTGATCGACTGAATGGGACTGCTTCTGAGATTTTCTTCACCTTTAACATTAATTTTAGATTTTGTTTTCAGTTCTTACCCATGAATCAGGTTTGTTTCATCGTGCCTTTTCTCTCATCTCAAAGCCATGTAAATAATTCCTGATCTGGTATCATTCACAGAATCAGGAGACAGAAATCAAAGTGATACCCTCTCTCCCTAAATCCCCTCCTCCCAGCACACACACTGCTACTAGAATGATGGCTGCGATAATATCTCACATGAAGAAGGGGGTGAAAAATGTTCAAAGTGGTTACATTTGAATATGGAGCACTTATCTCTCTGTGCAGGCATCTTATAGAAAAAATAATTCATCAGACTCTGTTTAAGAAAAAAAGAGTATTAAGCCATCATCAACAACAACATCAAGAGCTCACCATGGCAGGAATGGAACAATAAAGAAGTTATTTTGGAAGAATTAACAGGAAGAAATTAGCCCTATGTATCCTTCCTTTTTATTACGGTGTGGTTCATTTGCATATTTTGAAATTTCACATTTGCATAGTCAATGATTTTAAATTAGATTTTCGCATTTCCTCTCTGATGTTTGTCATGTGTATAACTTGTCTTAATAAATGAGTTGTTAACATTTCAAAAACAGTTATCTAACCATTGGTTCAACCCTCCAAAACACAGCGTCCAGTTGCTTTTGCAGTTTTTTAACAGATTTACTGAGATATAACTCGCATATGATACAATTCACACACCTCAAGTATACAGTTCAATATTTTTTTAGTATATTCATATAATTTGCACACCCATCACCCCAAGATTTTCATCAACCTGAAGAGAAAACCCTGTACCCATTATCAGTATTCTTTCTTCCTCAAAACACTATTCTCCTTTCTATTTCTATAGATTTACCTATTCTGGATAGTTCATATAAATGGAATAAAATCATGTGTGGTCTTTTGTGGCTGGTTTCTGTCACTGAGCACGATGTTTTCAAGGTTTACACAGAGTATATGTAACAAGTATCAATACTTCATTCTTTGTTATGGTGAAGTATTATCCCACCATATGGATATACCACATCCGTTCATGGCTTATTCATTCATCAGTTGATAATCAGTTGAGTTGCTTCCACTTTTTAGCTATAATGAGTAATACTGCTGTGAACATTTGTGTATACATTTTTATATAGACATATGTTTTGATTTCTTTTGTGTATGTATAAGGGATTGCTAGCTCACATGATAACTCTGTTTAACCTTTCGAGGAACTGTCAGACTTTTCTAAAGTGGCTGTGTAATTTTACATTACTACCACTAGGCTATGGTTTTTCCTGTGGTCATGTATGGATGTGAGAGTTGGACTGTGAAGAAGGCTGAGTGCCAAAGAATTGATGCTTTTGAACTGTGGTGTTGGAGAAGACTCTTGAGAGTCCCTTGGACTGCAAGGAGATCCAACCAGTCCATTCTGAAGGAGATCAATCCTGGGATTTCTTTGGAAGGAATGATGCTGAAGCTGAAGCTCCAGTACTTTGGCTACCTCATGTGAAGAGTTGACTCATTGGAAAAGACTCTGATGCTGGGAGGAATTGGGGGCAGGAGGAGAAGGGGACGACCAAGGATGAGATGGCTGGATGGCATCACGGACTCGATGGACGTGAGTCTGAGTGAACTCCAGGAGATGGTAATGGACAGGGAGGCCTGGCATGCTGCGATTCATGGGGTTGCAAAGAGTCGGACACGACTGAGTGACTGAACTGAACTGAACTGAACTGAACTGAACTGAACCACTAGTGTATGAGAGTTTGACTTCCCCATATCCTTGACAACACTTGTTTGTTATTTGACATTTTGATTATAGCCATCCTAGTGAGTGTAAAGTAGTATCTCATTGTGTTTTTGACTTGCACTTTCCCAATGACTAATAATTGGGCTTCCCTGGTGGCTCAGAGGTTAAAGCGTCTGCCTCCAATGCAGGAGACCCAGGTTGGATCCCTGGGTCGGGAAGATCCCCTGGAGAAGAAAATGGTAACCCACTCCAGTATTCTTGCCTAGAGAATACCATGGATGGAGAAGCCTGGTAGGCTATAGTCCACAGGGTTGCAAAAAAAATAACTAATAATGTGAGCATCTTTTCATGTATTATTATATATCTTATTTGTGTTTCTTCCTTGGAGAAATTTATATTCAAATCCTTTGTCATTTAGAAAATTGTGTCTTTTAATGAGTTATTTATGTATTCTAGATACTAGTACCTACAGGATTTATGGTTTTTTACATATTTTTTCCCATCCTTTGGGTTGTCTTTTCACTTCACTTTCCTTTGATCGTCCTTTATAACTTTGACAAAATATAATTTATTTATTTTTCCTTTTTTGTTGCTTGTACTTTTGGTATCATATCTAAGAAACCATTGCCTAATCCATGAGTGTTCTCTTCTAAGAGTTTTATAGTTTTAGTTCTTACATTTAGGTCTTTGATCCATTCTAAGTTAACTTTTGGATTTAGTGTGAATTGATGATCCAACTTCATTTTTTCATGTGAATATCAGTTATTCCACCATCATTTGTTTAAAAGTATCCTTGGATTTTAAGGTGAGTTCCTTTCAGCTGTGACATTTAATCGGCCCACTGCTGCTGCTGCTGCTGCTGCTAAGTCGCTTCAGTCGTGTCCGACTCTGTGCGACCCCATTTACGGCAGCCCATCAGGCTCCCCCGTCCCTGGGATTCTCCAGGCAAGAACACTGGAGTGGGTTGCCATTTCCTTCTCCAATGCCTGAAAGTGAAAAGTGAAAATGAAGTCGCTCAGTCGTGTCCGACTCTTAGCGACCCCATGGACTGCAGCCTACCAGGCTCCTCCGTCCATGGGATTTTCCAGGCAAGAGTGCTGGAGTGGGGTGCCATTGCCTTCTCCGAATCGGCCCACTGTATCACCTAAAGAGTTGTATCCTTACAGCAGTAATCACAACAGGGCTGCTGACTCTGATAAGTGATGTTTTCTGACAAGCTGTGTTTCCATGTCATCTCATTTGATACTCAAAATCTTCTCTGAGTTGGGCAGTGTTATTACCATTTATTAACCCATGTGTTAGGTAAAGCAACTGAGGCTCAGTTTATTTTTATAAGAAACCTGTTATACTATCAGCTGTAGGTAGTTGAGATTTCAACCTAGACAGGCTTTTTCAACCTCTGTCCTATACTGCCCGTCCTCAGGTTCTTAATAAGATCCCATAAACAGTGGCTGCCAGGGGCAAGTAACTATGCTAAGTACTTAAAGTGAATGATCTCAGCACTTTTCATAGCATAAGGACCATCAGAATAACCGGGAGAAGATGGCGTTTCAGTCATCTGAGTTTGCAGTTCTTATGAGCTCACATGTGATGCTGCTGCTGGTGGTTAAAGGGCCACATTTCAGGCAGAAAGGGATTCACCCATTGCTTCTCAAACTTGACCGTACATTGAAATCACTTGGAGGCTTGCAAAATACTTACGGCTGACTGCTCTGTCAGGGTTCTCATTGACTTGGTTTAGGGTGTAGCCTTGGCAGGGAGAGTTTTCATAAACTCTCCAGGAGATTCTCAGGTGCAGCTTGAGTAGTGACATCTCATCCTGCAGTGAGCTCCGGGGGTAGTCACTTGAGTCTTTTAGAGGTGGCTTCCAGAGTCTGACTGACTTGCTTAAGGTCATGCGGCTGCTAAGGAAAAGAGCTGGAATTTTAGTTCCGGTCTGTCTGAGTCCAGCTTCTAACGCTGGCATCCACACCTTGCAGTGGCTTCCCTTCTGAAGGCAGTTTGTAAGGGACCCTCAGTGAAGTGGGTGACGTCCCCTCTCCTGAAGGAGCCCTTGGAGAGGGTCGTTCAATGCCTATGCCCCTGGTCTGCTGAACCCCTCCCAAACCCTCCTCATGCAAGGGCTCTGTTCTCTTGTGGCGTGCCTATGGGACCTGGGGACAGGGATTCACTTCTTGCTGCTTTGACAGAATTGGGATGTGGGGTCCCAGTTCCTCTAAATCAAGTTTGTTCATGTTCTCTCATTTATCAGGTTACTTTATGAGGGAATTGGGCAGGGCAGGGTGAGCTGCGCTTTCAGCTAATGTCTGTTGAGAGGAGGATGAAATACTCATTTCTTAAGAGAACTCCTATGATTTCAAGGAGAAGAAAATAAAGGTTTGGGAATAGGGGCTCAATTTACTCGTCTTCTCTTCTGCCTAAGCCACGTGTGTGGCCTGTGTGTGTGTGCATACTCATCTCGCCTGCCCTGTCTGTCCTCAGCCCCGGATCCTTTAACATCGTACTCCCATTGTGGACTGTGAGCTGTGCCCCATGAAGTGGCAAAGGGAAGGGGTTCCGGGCAGGAGCAACAGCACGTGTGAGGCTGGAGAGTGAGCAGAGCACATGGCAAGTTGAAGAAGTTGACAGAAAGATGAAATAGGGGATAGGGTTGGAGGGAACAAGATGAGGGAACATTGGGAGATCTGGGGGGTGATGGGGCAGCACAGGGCCTGTTGAAGTGGGATAAATGTGATCTATTTGTGTGGTTATTTGAAGTGCTTCTCTTGATTCCCCCCTACTGGGGCCATGGCTGGGTCCATCTTGCTCCCCGCCTTCCCGCAGCAGCTCACTACCTGGCTTGAGGATCCAGGAGGTGGTCACTGAAAGGTTGGAGTGTCCTGAGAATGTGGGAAGCTGCGGGAGGGTTTGCACTTTTGTCTCTGCATCACTTTCACTTGCTGCCTACCTTTCCCTTTGTGGGGAGGGCAACTCTGCCGTCTCGCCCCCTTTTCTCTCTGTTTTTCAATGTTCACCTCCCTTACCTCAGAAAGATATGCAGCCCTTTCAGTAATTGGAAGCGTTCTGTGAGAGGGCTCCTCCAGATCTCAGTGGGAGGCTTGGCTCCTTTGTCCTCTGTCCCTCTCCTCCAGCTGACTGTGCTGTGGTGGCTGGAGAGAACGAAGCCAAGTGCATTGCTTTATTTTCAGCTACATTTAGCAGACGAATCGGTTCTGGATTGTCTGACTTTGGGGTGTCCGACCTGCCCCTTTGGTATCTCCTTGCATAAGAAAGGTGATGTGGATCATGCCTGGCATTGCAGTGTTCTCCCAGGGGACAGCAGGCAATGCTCCAAGGTTTCCCTTGGTCTTCCTGCAGCCCTGGTTTGTTTGAGGGAAGGCAAGGATGCAGAGTAGAGAGAACATTTGGGGAAGAAAACTATTGGTAACCTGAGCTTGTCAGCCCCAGACTTTTAGCAGAGTATAGGCTGGTGTCCAGTGTGGGCAATCCTAGGCTAGCCTCTCATGAAGTGCTGGGAGCCCAGGAATCACACACACATAGATGCCTGACAATTTTAATAGTTGCATGTATATTTTAATCCTTCATAGAACAGATGTGACTGCCCTTTAAAACTAATTTATCTAAACTATGTGTGTTGATTTAAAGAAATATAGTCAGGAAAGGTGAGATGAGGAGATGGATTGTGGTATAATTTGGGGGTGGTGGTTGTAATTTTCTAGGACCCTGTCATTAGGGAAGGGAACAGATCAGATGTACTGGATGTAAATAGAGCAACCCATGCTGACCTGGTGTGAAACAATGCGTAAGAAATAGAACAAGACTTATAGCATAATACAGTAGTATTTGTATAAATTGAATGCATGTAAAACAACATGCATTTTACATAAACACACACACCGTTAAGGGTGTCTATCATATTCATTAGAGTGGGTGTTTGTGGGGGCAGGGGATAAGAGTGTGGGTCAGAGCTGAAGGGGGAAGTATAAATTAAGAGGGGACCTTGCATGATGATCATATGATAGGAGTATGAGTAACTCAACCTTCAGTCTGAGTTGTAGGGACACACACACACTGAGCTATCTGTCCACAGGATGATAGACTGAGAAATTGCATAGTATGGTAGTATGCTAACATATAGGATTTCCCAGGTGGCTTAGTGGTTAAGAATCCACCCGCCAGTGCAGGAGACATAGGAGACAGCAGTTCAGTCCCTGGGTCAGGAAGATGCCCTGGAGGAGGAAATGGCAGCCCACTCCAGTATTCCTGCCTGGGAAATCCCATGGACAGAGGCCTGGAGGGCTACAGTCCATGGGATCACAAAGAGTTGAACGACTGACAAAGCCCCTGTCTCTCATTTCTGTAGCTGCACAACTCTCTTTAGTTTAAGAATTCCTTTTAAGTGGGTGTACCTTTAACAGCCTGACTAATTAGTGCCTGCTTGCTTGACTTGTGCGGTCTCTGCTGCTGCTGCTGCTGCTGCTAAGTCGCTTCAGTCGTGTTCGACTCTGTGCGACCCCATAGTCGGCTGCCCACCAGGCTCCCCCGTCCCACGGGATTCTCCAGGCAAGAACACTGGAGTGGGTTGCCATTTCCTTCTCCAATGCATGAAAGTGAAAAGGAAAGTGAAGTCGCTCAGTCGTGTCCGACTCTTAGCGACTCCATGGACTGCAGCCTACCAGGCTTCTCCGTCCGTGGGATTTTCCAGGCAAGAGTACTGGAGTGGGGTGCCATTGCCTTCAGAAGTTAGCAGAAGACAGAGCTAATTCCCCACTGTTTGAAGTTGAAGGCCCCGCGGGGAGGACTAGGTTAGATCTTTTGGGTGGAGGAAGATTTGTTGCCACAGCCCTTTTGCTGTTTCTGATAGCTCGATTTTGTGCCTCTGAAGTCCCAAGTCTTACTGTTTTATCTTTTCCTATCTTTTTGTCATTTGCAGTATTGTCCCAATGTCATTCCCTGCACCACCACCCCCTCCCACCATCCCATGAATCAGCCAGGTAAATAATTATATAACACTGGTCATCTGTGTGTGTATCTTCAAAGTAATTTACCAGGAAGATGCACTATACCGTGGGCAGCCGTATCACCCGGAATGCTTTATAATTTGTTTCACTGCTCACATGAAGCCCATCCTGGTCATTAAGATGTAGTCTGGCTTTTGCCTCCAAAGGGTTTGGGTGCCTTAAGTGAGAGCCTTGTCAGACCTAGTGGCTTTTGTCAGGGCTCTGGGAGTGCACCCCTAGGGCAGGCAACATTGGTAAATCGTAATCACAATGCAGCACAAGCAAAGGAGTAAACCGTTCTGAAACTGTGCTATAAATTGTCATCCCGTGATGACTTTTTTATTACGGAGGTTAAATTACAGCAATCACCAGCGCACAAAGGCGCTGCAGTAAGAAAACATTTGGGAACAATGTTTTTCTTCTAAAGCTTGAGTGATGGGTGTGCAGGAATAAAACACCATAACCTGTTTACCGTGGGCCAGAAAGGAAAATATGAACTATTGCCCACTGCAAGGGAACACTCTCTTTTTCTTTTATGTACTTAACAGGCTATGAGTGTGTTGCTGTTGCCACAGGGAGAGATGATAAACTTGACTGGAAGACAAGTTCCAGCTATGTTTTTCTTCTTTCTGTATCTTCTCTCCTCCCTTCCTCCGCCCAACCTCTGTGTGTGTGTGTGTGTGTGTGTTTATATCTATTTAGGCTAGGATGAGCTAGGACAAAACAAGCCAGAGAGCAACATCATCTCAGTGATGAGCAGCTTACAGATGCTGTCTTTCTCAAGTTTCCCAAGCATGCCATCAAAAGGACTTGTATATGGTGCATCACTTGATTCAGTGGTGAAGAAGAGGGACTTTGGAACTCCCTGAATCTGGAAGCCGGGTGATTTAGGGAAGTTCATTTCTCTCTCTCAGCCTCAGGATCCTCAACTGCAAAATGAGAGAAGGGGCTTAATGTCATTCTTGGGGACCTGTAAAGCATGTGTTCCAATTCTGCACACACAGGAAGTGCTTAGTAATTGTTTCTTCTCATTATTATTGTCTAGCAGCAGCAGCAGCAGCAGCAAGGATTAGCAGCATCACCACAGATCTCCAGGCATCCCTTTGTAGTGGCTGTACTGGCCTTATGTTGCCGTCTTTAGAATTTATATATAAAAGCAACTGTGTTAACTCTGGAAGTTCATTTTGTTATTGCAGAGAGCTTATCACCCTCCATTATTTCTCATTTTATTTACAGTGAAACCAAAACCCATTCATTGGCAAGGCTATTTCAAGATCCTGGTCCTGCCCACCTTTCCCAGCCTCACTCCTGCCAAGTTATCACACAGACCTTCTGCTTGTTTTATGAGCTCACCAAGCCCAGTTCTCTCTGCAGTGTCCCTTCTTGTGGGGTTCTCTCTGAGTGGAATCTTCCTTGGCAGATCTGGTTCCTCTTTTTTATTCAAAGTTTAGCTCAGATTCTCCTTCTCAAGGCAGCCTTCCTTGGTGAGCTTGCCTACGATAGAATCTGCTCCTATCCTATGCAAAACACCACCCTCACTCTCCAGCCTAACCATTGTCCTCTCATTGCTGGTTTATGCCTCTTCTTATGGAATTCATCAGTATCTGAAATTATCTTTTAATGTATCTGGCATTTGTTTTCTTCCTCATCAGATTTTAAGCCCCAAGAGGAGGAACGTGTAACCTGTTCACCTAGGACAGTGCTGTCTTATAGTACAGATAAATCAAAGGTATCCCTTGAATGAGTAACGAATGTTTGCAGGAGACCAGATTGGAATATTTTACCTATGAAAATATTGGAAACTCAATTTAAATAAATCCTGATTAATAGCCTTTTAAACTAGTAGAAACAACTTTTTTTTTTTTGGAGAGTAAGTTGTAAGATGTACTCTAGTCGGTAGAATTAAAACTACTATTGACACCACTGGTTCCTGGTAATTACAGTGTGGAAAATAATATGCAATATAATCGTCAAACCTTAATTTTCTCATGGCTTTAAAGAGTATAATTTGTGATGACCTGTAAATATTTACTGAATAATTATGGATTTTATGTGCATGTATTTAATGATACTGTAGGGTTATTTTTTGGTGGAAAGATTTCCCCAAGGGTGATGAGTAACAGTGCTTAACTCGTTTTTGATTGTGACAAAGGACAAAGAAAAGTGACAATATTGCAAGAGAAATGATGTTAGAACATTTAGGTTATAGGCAACCAAAATCCTATTGACTTTTATTTATTTATTTTTTTTTTTAAATTTATTTATTTTTAATTTTTACTTTACAATTCTGTATTGGTTTTGGCATAGATTGACATGAATACTTAGAAATATTACTTCCACCAATGTTATTCTTTAATTTGAGCTCATAGTGTTCCCCCAACAATATTTTGTTTTGAAAAAGTTAAAACATACAGAAAAATTGAAAGTTTTACCCCCAAAAACTATACTTATCTGTATGCTTATCACCCATATCTGTCCATCCACCCATCCCATCTGTTAATACGTCTTATTTTTGGTGCATTTCAAAACAAATTGTAGGCTTTTGGTAATATTGCTAACAATCCATTTTTTCATTGGAAAAGAAAGATATTTTATGGAGGTTGGGTTGATATTTAAGTCTAACGTTTTGCATGCAAAGGTTCAAAGTGAAGTTTAGTGAAGTTTTCAGCCTAATTAAGCAGAAGCCAAAGTCTTTCTGGGCTCTTTCCTTAGGTTTGAAATGATATGCTGTTATCATGTGCACTATGTTAGGTAGATACACTGCTGACTGATTTCAAACTTCTGAAAGTACAAGAAAAGACACAGAAATCTCTCCAAGTGTTTCAAACGGGAAGCGCTTGAACACAGAGGATTCAAGGCTGAGGGAAGCAGTATCAGAGAAAGCCAACTCTTATTTTTAGGAAGCCTGGAAGTTTGGGGATACCAGGTGATATACCACCTATAATTTCAGCTGCCTTCAGTACTGAGGTAGATGATTTGCTAGAACATGCTAGAAGCTTCTGGCAAAGTCTTCTTCTGCCGTCCAGCTGAAAAAGCCTCCAGCTGAAGCTCAAATACCTGTGGCTCATTGCTTTAGGGTCAGCATGACAGCTCTGCTTCTCCTGTTCTTGCGTGTCTCCCAGGAGGCCTCTCACTTTCTGAATCCAACCTGTACCCTGCCTGGAGGATACTGGGAAATGAAGTACCTGGGCTACAAGCCTCTGCTATACAGGGATACCAATAATAAGCACAAGTGTATTTACTAGTAGGAAAATGTATACATATAATTCTATACCTGGCCTGTTGAGAGAACTAGTTAGCCACTTCAGTAGTTTTTCATGGAATATGTGCAGTATTCTAGTGTCGTTTGGTGATACAAATGATAGTCTTTTGCTATTGGAAATGTTTAGAATTAAAATCCGTGACTTGTATCCTGTCATATTGAACTTGAATAGATTCACACTGACCAAACAAGTATGTTTGGGTGGATGGATGAATGACTGGTGGAAAATGAGCTTTATCTAATGATGCATCAGCAGAATGTATGTTTCAAGTGGTCTCTTAAGGGGCCAAGGATGGGAATCTTTCCAAAGTGCCGAAGAATAAAATGGAAATGATGGACTGACACAGTGTGGAGTTGTGTTTACTGGGAAGGACTGCCTGGCCTGGAGCCCTGTGGAATCATTTATGGCCCTGCTCCCACCCCCCGGGGCTCTCCAGGATTCCATGTTAGACCTGCATAATCAGGTTAATGCATGTTTTGGACAGATTTGAGCTCAAAGGACACCTGCCTCTTCTGGCATGGATGTCTGCTGTGTTCTGCCTTCCAAGTATCCAACTCCCCAGCTCAGGCAGCTGCATTTTGCCTTTCTTTCTTCATTCTAGGCCATAGTGGGGTGGGGTGATGGGTGACACATGGCCCAGGTCTGGACAGTCTGTGTGTTTCTCTCCTTGACAGTCGTTTATCTCAGGATGAGTGCTTGACTTGGGTCAGCCCAAAGAAACCCCACTAGGGACCTTCTTCAGAAAAGTAAGTGTAGCTCAGCTGCTGGGATATACTGTGGAGATGCCACAGCTATGTTCCCTTAGCTCCATAAGGGGAGTGCTTGCTGAGAACAAAGCCCATCAGTGATACAGGCCATGCGTTCAGGCTTACACGTACAGACATGGAGGTATATGGTGATAAGGTTGATACTCTGAATGCTGCTGTGGCTACAGCTGGCATTAGGCTGTGCATTTTACTTTTATGTGCCAATTAGTTTTCTCTCCTCCCACTTTTTTTTTTTTTAAGTTGAGCCAGTTTGCTATATCTGTCCCAAGTGTGTCTTACACACCACTCATTTAAAAAACCAAGAACCCGAGCCCATTCTATAGTTTTACCGCAGGGCACCTCTTTGGGACTTAGATGTTTCTGCATTGAGGCACTGCCACCCACCTTCCCTTTTGGTATCCATCTGGGCTGTAACCCCCTGAAAGCAGACTTGGCACCCTTTGCTTCAGTACCTTGTAGAACTGTCAGCTCTCCATAGCGGGAATTAAGTCTACTTTGAATGAATAAATAGCTCCTCCCTCTGCTTTCAGAATTTACTTCTGGGCTGTGGCTGATTGAAGATCCATAAAAGTTAGGGGTCTCCTGACCCTCACCGGCACGATGTCCTCGGCACAGGCCACCTTGGCCTCAGAACTTGCTTAAGGTTCCTAAACATCCTGGCTACATTGTAAACACTGAGCTAATATGACTATTGATCAGCCAATGTATTCCTCTTTGATGCCTCAGGCTCAGATCACAAACAGAATCACATGTTAATTTCCAGTCTCTAATGTGAAGCCTGGCCATGATCAGATCATTTCATAACAGTGCCTAAATTGAAATAGACATAAATATGTGTTGCTTCCTAGTCCTTTGTAAGGGGGTTGCAAAGTAATTACAAGCATGCAAGAACAAAGCTGTGAGAGAATCACCGTGTGGTCTTATTAATGTCTCTTTCATCAAGTCATTTTTGTCAGACTGTGTGTGTATGTGTTTTCCATTTGGAGCATTGGAGTTGGTTCATTCAGATTTGCATTCCTTAGAGGGAAAGCTGTGTTAGCGTTATGATTCCAAGACCCTCGAATCATCACCCGGCTGTTCAGTTGTAAAATGTGATGTGATTGGGAAAGTGGGACTTGTTCCAGATGAAGTTGGTTTATTATCAGCAGTCTGTGGTTTTCTGATAATAGATGTTGTGCTTCCCTCTCTCCCCCATCTTTCTTTTCTATGCAACATCCTTTAATCTACTTCCTGGCACTCTCTGATTTTTCATGAAATCCGCCCCTTCCTTACTCTCAGTCCATAAGGTTTGGATGGAGGAGATTCTAGGCCTGAGTATGAGGCCTTGGTTTGTCTATTCAGTGGGTAGCACAGTCCTTACCACAGGGTATAAAGTCCACGGTGCTCTGGCCTCAGGATCTCCCTGACCTCACGTCTTGCTATTTTCTCCTTCACTCACTGAATTCTACTTCTCACCTCTGAGCCTTTGTATCTGTTGTCTCCTTTACCTGACCTGTTCTTTCCTCAGACAGCCACCTGGTTTGCCCTGTACTTCATTCAGGTCCCAGTTCAGATGTCAGTTCTGAAAGAAGCATTCCCTGTCATCCTCATTAAGATGGCATCTCTGGCTCTCACATGAGCTAATAGAGCTAATACAGCCTGCATTGTGTAAGCACCTTTGAGTTAGATTTCTGTTCTTCACTGGTAAAGAAATCCAGATGGGAATGCTGCTTCTGTTCAAGCTCCTTCATTGTTTCTTCTCACTCTACTTCTAGATCCTAGCATTCCAGACTCACCAGGGGCTGGTCCCCGCAGTAGAGCCATGGGGTAGATCCCTGACATAGGCCTAAGTTGGAGCTACAGTGCCTGTCTGCTCCCAGCCAGGTAACTCAATGGAGATTTAGTGGGAGGCTGTGCAGAGAGATGATGTGCCTAGAAGTATAATGTAGAGACAAATTCAGAGTCAGAATACACAACCTTCCTTCTGACCTGAACCCTAAGGTTGGCTCACCCTGTCATTTGGTGTACACACACGTACACACACACACACACGTCAGCATGGCAGGAATATAAAGTCTGGGGAAGGGGACCTACTGTTATTGCCACTAGCATCCCCTTCTGTAAGAGCTCAAAGTGCTGAGAATCTGGAAATGTTAAGAGCCTCTTCAGCAGTTGATACCCAATAGGTCTGGAGCACTTTCTCCATTCATCCATCTGCTGATCCTTCAGATAGATGCAGATCTTTGCATTGTTTTAGCTCTTGAAATGACACTTGTATAGGGTATTTATCTGTACTATCTCTCCTTTCCGAGCTACAGTGAGGCCTTTTTGTTTTGTTTTTCTGCTTTTATAGTCTTAACTCTGTAGCATAGGGCCTTAGTCAATAATCAGTTCAGTCACTCAGTCATGTCCAACTCCCGTGACCCCATGGGCTGCAGCATGTCAGACTTCCCCGTCCATCACCAACTCCTGGAGCTTGCTCACACTCATGTGCATTGAGTCGGTGATGCCATCCAACCATCTCACCGTCTGTCATCCCCTTCTCCTTCTGCCTTCAATCTTTCCCTACATTTGAGTCTTTGCCAATGAGTCAGTTCTTCGCATCAGGTGGCCAAAGTACTGGAGTTTCAGCTTCAGCATCAGTGAATGAATATTCACTTTCAATGAATATTCAGGATTTCCTTTAAGATTGACTGGTTGCATCTCCTTGTAGTCCAAGTGACTCTCAAGAGTCTACTCCAACACCACAGTTCAAAAGCATCAATTCTTTGGGGCTCAGCTTTCTTTATGGTGCAACTCTCACATCCATTCATGACTACGGGAAAAACCATAGCTGTGATTAGACAGACCTTAGTTGGCAAAGTAATGTCTCTGTTTTTTAATATGCTGTCTAGGTTGATCCTACCTTTTCTTCCAATGATCAAGCGTCTTATAATTTCCTGCCTACAATCACCATCTGCAGTGATTTTGGAGCCCCCCAGAATAAAGTGTGTCACTGTTTCCACTGTGTCCTCATCTATTTGCCATGAAGTGATGGGACCGGATGCCATGATCTTAGTTTTCTGAATGTTGAGCTTTAAGTCAACTTTTTCACTCTCCTCTTTCACTTTCATCAAGAGGCTCTTAAATTCTTCTTCACTTTCTGCCATAAGGGTTGTGTCATCTGCATATCTGAGGTTACTGATATTTCTCCTGGCAATCTTGATTCCAGCTTGTGCTTCTTCCAGCCCAGCATTTCTCATGATGTACTCTGCATATAAGTTAAATAAGCAAGATGACAATATTCAGCCTTGACGTACTCCTTTTCCTATTTGGAACCAGTCTGTTGTTCCATGTCCAGTTCTAATTGTTGCTTCCTGACCTGCATATAGGTTTCTCAAGAGGCAGGTCAGGTGGTCTGGTATTCCCATCTCTTTGAGAATTTTCCACAGTTTATTGTGATCCACACAATCAAAGGCGTTGGTATAGTCAATAGAGCAGAAATAGATGTTTTTCTATAATTCTCTTGCTTTTTTTCAATGATCCAGTGCATGTTGGCAGTTTGATCTCTGGTTCCTCTGCCTTTTCTAAAACCAGCTTGAACATAGTTCACGGTTCATGTATTGCTGAAGCCTGACTTGGAGAATTTTGAGCATTACTTTACTAGCATGTGAGATGAGTTCAGTTGTGCAGTAGTTTGAGCATTCTTTGGCATTGCCTTTCTTTGGGATTGGAATGAAAACTGACCTTGTCCAGTCCTGTGGCCACTGCTGAGTTTTCCAGATGTGCTGGTATATTGAGTGCAGCACTTTCACAGCATCATCTTTCAGGATTTGAAATAGTTCAACTGGAATTCCACCGCCTCCACTAGGTTTGTTTGTGATGATGCTTCCTAAGGCCCACTTGACTTCACACTCTAGGATGTCTGGCTCTAGGTGAGTGATCACACCATCGTGATTATCTGGGTTGTAAAGATCTTTTTTGTACAGTTCTTCTGTATATTCTTGCCACCTATTCTTAATATCTTCTGCTTCTGTTAGGTCCATACCATTTCTGTCCTTTATTGAGCCCATCTTTGCATGAAATGTTCCCTTTTTATCTCTGATTTTCTTGAAGAGATCTCTAGTCTTTCCCATTCTGTTGTTTTCCTCTATTTCTTTGCATTGATCTCTGAGGAAGGCTTTCTTATCTCTCCTTGCTATTCTTTGGAACTCTGCATTCAGATGTTTATATCTTTCTTTTCTTGGGGATGGTCTTGATCCCTGTCTCCTGTACAATGTCATGAACCTCCATCCATAGTTCATCAGGCACTCTGTCTGTCAGATCTAGTCCCTTAAATCTGTTTCTCACTTCCACTGTATAATCATAAGGGATTTGATTTAGGTCATACCTGAATGGTCTAGTGGTTTCCTCCACTTTCTTCAATTTAAGTCTGAATTTGGCAATAAGGAGTTCATGATCTGAGCCACAGTCAGCTCCTGGTCTTGTTTTTGCTGACTGTATAGAGCTTCTCCATCTTTGGCTGCAAAGAATATATCAGTTTGATTTCGGTGTTGGCCATCTGGTGATGTTCACGTGTAGAGTCATCTCTTGTGTTGTTGGAAGAGGGTATTTCCTATGACCAGTGCATTCTCTTGGCAAAACTCTATTAGCCTTTGCCCTGCTTCATTCTGTACTCCAAGGCCAAATTTGCCTGTTACTAGTGAGTAATATTCCTTTGACTTGTAGATGAAGAAGCTAGGTCACAGAGCTGTTAAGTGACTTGCCAGAAATCACACAGTTAGTTAGTGGAAGAGCTTGGACTTGGGCTTATCCATATTCGTGTAATATTTACTTTAATAATATGCAGAAATAATACAGTAGTTGTACATTTTTTCTGTGTCCCCTAGAGATATGTTAGAATGTTTATAACAAGAGTGTCATAGGCTGCTTATGCACTGCATATTTACTGAACCATGCTTAAGTGTAAATGATAGGTATTAGAGAGAATGAAAGATGGGTGGATAGGTTCAGACTCTGAGACAGTTGCAATAGAAATCTATGCACAAAGATGTTCTATGAGGTGATGGGACTGAGTGTTATAATAGAAACATACAATTCTGTAGAAATGTATAGGAGATGGTGATTGGTGTTGGTCTTTGCCAGGAGAGGGCTCTGAGAACAGGTGGAAAAGGCAGATGAATTAAAGGGAGAACCATGTGATCAATGACTTAGGAGGGGGCATCTCCCTAGCCTCGTGTTCCTTCCTAACTTGTAGGTTAGATGACAAAACATGGGTAAGAATAGAGTTGAAGAAATTACTGAGCAGTTTAAACTTCTAAAACCCCTCCTGGATCCCAGGAGGTGAAACTGACGTCAGTAAAGAGAGTGTCTAAGATGCCTGACCAGCACTGGTTGTAGGTTGACAAGGCGGGTGCCTGGCTCTGGGCAGACATGGTGCCTCTGAAGCCTAATCTGGGCTGAAGCTGCTTGGACGAGCAGGCACCAGGCCTTGGCTCTCTGTTTGTCTGGGGCTCGGAGCAGGAAGCCTTGGGCCTGGATGGGAGTGGGTCTGGGGAGCCCTCCGCCCCGTGTGGCTGTGTGTTCACAGGCGCCTGCACTCCTCAGAACAGTTTACTGTCCAGGCTGTTTGGAGTGAGTGTTCTTGGATAGTGAGCACTGGAAACAGATTTATTGCATTAAAGGCATTCTTAAATTGTTTCTTCCTCTTGGGAAAGTGTGTTTAATCTAGAGAAGTACTTCCATATCTTCAGTGAATTTAAGGCTCACTTGAGAAGCTTTTAAAATGCAGATTTGTGGGCCCTCCTTGGAGGGCTGATTTGGTAAACTTGGAGGAGGACTGGGGAGCTGAAATTTTAAAACCATCCCTATCTTTCCTTCCCACCTCCACCTGCCAGAAGGATTTCAGCCAGAGAGGTTGTGGAATCTTATTTTGAAAAGCCTTTAGCCAGAGCAGAAATTTCTGAAGGAGAGTATATCAGATATACCTGTACTATTCAGGAAGGAAATATTAGAGTGTGTCTTTTATCTATTTTTGTGTATGTCTTACAATGTACATAGAGAAATAGTATACTAAGATAATGTACAATGTAGTAATATTTATGTAATTTGTTTATAAATGTACCTATTTGTAGATTTGTGATAACTATTTTGCTGCTAAGAATATGCATGTGAAAAAATTCAGAAGGTTTAAAGGAAATCTGGGGGATTTATATTGCTGAAATAGATCAGGCTTAGTGTGTCACAGGTAATTAGAGGAAGTAGTAGCAGAGTATTACACTTCACTTATAATTAGTGAATAATAAGCATTATTATTAAGGTTCCCTGCCTCTCTCTCTCTCTCTCTCATTCACTCATCTCTCTGTTTCCAGGAGCCCATCTCCCTGTAGTTTTACCAGGGAGTGCCTTATTACCTGGTGGCTGGCTCTCTGATTAGACTGTGAGTTCCTCCAAGGCAGAGCCAGTGTGCCCTTATTCAGCTTTGTTTCTCTGGGTCTACCCCAGTATCTGGGTCCTCCAATGTCTGGTAACTATATGAAGATGAGAGGAAGGGAAGGACTCTATTCTCTGCTTTCTGTCACGGTCCTTGACATAATGGGAACCCTGTGTGTGTGCTCAGTCATGTCTGACTCTTTGCAACCCCATAGACTGTGGCCCGCCAGGCTCCTCTGTCCGTTGCCATTTCCTCCTCCAGGGGATGTTCCCAACCCAGGGACTGAACCTGAGTCTGTTGCATCTCCTGCGTTGGCAGGCAGATTCTTCACCATTGTGCCACCTGGGAAGCCCAGTAGGGACCATTAACAAGAGCGAATTGTGTCTTGGCAGAGAGAAACGATTTCCCCCCGTACAGTTCTTTTCAGTTTAGTATGCCATCTGACCAGAAGGTCTCTATTCCCTAAGGAGCTTCTCTTTGTCTGGAGACATAGACTCACAGGACCTGGTTTGGGTTCTGACTGGCCTGTAACCTTCATATAAATTATTTCTCCTCTGGCGAGTGAGGGGTGTCTCTGTGTTGCCATCAATGAAATAAGGGAGTTGGAGTGACCCAAATTCCAGGGATTCTTTTTTTTTTTTTGCCTTCATCATTTTTGCCTCATCTGAGGTTCACCTATAAAAATGTTGAACTATGTTTTTTCTTTACATTGAATTCCTTAAATTTATTTAAAAAGCTGCCTTCAGATCACTAGCATTGGAGTAAAACCAACTGGCAATAAAAGAAGACGTGTAAGGCAGTAGCTGCTGCTGCTGCTAAGTCGCTTCAGTCGTGTCCGACTCTGTGCGACCCCATAGACGGCAGCCCACCAGGATCCTCCGTCCCTGGGATTCTCCAGGCAAGAACACTGGAGTGGGTTGTCATATCCTTTTCTGTACGGCAGTAGAGTGACCCCGGAACAGCCTTGCTCAGTTCTAGCTCACTGCTTTGACCTGCAGGGCTTGGAGCCAGGGGCCTGTGGGGAGAGGGAGATGAGTCCACATTGGAAAGGCATTAGAGATTCAGAATGCTCAGCTGATTCTTCCCTTTTCCTTGTCTCAATCATGAGACTGGAAGGAAAGTTGGAAAAGAAATACTTTTCTCTCTTTGAGGTTCAGTGTTATTTAATACGGTGTCTAGTGACTACCTACTGTCACTTCCCAAAGTACCTGAATCCCTACATAACCCCCACTGACCCCTGCCTCTGACCCTGGAGGGTTCCAGGATTCCAGGCCTTTCTTACCTTAGTTAGGAACTGATTGGTTACTGAGTCTCTCATGTTGCCTTTCCCCCCCGCCCCAAAATTGCATGTTTAGTGTTTGAATCACAGCTTCCCAGGAAGCCAGGTGTTTCTTACAGCTGTTTTCAGTTTAAATAAGTATAGGGGTTTGCAAAGATCCCACTCGTATCATGACATCTGTCCTCCTATGCCAGGATTTATAGGATGCTTCCCTGTATCTATGGACTGAGCAGACCTCCTTCCTTAGACCCTTGCTGGGGGCTAAGGAGGGTTAAAATAAATGTTTGCATCGTGGAGGAGGGGGAAGCTGTATCCTGGCTCAAGAGCTTTGAGGACCCTGCCTTGAAGTTGGGCTGTTGTTAGTTTAGGCCAGATTTATAGTGATCCCTTTGTAAGTGTCACTTTTTCAGATGATATAAAATACATGGCAGTGGGGAGAGATGACAGGACACAGAGGACTGAGCAACAGGTATCACATGTCTCATCTAGCATCTGGTTCAGCCTGACACCAGGGAGGACAGCAGTCTGAAGATCCTTTGGGGCTGTCAGAATAGCCTGCATAAAAGAGCACAGCGTGGAACTGATTTCTCCTTTAGAATACTAAATGACCTTTGCCATAGTTTTGTTCCCTGCTCATAATATTTAGATATTAATTGCACTTGGGATCTCTGTGAACTGGTTTGCCATTGAATAGTTGGTACCTATTATTCTCTTCTGCATTGTGGGAGACCAAGGTTCGATCCCTGGGTTGGGAATGTCCCTTGGAGAAGGAAATGGCAATCCACTCCAGTATTCTTGCCTGGAGAATTCCATGGATAAAGGAGCCTGGTGGGCCACAGTCCATGCTGTCATAAAGAGTTGGACACGACTGAGCGACTAACACACACACTCTTCCTTGAATATACTCTCTTCCCCCTCCTAAGGACTTATCTTCCTGAACACTTTCTCAAGGATTCTCCTCAAGTATCTTTTTAAATTAAGAAACTTTATTTTTGGCCCTTCCTGGTGGTCCAGTGATTAAGAATCTGCCTACCAATGCAGGGACATGGGTTTGATCCCTGGTCTGGGAGGATTCAGCATGCCTCAGGGCAGCTAAGCCCGTGTGCCACAACTGCTGAGCCACACTAGATTCCAGGTGCCACAACTATGGAATCCTGTGTGCCCGAGAGCCTGTGCTCTGCAACAAGAGAAGTCATCACAATGAGAAGTCCCCACATCACAACTAGAGAAAGCCGTCGAGCAGCCACGATGACCACCCAATGCAGCCAAAAACAAATAAATAAATAAAATTTTAAGAAAGGAAACTATATTTTTTAGAATAGTTTTATATTTATAGGAATATTGAGCATAAAATAGAGTATTCCCATATGCCTCTTCCTTCCCCCTAACTCCATTCAGTATTTCCTTGTATTAACATTTTGCATTAGTGTGGTATGTTTGTTAAAACCAGTTAATGAATATTGATACATTATTTTTAACTGAAGTCTATATTATCCAACCAGTCCATTCTGAAGGAGATCAACCCTGGGATTTCTTTGGAAGGAATGATGCTAAAGCTGAAGCTCCAGTACTTTGGCCACCTCATGCGAAGAGTTGACTCATTGGAAAAGACTCTGATGCTGGGAGGGATTGGGGGCAGGAGGAGAAGGGGACGACCGAGGATGAGATGGCTGGATGGCATCACGGACTCGGTGGACGTGAGTCTGAGTGAACTCTGGGAGTTGTTGATGGACAGGGAGGCCTGGTGTGCTGCGATTCATGGGGTCGCAAAGAGTCGGACACGACTGAGCGACTGAACTGAGCTGATAGTTACATGGGGTCCATTCTTCGTGTTGTACAGGGTCTCAGTTTGGGATGCTATAACAAGGTGCTATCAACTACCATGTGTGTAAACAGTGGGAGTTTATTTCTCCAAGTTCTGGAGGTCGGATATCCAAGATCAGAGTGCTGGCATGGTCAGGTTCTGATGAGTGTCCTCTTCCTGGCTCCAGAAGGCGGATGTCTTGTATCCTCACATGGTGGAAAGAGAAAGCTGGCTCTCAGTCCTCTTCTTATAAGGGCACGCATCCCATTCATGAGGGCTCCACCCTCTTGATCTAATCGTTCATCAAGCCCCATGTCTAAACACCATCACGTTGGGGATTAGATGTCAACATCTAAATTTTGTAGATACAAGCATCTGTTCCTAACATACAGTTCTGCAGGCTTTAACCAATGTATCGTGTCATGTATCTACCATTTTAATGTCGTACAGAATAGTTTCACTCCTCTAAAAATGTGCTGGGTTCCTGGCAACCATTGATCTTTTTACTATCTCTATAGTTTTGTCTTTTCCTATAATTTTTTTCTGAACTGTGGTTAAATCTCCTTGATTTTGTGTCTCTGAAGTCCTGTGCCTTCTTCTCTTGTGTGGAGTGTTGGTGGAGCCTTGACCACCAACGGAGAGCCTTGCTGTATATTTTCCATGTGGGGTCATCTTCAATCCCTCTCCTCACCAAAACACACATAGGGAAGGAGAGGAAGGGAGGCTAGTAGCTGAGCTTGCATATGGCAAAGATCGGATTAAATCCCCATCTCCTCAAGCCCAAAGATCCCTTTGTTCATCAGTGAGCTTTCCTGCTGGCATGGGCCCTAGAAGAAGTGATTTAAATGCTCTTCTGAGAGCTGTAATACTCACTCTCTTTCATTTTGGAGATCAGCTGAAATAGAGATCTTTATTCTGCCTTAATTAATAAGTTTTTTAGAGGATAACTTAAGATGCTTCAGTTTTTCTGCTGCTTATGTTTCTATCAGATTTGATATATGCCTTGTAATAAACACCCTTAACACAGAACCTGCTCATTTCTATGTTAAACATCAGAAGTTTGGCGGGCACAGATAAAAAATCAGAAATAACTTGTTTTGATTGGGTTTTCATTTTTAAAAATTTTTTGGTTGAGTTTTTAAAATCACCAACTTCTTTGTAGAAGGCTCTTTTGCGGTCTGTTTACCAGGTGGCCCCATGGATCTGGTAAGATCCCCCAAGGCTTCCCTCTGCCCTATCCAAGGTGAAGCCACTACTTCCTTGCCTGGGGACCACTGTGCACACACAGATGGCCTCAGGGCCATTCCATGCACTGACCAGTCTGTGGGCCCACCTTTCTCTCCCAGACTTTCAGCTCTTAGAAAGCAGGAACCTCTCTCCGGGCATGGTATACTGTGGGCACTTAGGAAAGGTATAGTCAATAAATGTAATTAAATAAAGGGCTATATGCTTGTCAAAGCAGGCCTGTGTGTACAAAGTCACATTTATTCAGGTCTCATATGTCAATGCAAAGAAATTAATGCTTCTTGAAAGAAAATTCTGGGGTTGTTTTCCTCTTGGGTTCACTGGAGTGATGAGCTGATTGCAGCACAAAATTTGATTGATCAGAAACACCCAAGGTGTCAACCAGGATCTGCATCTTGACTGTAGCTCAGTCCTATAACTATAGATCCCTTTGCTGCCTGTGAATGGGTTCAACATAGACAGTTGTTGTTTGTTTTGGAATTTGGCCTTCCCATAGTAAGTAGTGACACGTTTTGGTGGAGTTCTTTTTTATTTTACTGGCTGGCATTGTGGCCGAAAGAACTGTGATTGTGATTCATTGAAACATTTTAACTGCAAGATAAAATATTTTTTAATTGACAGAATCTCCATATACAAGTCAAAATGGATAATTTTCTGGTAATTTTATTGCCAGTGCTCTGATATCTACAATATTATGCTTAAGTTCGAAAATGCTTGATCCTCTGAACTCATAGACATTTATTTCCTTTTAAATGGAAATTTAAGGCACATTATCAGGATTCTCTTGTTCACAGAAGAAACGCTTCTACTTCTTTACCCATAACTCAAGTTTTTCTCATTCTGTGGATATTGCAGATGGCATGAAAGTTATTTGCTCATCCTCTTTCTATTAAAAAAGAGAGATTTTTGTGTTAGAAACACACCTAATTGCCACTGTGGCTTTTTCGATTAGCGTCCCGCAGTAGGAAGTCAGAGGCTTGTGGCTCTGTCCCAGGGAGGGGGAGAAAAAATGGATCTGGGGTGGTGATGAGGATGGGGTGATGGGGCGGGGCAGAAAGAAAGGCAGTTCAGGGAGCAGGGGACTGAGTTTCTGAGCTGTTTCACAGTTGGCACTCTCATTTCCACAGTCACACTGCAGGACTAAAGAAGAGGGACTTAGGAGGATGGCATGAAGCAGAGCAAGAAGCGCCCACACCCTGAGCCCACTGAGCCTGTGGATTGAATCTGTCCAGGACTGGCCTCCCACAACCATTCGTTCTGAACGTTGCGCTTTCTCATTAGGAATCTCTCATTAAGAGACGTTCCTCAGAGGCAACTCCTTTTAGGAATTCTGAAGCAAAGACTGCCTGGAGCCCATCAGCGGTACCAGCCCATCTGTCACTCCTCCTCCCCACTACCCTTAATGGCTCCCCTGACTCTGCACCAAGCTGTTTGCTTCTTATCTTCCCAGAGCATTGCTGTGTTTATCTTTATTTCACTATGCTCCCTTAATTTTTGTCTGTCTAACTTCTCATTATTTGCTTCCTTATCTCTAAAATCATCAATGAGCTTCTTTTTTCTTTTTAATTAGGTTTAAGCCTCTTTTGTCCACAAAGCTTCCTGGAAAATCACACCATCCAGGCGTCCATCATGGCAGCCGGTAGCCTGGCTTTATTAAGGGACGTTCTGCCTGGTCCCAGAGTCTCTTCTTTGTTAGGACGGATGTCCCTTTCTGTTCAATCATGTCTTCCTTAAATCCTAACCTCCACTTCCAACCTCAGTACTTCTTCCGGCATCTCAGCGTCAGGAACCTCCGTTCCTTACCCAGTTCAGGTGCTTGCCTTCTGAGAAGTGTCTGTGAATGCCAGCCACCGTGATGTACATTCCTTTTAACACAGTCCCCAGACAGAGAGCCCTTGGGTTAGGAAATTGCCTGTGCACTTGTCTTATGTTTTGGCTCTTAATGCAGCTTTTAATATCTTATGACCAAAGTAGTTGAATTCAGTTGTACTTTCAGCTCTGACTACTCATCCCTGTGGAGTTAACCGATCTGCCCAGGCCAGGTTCCCTTCCCAACACCTGTTCAGTGTTTACAACTCTTCAGTGAGAGAATGAAGAGAAAGGCCTATGAAAGGAACGTGGACTGCCCTCTTCCCCCAACCCCCTCCAATCTTTTAAAAATGGTGTTCAAATAACTGTACTCTTGCTAGAAACTCCAAGTGGGCTTCTGGTTGCACAATTTAACTTTAGTTCTTATTTTATTTGTTTCAGTAGGTAGTTCAAATAAGTGTCTTATTTTCCTGATTGAAGCTTATCACTTTTCTGTTCATTTAAAAAAATTAATCCAACCTTTATTAAGCATCGTTTATACTTCAGGTGCCATGCTAGGCCCTGAGATAGAGAAATAAACAAGATAGCCATGATCTTTCCCTCACTGAGCATAATGTCTGGGTATTTGGGGACTCAGTGTTATTTGTGACATTAGGATAAGTCTACAGAGGCTGTGCCACAGAGAGGTAGAGCATTTTAGGTTCTTCTAAACTAAGCTGAGCTTCCCTGGTGGCTCAGATAGTAGAGTCTGCCTGCAATATAGGAGACCCAGGTTAGATCCCTGGGTTGGAAAGATCCTCTGGAGAAGGGAATGGCAACCCACTCCAGTGTTCTTGCCTGGAGAATTCCATGGACAGAAGAGGCTGGTGGGCTACAGTCCATGGGGTCACAGAGTTGAATACCACTTAGCCACTTTCACTTTCAAGCAAAGCTGAAAAATAGTTCACATTTTGTGCATGCTTTCTTGGAGTACAGTCAGAAACATCTAAAAGCTTCAGAATAACTGACTCAACACTTGTTTTCAGCCTGAAACTGAAAGTCGTTCAGTCATGTCCAACTCTTTGCGACTCCATGGATAGTCCATGGAATTCTTTAGGCCAGATTACTGGAGTGGGTAGCTTATCCCTTCTCCAGTGGATCTTCCTGACCCAGGAATTGAACCAGGATCTCCTGCATTGCAGGCAGATTCTTTACCAGCTGAGCTACTAAGGAAGCCCGAACTTCCTGTTTTCAGCCTAGCCTTTTGTATCTTCTTGTTCACATCCCAGGTAAATGATGTGCAGGAAAGAGCTTTCCACTTCCTTGAAGCTTCAAGCCTTGTAAAATGTTGTGAATTTTGTGGGACCACTGTCTTGAATGTATTCTCTACCTGTCTGCCTCAGTTCAGTTCAGTCGCTCAGTCATGTCTGACTTTTTGTGACCCCATAAATACCAGCACGCCAGGCCTCCCTGTCCATCACCAACTCCTGGTGTTCACCCAAACTCATGTGCATCGAGTCGGTGATGCCATCGAGCCATCTCATCCTCTGTCATCCCCTTCTCCTGCCCCCAATCCCTCCCAGCATCAGAGTCTTTTCCAATGAGTCAACTCTTCGCATGAGGTGGCAAAAGTATTGGAGTTTCAACTTTAGCATCATTCCTTCCAAAGAACACCAAGGGCTGATCTCCTTTAGAATGGACTGGTTGGATCTCCTTGCAGTCCAAGGGACTCTCAAGAGTCTTCTCCAACACCACAATTCAAAAGCATCAATTCTTCAGCACTCAGCCTTCTTCACAGTCCAACTCTCACATCCATACACGACCACTGGAAAAACCATAGCCTTGACTAGACGGACTTTAGTTGGCAAAGTAATGTCTCTGCTTTTCAATATGCTATCTAGGTTGGTCATAACTTACCTTCCAATGAGTAAGCATCTTTTAATTTCATGGGTGCAATCACCATCTGCAGTGATTTTGGAGCCCCCCAAAATAAAGTCTGACACCATTTCCACTGTTTGCCCATCTATTTCACATGAAGTGATGAGACCAGATGCCATGATCTTCATTTCCTGAATGTTGAGCTTTAAGCCAACTTTTTCACTCTCCTCCTTCACTTTCATCAAGAGGCTTTTGAGTTCCTCTTCACTTTCTGCCATAAGGATGGTGTCATCTGCATATCTGAGGTTATTGATATTTCTCCTGGCAGTCTTGATTCCAGCTTGTGCTTCTTCCAGCCCAGCGTTTCTCATGATGTACTCTGCATAGAAGTTAAATAAGCAGGGTGACAATATACAGCCTTGACGTACTCCTTTTCCTATTTGGAACCAGTCTGTTGTTCCATGTCCAGTTCTAACTGTTGCTTCCTGACCTGCATATAGGTTTCTCAAGAGGCAGGTCAGGTGGTCTGGTATTCCCATCTCTTGAAGAATTGTCCACAGTTTATTGTGATCGACACAGTCAAAGGCTTTGGCATAGTCAATACAGCAGAAATAGATGTTTCTCTGGAACTCTCTTGCTTTTTCGATGATCCAGTGGATGTTGGCAATTTGATCTCTGGTTCCTCTGCCTTTTCTAAAGCCAGCTTGAACATCTGGAAGTTCACGGTTCACGTATTGCTGAAGCCTGTCTTGGAGAATTTTGAGCATTACTTTACTAGCGTGTGAGATGAGTGCAACTGTGTGGTATTTTGTGCATTCTTTGGCATTTCCTTTCTTTGGGATTGGAATGAAAACTGACCTTTTCCAGTCCTGTGGCCACTGTTGAGTTTTCCAAATGTGCTGGCATATTGAGTGCAGCACTTTCACAGCATCATCTTCAGGATTTGAAATAACTCAACTGGAATTCCATCACCTCCACTAGCTTTGTTCGTAGTGATGCTTTCTGAGGCCCACTTGACTTCTCATTCCAGGATGTCTGGCTCTAGGTGAGTGATCACACCATCGTGGTTATCTGGTTCGTAAAGATCTTTTTTGTACAGTTCTTCTGTACATTCTTGCCACCTCTTCTTAACATTGTCTGCTTCTGTTCAGTTCAGTTCAGTTCAGTCGCTCAGTCCTGTCCGACTCTTTGCAACCCCATGAATCGCAGCAGGCCAGGCCTCCCTGTCCATCACCAACTCCCAGAGTTCACTCAGACGTCCATCGAGTCCGTGATGCCATCCAGCCATCTCATCCTGGGTCCCCTTCTCCTCCTGCCCCCAATCCCTCCCAGCATCAGAGTCTTTTCCAATGAGTCAACTGGCCAAAGTACTGGAGCTTCAGCTTTAGCATCATTCCTTCCAAAGAAATCCCAGGGTTGATCTCCTTCAGAATGGACTGGTTGGACTGGTTGGATTCTGTTAGGTCCATACAATTTCTGTCCTTTATCGAGCCCATCTTTGCATGTAATGTTCCTTTGGTATCTCTAATTTTCTTGAAGAGATCTCTAGTCTTTCCCATTCTGTTGTTTTCCTCTATTTCTTTGCATTGTTCTCTGAGGAAGGCTTTCTTATCTCTCCTTGCTATTCTTTGGAACTCTGCATTCAGATGCTTATATCTTTCCTTTTCTCCTTTGCTTTTCGCCTCTCTTCTTTTCACAGCTATTTGTAAGGCCTCCTCAGACAGCCACTTTGCTTTTTTGAATTTCTTTTCCATGGGGATGGTCTTGCTCCCTATCTCCTATACAATGTCATGATCCTCCGTCCATAGTTCATCAGGCACTCTATCTATCAGATCTAGTCCCTTAAATCTATTTCTCAATTCCACTGTATAATCATAAGGAATTTGATTTAGGTCATACCTGAATGGTCTAGTGGTTTTCCCTACTTTCTTCAATTTAAGTCTGAATTTGGCAATAAGGAGTTCATGATCTGAGCCATAGTCAGCTCCTGGACTTGTTTTTGCTGACTGTATAGAGCTTCTCCATCATTGGCTGCAAAGAATATAATCAATCTGATTTTGATGTTGACCATCTGGTGATGTCCATGTGTAGAGTCTTCTCTTGTATTGTTGGAAGAGAGTGTTTGTTATGACCAATGTGTTCTCTTGGTAAAACTCTATTAGCCTTTGCCCTGCTTCATTCCTGTTTGCCTACCTGCAGGGTATAATAATTTAATATTTCCTTTGTGGTCTCATCAATAACTTTTAACACCCCTTGGTTGTGACATAATCATTTTGTAAGGCAGACCAAGGTTTTTTGCTTCTGGGTCAAAAGTTTCTTGACTGGTATGAATTTTGAGTTCATGAGTTTGATTTTTAAACATTTTTCTGTTCTCTTTTCTTGTCATTCATTGGTGGCTTCTTGCTGCTCTTGCTGCCATTTTCTATTTTTTTTAGAATGATGTTCAAACAAAAAGTTAAAAGATCTTCACATGTTTATGTTCCCTGCTGTGTATAACCCTTTAGCTCTCAGCTTTGTCTCCATGTTTGAACATTCTAGGTAACCAATGATAGCTGGGGTATAATGACATTAAAATGTAATTAATCTCAACAGTTTGTTTGGTACTACCTTGTGTTACAAGGTAAGAAACTCTTTCAATAAGCCAATTTGTTGCCTCCTTTTTCGACTCACTCTCATCACCAAGAGCACATTCCTTTTCGTGAAGACAGTTCTCGGAAACTGAGCACTGGTTCCCTGTCCAGCTCCCTGCATTCAAAGCCATAGCTTCTGCCAGGCAACTTTCTACAGAACATCTCAATCACATCCTCCTTGCTCAGCCCCCTCTCAGCTTCCCACAGTGTGATCTTCAGCTACTCATCCTATACACCCTAACTCATGGGAGTTCTCTCCTCTTCAAAGTCTAATTTCCTATTTGCTGCACTTCTCTCTGAGTCTGGAGCTTAGTCTCTTTCCCCCTGGTCCTCATGGCTCTTGGCACTTTGCTTTTGATGACCTGTACTGCATCGATACATGGATACATTCGCTGTTCTTGTTTCTCCAGTTGAGGACAGGCCCTTTCTGAGCCCAGGGCATTCTCCTTGATTCTTGTAACGCCCTTGCACTTGGTGTAATGGGAGGTCATACAACACAGGGGTCAGAGCACAGCAGGGGCACCTGGTTTCTAGTTCTGCCTCTGCCTCTTTGCCCCTCCCTGTGTAAGCTAGTTCATTTCCATGAGCCACTACTGAGCCATTTGCCAGATAGTATTACCTCCCTACTAGGATAGTTGTAAGGATAGAGTTCAAGGTCAGTACAATTAAAGATAGGATGTGGTACTGGTGATCGTATGGTTGTTACTACTCCTAGCACTAGTATTACTGTACTTCTACAAGATATTCAATCAATACTTATTAAGGTGATTTGAATCGGAACAAATTGGTCTGTGCCCATCACAGAAAAAAATCTGGGAAACGTTTACTGTAACTTATGGGGTCACTAACACATAAGCCAACATGAGGAAAGACCACAAACAAAATTAGTGACTACTAAGGATTTTAAAGGTTCCACCCAACCAAATGAGGCATATCCTTGTCCCTGGGGCAACAGTGGAGCCCACCCTAGATAGACTAGCACACAGCTCCAGCAATGTGGTGTTATTCCAGAAATTACTGCATATCTCCCGAATATGTCACTTTTAGATGTGAGCAGGTATAAAGGCAGTGGTACTCTGCTCAAAGGTATCCATAAATGTTAGAAACAGCAAGTTCCAGAAGCTTTGGAATATAGCTGTGGTAGTAAATCATAATAAGTTCTGGCCAATAAGTCTGGTGGTTTTCTAGTCACCTCATTTAAGTCATATGGCTAACTTCCTGATACAGCTGCTTCCTCAAAGTCGGAAACAGCTGGACAGTGAGCAGCAGCATTTCTTTGTAGCTTTGAAAGAAGCACAGAGGTGGATATGTGAAGCTGTTGGTTAGGGTCCCACCGTCCCCCCTGGACGGGGCCAGCAGCTGAGTGCAGTCTTGGAGCCAGGCCTGATGTAGGTTTGACTCGCACCTCTGCCTCTACACTTGTGGCTCAGGTGGTAAAGAATCTGCCTGCAATGCGGGAGACCTGGGTTCGATCAGTGTTGGGAAGATCCCCTGGAGAAGGGAAAGGCTACCCACTCCAGTATTCTGGTCTGGAGAATTCCATGGACTGTATAGTCTATGGGGTCTCAAAGAGTCAGACATGACTAAGCGACTTTTACTTCACTTCAGTTCTGCCCCTCCCAGTGGTGTGGTCCTGGTAGAGCAGGTATGGGCGTGGGGAGGTCCAGGAATGGTGTTTCTATAAAGTCGCCATCCTGCCCCTACTTCCCAGGTTTTGATTATCAGCTGAGTTTGGGGATAACTCTAAACAGAGGTGATCTCAGTGGCAGAGCGTTTTGGTGAGTAACCTAGCACTGTCTCCCAGCAATGCATTAGACCCCGAGTGGTGTCTGAAGATGCCAGCCTCAGCTCCAAAACCTGAAATGATCCTTTGGAAACATTCCCCTCTCCCTGGTAAGCTTTAGGGAGGGCTGTGGAGTGGGGTGATGAGATGCTGGAGCCATTGGCCAAAACACTTTCCCCCAGACTTGGGCTTTTTGCCATCTTGTCCTGGTAGAAAAGTTAGGCCAAATCATCTTGCTCCAGGTGAGGTGGTGGGGACCCCAGAAAAGGCCTCTCCAGGTAGTGCTTTATCTTAGAATAAGAAGAACTGTTCTTTCATCTAGAAATCTTCCTGCCAGGATGCTTTTTATCACTCTGGCCCAAGATTCCCATTACCCCTGATTGCCTCCTTTGTCTAGGTTGGGCCATTATTTTCTTTGCTCTTCGATGTTTACTCTGTCAATTATTTAAGGACAGTTATCATGTTTCTTTAGCCAAGCTATACATGTTCAAGATCTTTTCATCTCTGCACATAAATCTCAGCCTTCCAGCCCTTCAACACCTACCCAAACGTGCTGTGCAGTGTTTGCTTTGGATTGAATCATGGAAATAGAGGAATTTTTCTCTTTAGAATTATTGGCATTGTGTGCACTTTATAAGTCTGCCACAAACATTATTCACACAGGGAATTAAGGAGACATGATCCAGTTTACTGTTGTTTTAAGTACAGCACAGGGCCTTTTAGTCCCCATGATGATATCTCTTTAAATTGAATTTGAGGCATGGGCAAAAGTCAACAATGACTAGTGTTTCCATTTCTTTAAAGCTTATAAACTATGAAGGATATTTTTTAAGGCCTAAAACCAAGTATAATAAAACATGACAAACAGTGCTGTGGTGAGCTGCAAGTTTAGTGGGGTTCCAGTGTTTTCTATCCATGGGCCCCTCCTAAGTATCTTCGAGTCTCATTATTGTGCATTCAGGGTTTCTGTCAAGGCTTTTGCTTTTCAACAGAGCAAATTTAACTCATGAAAAACCAGCTGAAAGGAGAAAAAAGGGCAAATATATTTAAATATTACATTTAAGTCCACTTGTCATTCTCCTCAGTGGCTAGAATGTGAGATCTAAGACCTGTGTCCTTGGGCTACATGGTTCTCACATGCCTCTCCCTGAGTTTGAGTGGGATTCTGGTGTTTAATGGTACATATCTTTTGTACAGCATGGTCCACAAATGTAAATCAGTTACTTAATCTTTTACTCTACAACAAAAACTCAAACAAAAATCATTTGCCAAAGCAGAGAGGAGAATGACTCTCTTGTGCTTACTGGGATATGGCCTATCAGTTTCCATTTCTTCAACAGAGTATTTATTGAGGACATTCTCTGTCCTGGATATACATCTGGGCAGTGGAGATATTGTTGTAAACAAACGGATGGAGGAGCCTGGTGGGCTACAGTCCATGGGGTCACAGAGTCAGATACGACGGAGCCACTTCGTGACTCACGATGCGTGTGTGCATGCACGTGTGTACAGAAACGTATGATAAGCCGAGTGGAAAGAACAGGCTATGGGGAAGTGATTGGGCGGTAGTCTCTCAAGTGGGGACCAGGGATGGTCCCTCTGCAGATGTGACAGTGTGACACGAGGATCTTCATGAAGAATAAGGTTGAGGAGCTAAACAAGGGTTGAGCTATCGCTCTGCAGACGGGGGTAGATTTTACTGAGTACAAATGGAGACCATTGAAAGATTTCAAGGAGTAAGATATGTGATCTGATTTATATTTTGATTATGCCAGCTGCTGTAGGGAGACTAGTCTGGAGGGAGTGAGAGTGGAAACTAGGTTAGCTAGGGGGCTCCTACGGTCATCAGCTTTCAGTGGGTTGAGAACTTATGTCTACATTCATCAGCAAAGCAGTGTGGGAATGGGGTTATATCAGTAGAGATGGAGAGAGATATGGTCAGAGTACATTTGAAGTTGGTGTCTTTGGAAATTGCTCATAGATTGGCCCTGGGGAGTTTGTGTGGGAACACTGAGGGAAGGAGAGAAACAAATGAGAACTCCCAGTCTTTGTTTTACATCCCCTGTTTCTGGCCACCCAAGTTTGAGATACCTGTCAGACATGCAAGTGGAGATGTAAAAGGTGCCATTGGCCCTATGAGGCTTAATCCTAGGGCAGGAGTCTGGGCCGATGATAGAGGCTTGGGCTGATTGGCACATAGGTGTATATTAAGTCATGTGACTGGGAAGCGTGTATGGTTGGAGGAAAGCGGAAAAGAACCCAGTTAGTGTACATATCCTTTCCACATCATTAACCCTGGTTAGACTGGAAACTCCATTTTACAAGTATACATGTACCCAGACTCTTCAGTGCTCTCCTTCCATTGACTGCTCTGAAGGCTAAGGCCCGTGCCTGTGGAATTGCTTTGTTGGTCAGTAGAATACTTGGAGGTCCACAAGGGCTGGCTGGGTTATCCCAGTATGATTTCCTGACAGACTGCAGTGGTCCCTTCTGATGTGCTGTGTGATGACAATCCCTCAGTGTCCAGATCTGGAGGGCAGGCCCCAGAATGAAATCTGGTCAGCTTGTCCCAAGGTTAAGATAAATACAATGTAGGTTAGTTGTCCCCAGAGAGAGAGCTTATAGAAGAGAACTGAGCTGAGCTAAGGTGTTTCCTAACATAAGTTTCATTTTATTTTTTGGTCGTCTGTGTTTAGGCTGCCATTCTCTACCTTTGCTGCATTTGTATAAGAATGAAAAGCTGTCTTTTAGTCTCACTTTTTCTCTTTACTGAGAACTTCCAGAACCCTGTGCCAACATGGGTGCTCAGGTCACTGCAAAGACACTGCTGATTCAGTTTTTTGAACCTAATAAATCTTTATTGGCACTGAGATCTAACCTTGACGCAACATGTTGAGTTATGCCTTGGCAGCCACTCTCAGGCACTGTTCTCCTGTCCCTGTGAAACCCTTTGTAAGTAATAATGTGAGATGGTTCAGAGATGGTACCACCACAACAGTCTGTGAGTATTGTTAAAGAATAGGGGGTGGATGGCATGGTAGCCTTAAAATACAAGGAGGATTCAGTACTAAATGTCAATGAATATCATCCTTCAAATACTGAGAAATGATTGTTGGTGCAGTTTATTTAAAGTGGACTATATGAATCTAAAAAGTCTAAAACAGTGGTATTAATTTTAAAAAGTTGCATTCCTGCAGCATTTGTGTTAGTCAGAACACTTGCAGGGATGATATACACTCTTGATTCAGAAACCTCTGCCAGCTCTTCCTTACTTAAAGTTTTTCTGTCACTTTTCTCCCTTGATTTTCTGGCAGAACAAATTCTTCTTGGCAACTTTTCAAAAACACAGTTGCGAGGAGTGTAAGCCCTTTGTTCTGTCATCCTAGCAAGGTATGTAGGGCCCTCTCCTCAGGGCTGCGTGATTGAGGGCTCACCATGAAAAATGATCACAGTTGCTTCCTCCCTTACCTAATCATACTCTCACTGGACAATCCAGAAGTTATGCTGCTTGGTATTTAGTCAGATGGCTTAAAACTTATATCTACAGTAAAACTTGCACATAATTATTTACAACGTCTTTATTTGTAACTGCCAAAACTTGAAAGCAGTGATGATTCTTCAGTAAGAGAACGGATAAACTGTGGTACATACATATAGTGGAATACTATTTAGTGATTAAAAATGAGCTGTCAAGGCGTGGAGAGACTCTAAATGTATAATATGCTGAGCGAAGGAATTCAGTGTGGAAAGGCTGCATATCACATGATTCCAGCTATATGACATTCTGGAAGAATCCAAACTATAGAAGCAGTACAATGATCTGTATTACTAGGACTTTGCAGAGAGGGAGGGATGAATAGATGGAGTACAGGGAGGTTTTGGATCTGTGAAACTATTCTGTATGATACAGTATGGTAGATGCATGTCATCACACATTTGTCCAAACCCATAAAACGTACAACACAAAGAATGAACCCTAATGTAAACTATGAACTTCAGTTAATTATAATGTATTGGCCTATTAGTCATAACATGTGTACCACACTAATGCAAGCTGTTAGTTCAGTTCAGTTCAGTCGCTCAGTCGTGTCCGACTCTTTGCAACCCCATGAATCGCAGCACGCCAGGCCTCCCTGTCCATCACCAACTCCTGGAGTTCACTCAGACTCACATCCATCGAGTCCGTGATGCCATCCAGCCATCTCATCCTCAGTCGTCCCCTTCTCCTCCTGCCTCCAATCCCTCCCAGCATCAGAGTCTTTTCCAATGAGTCAGCTCTTCTCATGAGGTGGCCAAAGTACTGGAGTTTCAGCTTTAGCATCATTCCTTCCAAAGAAATCCCAGGGCTGATCTCCTTCAGAATGAACTGGTTGGATCTCCTTGCAGTCCAAGGGACCCTCAAGAGTCTTCTCCAACACCACAGTTCAAAAGCATCGATTCTTTGGTGCTCAGCCTTCTTCACAGTCCAACTCTCACATCCATACATGACCACTGGAAAAACCATAGCCTTGACTAGACGGACCTTAGTCAGCAAAGTAATGTCTCTGCTTTTGAATATACTATCTAGCTTGGTCATAACTTTTCTTCCAAGGAGTAAGCATCTTTTAATTTCATGGCTGCAATCACCATCTGCAGTGATTTTGGAACCCCCTAAAATAAAGCCTGCCACTGTTTCCACTGTTTCTCCATCTATTTCCCATGAAGTGATGGGACCAGATGCCATGATCTTCGTTTTCTCAATGTTGAGCTTTAAGCCAACTTTTTTGCTCTCCTCTTTCACTTTTATCAAGAGGCTTTTTAGCTCCCTTTCTGCCATAAGGGTGGTGTCATCTGCATATCTGAGGTTATTGATATTTCTCCTGGCAATCTTGATTCCAGCTTGTGTTTCTTCCAGTCCAGCGTTTCTCATGATGTACTCTGCATATAAGTTAAATAAGCAGGGTGACAATATACAGCCTTGACGTACTCCTTTTCCTATTTGGAACCAGTCTGTTGTTCCATGTCTAGTTATAACTGTTGCTTCCTGACCTGCATACCGATTTGTCAAGAGGCAGGTTAGGTGGTCTGGTATTCCCATCTCTTTGAGAATTTTCCACAGTTTATTGTGATCCACACAGTCAAAGGCTTTGGCATAGTCAATACAGCAGAAATAGATGTTTTTCTGGAACTCTCTTGCTTTTTCCATGATCCAGCAGATGTTGGCAATTTGATCTCTGGTTCCTCTGCCTTTTCTAAAACCAGCTTGAACATCAGGGAGTTCATGGTTCACGTATTGCTGAAGCCTGGCTTGGAGAATTTTGAGCATTACTTTATTAGCATGTAAGATGAGTGCAATTGTGCGGTAGTTTGAGCATTCTTTGGCATTTCCTTTCTTTGGGATTGGAATGAAAACTGACCTTTTCCAGTCCTGTGGCCACTGCTGAGTTTTCCAAATTTTTTGGCATATTTAGTGCAGCACTTTCACAGCATCATCTTTCAGGATTTGAAACAGCTCAACTGGAATTCCATCACCTCTACTAGCTTTGTTCGTAGTGATGCTTTCTAAGGCCCACTTGACTTCACTTTCCAAGATGTCTGGCTCTAGATTAGTGATCACATCATCATGATTATCTAGGTCATAAAGATCTTTTTTGTACAGTTCTTCTGTGTATTCTTGCCACCTCTTCTTAATATCTTTAGCTTCTGTTAGGTCCAGACCATTTCTGTCCTTTATCGAGCCCATCTTTGCATGAAATGTTCCCTTGGTATCTCTAATTTTCTTGAAGAGCTCTCTAGTCTTTCCCATTCTATTCTTTTCCTCTATTTCTTTGCATTGATCACTGAAGAAGGCTTTCTTATCTCTTCTTGCTATTTTCTGGAACTCTGCTTTCAGATGCTTATATCTTTCCTTTTCTCCTTTGCTTTTCGCCTGTCTTCTTTTCACAGCAATTTGTAAGGCCTCCCCAGACAGCCATTTTGCTTGTTTGCATTTCTTTTCCATGGGGATGGTCTTGATCCCTGTCTCCTGTACAATGTCACCAACCTCATTCCATAGTTCATCAGGCACTTTATCTATCAGATCTAGGCCCTTAAATCTATTTCTAACTTCCACTGTATAATCATAAGGGATTTGTTTAGGTCATACCTGAATGGTCTAGCAGTTTTCCCTACTTTCTTCAATTTAAGTCTGAATTTGGTAATAAGGAGTTCATGATCTGAGCCATAGTCAGCTCCTGGTCTTGTTTTTGTTGACTGTATAGAGCTGTTAATAATATAGGAAATTGGGAGTGGGGTTGAGGTGATATATCGTTCCCTGTACTTGCCTCTCCTTTTTTCTGTGAATCTAAAACGTCTCTAAAAAATAAAATCTACCTTTAAAAACGTAAAATGCTGTAGAAACATAAAAAGTTGCAAGGAGAGAATTGATCATGCCTTTTCTCTTTGGTTTTAAAAAAAAGTATTTTTTATGTCTAAGCCAGAATGCATTAAATTATTTCTTTGTGAAGAAGAATATGTGGTTTCGTTTAACTAAGGAAAATTTTCTTCCTCTGAGGCCACAGCTGCAAGAAGGACAGATTGTGACATTTTGGCATTAGCATTCAGTGTTCAAGTGAGTCGCTTGGGCAGGCCACTCATTTTCTCCTTGCCCTGGTTTCATCATGTGTAAAATTAGGACAATAATGCCTGAGGATACGTAAAATCAGAGGCCCTTGGAAGCATGAGAGGGGTGCCTCGTGGCCCTTGAACAATCTCCTGAAATGTGAGGCTGCTGGGGCGAGGCACCTCCCTGCTGGCCCTTGGTTTCCTTATCTGAAAAATGATCGCATTGTTCCCTCCAGCCCTGGTGTTCAGTAATTCCTGTGCTGATATTTAGTGTGTGAAATTGCATATGAGTCGAGTCAACAACACGGCAAATTGGGTATCAACCAGAAGCAAGTAAAAGGACCAGTGTTCAGCTATTAAAAGTCAAAAGATAGAAGGAAAACTCTGGGAAGCTAATAAGATGATTAATTTTAATGGTTTATACTTGGTCTTTGTGGGATATGTTTTAGGAAAATTTCCTTGCCTCCTGCCCTCTTTTCCTGTCCTCCCATAAACATTCCCTGTATCCTTCCACTCAATCATCCCTTTATGCTCTCTGAAGAGTCCCCATTAAATAATATGGGGTAGAGAGAGATAGGGGAATATATCTGGTATATTCATGATATATGCTTTATGGGAGAAATAACTTTCTATTCAACTAAATGTATTGCACCAGATTTGAGAAGCTAATAGGAAAGGATTCAGGGTCTATCCTCAAATTAGTCATCCAGGGTCACAAATTCAAATGGGAAGTCTAGCTTCCTCCATGATTCTGTTGCTTAGCACCAGGTTTAGAATAAACCAAGCTGCATGGAATGATTGAGTTATTATTTCAAATATTCTGTGGGCACAGTGGCCTGGAGAATAAACTTTATGGGGGAGAATGTTTAAAAACTGAGCTGGTCCCTGCAGTATAGAATTTGTCAAGCGTGGGTGTGTTTCAGCATGTTGTGCTAAAGAGAGATAAAAAACCCTAATGTGCAGCTCAGGGAAATGGGGGGGAGGACACACCAAAAGGATCCTGGCAAGTGCCAAATAGGAACTCCATATAGTTGCGGGCTAGATTATAAAGGATTACTTATGTCATGCTAAGGAACGTATCCCGTGGGAGTATTTCCCATGGTACATCCCCTGGGATGCAAGTTCCACGTGATACTCTGTGGGAAGGAAAGGTTTTGTGGTCAGAAGTGTTTGGGAAATGATTCTTGTTCCCTGATGACTGCCTGATACACTTAGTGTACAGTCCTCAAAAGTCCTTCAATAAAGGGCTCCTTAACTTTGTCAAAGCTGAAGTGGGCACTTCTCCTACAAATGGTATTGAAGATAGTAGTACCCTTTTGTGCATAACTCACTCATGAGTATCTGGACTAACACCAGAATATTTTGAGTGTAGATTTGGGGTGCTTCTCTAGCCAGTGGGAGGCACATAATGTTTGACAGGAGAAGGGCATGCTCAGACTTTTGGAATAGGGATCTGGAGGCAGCTGGAGGATAGAGTGGGAGGAGGGACATGTGTTGGAACACACTGTCCAGGAAACCGAAGGCTGTGCCAGTGCAGAAATTATGAGGGACCTGGTGGCTGTGTTTTCTGAGACCTAAGACAGGAGTCTTCAAATGACAGCCCATGGGCCCAGTCTGATTGGTTCACCAACTATTTTTTATAAGTAAGGTTATGTTGGAACATATATTGTACTATAAAGAAAGCTGAGCACCAAAGGATTGATGCTTTTGAACTGTGATGTTGGAGAAGACTCTTGAGAGTCCCTTGGACTGCAAGGAGATCCAGCCAGTCCATTCTAAAGGAGATCAGTCCTGAATATTCATAGGAAAGACTGATGCTGAAGCTGAAACTCCAATACCTTGGCCACCTGATGTGAAGAACTGACTCATTGGAAGAGACCCTGATGCTGGGAAAGATTGAAGGCAGGAGGAGAAGGGGACGACACAGAATGAGATAGTTGGATGACATCACTGACTCGATGGACGTGAGTTTGAGCAAGCTCTGGGAGTTGGTAATGGACAGGGAAGCCTGGCATGCTGCAGTCCCTGGGGTCATAGAGTCAGACATGACTGAGCGACTGAACTGAGCTGATGTTGAAAAACAGCCGTACCCGCTCCCTAACATGTTGTTGTCATCTTTGCACTATAACAACAGAGTTGAGGAGTTGAGTAAAGACCATGTGGCCTGCAAAGCCAAAAATATTTACCATCTGGCCCTTTCTAGAAATGTCTGTTGACTGCTGATCTGGGTGGTTGGTTGGATTGGTTTCAGTCTTCCCAGCGTAAGAGGATTATCTGGGTTTTTAGTTCTAGTTTCTTCAAACAGATGAATGAAAAAAGGTATATAAACTCAGAATCTCAAGTACTAAATTCTAGGAATTAGCCCTAACTCAAATGTTGAATACAAATGGCAGAGACTGTGATTGTCGCCTGCCTTTTCATCTCTGAAGGAACCGAAGACCTGCCTTCATGTCTGGTGGGCTGTTACCCCTTCCACGGTGGGACCCAGACTGCAGGGGCTTTCATCAAGAGGCTACTTGCGTCCTTGGATTTTGAGCGCTGTAAGCTCTCAGTCATTAGCTTTGGCACGGCCTCAATCTATGTCACACCTCCCTCGGAATCCAGCTGCAGTTTCTGGTTCCTCTGAGCCCAGTTTCCTCCACACACTGTTGATACTGGCACACATTGTCTCCTTTCTCCCATGGAGAGCAACTTTCTACACATATTTCTTGGGGCACATATATTTGTATGCCATTTATAATGTAAAGTCTTGTGATGATAAACTATGTGGTTGCCCCAAAAGGTTGAGTGGAGCCATTTAACTCCATTCCTCCCATAGGACAGACTTATGTGGTCCAGGCTAGGCCTGGGCTATCCAACACCCAGTATATGTTTTATTTTGTTTTTTTTTTTATCATCCATACAGCTGTCCAAGAATCTGAAAATGTATTTTTCAGTGATGTGGATGCCTTTGAGAATCTACTGAAGTTAAGCAGGGAAACGGGAAGATATATAAGCATTGCTAATATTTGCCACTTTATTTGTGGTAGTGAGTGTTTAATAGAATACTATATTTTCAGAGAGCTGCACACAAAACATAAAAAAATATAATCTTTCTTAGCTGTGAAACCTGCCAGTGAAAATGTTCACCCCAATCATGATTTGAATATTTGCTTTTATGGAGAGTTAAGTACCAGAAAAGAATTCCACAGCTTATAAAATAGGGGGTCGTAAATGAAGTGCAAAAGTTGATATGGACCCTGTAAAGTGGGCTGAAAACATTGTGGATGTAGCTAGCAGCTCTGAAGTCATGAGCAGGGCAAAGCGAACAGATCTGACCAGTGCACTGTGTCTTCATATCCCCAGCACAGTTGGTCTGCTTTTTAATGCTCAAGTCAAAAAGCTATATCTAAAATTTAGGAATTTTAGGTCCAATTCAATTTCCAGATTTTGCTTATGGGAATATCTACTTTTTTTTTTTTTTAATTTGAGAACCAAAAAATACAGTTTGCAGTGTGATTTAAGATGGACAGAGACCTTGTTGTAATCAATAACATCTGTGATGTTTGCAAGAACTCTTTTTGAAACCATAGGAGGCGACTTTTGCAGTGAAAGAAATCTTTACATTTAAAAATGAGACTTCTGTGGATTATTTTGAAAAGATAGGCTTATGATCTGATTCTGCTGTGAGCCAACTGGCTATGTGACTTTGGATGGAGTCTGACCATCAGATTTTTCTCTGGTGTAATGAAAATGGTGGTGTTAGCTTATTGACTTCCCAGGCTTATGACAATTATCAAAAGAGAGATATGAGAGGGACCCAACAGATATAAGCCAGTTCTTAAAAATGATAGGCAGATTGTTCTCTGTAGGGAGACTCATGAAGTCTATTAGAATTTTATGCGTGTCAATGTGTGTCTTTGTACATGCATATACTTTAGTCCCTATATAAAAGTGACAGTGAAAGTGAAGTTGCTCAGTCGTGTCCGACTCTTTGCGACCCCATGGACTGCAGCCTACCAGGCTCCTCTGTCCATGGGATTTTCCAGGCAAGAGTACTAGAGTGGGTTGCTATTTCCTTCTCCACGGGATCTTCCTGACCTAGGGATTGAACCCGGGTCTGCTGCATTGCAGGCAGACACTTTGCCATCTGAGCCACCAGGGAAGTCAGTCCCTATATAAATAGGCCTAAATGGGTTATGAAAACTAATCACCATCATGGGCTTAACAGCTACTGTGTGCTGAATGATTTTGGAATATTGAGCACTTCTCATAAATTATTTCTTATCCTTGCAGCAACCCCAGCGTTAGTAGGTATGGCACTCTGTAATAGTTTCTGTTCTTGCATAACAAAGCAACAACGATTTAATATGATTATCTATAGGCCAGAGGCCTGGACAGAGCAAAGCTGAATTCTCTGCTCAGGACTCACTAGGCTGAAACAAAAGTGTTTTCAGGGACTATGTGCTCATCTGAGGCTCAGGGCTCTATTCCAGGCTCATTCAGGTTGTTGATAGAACTCAGTCCCTTGAGGGGAAGTGAACTGAAGACCCTGTTTCTTGCTAGCCATTGGCCAGGGGTTGTTTTCCACTTCTGTTCACCACCTGCAGGTCTTAGGCATGTGGCCTTCTCACAGTGTGACAGCTTACTTCTTCAAAAACAACAGTGGAGACTTCCCCAGTAAACCAGTGGCTGGGAGTCTGTGCTCCCAATACAGGGGGCCTGAGTTCCATCCCTGATCAGGGAACCAGATCCCACATGCTGCAGCTGACGATCCCAACTCCTGCAACTAAGACCTGGCACAGCAAAATAAACAAGTACTACAAACAAACAAAAAACCCCCAACCCAACAGTGAATCAATCTCTCCCATTTCTACTTATAAAACATCTTATACAACGTAATTTCATCGAGGGAGTGGCTATCCTATCATATTCACAAACCCTGCCCACACTCAAAGGAAAGGAATTTGGCAAGGTATACTGCCTGAGAATGGAGACACTTGGGGAGCAGTCTTAGAATTTTGCCTACCATCCACTCACATTTTGCAGCTGCAGATGAATTCTCAGAGAGGTTACATTCCTAGCTCAGAATCACAGTGCCAGTAATTACAAAGCAGGGACTGGATTATTACCAGGCTTCCAGGTAGCATGTACCTCTATTTTGTACCAACTAGGCTATCACAGTGTCTTCAAGAAAAGTCCTGGGTGGGGACAACTGAGTAGCCATGTATATTGAGTGCTGAGACAGCTGTAGTGTAGACCAGAGCTTCTGAGAGTGTGGGCCATGGCTGGTGAGGTTTAGGAACTGTTTATGGTTGCAGTGAGATACAAACAGAAATTGACAGCAAGTGTTGAGAATTATATATAACAATATAACATTGGTGTGACATCAAACACACTACTTCTGTGTTTTATAAAACTAATGCACTCCAATAAATTGGAAAACACATACAGAACAAAATAAAAACAAAACCAATACACCAAAAGCTAGCCCTTCACCATGTATAGTGTGAGGAGCCCTGGTGTAGAACATAGTTTATCAATCTTACTGCCATTGAATAGGGCCCAGTGCCTCTTGTTCTAGAGTGAAGAGTAGAATCCATCTGGAAAATATGACTACCTTGGCCTCTTGGGCTAAAATAGTAGCTGAGATCTATGACAACTTTTTCTGGTCAGTTGCTCTAGCACATTGTTTCTTATGAAGCCAAGCCTAAAAATACTCCCGCTGAATTTCCAAGGGTTTTTGCAGTGACTTTTGAATCAGAATGTTCCGAAGCCCCTGATGGTCATTAACGTGTCATCGTTTTTAGAGTTTGTAGAGAAGTTGTCTTGCTGACCTGCCAAGCAGTCAAGGTTAGTTAACAAGGTTGTCCCAAGGTTCTTTTGGTGACAAGTCACCAAAACCCACAGAAGAATGACGATTTGATAGTGAAAGTGAGGATTTAATGGAGAAGCTGCAGAAGTGTGTGACGGAGTGTGACAGAGAGGTTGGGGCCTGGCAGTGAGTAGGAGCTGAGGCAGCTGCCCTGGTCTCTCACCCCTGCTGCCTCCCTCCTGCTGCATTCTCCGTCAGCACCGGGCTTTCTCGGGGCCTCTACACACTGTTGTTGATGGCAGCTACCACATCTTTCCCAGGCTCACATGCTTTACTTCTAAGGCCCTTTAGATGCTGATGAACATCTTCAACCTCCAGTTCCAAATTCTCAGGGAAGAGTGTCTGAGGATCCCAGTTTCTTCGGATGTCCACTCTTGAGATGAGTACAAAGTGGCATCTGGGCCCCTCAGCTGGGTTTTCAGCAGTTCACAGAGAAAGGGGTTGTGGGCTGGGCAGACGCTGCTGGGTGCCTTTTAAATGGACCCATGTGTAGACCTTGGGGAAACATTAACATTCTTTGCATGTACTGTATGTTGATTAGCTTTCTAAAAAAATAATTTGTGAAGGCCTTCTTGACACTTTGTAGCTCAATCATTGTCTAAAACATGACCCTGTTTTCATTGAGAGACCAAATAGCAAAACAATAGAGACAAACAATTTTATCTTCCTGAAAAATCTCTCCCTTCAGAATAGAAAGACCTTGGGCAATGTCTAATTATTCCTGTCTCTTAATTTGATAGCTTGAAAAATGTTTGTAGTGTTTAAGAATGTCTTTGGAAATTTCCTGTCCCTGCCACCAATCAAATTGTTTAAATGATGGATGGCAATTTTATATTGAACTGTGATAATAGTATCTCATTTGCTGCTACTTAAGTGATTTCTTTTCCTCTTAACACATGTAGGTCAAGTTACTCCTTCAGTTGAAAAAAAATGTGAGTAAAATGGATAGCAAATGGAGGAAAGTCAATTATACAACAATTTTCAAACTTTTGAAGTAAGACCATTGCACTTCCCAATATTGATTATTTTTCACTTGATTACAGTTAGTCTCTTCAGCAGTTTATTACAATATAGATCATAATTCACAGACTGCACTTGTTCTAAACTGAAAGTAAGTGCAAGGGAACAGAGTGAGGATGGGGGTGAATGAAAAGTAGCATTTTTGACATCAGTGAATAAGCATTGAGTAAATAATTATATTTAGCTTTTCTAAGCATTGTATTTGACTAATACCTATTGAACTTCTCTTGTCAGAGAAACTCAAATTTTTTCATAGGTACCATCTCATGTGTTTTCCCCTTTGTTTTCTATAGGAAGTTGAAGACATTTTGTCATTTGGGAATCTGATATGGGAGGAATGGGTCAGTGAAATGGCTGACAGGAATCACAAAGGTTTGTGGTCTGGAGTTAGTAAAGCTTGTGTTTCTGAAAACTGAACTCAACTCACTAACTTGTGTTGATGAGATCGATGTGCCTCAGAAACAGGACCTTCACTGAGTGAACTAGAGTCACCTCAGATGTTGTATAATCCCTGAGTAGTCTTTGCTGACTGTGCGACAGACATTTGAGTAACTTCTGGGCTCAATAGGCTCCACTGTGTTCACTGAGAAATTGAGCAAGTTCTGGACCTCAGGGGGCTATCTTGCCAGGAGAAGTGTGTGTGAGCCTATAAGAAGTGTGTCTGTGAACCTATAAAATACAAGGTAGAAAGCGTGGCGTGACAGGAGGGATGCACAGATAAGGAATTTCTAAGAAAGGAACCATTAATTGAACAACTCTGTTGCATGCTTGAAGGGGACTGGGGACTGTCTGCTTTTCTTTTGTTCATTCATTCATTCACTGATACATTTAGCCCATATTTACTGGGCAATGGCTGTGCTGGAGGTTGTAAAAAGACAGGTAGATAAGACAGTCCACCATCCTCAAGTTCAGCCTAATGGGAGAGGGATGAGCCAGGAAATATGAGAAGTATCACTACTTGTTTAACAGATGCTGGGGGAGCACCATCATGGAAGGGGGTACTCAGCTAAGCCCTATGCATACAGTTGTGGACAAGCCTGGAGTATCCAGAGAAGTATTTGCCCTGTGGGTGATGTTTACAATACATTGTAGATGAAGCATAGCTCTCTGCTTAATTCAAGCTTGTCAAATATTGCAGAGAAAAGGGTCTGGCCCCCCTCCCGCCCCCCCCGAGTAAGGAATCCTTGTTTTGGAGTGTTTAACAAAGGTTTCACAGTACAGGGGATATTTGATTACGGTGCTGACAGAAGAATAGGAGCTTGCTGGGCAGGGTTGAAATGGGTTTAGCCAGAGACACCATATATGGAAAAGATGTACCTGCCTGCTATTGGTTTAGATAAGGTTTAATATTCAATGATTTTGGCATGGGAATTACTTTCCCTACTATGCTGCACTTTATCTAGAAAGCTTCTGGAAATGAAAGAGGAGTTAGGCTTTACTTTTGACAATAACCCTTGGGCTAGAAAATAGTTTACTCTGATTCTTGGAAGGAAAATGTTGAATACATTCTACCCCCCGCCCCCCGCCCCAGGTCAGAAAATGTTTAAATCCCTTAGGATGCAAAGATTAGGGGTTTAAATTGGACTCACAGAAGATATGCCAACTCCCCATATGTACTAGATTATTTTTTGGGAAATGATATAGGCATTTTGCCCTTAAAGTAGAGTAAGGTTTCTCAATACAACTGAAAATCTAAGAATTCTTATAGAAGTGTCTATGCATTTCACCTCGGAAACCACTAGCTTAACTATTCAATAGACGTAGTTCCTAAATTTTATTTTATTTGTTTATTAATTGAAGAATAATTGCCTTACAGAATTTTGTTGTTTTCTGTCAAACCTCAACATGAATCAGCCATAGGTATACATACATACCCTCTCTTTTGAAGCTCTCTGCCATCTCCCTCCCTATTCCACCCCTCTAGGTTGATACAGAGCCCCTGTTTGACTTTCCTGAGCCATATAGCAAATTTCCATTGGCTATCTCTTTTACACATGGTGATGTAAGTTTCATGTTATTCTCTCCACACATCTCACCCTCTCCTCCCCTCTCCGCATGTCCATACATCTATACTCTATTTCTGTTTCTCCACTGCTGCCCTGCAAATAAATTCTTCAGTACCATCTTTCTAGATTCTATATATATGCATTAGTGTACGACATTTATCTTTCTCTTTCTGACTTACGTCACTCTGTATAATAGGCTCTAGGTTCATCCACCTCATTAGAACTGACTCAAATGTGTTCCTTTTTATGGCTGAGCAATATTGTATTGTGTATATGTACCACAACTTCTTTATCCATTCATCTGTCAATGGACATCTAGGTTGCTTCCATGTTCTAGCTATTGTAAATAGTGCTGCAATGAACAATGGGATACATGTGTCTCTTTCAGTTTTGGTTTCCTCAGGGCATATGCCTGCGAGTGGGGTTGCTGGGTCATAAGGTGGTTTGATTCCTAGTTTTTTAAGGAATCTCCATATTGTCTTCCGTAGTGGCTGTATCAATTTACATTCCCACCAACAGTGCAAGAGCATTCCCTTTTCTCCACACCCTCTCCAGCATTTATTGTTTGTAGACTTTTTGATGAGGGCCGTTCTGACCAGTGTGAGGTGATATCTCATGTACTGTTGATTTGCATTTCTCTAATAATGAGTGATGTTGAGCATCTCTTCATGTGTTTGTTAGTCATGTGTATGTCTTCTTTGGAGAAATGTCTGTTTAGGTCTTTTCCCCACGTTTTGATTGGGTTGTTTGTTTTTCTGGTATTGAGTTGTATGAGCTGCTTGTATATTTTGGAAATTAATCCTTTGTCAGTTGTTTCATTTGCTATTATTTTCTCCCATTCTGAGGATTGTCTTTTCACCTTGCTTATAGTTCCCTTTGCTGTGCATTAATTTTTAAGTTTAATCACGTTTTACTTGTTTACTTTTGTTTTTATTTCCATTACTCTAGAAGGTGGGTCATAGAAGATCTTGTTTTGATTTATGTTGTTGAATGTTCTGTGTATGTTTTCCTCTAAGAGTTTTATAGTTTCTGGTCTTACATTTAGGTCTTTAATCCATTTGGGGTTTATCTTTATGTATGGTGTTAGAAAGTGTTCTAATTTCATTCTTTTACACATAGCTATCCAGTTTTCCCAGTACCATTTATTGAAGAGTCTGTCTTTGCCCTGTTGTATCTGCTTGCCTCCTTTGTAAAAAATAAGGTACCCATGGATGCATGGGTTTATTTCTCGGCTTTCTATCTTGTTCCATTGGTCTATATTTCTGTTTTTGTGCCAGTATCATACTGTCTTGACTGTAGCTTTGTACTATAATCTGAAGTCAGGAAGGTTGATTCCTCCAGCTTCGTTCTTCTTTTTCAATACTGTTTTTGCTGTTTGGGGTCTTTTGTGTTTCCATATGAATTGTGAAATTTTTTGTTCTAGTTCTGTGAGATTTGCCATTGGTAATTTGAAAGGGATCAGATTGAATCTGTAGATTGCATTTGGTAGTATAGTCATCTTCACAATATTGATTCTTCTTACCCAGGAACATGGTTTATGGTTTATGGTAGGACACAAACATCTGTTTATGTGTCTTTGATTTCTTTCATTGCTATCTTATAATTTTCTGCATACAGTTCTTTTGTCCCCTTAGGTAAGTTTATTCCTAGATATTTTATTCTTTTTGTTGCAGTTATTGCTGATTTTTCTTTGGTAGTATATAGAAATGCAAGTGATTTCTGTGTATTGATTTTATATCCTGCGACTTTGCTAAATTTACTGATTAGCTCTAGTAATTTTCTGATAGTATTGTTAGGGTCTTCTGTGTATAATATCATGTCATCTACAAACAGTGAGAGCTTTACTTCATCTTTTCTGATCTGGATTCCTTTTATTTCTTTTTGTTCTCTGATTGCTGTAGCTAGGACTTCCAAAACTATGTTGAATAATAGTAGTGAAAGTGGATACCCTTGTCTTGTTCCTGATCTTAGGGGGAATGCTTTCAATATTTCACCATTGAGAATGATGTTTGCTGTAGGCTTATCATATATGGCCTTTACTATGTTGAGGTTGGAGAAGGAAATGGCAACCCATTCTAGTATTCTCGCCAGGAAAATTCCATGGACAGAGGAGCCTGTCCGGCTATAGTCCATGGGGTCACAAAAGAAATGAACATGACTCAATGACTAAACAACATGTTGAGGTAGATTCATTCTATACCCATTTTGTGAAGAGTTTTAATCATAAATTGGTGCTGAATTTTGTCAAAGGCTTTTTCTGCATCTGTTTAGATTATCATATGGTTTTTATCTTTCAATTTGTTAATATGGTGTATCACATTGATTGATTTGTGTATATTGAAGAATCCTTGCATCCCTGGAGTAAACCCAACTTGACCATGGTGTACGAGCTTTTTAAGTGTTGCTGAATTCTGTTCACTAAAATTTTGTTGAGGATTTTTGCATCTGTGTTCATCAGTGATACTGGCCTGTAGTTTCTTTTTTTGTGTTGTCTTTGTCTGATTTTGTTATCAGGGTGATGGTGGCCTCACAGAATGAGTTTGGAAGTGTTCCTTTGCAATTTTTTGAAATAGTTTAGACGGATAGGCTGGAGAAGGCAATGGCACCCCACTCCAGTACTCTTGCCTGGAAAATCCCATGGATGGAGAAGCCTGGTAGGCTGTAGTCCATGGGGTCGCTCAGTTGGACACGACTGAGCGACTTCACTTTCACTTTTCACTTTCATGCATTGGAGAAGGAAATGGCAACCCACTGCAGTGTTCTTGCCTGGAGAATCCCAGGGGTGGGGGAGCCTGGTGGGCTTCTGTCTATGGGGTCGCACAGAGTCGGACACAACTACAGTGATTTAGCAGCAGCAGCAGGAGAAGGATAGGCATTAGCTCTCCTGTGAAGCCATCTGGTCCTGGGCTTTAGTTTTTTGGGAGATTTTTGATCACAGCTTCAGTTTCAGTGCTTGTAATTGAGTTGTTCATAGTTCCTATTTCTTCCTGGTTTAGTCTTGGAAGATTGAACTTTTCTAATAATCTGTCCGTTTCTTCCAGGTTATCCATTTTATTACCATATATTTGTTCATAATAGTCTCTTATAATCCTTTGTATTTCTGCATTGTCTGTTGTAACCTCTCCTTTTTCATTTCTAATTTTTTTGATTTTATTCTTCTGTCCTTTTTCCTTGATGAGTCTAGCTAAAGGTTTGTCAATTTTGTTTATCTTCTCAAAGAACCAGCTTTTAGTTTTATTAAGCTTTACTATTGTTTCATTTCTTTTTCATTTATTTCTGCTCTCATTTTATGATTTCTTTCCTTTTTTTAATCTCAGGGTGTTTTTGTTCTTCTTTTTCCAGTTGTTTTATGTGTAAAGTTAGGTTGTTAATTCAGTGTTTTTCTTGTTTCTTGAGGTAGGATTGTATTGCTATAAACTTTCCTCTTAGAACTGTTTTTGCTGCATCCCATAGGTTTTGAATTGTCATGTTTTCATTATTATATCTTGCTAGACTTTTTTTATTTCCCTTTTGATTTCTTCAGTAACCTGTTGGTTATTTAGAAACGTATTGTTTAATCTCCATGTGTTTTTGTTTCTTAGTTTTTTTCTTGTAATTTGTATCTGGTCTCATAGCATTGTGGTTGGAAAAAGATGCTTGATGTGATACCAATTTTCTTAAATTTTCTGAAATTTGATTTGTGATCAAAGATGTGGTCTATCCTGGAGAATGTTCTCCACGTGCACTTGAGAAGAAGGTGTATCCTTCTGCATTTGGATGGAATGTCCTGAAGATTATCAATGATATCCATCTCGTCTAATGTATCATTTATTGTATTTCCTTATTAGTTTTCTGTTTTGATGATCTGGCCATTGGTGTGAGTGGGGTGTTAAAGTCTCCTACTATTATTGTGTTACTGTCGATTTCTCCTTTTATGTCTGTTAGTATTTGTCTTATGTACTGAGGTGCTTCTATGTTTGCTCAGATATTTAGAATTGTTATGTCTTCCTCTTGGGTTGATCCCTTGATCATTATGTAGTGTCCTTCCTTATTGCTTGTGATATTCTTTATTTTAAGGTCTATTTTGTCTGATATGAGGATTGCTACTCTAGATTTATTTTGCTTTCCTTTTGCATGGAATATATTTTCCATCCTCCCACTTTCAGTCTATATGTGTCTTTAGGTCTAAAGTGGGTTTCTTGTAGACAGCATTGTATTGGTCTTGTTTTTGTATCCATTCAGCCAGTCTGTGTCTTTTTTTTTTTTTTTTGGAGCATTTAATCCATTTACCTTTAAAGTAATTATTGATATATATGTTCCTATTTCCATTTCTTAATTGGTTGGGGTTTGATTTTGTAGATCTTTTTCTCCTCTTGTATCTTGACTGTATAAGTCCCTTTAACATTTGTTGTAAAGCTGATTTGGTGGTGCTGAATTCTCTTAACTTTTGCTTGTCTGAAAAGCTTTTGATTTCTTCATCAGTCTTGAATGAGATCCTTGTCAGGTAGAGTAATCTTGGTTGTAGACTTTTCCCTTTCAGTAGTTTAAATATATCCTGTGCCGAGGTCCAGCCTCAGCAGAGTCCAGGGATATCCTTAGGATGGACGACGTTGGCGAATGAAGAAAGATAGAGAAAGAGATAAGGAAAGAATGACATGGGATGACCAAGCTTCAGTGAGCAAGGCCCGTTTTACTTTATTTTCCTCAGGGCTTTTATACCCTGAGTTGTACATATAGCAAGGTGAAAAATGCAGAGTCAACTTAACATTCCATCAGTAATAACTTTTATCGATATCAGATTCCTTCCTGCAAGAGTCTTACTCTTTGTACATCATCTTCTGTCCCGGAGGCCTGTTGATATTTCATGACCTCTTTTTGATAAATGTTGGCCAGGCCAGAACAATAATCTTCCCTTAAAGTGTTTCTTCTTAAATTCTTAGCCTGCAGATTCAGTGGGTTACAGCAAAGAAAGAACTTATTAGCTCAACATCTAATGTTGCTAATGCTAAGGCTATTACTTGTTTCTATTACATCCTAACTATATGCCCTCCCAGGAACACAATGGATAAGGGATGTGAGAACTTGGCAGCAAGGATAGGCTCAACAATGTTGCAAGAGTCTGGATAAACCTGCCAAGTAAGCTAGAATGCTAACAGAGGGTTTGAAACACTCCTTTCATGCCCAGGAGATTCATTAACTAAAGCCCTAAGTTAACTCTAACCAGAGAAAGGTGGTCAGGGGACAGCCCCCTGCTAATGTCAGAAGAGCTGGTGAAAGACGTAAAATAGTAAGACAGACAGATTCTAGTTTGCGGGTAGATGCTTGAGCAGGTCCTGGGGGTCCATCGAGTCCTGAGGCCTTGCTTATCAGGACTCTTCCACATGACCTTGTCATGGGTGGGATGGCCCAGGGAGTCCCTCGAGTCCTGCATGACCTTGTCATGGGTGGGATCTCCCGTGCTGGCTCCCGGCAATCCTACTTTTCCCTTCTGGCCTGCAAAGGTTCTGCTGAAAGATCTGCTGTTAAACATATGGTATTTCCCTTTTATGTTACTTGTTGCTTTTCCCTTGCTGCTTTTAATATTCTTTCTTTGTGTTTAATCTTTGTTAGTTTGATTAGTATGTGTCTTAGTGTGTTTCTCCTTAGGTTTGCCCTGTATGGGACTCTTCGTGCCTCTTGGCCTTGATTGACTTCTTCCTTTTCCATGTTGGGGAAATTTTCAACTATAATCTCTTCAAGAATTTTCTCATACCCTTTCTTTTTCTCTTCTTGTTCTGGGACACCTATAATTCAAATGTTAATGCATTCAATATTGTCCCAGACATCTCTGAGACTGTCCTCAGTTCTTTTCATTCTTTTTACTTTATTCTGCTCTTCAGAAGTTATTTCCACCATTTTATCTTCCAGCTCACGGATTCCTTCTTCTGCTTCAGATATTCTGCTATTGGCTTCTTCTAGAGTATTTTTAATTTCAGTAATTGTGTTATTTGTCTGCATTTTAGACTAAGATTTTCTTAACTTTCCTTCCTTTTCCTTCTTTTCCCAGATTACTTGATATGAAAAAGGCAGCTGTTTAACTCCATACATATTTGCATTATTTTGACTCCTTGGAAAAGACTCTGATGCTGGGAGGGATTGGGGGCAGGAGGAAAAGGGGACAACAGAGGATTAGATGGCTGGATGGCATCACTGACTCGATGGACGTGAGTTTGAATGAACTCCAGGAGATGGTGATGGACAGGGAGGCCTGGCGTGCTGCGATTCATGGGGTCACAAAGAGCTGGACACGACTGAGCGACTGAACTGACTGACTGACTGACATGATCTTGTAATTATGGTTAATATTCTTAGAAGGGGCTAAGAATTAAAAAGAGAAAAGCAGTCTCAAAACAGAATTGTGCTACAGATTCAAAGCAGAGAGCAAACAAAACAGGGCTAACAAAACAAACATATTTTGCAAGTAAATATTGTGGCAGGAATCCAGGCATCTGCCAGGTGGAAGTTGTTAGGAATGATAAAATGGTTTTTGAGAATTCATCCATCCTCTCCTGTTCGTATTTGATAAACTGTGAGGTCTAATTCTCTTAGTACCAACTTGCTGTAGTTGCTCAGTTGTGAAGACATATCTGACTCTTTGGACCCTATGGACTGTAGCATGTCAGGTTTCTCTGTACTTTACCATATCCTGGAGCTTGCTCAACTCCATGTCCATTGAATCAGTGATTCCATCTAACCATCTCATCTTCTACTGCCCACTGCTCCTTTTGCCTTCAATCTTTACTAGCATGAAGTTTTTTTTCAAGTGAGACAGCTCTTTTCATCAGGTGGCCAAGGTATTGGAGTTTCAGCTTCAACATCAGTTCTTCCAATGAACACCCAGGACTGATCTCCTTTAGGATTGATTGGTTTGATTCCTTGCAGTCAGCTGTCTTCTCCTGCACCACAATTAGAAAGCATCAGTTCTTCAGGAGTTAGCCTTCTTTATGGTCCAGCACTCAGATCCTTACATGACTACTAGAAAAACCACAGCTTTGACTAGATGGACCTTTGTCAGCAAAGCGATCTCTGTTTTTTAATATGCTGTCTAGGTTTTTCATAGCTTTCCTTCCAAGGAGCAAGCATCTTTTAATTTCATGGCTGCAGTCACTGTCTGCAGTGATTTTGGAGCCCAAGAAAATAAAATCTGTCACTGCTTCCACTTTTTTCCCTTCTATTTGCCATGAAGTGATGGGACCAAATGGCATGATCTTCGTTTTTCAAATGTTGAACTTCAAATCAACTTTTTCACTCTCCTGTTTCACCCTCATCAGAAGTGATATATCTACCATTAGAGTGATATCATCTGCATATCTGAGATTTTATTTTCTCCCAGCACCCTGATTCCAGCTTGTAATTATTCCAGCCCAGCATTTTGCATGATGTCACCTTAAATAAGGTGACAATATACATCCTTGTACTCCTTTCCCAGTTTTGAACCAGTCCATTGTTACATGTCTGGTTCCAACTGTTGCTTCTTGACCTGCATACAGGTTTCTCAGGAGTCAGGTAAAATGGTCTGATACTCCCATCTCTTTAAAAATTTTCCACAGTTTGTTGTAATCCACACAGTCAAAGATTTTAGCATAGTCAGTGAAGCAGAGTAGAGCTTTTTCTGAAATTCCCTTGCTTTCTCCATGATACAACAGATGTTGGCAATTTGATCTCCAGTCCCTCTGGCCTCTTTGAAACCCAGCTTGTACATCTGGACATTCTCTGATCAGGTACTACTGAAGTCTAGCTTGAAGGATTTTGAGCATTACCTTGTTAGCATGTTCAATGAGTGCAATTGTGTGGTAGTATGGACATTGTTTGGCGTTGCCCTTATTTCAGATTGGAATGAAAACTGGCCTTTTCTCCCTTCATGGATCACGTCTTGTTGTGGCAAAGGGGATTGCATAACTCAATGAAGCTATGATTCATGCCTTACAAGGCCACCCAAGATGGTCGAGTCATAGTGAAGAGTTCTGACAAAGTGTGGTCCAATGGAGGAGGAAATGGCAACCCACTGTAGTATTCTTGCTTTGAGTACCCTGTGAACAGTATGAAAAGTACTAATTTATGTTTTCTAATGTTTCCTCTCTAATAGCTGTCTGGTCATATTGCTTAGAGTTTTTGAAACTCATAGGACTAACCAGTGTTTCTGTTGACATGTTTGTTTATTTTTGGCTGTACTGGGTCTTTGTTGCTGTGCGGGCTTTTCTCTGGTTGTGTGGAGCAGGGGCTGCTCTCTAGCTGCAGTGCTCTGACTTCACGTTGCTATGGCTTCTCTTGTTGCAGAGCATGCGCTCTAGGGCATGTGGGCTTCGGTAGTTGCGGCATGTGCGCTCAGTGGTTGTGGCGCAGGGGCTTAGCTGCTCCATGGCATGTGGGTCTTCCTGGATCAGGGATCGAACCTGTGTCCCCTGCTTTGGCAAGCAGATTCTTTACCCCAGAGCCACCAGGGAAACCTATAGTAGTCTCTTTTTAAGCCTTGCAACTTGCCTTCCCAATAAACGTATCTTAATTGATCCAGGATCTTTGCCATGTTTTCCCAGAGTATCCTGGATTATGTGCCCACTGGCCGCTCTGGCCTTTGTGACACTCTTCTGCTCCTTCCATGTCCCTGACTCTGTGAAGCATTACCTACCATCTGCAGAGTTTAGATGCCTCCTGCCTTTACCTCTGCTAGTCGTGTGTCCTATGACTCCCCACCCACTGTCTGACTATTGCTTATAATGTTAGTTATCATTGAAGTGAAAAGCATTATTGATGATTTTCATTGAGTACCTGTATATTAAGAATTCTATTAGACAGCATTAAGTAAGTGGTTTGTCTTGGTGAAATATTGGTAAATGAATGAAATTATATAAGGTGCAAGATTTTATTAGAATACCTGGTATTCTTTTTTTGATTTTATATTAACAGGTATTATTTTAGTGCTTATGTGAACGATATCAAATCTGAATTACATATAATGTTCATCATATTAAATAGCAGTGATTTAATAACATACTTATCTCCTTTACTATTTTGTGCAGTCTTTGAGGAAGACTGTGTCTCATTAATCTTTACCTACTAAATAATATTTGAACTTAACTTCTTTTGAAAGAGAGGGAGAGAAAACCAAGATGAGTCCCTGATTGCTTCTGGTTCATATAAACTTTGTTTTCAGCATATAACCAGCATATCTGATATATCCAGTTTAATAATCAGCATATGTGTCCTGAAGTTAATATTCAGGTGTATTTCCGTTTTTGTTTTACTTGATATGCTAATCACTCTGCTTATTCATCTCACCCCCTGTGAAAGCTTAGTGAACATAAAATAAAAAATCTTTTTTGAGACATCTTTTTAGATATGTGTACATATGATATATCAATACTCTACGGTTATAGAAGGTCACTGAAAAGATTGTCTTATTATTTTCTCCTGACCTAAGACTTTACAAAGGAACATTTCTCTTTTTAAAGAAACCTATTAAATAATTTACAGACATAAATCTTTTAAAAAAATACTGATAGAGAATAAGACTAAGTTCTATTGTTAGGTTGGAGAAGGCAATGGCAACCCACTCCAGTACTCTTGCCTGGAAAATCCCATGGATGGAGGAGCCTGGTGGGCTGCAGTCCATGGGGTCGCTAAGAGTCGGACATGACTGAGTGACTTCACTTTCACTTTTCATTTCCATGCACTGGAGAAGGAAATGGCAACCCACTCCAGTTTTCTTGCCTGGAGAACCCCAGGGACGGAGGAGCCTGGTGGGCTGCTGTCTATGGGATTGCACAGAGTCGGACACGAGTAAAGTGACTTAGCAGCTTAGCAGTAGCAGCTATTCTTAGGTGTGATTAAGCTTGACAGTGATGGGGCTTGTATGTCCTGGGGGCCATCTGCGCGGTGTCCAGCGCTCTACGCACTGCTTCAGTTGGTTGGCATAGATGAACCAAAGCCCTTTGCTTTCTCAGATCTCTTCCCCTTTGCTCCGCTGCCATCCCCAGTGGTCCCTGGCCCCTAGTTTTCTTGGATCACTTTTCCTCTAGCATCTCTTTGAACTGATTCAGGATGAAGTGCAGTGCTCACACAGATCCGTCCAGTCTTCTACCCCACCCTGGTTCCAGCTGTGCAGTGTCCTTGCCTGACTGCCTAGACTGATGTGCCCTCCATTCCCAAAACTGCACCTTGGCCTTTCACAGCTTTTCCCATTTAAGATATCTGCCTTCTTTACTTGGAACCTGCCTAAATTTTACGCCTCTTAAAGTTAGTTCAGAATTCATCTCCAGTCTCTTGGTGGTCTCAGAAATTGGGTGTCATCACTCCATTCATCTCTTACACCTCTTATTAACTGGAGACAGTATTTGAAATCTGGCAAATAGCATTAGGGATTGTTATTATTGCAAGAATACCACAAATTCTTAGAGGGCAGAAACTACCATAAATATTTTGTAGGTCCTTTCAGTATCTGGCCCTGTTTTCTGTATATAGTCGATGCTTAATAAATATTTGTTGACTGGTTTAATGTTCCTTAAGAGCAAATGTTCTAAATTAATTTAATAATAGAGGTTTTATTTCACTTTTTCTTCTTGATGTGCCATACAAAAAAGGAGAAAATCTATTTGGAGTGCAATGAGATATAAATAAATAGTAATACATTATTATAAGCCTTCCAAAATGTTGTTGCCGGTCTATGAGCTTTTCCTCCATTGGTGTTTACTCTCTCAAGAAGCAAGAAAAATTTTAGTTAGCATTATGTGTTTAATAACTCTGTATTGACTTAGAATCCTGCTAGGTGTATGTGCACGCTGAGAAGATACTTCAGTCATTTCTGACTCGTGACTGTAGCCTGCCAGGGTTCTCTGTCCATGGGATTCTCCAGATAAGAATACTGGAGTGAGTGGGTTGCCATGCCCTCCTGCAGGGGACCTTCCTGACTCAAGGATCATACCCACGTCTCCTGCAGCCCCTGCATTGCAGGCAGATTCTTTATCACTGACCCACTGGGGAAGCCTCTCCTACGTACCATCAGTTTTAATTTCTAGATTGCTGTGGTTGAATGTTCACACTAGAACACACTTCTAAGGATCACTTTATATACTTACTTATTTTTATCTCAATAATAGTTATTGTTTCTTGTCACAGTTATTGCAAATGATAATACTTTAACTAGTTAATCTGAAATGCACTGTTGTGCTAAAGGTGCATAAGAGATCCTAACTGAGAGCCAAGTAAATAAGTAAGTCTTTAAAGGAGATTTAAATCTCTTCACAGACTTGTCCAATGTCATAGTTGGAAAACAAGAACTTTCCCAGTGTTAATGGTGATTGGCAGTCACAGGTCACGTTTTATGAAGATGGGTTATACTCACTAGTCTGGCAGCTGTCATGGAGTCATTTATGCTTTGAGGAACATCAGACAGTAATGCATATTTAATTCCATCCTAATGTACAAAGACAGTGTTTTTTGGTGATAGTTTTATTGAAATAAATTTATATACCATGCAGTTTATCCATATGAAGTATAAATTCACTCTGAATTTCAGCATATATGTATTTATATACTAGTATATATGTTAAATTAAATATATATACTAAATATGTATATTTAATATATAGTATACATTAAATGTTATATAAATTAATTTAATATATACTAAAGATATTCAACATTTATATTAAATCTCATATATATATTTATATATATTTAGTAAATATATTAAATCTTAAATATTTGCAGTTGTAAAACTATCACCACAAGTAAGTTTAGAACAATTTCATTATCCTGGAAAGAAACCCAATAATTTTAGCTCCTGTCCTTCGATTTTACTATCCTCCCCAGCACTGCATCTGGTAATTTGCTTTCTGTTTCTGTGAATTTCCCTTTTTTTGGACATTTCATATACATGAGATCATATAATATGTGATTTTGTGTGACTGACTCCTTTCACATAGCCTACTGTTTTCAAGCTCCATCCATGTTATGTACTGATGTACTTCATTTCTCTTTATTGCAGACTAATATTCCATTGTATGGATATCCTTCATTTGTTTATCCATTCATCGGCTCTTGGGCTTTAGGGTTATTTCCACTTTGAGGCCATTATGAAAAACACAGTTGTGAACATCTGTATGTAAATTTTTGTGTAAACTTGATTTTTCATTTTTCTTGAAAAATGAAAGAGTGGAATTCTGGGTTGTATGGTAAGTCTGTGTTTAACCTTTTAGTAACTGCCAGATTGTTTTCCAAAATAGATGTATCATTTTACATTACTGGGAACACTTTCACTGTGAAAAAATGGATCACATTATAGATAAAAGGGTTTCTACATTTACAGACTTGTGAGTATATTAATTAACATTTCTGAGTTTCTCTCGTTGATGTTCTAACAATCTTCACCTCAGTTCGGTCACGTAGTTGTGTCTGACTCTTTGCAACACCATGGACTGCAGCATGCCAGGCTTCCCTGTCCATCACCAACTCCCTGAGCTTCCTCAAACTCATGTCCATTGAGTCGGTGATGCCATCCAACCATCTCATTCTCTGTCGTCCCCTTCTCCTCCTGTCTTCAATCTTTCCCAGCATCAGGGTCTTTTCTAAAGATTCAGTTTTTCTCATCAGGTGGCCAAAGCATTGGAACTTCAGCTTCAGCATCAGTCCTTCCAGTGAATATTCAGGACTGATTTCCTTTAGGATTGACTGATTGGATTTCCTTGCAATATAAGGGACTCTCAAGTCTTCTCCAACACCACAGTTCAAAAGCATCAGTTCTTCAGTGCTCAGCTTTGTTTATGGTCCAACTCTCACATCAATAAATGACTACTGTAAAAAGCCATAACTTTGATTATATGGACCTTTGTTGTCCAAGTAATGTCTCTGCTTTGTAATATGCTGTCTAGGTTTGTCATAGTTTTTTTTCCAAGAATCAAGCATCTTTTAATTTCATGGCTGCAGTCACCATCTGTAGGGATTTTGGAGCCCAAGAAAATAAAGTCTCTCACTGTTTCCATTGTTTCCCCATCTATTTGCCATGAAGTGATGGGACTGGATGCCATGATCTTCGTTTTCTGAATGTTGAGTTTTAAGCCAGCTTTTTCACTCTCCTTTTTCACTTTGATTAAGAGGCTGTTTAGTTCTTCTTCACTTTCTGCCATAAGGGTGGTGTCATCTGCATATCTGAGGTTAATGATATTTCTCCCGGCAATTTTGATTCCAGCTTTGCTTCATCCAGCCAGTCATATCTCCTGATGTACTCCATGTATAAGTTAAATAAGTAGGGTGACAATATATAGCCTTGACGTACTCCTTTCCTGATTTGGAACCAGTCCATTGTTTCATGTCTGGTTCTAATGTTGCTTCTTGACCTGCATTAAGACCTCCCTGTAGTTCAGATGGTAAAGCATCTGCCTGCAGTGTGGGAGACCCAGGTTCGATCCCTGGATTGGGAAGATCCCCTGGAGAAGGAAATGGCAACCCATCCCAATATCCTTGCCTGGAAAATCCCATGGACAGAGGAGACTGGTAGGCAACAGTCCATGGAGTCGCAAAGAGTCGGACATGACTGAACGACTTCACTTCCCTTTTTCCTTTTCTGACCTGCATAAAGATTTCTCAGAAGGCAGGTAAGGTGATCTGGTATTCTCATCTCTTGAAGAATTTGCCACAGTTTGTTGTGATCCACACAATAAAAGACTTTGGCATAGTCAGTAAAGCAAAAGTAGGTATTTTTCTGGAACTCTCTTGCATTTTGTATGATCCAATGGATGTTGGCAGTTTGATTTCTCTGCCTTTCCTAAATCCAGCTTGAACATCTGGAAGTTTTTTGATTCACATACTGTTGAAGCCTTGCTTGGAGAATTTTGAGCATTACTTTGTTAGCATGTGAGATGAGTACAATTGTGCAGTAGTTTGAACGTTGTTTGGCATTGCCTTTCTTTGGGATTGGAATGAAAACTGATTGTTTCCAGTTCTGTGGCCACTGCTAAGTTTTCCAAATTTGCTGGTGTATTGAGTGCAGCACTTACACAGCATCATCTTTTAGGATTTCAAGTTGCTCAGCTGGAATTTCATCACCTTCAGTAACTTTGTAGTGATGCTTCCTAAGGCCCACTTGACTTTGCATTCCAGGATGTCTGGCTCTAGGTGAGTGATCACACTGTTGTGGTTATTTGGATCATTAAGATCTTTTTATGTATTTCTGTGTATGCTGCCACCTCTTCTTAATATCTTTTCCTTCTGTTAGGTCCATACCATTTCTGTCCTTTATTGAGCCCATCTTTGCATGAAGTGGTCCCTTGGTATCTCTAATTTTCTTGAAGAGATCTCTAGTCTTTCCCATTCCACTGTTTTCCTCTATTTTTTGCATTGGTCACTTAGGAAGGCTTTCTGATCTCTCCTTGCTATTCTTTGGAACTCTGCATTCAGATGGCTATATCTTTCCTTTTCTCTTTTGCATTTTGCTTCTCTTCTTTTCTTGGCTGTTTGTAAGACCTCCTCAGACAACCATTTTGCCTTTTTACAGTTCCTTTTCTTGGGGATGGTTTTGATTACCGCCTCCTGTACAATGTCGTGAACTTTCCTCCATAGTTCTTCAGGCACTCTATCAGGTCTAATCTCTTGAATATATTTGTCACTTCCAGTGTATAATTGTAAGAGATTTGATTTAGGTCATACCTGAATGGTCTAGTGGTTTCCCCTACTTTCTTCAGTTTAAGTCTGAATTTGGCAGTAAGGAGTTCATGATCTGAGCCACAGTCAGCTCCCAGTCTTGTTTTTGCTGACTGTACAGAGCTTCTCCATCTTTGGCTGCAAAGAATATAATCAGTGATTTCGAGGTTGATCATCTGGTCATGTCCACGTGTAGAGTCGTCTCTTGTGTTTTTGGAAGAGGATGTTTGCTATATTGTTTCCTGTGTTGTTGGAAGAGGGTGTTTACTAACAACCTTATTGAGGTATAACTTATATCACATTGTGTATGCATTTTCATCACTTCAATAAGATCTCTCCTCCATTTGCATTTATTTGATCTATCCTTCCTCATTTAATTTGGTGATTTGTTGGTTCATGTGGTAGCCAAGCTAAAGGGCTGAGAATACTTTATGGCTAACATAAGGTTGCAGAGAAGGCAATGGCACCCCACTCCAGTACTCTTGCCTGGAAAATTCCATGGACGGAGGAGCGTGGTGGGCTGCAGTCCATGGGGTTGCTAAGAGTTGGACACGACTGAGCGACTTCACTTTCACTTTTCACTTTCATGCGTTGGAGAAGGAAATGGCAACCCACTCCAGTGTTCTTGCCTAGAGAATCCCAGGGACGGGGGAGCCTGGTGGGCTGCCGTCTATGGGTTTGCATAGAGTCAGACATGACTGAAGCGACTTAGCAGCAGCAGCAGCAGCAGCAATATAAAGTTGAGAAATGTCTATGAACTTAAATTTTTTCAAGTTTGAGTAGGTTCACAAACTCATACTCCAATTTTGTAATACAGATAGCTCTGAAAGTTGAAACTTTTTTCATAACTCATTTGGTGGAAATGAATGGAATTAACAGGTGGTTATGGATAATATTTATTTGTTCTCCTTAATGTGAATAATCATATGTCTTATTATAGAAATATTAATATTTGATATGGGGTACTTCCTCAGCCCTCACTGGGGGTGATTTGTAACAAACATGTGACATATGTATCATTTTACCTTTCTAAAATTCAAATCACCTTGAACTAGGCACGCCTGGCACCATGGGTTTCAGATGGTGGATCTGTGAGTTAAGTAGCGAGCACCTCAGAGCCTGTGCACTTGCTGTTTTTCCTTCTGGGTAGCTCTTAGCCCAGATAGCCTCTGGGCTCCTTCTTACTATTCAGGTACATGTTGATTTTGTGGGAATCTCTTTTCTGAGCACCGCAAGCGTTCCTGCCCCTGTCACTTTCTACCGTGCCACCTTGTTTTATAATCTTTATGACCCTTTCTTACCTGATGTGACCTACGGCATCTGTTCCCTTGTTTGCATCTGTTCTCTTTGTTTCTTCCAACATAAGCCCATGAAGGCTGGGGTCCTGTCTGTTGGTTCATGCTCAGGAGGCACTGACAGTGCAGTGGGAGGACTGTGTGCTCCAGGTGCAGCAGCCTGTTCCCGCTCAGTGTCTTGCTCCTACTAAGCTGATTCTGCTCGGCTCCCCATGGGGATCAAGTGGAACTTGGCCTAAAGGACACGTGTGAGCAGCTGCTCGCAGACCACGTAAGATTACTGCCTCTCCCATCACATCAAAAACTAGATGTTTGGTCTTGACTCTTGTGCAGAATCCTTGTCGCCATGGAGATGAGTTCTCTAAAAGGTCTGTACACCTGAAAGGGAGGATCACTGAGCTGTGAGAGATAATAGGTAATGGTCACCCATCAGATTGTGTTTTTTTTTTTTTCCCCCTCAATGATAGATTTGCATCCCTGTTTTGGGGCATGATAAAAGTTGTGACCAGGACATCAGTCTGTTTTTTTTTTTTGTCAGATAATTAGATGGCAGGCACTGTTTCTGATATGGTGCAAAAGATATGAGGGTGTATCGTTTCTTCCAGTCTAGCTCTTATGCCACTTTCTACCTGGTTTTGAAGCTTAATACTCATGACAGTCAGGATCTAATCAAGACATCATGTCATCAGTTTATTTGTTTGTTAGACTTAAGTCTTTGCTTAAGGACCAGTTGAAGCAGCTGCTGGTGGCCACGGTTCCAAGGATCCATGTCATGATAGAAGGTGTCCACATTGGCACTAATGATCCAAGTGGTTATAGCAGTTTAGCCAAGTGGGAGTGTCCTGAGTGTCTTTGTTGGGGGAGGGAATCAAGCCATTTTACTGAAGGGCTTTGGAGAAGGGTGAAAAGACTGGGAGGATAATGAAATCCAATATCCTTTTCCCAGCCAGGATCTCCCCATCTTCACAGTCACTGGAAAATGAATGTCATTCTTAACACTATAACTCATTTTCTGGATCACTTTGGGGTAGTCCCTTCACCTTCTAAAACGGTTTCTCATCTGTGTGAAAAGGATAGTTCCCCAAGGGCTTATTGTAAAGCTTATGTGGGCAAACAGTGTAAAGTGCTCGGCCCAAAGAAGGGCCTCTGTTGTATTCATTCCCATCTTCTGTGTCTTCGTCGAACTCTTAATTTGCTCAAAATAATTTTGCTCCTTTAGACTATTAAAGGGAATTTAAAGCCCACTAAAGTCCAAATGTATTTGCTGAAACTGCGTAGACTTGCTGAGATTTAACTGCTTTGGATTCACAGAGTGGACATTTTATGTGGCTGAATTTACTACTGCTCTGTGTGGCTAGGGTCTGAGTGTGTGGAGAAAGGCAAACATAGACTGTCAGTGTGTTGTCCATTTTGTTTGAGTCCTGTAAGAGCGTCGGAAAGTTACAAGACTCCAAACTGAAGGGCCTGACCAATCAGGAGGGAGTATGTGTGAGCAAAGCATGATGAATGTCAAAAGCAGGTCGATGGTACTTTCCTAGCAGTCCAATGTTTAAGACTTCACCTTCCAATGCAGCCAGTGCGGATTCAATCCTTGGTCAGATATCTAAGATCCCATATGCCTCATGGCCAAAGAAACCAAAAGGTAAAACAAAAGCAATATTGTAGCAAGCTCAATAAAGACTAAAAAATGTTCCACATCAAAAAAAAAAAAACGGGGGGGGGGCAAGCCTGGTATACAAATGAATTTCATAAACATTTGAAAGAATTTAAGTTTTTGGTCTTAGTTTACTTTTTGGTACTATGGAATCAGTCCTTTGTTAGTTCTGTCTTTTCTTCATTAAAAAAAAAAAAATCCTCCAATCTTTTACCACTAGCATGTGTTTATATATCTGCTTACTTGATTGTCATTTTGAAATAAAGTTATAATTAAAAGTTGACAGAGGAGAAAGAGAGTTGAAGCAGAGAGAATAAAGTATATGAATACCTTTCTATAAAATTCAAATCTTCTATGTAATTTCAGTTCATTACCTGGGCATTAAAAAAGGGAAAGCCAGCTTATCCTTTAAGCTGGCTTCTCATCCTTGGAATTTTAAAATGGTAAGCCTGATTCTAAACAGTGAAAATGTCATTCCTTGAATACAAAAGGGGCATATAAGAATTAGAAGGGAAAGAGAACAGAAGATGAGTTGAAGGCGCACACACTTCATTCAGAACCAGCCCCATGGTTTACTCAGCTTCCAATGGACTTAAAAGCTCATATATAGCTTTTGTATGGCTCATATATAGACAGGATCCTGCCTCCAGGATTGCTCCCCTTGCTGCCCAGTATCTTAAGTTGAAGCAGTCATTTTTTGGGAAAGTATCAGGCAGGGTTCAGAATGCTGGCTTCAGGATCTTATTTCTTTTGCTGGAGGAGGGCCTTTTCTGAGCACACTGAAGCAAGGGACTTACATAAAATGATTGGGGACCAAGATCATGGGAATGGTCTTATTTTTCACTATTTATTCTTGATTTCATTTTAAGTCAGCTTCACACATATGTATGTGTGGTTGACTTTATTTTAGAAAAGTAAAAGCCAACTTGGTCTGATAACTCAAGGTCCTTCAAAAGTCAAGAGGGACCCAGGCCGTTTTCATTTTTCAAGGTTCCCAGTCTGTTAAGAAATGTTGTTGTTGATCACTCATGTCCGACTCTTTGCAACCCCATGGACTGCAGCACTCCAGGCTTCCCTGTCTTTCACTGTTCCCCAGAGTTTGCTCAAACTCATGACCATCGAGTCGGTGATGCCATCCAACCATCTCATCCTCTGTCGCCCCCTTTGTCCTCCTGCCCTCAATCTTTCCCAGCGTCAGAGTGTTTTCCACTGAATCAGCTCTTCTCATCAGGTGGCCAAAGTAATGGAGCTTCAGCTTCAGCATCAGTCCTTCCAATGAATATTGAGGGTTGATTTCCCAAAATTGACTCGTTTGATCTCCTTGCAGTCCAAGGGGCTCTCAAGAGTTTTTTCCAGCACCACAATTTGAAGGCATCAATTCTTTGACGCTCAGCTTCTTTATGGTCCAACTCTCACATCCATACATGACTACTGGAAAAACCATAGCTTTGACTAGACGGACCTAATGACAAAACAAGAGTTGAGAACAGGGGTATATTTTAAATATTTGCATTTAACACATTACTGTTTGTTTTTTTTTTTAAAGCAGAGAGTGCTTGTACAATGTGATTGAGTTTTTCCCAAGAAGTAAAGGATACAGTAAGAAAAATTATATACACCATAGGCTGTGTGGTCCAGGAAAGAGATGCATCTTCTTCCAGTGCTCTGGTTTCTCTGTGACTGTACCTGTGCTCTCTTTAGGAGACTAATGCAGGAAGTCTAAGTTTAAGGCTGTTTGAATTGGAGGCCTGCTGATGGCTTTCTGGTCCGTGGGGAGTATCTGAACACTGCCCTGACCTGGGCCTACCGGGAGCTTTTCATGACGGTTCTTATTACTGTTTTTTGCTTATTACTGCTCACAGACTGTGAGCAAATTTTCACCTTAAAACTTTCCTTCACCCTGCATTCCTTTCCTGGTTTGCCTCAAATCTATCCCTTTCTTCCTCCTCCCTTCTTTCCTTCCAATCTAGATATAGGAGTCTAATCTATTTTTTAAATCATTGCTACCAGATTACTTTTAAGATGACTTCAGTTTCAGAACTGATCATGTTGCTTTTATGCCCAATCAGACCTCTTTGCTCCTCACCCGGACTATAGTGCACAGAACATAGTGTTCCTTGGCCTTGCTCCTTGCCCTTGCTCATTTAAACCCCACTCGTCTGCCTGTTTGTATCCTTCTCCCAGCACCACTGGCCTTCCCCATTCCAAACCACCAACAGACTCTGAAGACTCATGAGGCTTCTTCCTTGGGGCCTTTGCTGCTCAGTCTCCCATCACTTCTCTTAGCCAGTTGGCTGACTTGCACTTAGCCTTTAACTCAAACTCACTGTCCCATCATTTATGAAACCTTCCCCACACTGGTACCCCATTCCCTGGCAGAGTTATCTTACTTTGAGTTCCTTACTTTGAGTTGTCATAACACCTTAAACCTCTTTGCTCTGTAGTTCTACCATATGTAAAGTTGGGATAAGTGTATGTGCTTTCCTTTATAGGATGGCTATGAGGATTAACTGGATTAATTGATTAAAGTAGTTAGAACAGTTTGGCACTAGGATAGAAAGTGTGAAACTAAATAATTTGCTGTTATCTCCTGTGGGACCTCCTGTAGTAGCCCATACTATACTGTCTAATTATAAATACTTGCTTCTCCTCAGAGCTGAACTGTGAATGTGTTGGTCATGTTCATGGCCCAACTTTTAGTGTAATTCTTCTCATATACTTAATTATCATCCGCATTGTCTTGTTATCATCATCAACAATAATAAGAGCTGACATTAATGAACATTCATTAGGTACCAAGAACTTTTGCCCAGAGTACTCTAATGAAGTAGCTCAAGCCAGGATTCAAGTCAGGTTGTCTGACCCCAGAGCCTACTCTTGGACCAAAGTAATATGTTCCCTTTCAAACTGAAGTTGCCTGGTAAACATCTGGATGGGTAGATAAAAGGAGAGAATAGAAACAGAATTGAAATAGCTTTTCCCCTGCATCATATTTACATAAAAATCCATCTGAGTAGGTAAAATCTATTAGACATGGAAATTGTTCAATATTTCTCTGTTTTCAAGGGTAAAGGGAATTTTCCTTCCCTGATTATAGTTGGGGCCCAGGGGCGGGGAGCTGCCTGCCATATTCGCTATCCTGTTTTGTTGCACCGGTACCATCCGTCAAAGGAGCTTGCTTTGGCAAACAGCTTAATTTCTGTGTTTGTGCCATTTTGAGGACATCAGTCAAATGTTATAAAGGCCCTTGCCTCATTCCATTTTCACTCCACTGATCACAGATTTTGCTGTTGAAACTGAAAAAAGAGTGGTGGATTCTGAAAGCCAGTCCTCAAGGAGCAGGTGCACAGCCTTGTGTTGAGAACACAGATTTTGGAGCCCTTTTCTTGGCAGCAGAATTAATTTTCACATAACCTCCATGTAACTGTGAACTTGTGTTGCTGTTCCAAGTTCTCCCCACATGGGAGCCAACTATGGGAATCATAGACTCTAGTCTTTTCTTGTTCAGTCAAACTGTGTTATGCTTGAAAATTTTGTCTCCTCCCTTGCCCCATTACCATGATAGCTTAATTACATTTGTGTGGAATTCTTCAGGAAATGTTTTGCATGTATGTGCTCATCAAATTCACACATGGAAATACAGACTAAAAATGGTACTATTTCAGTTCACTGGGTAAGAAAACCAAGACTCAAAGAAGTTAAGGTTTTCACAGAGTCAAGTAGCTACTGAGTGGAAAGATCTGTATTCAAACCTTTGTTCTTGGGCTCTGAGACTGTTCTAATTCTGTTGACATGTAATGTTTAAAAGGGCAAAAGCTTAGAGCTATGATTAAGTCATCTCCTTAGTGTCCCACTCAGTTCTTACTGCTGTTCTGATTACTTAATAGGTTCTCAACAAATACTTGTTAAACTAAATTGAACAGAAGTGATGGGAACTTGTTACAGCCAGGATTGGAAACTCTGTGTACCGTAGACATTCTCTCCAGGACTATCACCTTCTTAACTTGGCTGCACCTTATCTTATCTTTCTTATCTTAGGCAGATGCTCCCATCTTCCCTACCTAGTTGGACAGTATCCTCAATGCTCTGCCATTGTAGATTCTGGTCAAAATCTCTGAGTCAGCCCTGGAAATATATAATTAAGGGCTGGAACAAAATTTTGTTCAACATGGTCAGAGCCCTCATTGATAGGTGATTTCCATTGTGGGAAAAAGATATGCTTATCCTTAAACCGACTTAATATCATAGCTCTTTTCACACTGGCCTTGTATCCTCTCAGGAAGTTAATGACAGTTCCGTTTGCCCGTGAAAGGAAGAGTTCAGTTGTCTTAAAACTGAGGGATTCAGAGGGAACTTTATAAAGTTCATGGTTAAATAGCCTTGATTTTGATAATCCAACTCTATAAACCACTGCCAGGAGGATACCTACATAGAAGACCACATTCTAAAATGCTGGATCATTTGGAAAAACTTGCTTGGGCTGAAATATAAGACTGTCTTTTTTTTCTGTCTCCTCCCAGCTGCTTTGGCCCTTGGGTAGCCTTTTGAGCAGCTTGGCTGTTTCCATGTTCAATAGTTTTGCAAATGTTACATTTTGGCAAATGCAGCCTTAGGTGTAAAGTGAGATAGCTTTGGTTTGGAAATTGGCCACTCATGTTGATAACAGTTATTAATCGAATCAGCCTCAAATTGATAACAGGTATCTCCTGTGGAAACAAAGATAATTTGTTATTGATTGTGATCCAGTCTTCTGATGTAAACTCTAGGCTTATTTTGTCTTGTAAAAGGTTGGTGTAGCCTTATGCAATCTGAAGGAGACAGGAAGAGATGGGGTGGAGGAATGAAAGAAAACTCTCCCCACATACACACGATGTGTTTACTCTATTGTTCTGTTACCTGCTTTCTCTGGAAACTTTATAGATTAGCTTTTATAATCTACTTTGAAATGTTTGCTGTTTTTAAAGCAGAACAATCTTTGCAGCTTTCAAACAGAAGGTCATTTTATACAAAATGTTCATTCATGTGCAACAAAGCTTATTTCTTGTACAGGAACAAAGAAATAATGAAGGCTCCTTAAAACTTGTTTTTCTCTAAAGGAACGATCATCTTGATAGCTGGTGATTTATATGTGCCTTTTCTATTGGAGTTGAAAAGCAAAAACATTTGTATCAATAAGGATTACTGAATATTATTAGACTTAGATATGACTTTAACTTCAGCTTCAGTGTTTCAGAGTAGGAGGGAAAGATGTCTCGGATTTCTTGTCTAGTTGGTGTCCATCTCTCCAGGTTATTCCTTTTGCCCTGATTCACTACCTGATGGTAATCCAGCCATTAATGTGGTCTTTGCACAGGTCTCTGAGATCCAGCTGTTTCTAGAACAAAGTCCGAAAAGTTTTCTTGCCTCCAAAACTTTGTTTGCCATGTTTCTTTGGGCTGAACGCTCTTTTAGCAACGTCCCACTTTCCTTTGGAGCTCAACTTAAATGTAATTTTTTTTCTGGGAAGCTTCGTGGCTTATTGTTACTATGATTTTCATTTAGCTCTTTGTAGGGAAATGGCTATTTTCTTTATGCATGTCCTCCACCCTCTGTAAACCACCTCATGATGTTCCATGGCTCACTGGTGGTAGTAGTCCTTCAATTACTCTAGCTACGGAGCATCAAAGATTAATCTATACTGTTGCCTGTGCACTTAGTCGTGCCTGACTCTGTGACCTTATGGACTATAGCCTGCCAGGCTCCTCTGTCCATGGGATTCTCCAGGCAAGAATACTGGATTGGGTTGCTATTTCCTTCTCCCATGTATCTTGTCAACCCATGGACTGAACCCACATCTCCTGAGTCTTCTGGTGAAGTCTTTAACCACTGAGTCTCTTGGGGAGCCCTAATCTACACTGTTACAGAGTGATAAAAACTATATCCAGATTGGAGAAGAGAAGAGATTAACAACAGATGGAGTGAAAATGTAAATTTAAATATCTTACTTTTCCCCCCAACATGACAGTTCTTAAATTGTTGGTTTCTGACTCTTTATACAAGGATGGAGTGTTTAGAATTAATCCTGGGACAAATCAGTCTCATTTTGTCCAGATTTCTGGACAGATCTGTTGATGAACTGATGGCATTTAATGAGAATAGAGATTTTTCATTTTTATTTCTAGGATCAGTTGAGTTTGAAATCTGTGACTGTAGAGAGAACCTGGGTTTCCTCTGTCCTTATCTCTTCAGGTGGTCAGTATGTCAAATTTAAGACATGATCGTAACATGGTACTAGGATAATAATCGCCCACTGTACCTACTGATTGGCACAGCATGTAGCTTTTACTCCGTCACACTCATTGGCAGTCCCTAAAACAAAAGCTGCTAATCCTTTGTGTAAGGAAAAGATGAACCACATCACGCTGGTGTGGTTGTGACAGTGATTGTTGCTTCTCTTTGATGGCCCCATTTAGCTGCTTTTCTGCAAGTTTAGCTCTTGTTGAGTTGAAGGAAGAGTCACGTGATCTTTTTTCTGATATTAAAGACAAATTAATAACTAGCACTATGTTAACATGACCACAGATTTTCCCTAGAATCCCTTCAGTTGAATTTAAGCATTATTTGAGAAAGAATTTTGTACTCATTTCAGAGAAAAGGGGCAATAAAAACCCGATATAAGCATTAAATGTCTTTTTAAAACACAAAGGGAAATCCCTAGACATATTAAATAGTTTGAAATTTTTGTTAAAATTCCTGTATCCCATGATCATAGAATTTACAAGCCAAAGCTTTTTATCTTTAACATGAGAAATAGAAATATCATTTTTCTTTGCTTTTCATGTGTTTTTTAAGAAAATCTATTGACTTATTTATTTTTGGTTGCACTAGATCTTCGTTGCTGCCCTCAGACTTTCTCCAGTCGAGGCGAGTGGCAGCTACTTCCTGTCGCTGACACCTGGGCTTCTCGTTGTGGCGTCTCTTGCTGCGGAGCACAGGCTCTTGGTGCACGGGTGTCAGTAGTGCAGGATATGGGATCATAGCTGCAGCTCAGGGGCTCTAGAGGACAGGCTCAATAGTTGCAGTTCATGGGCTTAGTTGCTCCTCAGGATGTGGAATCTTCCTGGACCAGGAATCAAACCTGTGTCCTCTGCATTTGCAGGCAGATTCTTATTCACTGTACCACCAGAGAAGTCCTACGTATGGTTTTTATGTTTCTGTTTAAAGACTTTTTGGCCATAATTGTCCCTGCTCCAATTTTAGGGATATTTATTAAAAACTTTTGCACAATTTGTTCACCTGATAGAATCAGCAGGACTCCAGTAATAAGTTACTTTGGTTGTGGAATTGTATTTTCCATTACTCTCCCAACTTTCACTGCATGTTTCTTTCCATCTTTTCTCCTTTTAAGCCAAAAAGCTCTGGAACCAAAAAGTGAAATACAAGTAGAACAAAAAATCATTTTCTTCTTCTGATCCAGTTTTTACCTTGACTTGGTGTCCTATTTTCCCCCTTCTGGACCATGACAGAGAATGTGACATCTCCAGTGTCTTTAATGCTAGCCTTGATTTCAGTGTTTTCAGGGTAGGAGGGGAGAGACTGTGCATTCTGTATTGTTGAATGATATATGTGGAGTCATTGTAACAAGAAATAAGATGTGATTTTAAATGAAATGCCTTAATACCCCTGCTGTTCCCCTTGGCAGTTTTGCCTTCCCCAGAGCTATAAATACTATCTATGGTCCATGGCTTCTAGCATTTTATATATATAAAGATAACTTTTGTGTTTATTCCACTAAAAAGGAAGAGTTATTTGGAAATCTTAAAAGTCAATGTAGTATGTATCAATTGATGAATTGCAAGTTTTTAGCTTGTAGGTGCTTTGTTTCAAGGCCAGGATGTATATTCTGCTATATTGTTATCATTTTTATTTAGTAAGGAAATGCTTGGTTATTAAAGGGGAAAGTGTACCTATAGACAGAACTGCTGTTTTCTCAAATCTCAATTTTGAATACCAGTCTTCAAAACCATTTTTATTTCCAGTGTGTAGTTTTAATTAAAAAAACACACAGTTCTGTAGTCCCATCTGCAAAGCCAAAAAAGGAATTCATACAAGAGAAAATTAACTTATTATTAAAAAGAACACGGCCTTTCTAATAGATATGGAAAGTAACAGTTCTCCTCAGGCTCAGTGGCAGTTCGTTATATAATAACTAAAATATTAGCACATTTAAATCGATTTTCCTTGCCTGCAAGTAATAATCAAAGTTATTTTAAAAACATACTTAATTTGACTTAGATGATAAGGATATTTGCTCAGAAAAGGACACTCTGGGCTATTATTTTCTGCTGGTAAGCATGAGTTGGAAGTTGGGTGGTTTTGATTTTGTTAATAATGATTCAATTTATTTTTATTTTATTAACAGTGGGAACACTGTCTCCAGTTCTGCTGTTTTAGGTAAATTTATGGCACATGATTTCTTTCTTAAATAACATTTCTTATAATTCATTTATTTTATACTAGTGTTTTGAGAAAGATTGACAATGTTTTGTCCTTTCCGAAAGGTGTTCATGGCTCTTGATGTGCTTTTTGTCATTATCACTGTGCACAGCAACTGAGTCTATTCTTGTTGGTGCGGGAGAGGCCGGGGGTTCCCCTGAATTCTCTCATATAATGTAGGCCTGTCTCCTGTTGGCATCAGAGTGCAGACTGGGATAACTACATCACAAGAAGGATATGTCCTTTCAAAGAGCCCTGTTCCAAAGTACTTCCATGCTTCACATGAGACAGTATTATGTGTGGCTGCAAGGTAACTAACTTTTTTCTGAATCGTATCTCCTAAAGCTCTGTAGTAAGCATGATGGGAAAATATCTTTATGGAAACAAGAAATGTGTGAGATAAATTAAGTTAAAAAAAGGCATGCAGCAGATTTAACTTGAAAATGAACGTAAAAACCAGCCAGCAGGATTCAAATTCTCATGGACTCAACTATTCCACACAAAGAACAGTGTTCTGGCTGGTGTCAGTGGTTTGTACAGTATTATAGAATTGTTTCTAGTGTGCTATTTTCTTGTGCCCTGTGGTTTGTAATACAGTATTTGTAGTTGAAATACATTTCATGTTATGCCATACACAGATTTTTTAAAAGATATTTTAATTAATTACTTTTTTGGTTGTAATGGGTCTTTGTTCTTTTGTGGGTTTTTCTTTGGTTGCAGCGAGCAGAGGCTACTCTCTAGTTGCATTGCTCAGGCTTCGCATTGCAGTGTCTTCTGTTGGAGAGCTGGGGCTCCAGGGCTCGCAGGCTTCAGGAGTTGCGGCATGGGGGCTCAGCCGTTGCGGCTCCTGGGCTCTAAAGCTCAGGCTCAATAGTTGTGACACTGGGCTTAGTTGCTACATTGTGGCATGTGGGATCTTCCTAGATCAGGTATCAAACCCGTATCTCTTCCATTGGCAGGCAGATTATTTAGCACTGAGCTACCAGGGAAGCTCTATACACAAATTTGTTTATGGCATGTATGAGACATACATAAATATAAATGTAAATAAAACATTATATGAAATGCATTTTATGCTATGTTGTTTCATGATAACTTCAAGTTGCCTGTTTTTTATTTGTTGGTCTTATACTGCTTTATTGTTTTTTGGGTTTCCAATTCTTCACTTTTTTCAATATATCTGTCTCGTTCATTAAGAAATTTTATTTTGTTTTTATCTTTTGATCATTTGTCCATTTCATTGCAGTTTCTTTTCTGGGTTCTCAAAGTGCTTAGACACCATGAGAAAACAACTTCTATGACTGTAAATACACAGTCAAAATGAATGGCTTTTTTGATATGTAACTGTTCAAAGATGTATCATATTTATTATACATACCTTATAACAGTTTGTAAATGATTTCATGGTACATGCATATACATTCTAAATCTGTTACAATGATTAAAAAAATAAGCTCACGCCAACACAGATTTCTTCAATCACTGTCAGTCATTTATCTTTCAGGGTCCACATTGATACATTTTCAAATTGTATCAAGTCATCACAGGATGTTAATAAGCTTCATTGACCAGGATGTTTCCAAAAAGACCAAGGCCCATTGAAAGTTGGGGTCAGTGTGTCCAGTCTACATAGATAGTGTCTCTTTCTTTTTCTCTGTTTCTCATCATCTTTATTTTATGCCTCTCTCCTATAAAGTATTTTATGTCTTATAGTGAAAAGACATCTATATGTATATGTATATAGACACACAGATTTTTAAGAAGATAAATGAGGTTGAGGAAACCTTAGAAGGTAGGTGAGGCTCATTACAAGGGGATCTGGGATGAGTGCTATTAGTAGTCAGTGGCTTTCAAACTTAAACAGCTTCTTGACCATCCAGAGAGGTTGTTAAAACAAATTGCTAGGATAATTTCCCTGTTGGTCCAGTGGCTAAGACTCTGCGCTTCCCAACACATGGGGGCCAGGTTCTATCCCTGGTTGGGAAACTAAATTCTACATGCCCACATACTGGTGCAGACAAATACGTAAAAATAATAGATATTAAAAAAAAAAAAGTTTGCTGGACTCAGCCCCAGAGCTTCTGATTCTGTAGGACTGGGATGGGACTTGAAAATGTGAGTTTCTAACAGATTCTCAGGTGAAACTGATGCTGCTGGTGGGGGGCTCCACTTTGAGAACCACTGATCTGGGATTGTCTTTTCATATGTTTGGGATGAGGAAACCATCCCAAGAATTAGAGAGGTTAAGGGCTTGCCCAGGTTTCCCAATGGTAGGGGATTGTACCTTCCCTAGAATTGGCACTGGATCTTCTGGCTCTGGCCTTGTAATATTTTCCTGGAATCTGTTCTTTGACTGAGCAGAGAAGGAGAAGCTTCTTCCCAACTATCTGAAGAGAGGGTGGGAAACCAGATTGGCTACGCTTCCCAGTTTCCATTCTGCGTGCAGCATCGTCTCTGGCTGACCTGTCACTTTCTTCAAATGTCCTCTGGAGAGAGAAGGCTTTAGGGCTTCTACTGGTGCCTAATTTTCCCAAATATATCTCAGCCTCTGTATTCCCATGTCCAGTTTAATAATTATTTGTGGAACATTTATCTGTCAATTTGTGATCATTTAGAGATTAATCTAATGTCATAATTTTTGAAACATGACCTGTTAAACTCAGTTCTATAATATGTCAAAAAAGCAAGCTAAAGGCAGCATAGGCTACAAGAATAACTGTGGGAAAAATATAAATGGTTTAATTTTTATCTGGATCTGAAGTTTTTCTTTAAATTCTATAAAATTTCAATGAAATATTATTTCACTAAATGAGTTTTCTGCAATATCCTGTCGCTTACATTTTCATGGTGAGAAATAACTTATTGTTGGTAACTTTAAAGAATAAATGATTGGCATTAAATGGAATTTTATAAAAATTGTTTCATAACAATATGTATTGGCTGAATTTCATTGGCAAAGAAGAGTAACAACAATTGTGCATTTATAGTTGTTAGTTATTTATTTAATTTTAGTGATTTTCTTATTGGGATGCAGATTGTCAAGATGGCATTGATGTACCATTAAGTTCAAATAAATGTTACCTGATAATTATGCACTAGAGCTGGGTGCAGAAAGAGTTGACCTTAAATAATTGAGGGAATTAAAATAAATACCATTTCCAAACCACTGGGGAAGAAAGCCCACTTAGAGTTGGACTCAGTTCAGTTCAATAAATCTTGACCATGGGCTTCCTATGCTTAAGGAATATACTTTTCTAGGTAGGTTTTGGAGTCCATATCTGGCCTCAAGAGCCAGTGTCTTTGAATTTTTATGAAAGGGATACAGAACATGTATGCATTTATGTACATATATGATTGGGTGATGAAAGCAGAAACTGGATTTTGACACTGATGTTATTTTCATCTTCGTGGGAGCACGGGCAGCAGGTCACAGTTTCTGGGCCATGATATGACCTGGCATTTGGGGCAATGGAGAAATGTCAGTGTTTTCACGATGTTGAGGTGGGGTCCAGGTCACACTTCTGACTCTTTCTGTTGCTTTCTGTCTTTCCAGCGTCTTGTGGAGGCTGCGGAAGAGGCACACCTGAAACATGAATTTGATGCCGACTTGCAGGTAACTGATGAGAGTTTGAGTTAAACTGCTTTTTGTGCTTGCTGCTAAAGGAGAAACACTAGGTATACTGGGAATACCAGGGTTCAGATGTTTGGGGAGAAGGCTTTTTAGAGTGTGGTACAGAGTTGAAATAAATGTACCTATTTCTTAACAAGACAGGACAATGATCCTCAACCGTTTTCCACTGTGTGAATTACAGGTGATAATGCATACTACACGCATGTAACCAGGTTTCAGTGAACTCCTAATTCTGGGGGAGTTAATCAATCAACTGACAGTAATCGCCGGAGCTTTCAATGATAAATTGATAAGATAGATGGCAGAATATATCAAATCCCTCTTCCATGACTGCATTTTAAGTGACTGAAAGAACATATGGATCTAACCTTGAATTTACTGTTAATTATATTTTAAAATTACATCATTCACAGACCTGGATTTGAACATCTACTTAATAAGTTTCTTATACTGAATCTCATATCTAATCATAGCACACATGTATCTCGTTGGGAAGGATTTCAATGCTGCCATGTATATAGAAAACATAGTAAAGGCAAGGAGTGAATTGAATAATACTTTGAGCTTCCTTTGCGTCCTTCCACAAGGAAATTTTATCTGTATTGTCATTTTGAGTTTGTGACTTTTCCTCACTGCTGGCAAAACAGGAGTGAATCTTAACTCCTTAAGGCTGTGCTTTGCTAGAACATACATACTTCTTTTAGTGCCATGTGGTCACAATTAGGAAATAGTGCTCATTTTGCCATGTTTTCATTCATATGGAAAAGATAAATCTTCAAGCACAGAAAAAGATGTTGATACCAAAGATAGCCTTTGACTGTGTCTCTGTCCCTGGGGTGTCCTTCTTGTCATCATTTACATCTATAATTTTTGCCTTGTGGATAAAGAATGCCCACGCAAATGGAGTAATAGAGGCAAGTTTAATAATGAGAATATTTACAAATGCATGGTAAAAGAAACCAACAAGCAATGGTGTTATATTCTTGGGGCAAGCCACACACCTAGCCTGAAGGAGCAAGGGGAGGGAGTGATTTCTAGAACCCAGGGATGGTAGCTGTACGTAAAGGGTGCTTGGTAGGTAAATGGTGAGGTGATAAAGGTGGAATCTGGGGGAAAGGATACCTCCAATAACTGTCTCTAGTCTTCTGATTTCTTGCTGTAACTCACCATTGACTGAACCTAACTGTTGGTGTAGTTGATTTGGTTCAGAGTTTCTGAGACTTTTGGTGGAGAAGGTTGAAGAATGGGTCTGGAGAGGAAACAGTCATTTTTAGTCATAACACTGAGTGTATGAAGCAAATAGAACAAAGAATGCAATTAAGCATCAGAGGCTCCAGTAAGAGGTGGGAAAAGCCTTGGGGATTGTTGGTAACACCTGGAGAGGAATGGGGCAGACAGTCCTGCTCTTTGAGCAAAGTTACAAAGGGCAGAGTCAGCTGAAAATAGCAATAAGCACCTTGTCTTCTATAGCCTTACCTGCTTGGTGGCTCCAGGAAGAACCAGGGGGCATTTGTTGGCTACATTTGTCTGAAGTGTGCCTCTCTTCAAGGATTTGAACTTCCTGGAGTGGACTGGAAGGGATTTAACGGAAGCATTAGGAAGCACCTTTGCAAGTGTGACAATTATATGGACCTTTTCAGTGCCTTGCCAAGGAAACTATCTCTCCTTGGGAGTTCCAGAAGTTTTTTCAGCAATATTCTGGTTGTAATTGACAGAAAGTCAACTCAGATCAACTTAATTTGATGAGAATCTGTGAGTCCAAGCTGATAATAAATAAAAAACAGTCCACATGCTCAGTTGCTCAGTAGTGTCTGACTTTCTGCGGCCCCATGGATGGTAGCCCACCACGCTCCTCTCCGTGGGATTTACCAGGCAATAATACCGGAGTGGGTTGCCATTTCCTTCTCCAGGGGATCTTCCCTACACAGGGATCCAACCTGCATCTCTTGTATCTCCGATTTGGCAGGTGGATTCTTTACCATTAGCACCACCTGGGAAGCTCAAATAAACAAACAGATGGGTAAATAGACAAATACATAAATAACAGAGAAGGGAAAGCTCTTTTAGCTGTGGTCCCCAACCTTTTTGGCACCAGGGACCAGTTTAATAGATCATTTTTCCACGGATGGGAGGTGGAAGGATGGTTTCGGTATGATTTAAGTGCATTGCATTTCGGGTTCATGGTTCTGTGAGAAGCTAATGCTGCTGCTAATCTGACAAGAGGCAGAGTTCAGGAGATAGCGTGAGCAATGGGGAGCATTATCAATACAGATGGAGCTTCACTGGCTTGTCTGTTGCTCACCTCTTGCTGAGCAGCCTGGTTCCTAACAGGCCATGGACCAGTACTGATCCATGGCCTGGGGGTGGGAGACCCCTGTCTTATAATACAGTTGTGCTCATGCTCAGTCACTTAAACCATGTCTGACTCTTTGGGACCCCATAAACTATAGCCTGCCAGGCTCTTCTGTTCAAGACATTAACCTGGCAAAAATACTGGATTTGGTTGCCATCTCCTCCTCCAGGGGATCTTCCCAACCCAGGGATCGAACCTGCAACCCCTGCACTGGCAGGTGGATTTTTTACCACTGAGCCACCTGGGAAGCCCCTTATAGTAAGTACATTGTCAACTACTGAATACAGAAAAAATGATGGCATTATAAAATTATGTTAGTAATTGCTTCAGGCAGGAATCTTCAATGGATGCTAAAATTGGCAGATAGAAGTTTGATGAAGAACAGGACATTGATAATCTCAAAGTATCTGTCCACAAATTGCTTATTATTAATAATTACAAAGGGGAAATAGCTTTATTATGGATAATCCTGGCAGACACCATCTTAAACAGGTAATTAAAGTTAATATCAATAACGACACAAAGAGACAAAGTGCTTTCACGTGTGATAGCCAGGAAAAATAAAATATTGCTTGTGTAGACTTCTTGTCTCGAATTGATAACCTGAATCTATGATAAAATATCATCAAAATTTTGATTGAGGAACATTAAAGGACAATAAAGATACATGACAACTGAATGCAAACACACATGATCCTAAATAAGATCTGGAACCAGACACAAAGATTTGAATATGGAGTGTGCTTTAGACATTAATATTGTCTCAATTTGAACTTCTTCGTTTTGACCCCTGTATGGTGCTTAGGCAAGAGATTGTCCTTGTTCTTGAGTTTTTCTGGGTCGAACATTTGGATTCATTGGTCCCAGAGGAAGAAGTAAGTTTGTAAGAGATTGAAAAAGATTATTGGAACTCACGACTCTTGGAAAATCAGGTGTTTAAGACTCATTTAGTCAATTTTATTTTGAGATCAGTTGTCTTCAAAAAGTAATTGGGTGAGTGAAGGAATGATTTAATTGACTTATGGGATTGTTTTTCCTTCAGGAGAGGAAAATGTTCTGTGGTTTAGTTTAACAAGAACTCTCTTCTTTTTTTGTCCTTTTGAAGCAGTTGTGATTTTCTAAGAGTGCTCTGACTTCCTTCCTATGATTGAACCCTTACAATAAAATTCTGGGGCAGCATACTGATTCCCTTGTCAAACGTGGTGATGGAAGTATGAATGCGGCATGAGCGTCTCGCTCCGAAAGTATAGAGACTGGGAGATGGGTCTCTGGGTTCTTACAGCTTTTGTTCTCTTGGGAACAAAGATGATGGGCTCAGCTTTTCTTCTCCCGTTGTCATCTGTTCTGTATAAGTACAAGATGAATATCAGAGGCTACAGCTGTGGTTTGAGCACAGAGTAGATGTTGAAATAATCTGTCAATATTACAGAGTGTCATTCAGTATCTGGACCATGACGGAATGAATGTTCTCTGGGTCAGAGTAAATCACACGCGCTTGTGTGGAAAAGTGGAAGAGAGAAGACTTTGAGGAAATAGATGTGCGTCCAAGAATGTATGTCTGCTTAGATGAAGGTTTTGAAGCTCTGAAACCCTGATGCTGTTACCGGCAAGTCTGTTAACAGCTTGGGTGTCGGTCCCATTGCTTTTCCTGGAATAGCAGGTCTGTCTGTGTACGGGCTCTGAGTTTATTGCTATGACGGTTCATTAGAGCTGATCAATTGTTAATCTGGGTTCCGCTGACCTCTCTCCAACCCCTGCCAGTAGATTGTTTTTATCAAAGAAATTTCAGACTACCATCTGCTCATCATGAAATAATGCCGAGGAGGTTCCCGTGCTGTTAGCTAACTAAGGAGGAGCAGAAGGAGCTGGGAGTCTGTTTTCCTACAGAAAAAAAAAAAAAGTGTTTATGTGAAATTTCCTAAACTGTGCAGCTTCAGGTTCTGTAATGTTAGCCCCTACTCCCCCACCCCATTTCCAAAATGAAAAACAAATGTTGGGTCTGCCTCTTCTTTCTCTTTAGGTTGGAGTCTTCATGTCTTTGCACCATCTTGTGCTTTAAAGGTGAATAATTTGTTTTTCACTTGTAGAATTATCATTTTGTAATTTTATTTGTCATTTAATTTCCTCTTACAGTTTCTACAGCAGTTTGACCCTTTCCTTATGGACTTACAGCTTTGACATTGGTAATCCCTTCTGTAGGTCCTTAAATGTGGCACTAAATTGTTAGTTCTTCACAAAAATTATGTTGGGCAACAGGCAAAATACAGCCTTGAAAGGATGGCATATGTGAGCAACCCACAGTGCAGCGTCCTTCACACAAACCAGAGCTGCATGGGGCTGCATGGGTGCACTAGCTGGAAAGCTTTCTCATGGACACTAGTGTTGCTTTAGCCCTTAAGCTTGCTCCGCTATCGGGTGTCCTTTGGGTTCCAGTCTGGCTTCTTGGTTTTGTTCTTTGTTGCCTAATATTGCCATTAGGGCACTTTTCAGTTAGAATTGATGCAAAAGGAGGCCTTGTTAAAATGGCGTCTTCCCTATTTTTAATTGCATACTTTGAATTAACATAGGTTTTTAATGTAAAGCTTGTATGAGATTGAAAATTATAAGAAAGCAGTTTAATAACCTTTAATTAATCACATATGATAATTTTAGCATTTTATTCTCATTATTTTGATGGCAAAACCTAACTCAGGACAAGGGTAGGATGGTGAGGAATGGCCGCTTGCCCTGATTATTCTAGTTATTAATGAATTTCTGGCAATCTAGGTCTGCACGTGTAGTATAATTCAGAGAGAAGCCTTCTCCTCTTGCTTACTCTTTCTTTTGGATTTTTCCACCAGCAGCAAAGAAGAAAAAAGTCCTTTTGACAGTTTACTAAAAACTTAGTTAGCTTTGAACTGCAAACATATTTTCTTTGAAAGCTGTCTTAAGTAAGTGCCAATTGCACAGAGCTGTTGCACAGTGGGGAAAAAAATATTGTGGTTTTGAATTGTGTATCCTGTGGAAAACTTTTGATTACAAAGTTCTCTATAATAATTTTTCTTTATTGTTTTGTAAGTAGTATGGGGGAGCGGGGAAAGCCTGTTGCCATTCAGAAGGATAACAAACTGTGAGTGGAAAGAACTGGGGAGATGCCTTCCTGGTCGCTGCCAAGCTGCTGTAGCCTGATTTCAGAGAGGGGTGAGGGTGTGGACTGGAAATGCTGTAGAGACCACTAATGGGATATCTTGGGGTGGTGATGGGTTGTGATATTTGCTAGAGCATCTTCTTCCACCCCATTACCACTGCCTGTTGCATTGGGAGGTTGTGTTGAAGGAGACCTCAGGGAGTAGAGAGGGTGGCTCCAGAGGCCCAGAGTCCCCTTTAGAACTTCTAACTTTAGCCAGTGGGAGAAGGAAGCCTTTCTCAGAAGGGCTAGGAAGGGCATCCAGCAAACAGCAGACAAGAGCAGCGTTTCCCTGCTGGCAAGTAAGGCTTTGCCCTGGGGAAAAACCGTATGCTGTGAAGGAGAGCAAAGGGCTGTGAAGGAGAGCAAAGGACAGGTTTAGCAGAAGTCCTTCCTGAGTGGAGGAGATGACTGTCCATGGGATTTCTCACATGTTTCTGTCAAGACCCAATCTGTCTTTGTGCTCTTGGACAGAATGAGGTATTGAGCTCCTTTCTGAGGAACAGGGCAGAACACAGAAGACCCAGATCCCAGAGCTGGAAATAGGATTGGAATTAGAAGTTTTTGTAAAGATAACTCATCAACTTTTGTGCACTAAATAAGAAAGATAAGGTTCATTTCACATCTACAGGAGAAATAGATGAAAAGAGAAGGAAATTTATAAGCATCTTTTTTTTTCTGATTTAATTTATCAGAGCATGCTTTTCTTTTTTCTTTTTCTTTTTATTGGCTTGGCTAAGGGTCACGGTCTTCAGCCTTTTAAGATCTTAACATTAGATGTTTAATTAGGACTTGTCATTTATTCACATGTCATTTATTCACAAGACTGAAGTGTAAATAGTTTCTGAGGAATCGTTAAGTGTGAGCATTTAAAAGTCAAAGTCATTTCTCTGTTGTTACACATACTGTCTTTTTTTTATGTATTTGGCTAGAACGTTATAACTTTTATAGAGAGTACTTTGGTCTAGAGGTCTGAAAAAGTAAGTTCTGATAGTTCTGGTCCAACTGGACTATTTACATGTTCAAATAACTGATTGCTTATCTAAAAAAGACAAATTGTAATATCTAGATGATTTCTAAGATGTGCCAGGATTCATTCAACAAATAGTTATTAGCGATGTCCTGTGGGTCAGATACTAGGTTATGGTAATGGCCACAAGCTAGACAGATGTTGTCTTTGTTCTCAAGGAACTTGCAATCTAATAAGAGTGACAGATGTTAAAGCCATGACAACAGAAATAATTTTCAAATTTTGATCATGATGAATGACATGGAAGAGAAGTACAGGATATTATCACAGCTCAGGACAAGGGGACCTTGCCTAGTCTGGGAGCTCAAGGGATCTTGCTACAAATCCCTGAAGATTAAGTCTTTTTGTAGCAAAAGTTTTACAACTGTAGATTCACATTCAGTTCTAAGAAGTAACATAGAAATAGTATGATAGTAATATGCCATGTGCCCTTTACCCAGTTACCTCTAAAGATAGCACTTGGCAAAACTGTAATACATAGTCACAACCAGTATACTGACGCCGACACAACCGAGACACACTACATCCTTATCACAGCTGAGATCCCTCATGGGTCCTTTGTAGCCACACCCACTTCGTTCAGAATATTCACAGTTGTAGAGATAGAAAGAAGAGTGGTGGTTACCAGGACAGGAAAATAAAGAAATGGGGAGTGACTGCTAATGGGGATAGAGGAAGTATTGATGGAGTGGCGATCCTAGATTCACCTCCTCTACAGCTAGAAGAAACGTCTCCACAGAGTAACAGTGTTCTGGCCTGGGGAACAAAAACGATAGCACAGTGTATGTATGTGTGTGTGTAACAACAGAGAACCTATAATACCTGTGTTTTTCCATAAGTGTAAAATTACAATTATTTTGTCTGCTTTCTATATAATATAGTCTTTGTCACCTCTGACCTCTGATGATACTTTATTGTTCCCTCCTTTATGGTGCTTATCACTGCCTATCCTGTTACTTTTTTGATTCACATGTTTATATATACTCTTACTCTTGAAAAAGCAAGAGAGTTCTAGAAAAACATCTACTGCTTTATTGACTATGTTAAAGCCTTTGTTTGTGTGGATCAAAACAAACTGTGGGAAATTCTTAAAGAGATGGGAAAACCAGACTACCTTACCTGCCGCCTGAGAAATCTGTATGCAGGTCAGGAACCAACAGTTAGAACTGGATGTGGAACAACAGACTGGTTCCAAATAGGAAAAGGAGTACGTCAAGGCTGTATATTGTCACCCTGCTTATTTAACTTCTATGCAGAGTACATCATGCAAAATGCTGGGATGGATGAAGCCCAAGCTGGAATCAAGATGGCCAGGAGAAATATCAATAACCTGAGAGAACGCAGATGACATTACCCTTATGGCAAAAAGTGAAGAACTAAAGAGCCTCTTGATGAAAGTGAAAGAGGAGAGTGAAAAAGCTGGCTTCAAACTCAACATTCAGAAAACGAAGATCATGGCATCTGGTCCCATCACTTCGTGGCAAATAGATGGGGAAACAGTGGAAACAGTGAGCAACCTTATTTTTTGGCAGGGGAGAGGGAGGCTCCAAAATCACTCCAGATGGAGACTGCAGCCATGAAATTAAAAAGACATTTACTCCTTGGAAGAAAAGCTATGGCCAACCTAGATAGCATACTAAAACACAGAGACATTGCTTTGCTGACAAAGATCCATTCCATCTAGTCAAAGCTATGGTTTTTCTAGTAGTCATGTTTGGATGTGAGAGTTGGACTATAAAGAAAGCTGAGCACTGAAGAATTGATGCTTTTGAACTGTGGTGCTGGAGAAGACTCTTGAGAGTCCCTTGGATTGCAAGGAGATCCAACCAGTCCATCCTAAAGGAAATCAGTCCTGAATATTCACTGAAAGGGCTGATGCTGAAGCTGAAACTCCAGTACTTTGGCCACCTGCTTCAAAGAACAGACTCATTGGAAAAGACCTTGATCCTGGGAAAGATTGAAGGCAGGAGGAGAAGGGAATGACAGAGGATGAGATGGTTGGATGGCATCACTGACTCGATGGACACGAGTTTGAGCAAGCTCTGAGAGATGGTGATGGACAGGGAACCCTGGCGTGCTGCAGTCCATGGGGTCACAAAGAGTCAGGCATGACTGACCGACTGAACAGAACTGAACTTATATTTGTTGCTTAATTTAAATTTATTCAGAATTCAGCGCCTGTTAGGCCCTGTTCTAGGTTGTGGGACTTCCATAAACTGAGATGTTACCCTCATCCTCCAAGAAAGTTCTAATCTCCCTTTTAAAATGTTTTGTTAATTGTGACTTTTAAGGATTACAATAGGTATCTCTAACTTAAGTGCACAGTTTATCTTCAGTTACTTTACTATCCGAAGTATCACTCTTACTGAAATAAGAATACCATATGTCTACCTACCACTATTCTTTGTGTAATCATATATTTTACTGTTACATGTGTTATAAACACCATAAGATTTTTTAAATTTTGTTTTAGTTTTCCTTTAAACAGCTGTCTTCTAAAAAATTAAATAAGAGATAAGGTAGTATATGCCCACACATTTGCCATTTTTAACACTCTTTATTCTTTCATAAAGATTTCTGTTACCATTTCCCTTTAGCCTAAAGAAATTCGTTCTGTTTTTCTTTTCTTTTTGCATTGAATATCTGGTAGCAGCGACTTCTCTCAGCTTTTGTTTGTTTAAAAATACCTGTATTTCATTCTCATTCTTGAAGGATAATTTTGCTGGATACAGAACTTTTACTTGACAGTTTATTTTTCTTTTACCACTTTGAAGATATAATCCTATTTTCTTCTGATCTTTAATGTTTCTGATGAAATGTCAGCCATCATTTTTATCTTTCTTCCTCTGGATACAGTGAGTCATCTTTCTCTGCTGCTTTGAAGATTTTTTTCTCCTTATCTTTGATTTTCAGTATATTATATAGTATGATAGGTTCAGGATCTAACTAGATGTGATTTTCTCTATATTAATTCTGCTTGGAGCTTGCTGAGATTTTTTTAAACAATCAGTTCTTCAAAATTTTACCTGCCCAGTTCTCTTTAGAAAAGGCAGAGGATCCAGAGATCAAAATTGCCAACATTTGTTGGATCATAGAGAAAGCAAGGGAAGTTAAAAAAAAAAAAAAACTGTTACTGCTTCATTGACTATGCTAAAGCATTGACTACATGCATCACAACAAACTGGAAAATTCTTAAAGAGATGGCACTGCCAGATCATCTTACCTGTCTCCTGAGAAACCTGTATGCGGGTCAAGAGGCAACAGTTAGAACCTTACATGGAACAGCTGACTGGTTCAGAATTGGGAAAGGAGTACATCAAGGCTATTTATTGTCACCCTGCTTATTTAACTTACATGCAGAGTCCATCATGCAAAATGCCGGGCTGGATGAATCACAAGGTGGAATCAAGATTGCTGATAGAAATATCAATGACTCAGATATGCAGATAATATCACTCTAATGGCAGAAAGTAAAGAGGAACTAAAGAGCCTCTTGACAGTGAAAGAGGAGAGTGAAAAAAACTGTCTTCAAAGCTCAGCATTCAGAAAACTAAGATCATGGCATCCGGTCCCATCACTTCATGGCAAATAGAAGGAAGCAGTAGCAAACTATTTTCTTGGGCTCCAAAATCACTGCAGACAGTGACTGCATCCATGAAATTAAAAGACACTTGCTCCTTGGAAGGATAACTATGATAAACCTAGACAGCATGTTAAAAAGCAGAGGCATCACTATAGTCAAACTATGGTTTTTCCAGTAGTTATGATGGATGTGAGCTGTGCTGTGCTTAGTCAACAGTAGTGTCTGACTCTTTGTGACCCCATGGACTGTAGCCTGCCAGGCTTCTCTGTCCATGGGGATTCTCCAGGCAAAAATACTGGAGTGGGTTGCCATGCGCTGGTCCAGGGAATCTTCCCAACCCAGGGATCAAACCCAGGTCTCCTGCATTGCAGGCAGATTCTTTACTGTCTGAGCCACCAAGGAAGCCCAATGGATGTGAGAGATGAACCATAAAGAAGGCTGAGCACTGAAGAATTGATGCCTTCAATTTGCGGTGCTACAAAAGACTCTTGAGAATTTCTCAGACAGCAAGGAGATCAAACCGGTCAATCCTAAAGGAAATCAACCCTGAATATTCATTGGAAGGACTGATCCTAATGCTGAAGCTCCAGTACTTTGGCCACCTGATGTGAAGAGCCAACTCGTTGGAAAAGACCCTAATGCTGGGAAAGATTGAAGGCCAAAAGGAAAAGAGGCGACAGAGGATGAGATGGTTAGATAGCATCACCGACATAGTGAACAGGAATCTGAGCAAACTCTGGGACATAGTGAAAGACAGGGAAGTCTGGCTTGCTGCAGTCCGTGGGCTCTCAAGGGGTCAGACACAACTTAGCCACTGAACAAGAACAGCAGCACTCTCTTTACATTTTTCTGGAAAATTTCTTTTACATTTTTTAAGTTACATCTACATTTTATTCCTTAATATCATCCTGCATGTTACTGTGGCTCTTGTTTTGGTTTGTTTCCAATGTATTTTCTATTAATTGGTCTTCAAGTTTACTAGCTCCTTTTTTTCTGTAGTTTCCAGTCTACTGTTAAACTCATCCAGGGAATGTTTCATTTCATAATTGTACTTTTAGCTCTAAAAGTTTCACTGAATTTTTAAAAAAATTGAATTATGGGTAATTTACAATGTTGTATTAGTTTCTGTTGTAGAGCAAAATGATATATATATTTATATACATATAAATTCTTTTTCATATTCTTTTCCATTATAGGTTTTAAGTTTCCTGTGCTATACAGTAGGACCTTATTGTTTATTAAATCTTTTAGAATAGTTTTCATTTCCTGCTGAATTCCCTATCTATGCACCTGTTATGTTCATGATTTCTCAAATATTGCCTGCAGTAGCTGTTTCAGATTCTTTCTCTGCTAATTCCAACATCTAGGTCATTTCTGTTTCTGTTGAGTACTATTTTCCTTTTGAACTCTTTAATTTTTTTTGCTTCTTTACATGTCTGATTTTTGTTGTGGGGCTTCCCAGGTAGCACAGGTAAAGAATCTGCCTGTCAGTGCAGGAAATGTAAGAGTCACAGTTTTGATCCCTGGATTGGCAAGATACCCTGGAGTATCAACCCACTCGAGTATCCTTGCCTGGAGAATTCTGTGGACAGAGGAGCCTGGTGGGCTATAGTCCATGGGGTCCAAAAGAGTCTGACATGACTGAGCACACACACACAATTTTTATGGTAGTTTGGGCATTGTTATTATGTCTTTGAATGATTTTTATAAATTCCTCAGTGTAGCTTAGTATAGTTCCATCTGTATAGTAGATGTGCTAAAAATACCAAGTTTATTGAATCCCGTTAAGTTGTAACTAGGAAACCATTATTAAAGAGATGAAGAGAAGAGAATGATAAACTATACATAATAGAGAATCCTCCAGTGGTTTGATCTTTTGCATTCTAACAACATAAATAGTGAGTACAACATAGACTTCTTTGTTCCAAAAATACCACAAGGCTGTCTTCTAGCTAAAAGAAAGAGAAAAATGCATTTTTGTTATAGAATCTCAGACTACAAACATTATTTCACAAAAGATTATAATTTCTACAGCTTAATTCCCTGGTCTCAGTCTAGAAAAAGATTTTAATATTAACAAATATGAAGACAAAATGTGCCATTTTATGGCAGTGGCAATTGATTTAGCTTTGTTTGAACAGTCACTGTACTTCATAGTTCAGAGGGGAAAAATGACATTATTTCTCTTCCCAGAGTTGTCATTTATCTGTTTGTGCAACATTTTCACATTAGTGACCCTATTTTTTTACTTAGCCCTGGGTCTTTAATTTTTATCAATAATGAATAATCTTATAAAATGCCTATGTGTTTTCTTCTTTGTCTAATCTTTCTTGCTACACCAGTCTTTTATCTATCATGATTATGTATGGCTTAATTTTTAGGTAATAGTGGTTAGACAAATCTGACATTTTGCTTTAGAAAGCCATTTTTTTCCTTTCAAAGTCATTGGTTCTTTTATGATTCTTTTTAATCTTGAAATTTCGTAATGGTTTTCTCAAAACTAGAAATATTTATTTAAATAAATATTTTAAAGAAACATTTGTTTTAAATGTATTTTAAACATAGTAAAACACTAAGGTTTCCCTTGTGGCTCAGTAGTAAAGAATCTGCCTACCAATGCAAGAGATGCTGTTTCCATCTCTTGGTGGGGAAGATCCCCTAGAGAAAGAAATGGCAACCCACTCCAGTATTCTTGCCTGGAATAATCCCGTGGACAGAGAAGCCTGGTGGGCTGCAGTCCATGGGGTTGCAAGAAAGTCAGATACAACTTAGCGACTCAGCAACAGCAAAAGCACTACCAATTCACACTTGTTAAACATTCCAATTAAACAAATACTTTTAAAGTTTTGTTGTTTCCACACACATAGTGTGATTGTCATCTTTCAGGTATCTGCCAATTTGGAAAGGGGACATTATGGGATATCAGGGCCCTCTTGGCATATCTGCAGTTACATTAGACAAACACTTTGTGGTTCTGTTAATCATAATATCAGAGTTCCCACAGTACATTTCCAGAAAATTTAGTGTGTTTCATTAAGACGGCTGACTGTGGAGGTCATTGGCAGATCTCAGAAGTTACCTTGGGATCTTTGTCCAGCTAATTCTTTGGAAACTCTTAGAAATGCTCTTACGTTGCTGATTTTTCACCAGGGGTCTATGGTCTAGGAATTTCCTAGTTGCTATTGAATTTTTAAGGTAAAACTTGAATCTGGTGACAATGCAGAAACTCAGCAGAAAATTTCATTTAATCTCATTTAAGCTGGGAAAGATTGAGGGCAGGAGGAGAAGGGGACGACAGAGGATGAGATGGTTGGATGGCATCACTGACTCGATGGACATGGGTTTGGGTGAACTCCGGGAGTTGGTGATGGACAGGGAGGCCTGGCGTGCTACGGTTCATGGGGTCACAAAGAGTCGGACACGACTGAGCGACTGAACTGAAAGCTTAAAGTAGAGACGAATTAATTCTCACCTTTCCCACTTTCAGTTTAGGTTATGATGTAGATCTTCATAACATAAAGAACTGCAAATTCATGCCTTTGGTGTAGTAAACCTAATTCTTCAAATTAAAAAAAATTGTGACCAATATTTTTAGGATAGTTCTCTTTGTTGGTTAATTAATACTAATAGAATATAGGTTCAATGATGAGAGTAGTAGGTACAGTTATTAAAAATGTATTAGGTGTATAGGCACTGATTTAAAATGCTTCCCTGGCATTATTTCATTTAATTCTTCTCCCCCAAATCCTATGAGATAGATAACTTTACTATCTCCATTTTCCCGTAAGGACAAACTAAGACTGAGAGGCCAAATGAGGGGCCCAAGGTTATTTGACAGTGTGTGGATGAGAACAAGCCAAAATTCACACCCAAGACTGTTTGGCTCCAAAGACCAATCAGTTAATGTTGCCTTGTAGAATCACAAATTTTAATACTGACTTTCAATTGCACTGGACAGAATCTTAAAAAGAAATTTAGGATGCAAGTTATCATGGGTTATTTAAAAGGTCTATGAAAAAGAAAGGTCTATCAAATATAACAAAAACAAATTCTAGAATGGTAAGTTTTGACCCATAAGCCTAAGTAATAAAATAAAAACTCTTAATATGATATAATGATTTAGTAAAAATGATTAAGCACCACTTTACTGACATTATTAGAAATGAACATAAGGTAGACATCCCTCATTTGGCAATTGGGTCTATTCTCTGCATGGTAACCATTGTGACTTTTTAAAACACAAGTTACTTATTGCTTACACTTACACTTTGCTTATACTAAGAACAAAGTCTGGATGACCCCACATACATTACAGAGTGGCACACAATTTTCTCAAGATTACAGGTGAATTAGCAGCTACTTTCCTTTCCTTCGTGTCTGCTAGGTTCCTGGCTTAATCCTTCTTTTTTTTAAGCTCCCCAATAGGATTTGTTTACTTTCTGTCTTCTCCAGCAAAACATAAGCCTCATAAGAGCAGGCTTCTGACATCTAGTCATATGTCCACAAATATTTGTTAGAACTAATTGAAATTCGTAATGGTGGTACAATCACTAAAATCCACAGCTAACCAGAGTCGTTAGTAATTCATGAAGTTGTCATCTGTTTATTTCAATTAGAAAAGTTAATTCTTTCTTAAAATAAATATTTATGGTTTGACCAGAAGTGATTCAATTTTTGCTGTAATGTTCAGACATTTTTGTATGTTAATAGCAGTTTTTATTGAAACAGTTGGCTTTTGCTGTTACTGACAATAAATTCATGAATTGGCTAACTTTCTTCATCCAAATGAGATGTTTCTGCTGTTTAATGTGCAGTTATAAATTTATTAGTATACTAATTATAAACAAGACAATTGATTAGTCATATTTAATGAATATTATAGTATTTATTGTTATTTTATTAAACAGATATGTTCTTATAGAGGAAAACATATTTAAAATCAGAAAGAGAGAACTTAGAAGGGAAACAAGCTCTTCCAACTCAGTTGTTTCTCTTGGGCAGGTCCCCATCCACCGTCCCAGCTCCCATTATCAGAGCAAAGACACCTTATGTCTGTGGCAGGAGTAGCCACTTATAATGCAAGTAGGAATTCAGAAGAGACGTAATCATACTCTAAGAATGAGTATTTGACAGCAAAAATGGTTGTGACTTGAGGTCATATCTGAGTCTGTGTTTACCAAAACTCGAACTTCTAACATTATCATCTCCTTAGAATACCTTTAAAGCCATAAAGTCAGTCCCTTACTGAAAATCCTCAATCTTACATTTCACTTGTTCATTGCAAAATAAAACAACAACAAAACAAATAGACAGTCTTCAAAATAAGGCAGCTTTTCTCATGGTGCTGTGCTTGGTCACTCAGTCATGTCCGACTCTTTGTGACCCAATTGACTGCAGCCCGCCAGGCCCCTCTGTCCATGGGGATTCTCCAGGCAAGAATACTGGAGTGTGTTGCCATGCCCTTCTCCGGGGGATCTTCCCAACCCAGGGGTCGAACTCTGGTCTCTCTCATTGCAGGTGGATTCTTTACCGTCCAAGCCACCAGGCATTAATAGAGGGGAAAAAAGTAACTTTCTCCTTGGAATGTGGTTAATAACTAGGGGCCTTGAAGTTTAACTAATCAACTATGTGACCTTGAGAAAGTCAAGTTTCTTTTCGTACTGAAGGCTACCTAGGATAAATGAGGGCATGGGACTGGTTTGCTTTTCCTGCCTACTCTAGAAGTGCCTAAGTCTGTGAGATTGTGATGTTTTTTAAAAAAAAAATTATTTATTTTTTATTTTTGGCTGCTCTGGATTTTCATTGCTGCCACAGGCTGTCTCTAGTTGTGGTGAGCAGTGCCTACGTTTCTTTGGGGTGCTCAGGCTTCTCATTGTGGTGGCTTCCCTTGTTGTGGAGCATGGGTTGTAGGGCACGTGGGCTCAGTAGTTGGGGTGCATGGTCTTAGTTGCAATATTGGGATCTTCCCAGATCAGGGATCAAACCCATGTCTCTTGCATTGGCAGGTGGACCCTCCACCACTGAACCACCAGGGAATCCCCAAGGTTGTGATTTTTTTACAGGGAAAGTATAGCAGTTATTGTTTCATAGAGTGTGAGGGTATTATTTTAGGAAATCCAGCAACTTCTACAGACATAGCATTGTCCTAAGGGAAATATCTCTGGGAAGAAAATCCTCTCTCTATCCTTTCCTCCTCACAAATAGATATGAACTTTCTACTTTAAAGCTGAAAGAGGGTAATTTCAAGGAAAGATTGCTTGATTGGATCATTCACAGTTGCCTATAAATAATTTTATCATTTTAGATTTAACGGGGCTCTTTCGAAAAATATAAAGAACTTTGTGTGTGTGTGTGATTATAAGAACTTAACTGTGAAATGGAAATGGCTCCAAATCTTAGTTTCTGTACCGTTAAAGAAATTCAGGACTAAGTTAAAGCTTTGCTTTTCCTTTATTTGGCAGTGATTATGTTGTGTGTGTGCATGTAGTAATAATAATAATTGATCCTTCTTCCTGAAAGATTTCAAGTGGCTAAGAACATACAAACTCCATGAAATTTTTTTTTCTTTAGGTTTTAAAGCCCTTTGTCCTTTCATTCTGCATGAGAGTGGCTGCAGTGCAGAGGCTGTTCTGACTAAAAGGAGTGAGATTGGATAGGAGGAGGTGGAATTAGAGCTTCTTAGTAATATTTTCTAAAGCACAGGTCAGAACAGTGGACCACAAACAGCTTTTGTCTGGTCAAAATGCTGTTTTGATTGCAAGGAAATACAAAAGGATTCAGTTATGTCTGCTTATATTTGCTGATTAATATTCTGGATGAAGTAGATGAGGCAGCTATGAGAGAATGTTTTCCGAAGACAGAAAGACACAGGTTTGAATCCTGGCTTCTTTTTTCTTAATGGTGGTGAGACTCATGGCAAACATCCTAGCCCTTTGGAGCCTCAGTTTCTTCTGTATATTTAGGGTGATGATACTCTTCTTGTAAGGATGTCCAGTTTCCATGGGCTTATTGATCTACATGAAATATTGAGCACACTATCTGGTAAAGGTTACGATCCCAGTTCAGGGGAAACATTATCATTACTGCGATCATTATTTTGACCAATAATCTTGAAATACAATGAAGTTGATTACATTTGTTATTGCATATTTAGTTTCTGCCTCTTTTGAAAATTGTGAGTTCTGTAGGGCAGGGGCCACATCTGTTTTCAGCATTTTGATCTGAGCTTAGGCACACAGCTGGCACTCAATAAATATTTGAAGAAGGGCTAAATCACTAAAGGGAAAAAAATGAAGCATCATCTCAAGTGTTAGATCCTTAGTAGGAAGGAGGTTAAAAGAACTGTTTGCCTAAGAGAGAAATAAATGTGGTGGTGCTACAGAATTGCTAGCCATGTAGTAGGAGGGCTGTGCAAGCCCAGAGCCTGAGCCACTTCTAGCCTTTCCGGGACTCTGAGGACCACAGGATTGGCTGTTCTGTATTCACGGAGGGGCTGAACTCAAACTCTCTTTGGCCGCACCTGTGCCTTCATTCTCTGAGTGTCTGGCAGATGGTGAGAGGCCCCTGTCTAAGTGGACAGAGAGAGTGAAAGGCCTTCATAACCATCAGCCAGTTTGGGAGCACTGGTCTAGCTAATTGTCCAGTTTTGCTTTCGCTTTTTTTTTTTTTTAAGGTTCCTTTATCTGTCCGAAGACAAACATAAATAAAAGACTGCTGTTAGGACATATTGTATCCCTCTCCCAATTTCATTAATGGTTTTAAAGGAAATCTGTCTTGTGAGTGCCTTAAGCATTCTGTCTTCACTATTAAATACCAGCTATTTACTATATTCTACACTTCTTTTTGACTCTGTGTGCCATTTTTTCTGGGACTTCCTGAATTTATAATAACATTGAACTGTAGAGCAGGTGGTCCTGGGAGCATGCCCTCCCATTTAAATTTCCAGGAGCACCACCATGCTCTTAGAAAGTCTTAGCAGAGACAGGTGTCTGGAGTCTGGGCTTCTTATTCATTTCACTTTCAAAGACAGCGTACCTATCAGATTAAAAATCAGCAAAATTCTCTTTGGTTTGGAGCCACTTACATTTCACTTTATAGGTCTCATACATCTCAACCCTAACATGCGTTCTGATTCTGAATCTCAGTCACACCTCTGCTGGATCCACCTCCAGTCTCAGGTTATTATTTGAGAGGAGTTATAAGACGTTGACTCAAAATTAAATAAAAGGAGTGCCTTAAAATCTAGACCATCAGATTTAATCCTCATACCAGTCTGGTAAGGGTAGGTACTATGAAACCCTCACTTTAAGAATGATAAAACTGGCATTCAGAGAAGTTAAATAAATTACTCTAATAAATTAAATAAATTACCTCCACACAGGAGGGCAAGATGAACCCTAGGATCGGAAATTAACTGGTTTTGGTTCCATGAACAGCTTATGCCTTACAGAAAAATTTGTTTATGAGTATTTGTTTTACAGGTCTTTCTTTGACCTGGCGTTGATGAGTGGTTAGAAATTATAAGGAATTTGGAAAGCAGATTACCAAAGGTGCAGGTTGAATCCAGTTATCAGGTAGCTGTTGTTTTTATTTTCTTGTCTCATTGGGCTACAGCATTGTCTCCTTCAATATTTGATGCTATTATTCCTATATTTTCTGAAGTCACCCTTTACAAGCCGCATAATGCTCTTCTAGGTCAGAGCCTCTGTTTCCAGATGAAGAAAGAAGCACTTCTGGCAAGATGATCCTACAATGATCTTGGTGGTGGTGTGGGATCATCTGTCATCTGCAGCATTTCTGTACTAATGGTCCTGAGTACTCATTCATTCATTTATTCATTATTCACTATTTTCTTGGATCTACCTGCAAAGAAAAGATTCTAGAATATTTCCCCTGAGACTTGGGACAGAGGCCAAGAAGTCAGCAACAATTGAAGGTGCCTGATACAGTGAGTCAGACATGCTGTGCTCTCTTTATTTGCTTCCTCTGCCTTTTTCTATTCTCTTTAAGTTTAGTAGACGAAAGATGGGGAAAGGCAGAGCAGGTGACACCTGGTCTTGAGCACGGAGGGCCTTAGGGATCCCTTGGGAGTGTCTGCAGATGGGATTTAAGTTATTGATGTCTGTTCTTTCAACGTGGCAGAAATTAGCTCTGGGTTTGAGAAGTTCACCTGGACTCCACAGGAGGGAGAGCTGTTGGTGGTGGATTTGCTTTTCTGAGAGAGGTGACCGTTTCCTCCTGCATGATTATCATGTTGGGGGGTTGGGAACACAGGGCATATTGACAATAAGGATTTAATGAATACATATGAGAAGAGGAGATTCAAGCCACTGAGCAGAGTGTTGCCCTAGGCCACTTCCCGTTTCAGAATGGTAAGATATTTATGGGAGTAGATTTCAGGCGATCACAGAAGGAAAAATGTTCGAGGGGCCTTGAGGTGAGCTGTGTCTTGAATGATGTTTCCCACAGCAAGGAGGGGGTCCACCTTGCCGGGAGCCTTATAAATTACCTCTTAGGTTTGTCCATTGTCTTTGTTTTTATAATTCACTTACAGGTTTAAAAATACGATTAGGGCTGTCCTTGTGTGCATTATCCCACGTGGCAGTAAGGACATGGTTTTAATTTATTCTTTGCTTCTAATTGTAGTGTCAGCATGTCAGGGTTCATTGGTTAGAGAGGGAATGAGGCTGCTTTTGTAAAGCAGTTAATTGGACCTGGTAACGATTACTGTCAGAAATCTCTGGGGGCGGTCCTGGTCCCCAGGCATCATCCTTCATAGGGGTTTCCAGCATCTCGCATGCTAGTATACCTAGGGTTTTCCCCAGGGAAACAGTAGATTGAAATTTGTGTACTGCAGACCCCAACTGCAGTCCTTTGTAGTGATCCTTTCTGAGTCTGGTTTCTGGTGCTAGGGACATTTGAAGAGAATGTTTTCAATTTTGAAATGTTTGATAAAACATTTGCAATACAGGCGACAGACAAAGGACTAGTATCTAGGCTAGAGACAGAACTCCTCCATAGCAGTCACGAAAATATCACAATAAAATGTCCTCCATTTCAATCTACTGTGAAAAGCAGTGGAAAAATGGGCAGTGGATATGAACAGTTAGTTGATAGGAGGAGTAGAATTATGTGGATGAAGAGAAGATACTCAGTCTCGCTAGCAATCAAGGAAAAGTAAGTTAAAGCAGTGAAATACTATTTTTACCTATCAAGTGGCAAAATCATAACGATGATGGTAATGATAAAAATATCAAATATTAGTAAGACCTGGGGAAATGGGTCTCCACTAGTCCAGCCCTACTGCAAGTCAGCTTTGCAGAAGCTTGTGAAGCTGAAAATGCACAGACCCTGGGAACTACCAACTCCACATGCTGTACCTGCTTACAGAAACATTAGCACCTGTGCCCCGGAATACAGCATTGATTGTATCATTTAGCAAAAGTCCACAAACTGCCTAAATGTCTGCCTGTGTAGCAAAGGCTCATGAAACAGTGGTGTGTCCATGGAATGGGATTCTAGGTAGTAGCTGAAAGGGATGACACCCATTGACAGGTAATGGCAAGGATGATGCCCAAAGCATATTTTTAACTTTAAAAAGCAAAGGCAGAATTTAGAATTAATTGTACAATGTGATATTGTTTAGGTTAGAAAGAAAATGATCTTAAGATATCAAGTGAATGTCTATGTTTATCTGTTACTACAGAGGAAAAAGTCTGTTGGTAGCACCTGGTGCAGGTCCTGGCATTAGCAGTGTGGTCAAAGGGGACATGACTCTTCTCTGGGATGCTCCTCTGATTGTACATGGAAATTATTTGGGATGATTAAAATTGAATTTAGAAAAGTTTTTTTAAGAGAAGAAGAGATAAATTAGTGGGTAAGTATCCATTAGGTCTGCTACTTGCCTTCCATAGAGGGAAGCAGAGATCAGAGACACCCATAGCAGGGTGCTTGCAGCCACTCACTTCCATTTTCTTATCAAGCCCAGAGGGGTTCTGGTGAAGATTAAGTGAGACCATGTGTTTTGGTCTCTCCTCCATCCTCAGCCCCAAGCATATTGCCTGGTATGAAGCTGGTACTGAATAAATGTGCTTTGAGTTGGCATTAAACTTGGAGATCTGGTGTGGAGTGCTTTCTTAACTGCCTGCAGGCATGCAGCTGGTGATAGATTGTTATTATCTGCCTTACATTCAGAGGTGTCCTAGCTTCTAATTGGACCTTGTACACAGGCTCTGGTTTTCCTTAAGCTTCCACTTGTCTCCTTGAGCAGAATGGCCCTCAGCCTGTGTGAGAGAGGGGCCTCAGCCCTTCCTGCCTGAGGCTTTAGTCTGACTTGCTCAGAGCAATAGATCCGGACCAGCTTCAGAGCTAGTGAGAACCCTGGAGACTGATGGGAGGAGAAGATTCTGGCATGTGGCTCCACAAAAAGCAGATGGTTCTGATGTTCCAGCTACAAAAGCAGCTCTTTATAACAGTGTGGACTTTCAAGTTCCTCAAAGGAGGCCACTGGATTCTGTTTATCTTTTTGCCCAGAGGGCAACAACCACTTCTTCCTTTTGTGCCTGAATGCACAGTAGACCACAGTTCCTGATGGGGCTGCATTCTGTAAAGGGAGGTTATCACTGACTGCTGAAGGTGATGAGGTTTTTATCCTACTGGCAGATGACTGTTTTGCATTTCAGTTGGTCAGATCCTGAGTATGGAGCCAGGATCTCTGGTGGGCTCTGCATTCTGGGTAATGGAGCAAGTAGCCAGGAGGCAGCCTTTATTACATGTCCAGCAGCTTTTGGTCTGCAGTGGCCCATAGCACCTGGATTTCTCCACACTATTCTCATCATTTCCATTCTCTCTCCACATCCTCGTAAAATCCTCCATACCTCACACATCTCTGTATCCCTGCATCCCTTCATTCTGGCATCTCTGCATCTCCCACATCCCTGTATCTCTGTATCCCCGCACCCCTGTACTTCTCCATCCCTTTTGTCTTGTTCAGAGACAGCCCTGGCGATACAGAAGATGAGAAGTACCCACAGCTGTTTCTTCTCCTCCTTAAAGCAGTTTAGCTAATTTAGATTTAGGAGTAAGGTCTAATTTCAAAGCCCACCATGGCCATTTAATAGCTGGGTAAGTTTTTAGGCAACTTACTTAGCTTTTTTGAGCCACAAGTGGAGGATTATATGAAAACGGGATCTCAGGCACTAGACTCAGGGTTGTTTAGGCACTTTCGGACTCTGCTGCTGTTCTTCTTTTCTGGGATTTTCCACTGGTTTCCCTGTTGTCTCCTCTCCCACCCTCAGTTCTATCCCATCTGAACAGCTCTGGGGACACCAGAAATGGCCAGAGAAGAGTGGGCTTGGATTTTCCTCTGAAATGCAGATAAAGTTAATATACTTACACATGTTCTGTTATCACTTGGGGAGCCTCAGCCTTCTCTGTGGTTTCGGGAATGAGTACTGAGCTGCAAGTTCCTCTGGTACCAGGCCCGTGTCATGCACTGAGGATGCAAAGAAGGGCCAGTTCCAGTCCCTGAGCATCTCATAGCTCTGCCTTGTTGACTGCTACTGCTAAGTTGCTTCAGTCGTGTCCAACTCTGTGTGACCCCATAGACGGCAGCCCACCAGGCTCCGCCATCCCTGAGATTCTCCAGGCAAGAACACTGGAGTGGATTGCCATTTCCTTCTCCAATGCATGAAAGTGAAAAGTGAAAGTGAAGTCGCTCAGTCATGTCCGACTCCTAGCGACCCCACGGACTGCAGCCTACCAGGCTCCTCCATCCATGGGATTTTCCAGGCAAGAGTGCTGGAGTGGTTGCCATCGCCTTCTCCGGCCTTGTTGACTAACAGGGAGTAAAGCCTTTGGAGGGCTTCCCTGGTGGCTCAGATGATAAACAATCTGCCTGCATTGTGGGAGACCCAGGATCCATTTCTGGGTTGGGAAGATCCCCTGGAGAAGGGAATGGCTACCCACTCCAGTATTCTTGCCTGGAGAGTTCCATGGATAGAAGAGCAGGGTTGCAAAAAGTCGGACATTTTACTTCAAAGCCTTTGGGAGACCTGGTTCATTGAATGATCCTGATGCTCTTCCATGGATGTAGATTGGAGATGGATACATGAGATCTTTGGAAGTCCAGCTTTCATCTGAGCAGTTCAAACCAGAGTATTCTTTGCCTTGAAGGCTTCAACCACCTTAGGGCACAAGGAAGTTGGTTGGTTTAAGTGAAAGTCGAGTTTCTTCTCCTACTCAGACAATTCAGTTTAATGATTATTGAATTTAATGATTATTAAGTGTGTATCCTGGATAACTTTTCAGACAGATGTTGGTCTCTGGCTTATAGTGGGCAAGAGAAGAGACCAGGAACATGTGTGTATCATGGATTTTCTAGTTGGAGAGAGTTGGTAGACACATTTTTATTTATATTTTAAAGATAGAAGATGTGTACAAAGTTTAGTTCAGGCATCAAACTCTTAATATAAATATATTTATGTTTCAAAAATGCCATAAAATAGCAATAGATTTTATAGTTCCAAATTGTTGTGATCTTTTCAAGCCTTCCATCTTTGTTACCAACTGTACTTTACATGTCTGTCATAATATTTGCTTTTCCACTCCTTTTAGTGGGCCAGGATGTTTTGGAATCAATTACACAGTGCTTTTGTTTCTCATATTAAATGTAGCATCAGTTCTTAAATATTTTGAATATTGAAAATAATTTCTTAGGTGACATTAATTATGATGCACACCTCTGCTGAGCTACTTTTCCCTAGTGATATTAATGATAGTGTTTCAGCTTTCCTGACTGTCTTTGTTATTAACCCGTCATAAATACCAGCCCCAATTAGCGTGCAGAAGTGAAATCAGTTCAGGAGTGAAATGTATGTGCAGCTGATAAAGAGTCGACGCTGCGTGGAACAACTGAATTTTCTCTACTGGCAAATCTGCATGTTTAATAGTTCTTTTTGTATAAAAATGCATTCTTTGATTCCTCCCCCTTCCCCATTTTACAAAATAATTTGTAACTACAGTTGGTGGTGATGTCTGTTTGCAAAATCTTGTCCTTTGATTCCTTTCCATTCTGTTAAATCAGAGGATCCTTTTTTAGATTCAAAGATGTTATGCTGTATATCTCCTTATTAATGTCTGTTTGTACTGTCTACTACTTTTGTATCTTTCTTTACTCTTGACTTTTTTCCTTTTCTTCTCTGTCTCTCCAAGCTCCCAGCCTTATGTTTCCCTCCTCCCCTTTCTTAACTCCTTTTTTCCTTCCTTCCTTCCCACCCTGCCTCCCTCTCTCCTCTCCTTTCTCCTTCCTTCCTTTTTATTCTCTTTTCCCTTTCTTTGTTTTGAAATGTGTTACCAGAAGTCAGGACTCAACATGTTGACTTATGAGTATGCTGTACTCAGCCTAGGATGAACCGGAAATGCTTTCTTCCTGGTCATTTGGCTTTATAGAGTGTCGGAGAGTCCTGACACTTTTGGATTATCAATAGACTAATAAGATTTTTCATAAAGCATATTTTTCAAAGTGTGTAACAGAGAGAAGATTTTAAATTAGCAAACATCTTGGGCACATGTGCTTCTCTTGGATTTCCATTCCAGAAAATAACTGTTCCTTTGGTTGTTTAAGATATGCGTCAAGACCTGTTACACCCACGGCATTGTGCTTGGTGTGGGCTTGGAATTAGGAATCCAAAAGTAGTTTTGCTCAAATCAGGATACTTTTAAAAGTGAAAGAGAAGCTTGTTAAAATACTCTTGGACAAGAGTTGTAAACCAAGATTACTCCAGGCAAAGCGGTAGTTAAGATTACCAGATAAAATATAGAACACCCTGTTGAGTTTGAAATTTAAATGTAACTAGAAGTGCTCTGTTTTTGTTATTCTGAAAACCCTGTTTGTATTCATAAACACATGAAACGTGCTTCCTGCCTGCACGGTGCTTCTTGTCCAATAATCACAACCACGTTATCAAGCTCAGGCATCCAGTTGATTACTTATATCACACAGCACAACTCTGGGAGGTGTGTAGTGCTTTCCCACTTTACAGGGGATGATTAACAGGTTAATAACATCCCCAAGGTCAGACAGCTAGGACCTGCAGAGTGAACTAGGAAACAGGGAGTCCAGACTAGCTCCTTAGATCCTTCGACTTTGCAAAGTCTGTACCCTGTCTGCCCCACACCCTTCTGCCTTCCAACTAGCATGTGCTATCAGTGAGCTCCTTTTTCAGGTTTTAAAAGATCCTTCAGGAAAGTGAAGAGTTTTCAAGGCTACTTCTCCACTGCTGGATCGGACAGGCAGCAGGAGGCAACCAGCTGTTTTTACTGTATCAAACCCGAAACATGTCACGCAGAAAAAATGTCAAGTCATTTTGAAAAATGTCTGAAGCATAATGTGCTTGACAGGGGTGAAATAGCATTGGCCATAGTCACGTAATTACTACCCCGGTGTTTGTTTACCGTGCAGCCCTCTTTTCTTCCACTCGAAGTAAATCAATCTGAGCAGCTATGCAGCCTTATAAAACCCAGGTCTCAGCCTTACAACAGTCAGATTTTCTCCGGTTCTTCCTAAGCATGATCCTTGCCAGGCTGACTAAGCAACTTAACAGTTTCTTCCATGTTCCTATCTTCAGACTAAACTCAGACAGACTTATTGAATTAAAGTAAGCGGAGGTCACCTATATATACATACGTGTGTGTGTGTCCCCTCCCATCCCCAACCCCCACCAACGAAAACTGTTAGGATAGGGTGAGGTACTGAGGTCTGATCTGATTTGAAATGAAGCTATAGTCAGACACCTCAGGATTGCCATCCACTAGATGTCGCTCATGATTCACACCAGTGCAACTGTGAGCCCATTTCTGGATGTTAAAAAAAGTCCTTAAAAATGTCAAGCTGGAGCTAAAAATCTGCAACTTCCAAGTATTTCTTTTTTTTTTTTTACTTTTTAATATTTTCTTTGTGTTCATCCAAATGGATCTTCTTTCTCCTTTCAGTGATCTCTCTCTCCCTTTAGCAAAAGACAGTGAAGAGGTTAAGGAAGGCTCTTTCATTTAAACCATCTCACTCTTTGTATAGGTTGCTTTTGTTTAATTTTTGTGAGACTCCTCAGACTTCATCTCCTTGATGAATTTGGTTAGTGTGTATTAACACAACTTACCTAGTTGCTATAGATGTCCTCAAGACAGTGAAGTTGATGTGCCTTTTACAGATCTATGCTTGGTTTACTTTGAAAATGGAAAAAAATATTTCTTAACCACTGGCTGTTTGCCCCTGACAATAGGAGGGATTGGATGCTTGCTGTAGTCCAAGGAGGTTGAGTCTTTGGTCAGTCATTCTGACTTAAAGATTCAAGCTGGAGGGATGCTCCTAGAGAAAGACAGGGTAGCTGGATGTGGAGGTAATGAAGCCAGGCCCTCTGGTATACAGAGTAAATTCTAAGCTGGACAATAACAGCAAAAGCAGAAAGACTGGCAGCTGCTGTAGATTTCCACTCCTAATGAGCTACATTTCTTGCTCCAGAGCATGGCTAATAGGGGATGAGACCGTCAAATTTTAAAAAACAATGTTGAAAGGGAGTTAGGATAGCTTTAATCAAACAACAACAACAAAATCATCAAACTGACTTTCAGAAAAGCTTGAGACTCATGGAAAGTTAATTTGTAAGTATTACAATGGCAAAGTTTCTTTCTTTCTTTCTTTTTTTCATTAAAGAGGGAAGAAAATCTCCCATTTTTTTTTAACAACAAACCACCTGGTGTGGATGTGTGTATTGGGAGAGTTGTTAGAGCCTAACACTAGAGTGGGAATTTGTTCTAGATCCTGTTTTCAACACAGAGGAGTTCTGGTGGTATAGTATCTTCTGCAAGAGTGGTCTTACACTTCTCAACTGTAGTTGGGATTTCAGCAAGAGTTGAAAGGAACTAGTAGATTTCCTATGGGTTATACTGTGGTGGTGCTTTATTGTCAACTGCAGAGTGAATGGCCCTTTGTCAAGCTTTCCTGCTCATTTACCATGCCTACCTTCATACCCAGCAAACAAGCTCCTTAAAATATGAAGTGGTTGGGTTTTTTGCCATGGACTTTTCTTGGACTGAAGCACTTGCTTGAGTTAATTTTTAAAAATAATCTTCTTTGGATTTCACTATATTGCAGAAAATGTAACATCCATGAAGTAAGAATAATGAAATCATAAGAAAGTTAGATTTCCCAGCCTTTGGAAGAAAAGGTCCAAGTTTCCTGGTTATACTCTGACATTCTGTTTAGAATTTCAAAGAATGAAAACCCTTTAAATGTCTACATTACTGTACTGTGGATGGAGACTGGGGAGAAAAAAGCCACAATGCTGTATCAAAACATAAAATACTTCCTGAGTTTCCTCACAGTATGAATTAATCATATTTGATACTAATTGTGTCCTTGCTACACAACAACTTCCTGTGTAAATTGTGGGAAAATGTGAAAACATTTCTAAGCCTCAAGCAAGTTTTACAGTGAGCTTATATATGTGATTTGTTATTTGCGAGATAGCTTCTGCAGATTTACCAAGATGCAGTATTGCTATTTTTCACTTTTGGAAAAATTACAAATATTTCCCTTCCCCTTCAATCAAAGTGTTAAAAGTATTGGGGGTTGGATCAGTAATATAACTTTGATCGAGTTGTCGGGCTCATTTAGAATTATTTGTGTGTATATTATTAAGATCCCCAGTGAATTGTTTGACTTTTGTAATTTATAACTCTTTGTCTCAGAGCCAACATTTAGAATTTAAACTACCAAGTAACCATTTTTTATATCTTTGATTAAAGCTCCTTTTCCAACTCAGCATTCTCCGAAGTACGCCTAATCCTGACCATGGTTTGATTTCCTGATAGGTCTTGGGGTATATTCAGGGTCTACTGATAAATTGTGGGTCTCTCACATTTGTTCAGGGTCTACCCTGCAGTAAAGTCTGAAACCAAATTGCCTCTTGAATTTCTTCTAGACCAGACTGTAATAACTTCAACAATCAGCACTTTCAGACTAGAGTGAATAATCTTAAATCTATGAAGATACTGTCACTGGAGGGTTTCTTTACATTTATTTGATTATTGTGGAAATTTGCTTGAGAATTAATTCTTTTATGCAGTAATGAATATGCATTTGAGCAAATTCCCGAAGATAGTGAAGGACAGGGAAGCCTGGCGTGCTGTAGTCCATGGGGTCTCAAAGAGTCAGACGTGATAGCAATTGAACAACAAATAGATGGGGAAACAATGGAAACAGTGAGAGAGTTTTATTTTTTTCAGCTCCAAAATCACTGCAGATGATGACTGCAGCCATGAAACTAAAAGATGCTTGTTCCTTGGAAGAAAAGCTATGTCCAACCTAGACAGCATATTAAAAAGCAGAGACAGAGACATTACTTTGCAGACAAAGGTCCATCTAGTCAAAGTTACGATTTTTCCAGTAGTCACGTATGGATGTGAGAGTTGGACTATAAAGAAAGCTGAGCGCCAAAGAATTGATGCTTTTGAACTGTGGTGTTGGAGAAGACTCTGAGAGTCCCTTGAACTGCAAGGAGATCAAACCAGTCAATCCTCAAGGAGATCAGTCCTGAATGTTCATTGGAAGGATTGATGCTGAAGCTGAAACTTCAATACTTTAGCCACGTGATGCGAAGAACTGACTCATTGGAAAAGATCCTAATGCTGGGAAAGATTGAAGGCAGGAGGAGAAGGGGATGACAGAGGATGAGATGGTTGGATGGCATCAGTGACTCGATGGCCATGAGTTTGAGCAAGCTCTGGGAGATGGTGAAGGACAGGAAAGCCTGATGTGCTGCAGTCCATGGGGTCACAAAGAATTGGACACAAATGAGCAACTGAACAACAACAATAATGGTACAATAGGTAGTACAATATTATATGTAATTATATGTGTAGTACTACACATAGTACAATATAATATATATTATATATGTTAATATACATATAATATATGTATTAAATATATTAATATATATTACATGCATATACTATAAATTTATGTCCTTCAACTAAACAACCTTGTAGCTTCATGAACATATGTACATATAAAGTGTATTGGTAAAGTTGGTTGTTCAGCTCTAATGTCTACCTGTAGGGGATTGAGATAAATTATAGTCCTCAAAACTATGAACAAGGTCTGTGTTCATTACTGTGAAAAGATGGCCATGCTACATTCTCAGGCAAATAAAAGAGAAGCTGCAAAATGCTCTTGTACTGTTGTGGTCCCATTTTTACAAATGTAGGTGTTCATAGATATCATGTAAAAGACTATTTATCACTAGAATAGTAGAAGTATAGCTATTTAAAAATTTTGATCGTTCTGTGCCCTCTAATTTTTATGATGAAATTTTATTATCTTTATTATCAGAAAATAAATAAGAAAACCCTTTTCTTATTGGATACAAACAAAGGTGTTTGTTTTGGATCTCTTAATTTATTGTGTGCTTTCAGATGCTGATATGAAAATGTGACTAGAGCAAAAAATGCAGATGCATTTCTGTAGCAAAGTGGATCCTAGAATACAATACCATTCTTCAAAATACTGAACTTCATTTTAAAGGAGAAAGTAAAAACATGCTCTTTCTCTCTGAGTTTGCCCCTGAAAACAAAAGCATTGAAATCACTTTTTCATGTCTTTCTTCTCATGAGGTTTGGTTAGGATTCTGTAAAGGTTTTATTGGAAAATTACAAATATATTAGGATTGTGAGGCTTTCAGCATATGCATATTGCTGTTGCTGTTTACTATGGGACTTTTTTTTTTCTAAATGGCTCCAGGCATTAATTTGAAGGAAGCTTGTCTGGACTTAATTTATTTTAATTAAAATATAAAATGAGGCTATAGTAGAAGTTGAGAGTGTGGAAATTCCCCATTCAAGCTATCTGCATTGTATCTTCTGAGTTCCAGTTGCAAATAATGACCAGGAATTACTGGGTATTGCTTGACATTGTTTGTTTGTTTTTTTTTTTTTAACCATGCCTTGTGCTTGGGCAGAATTGATTAAGTAGTGGAATTCTTTTTAAAAATAATAAAGCTGTTTTAATTTAGGTAGGCTGCACATTTTGATCAGAATATTATAGAGCTGATGTTTTGATTCAAAGCAAAAAATGAACACAAATCCTCTTGTGAAATGGATAATAAAATGACTTTGTGTTGAGCATTGGAGGTTGGAAAGGGAAGGAGTGAATACAGCTCTATGGGACAGTTACCACAGTTGTGAGTAGCCAGGTATTTATTTACTTGTTCAATGTCTATCTCTCTTTCAAATAGTAAACTATGTGAGAATGGAGACAGTGTCTATTATCTTCTTGGTTTTTTTAACTCCAGCAACTGCCAGTGCCTGTAACTTAGTATATGCTCAATAGATAAATATCAAATGAATGAATGTGTTCTGGACATGGTAGAGTTGTCTTCAGATACTTTGTTTTAGAGTTAGTTTTCCCTTGCCCAATATTCTTCAGGCTTCTATAAAAGTAATATTTGAATTGTACAAAGTAATACTGAAATCATTCTTCTTAAAAATGTTGGAACATTACTGATCCATCCAGTTCTAGGAAAGATGGAGTAGTCTCATTATATCCAGATCCTCCCACTTACAACTAAAACCCTGTAGACATCACAGAAAGAATGAGCTTAGGAAGACTCTGAAAGGTAGAAGGAAGAAGACAGATGGCCTGAGGATCTTCAGACTTGAGGAACCACATGGCTGCGAGTCCCCTGGGTTTCTTCATTACTTCTCATACATCGTGAACAGAGCATACCAGAAGCCTCCCACCTGGACTGCCAACAAGCACAGACTACAAGAAAATCTTCTTCCCCTAGACAGAGGACTGGAAAAAGAATGGGCTAAGAGCAAAAAAACCTTTTATATTCACTCTACACCAGACAAATACCTATGAAAAAAAACAGTCCCTCAACCCCACCCTGCCCTATCCCGCCCCCCGTGGTTTTAGCAGGGGCAAGCAGAGAGCTGATCTTCCACCCCATGCTCCCAGCCAGTATAAGCAACAGAACTTCAATTTCCCCACCTGGTGGTGTAAACAGAACTAAGAAAGAAGCTGGTCTCTCATTCACTGCGTGACTGAAACAGGCAGTGAGAGCTGCACCCATTGCGTGGTATTTGTGTGATTGAATGGGAAGCTGAGCTTCCAGGCCCTGCTTGGGGGACACAGGCAGTGTGCCTATTCCAGAGTGAGCTGAGCCTCCACCACTGCCCTGTGTCAACAAGACTAAATGAAGGAGCTTCCCTGGCAGTCAAGTGGTTAAGATTCTGCACTTCTACTGCAGGGGGGGTGGGTTGGACCCCTGGTCAGGGAACCCCTAATGCCTCATGATGTGGAGGGAAGGGGAAAGAAACAAACAAATGACTAACTGAGGCAGTGCAAGTTGGGGCCCATCAGTGTTCTCCTTTCTCCCTTCCCAGCGGGAAGCTGACGGGAAGCTGACCTTGTACTTCCCCACCCACACAGCAGCGATGATACTGAATGAGATGGTATAAAGCAGAGCTAGTTGGCCCTCTGGCTTTTGGCCCACCCTGGTACACCACTAGTGCTGATGGGGTCCTCTGTGGCGTCAGGGAGACTGATGAAGCTGATGTGAGGTGGTTGGCACTCCAGTCTCCCCAGTCCATGTGAGTATACTCAGAGGGCAGCTGAGCCTTCTTCACCTTCACTGACATCAACAAAGTGGAAGGAAGGTGTGAGAGTCGGACTGGTTAGCACTCTCCTCTCCTCTCCTCTCCCTGGGGGTTAGTAGGAACCCAGTGGAGAGCTGGGCTTCCTTGTCCAGTCTGCAATAATAAAACACTATGTCACACCTCTCATTGCCCACTCCTCTGGTGGCAGTGGAGCTCAACAGGAAGCTAAACTTACACATCTACACAGAGCTTAAAAGATGAAGTGAATTGGATTGGAGCCCCACTTTCACTGGGAAGATATCAGCAGGGCTGAGAGCAGAGCTGAACTGCCATCCCACCTGAATGCAATAAGGTGATGTGACTCAGTGTGCCACTTTTGCTGTGATAGTGTTGACAGGCCTAGTGGAAAGCTACATACACACTCACCCCAGCTCTCCTGTTCAACTCAACAGAGAGAGAGACTGCTAAAGGAGGGAAATGAAGAGGATTTGGAGTCTCATAATATCCAAAATGTCCGGTGATAAAATTGAAAGTTATCTATCATTGTTGTTGTTGAGTCACTAAATCACGTCCGACTCTTCACAGCTCTATGGACTGCAGCATGCCAGGCTCTCCTGTCTTTCACTATCTCCTGGAGTTTGCTCAAATTCATGTCCATTGAGTCAGTAATGCTGTCTAACCATTTCATCCTCTTCTGCCCCTTTCTTCTTTTGCCTTCAATCTTTATTAGCATCAAGATTTTTTCCAGTGAGTTAGCTCTTCCCATAGGGTGGCCGAAGTATTGAAACTTCAGCTTCAACATCAGTCCTGAAGCAGGGTTGATTTCCTTTAGGTTTGGCTGGTTTTATCTCCTTGCAGTCCAGGGGACTTTCAAGAGTCTTCTCTAGCACCACAATTCGAAAGCACCAATTCTTTGGCACTCAGCTTTCTTTATGGTCCAACTCTCACCTCTATACATGACTACTGGAAAAACCATAGCTTTGAATTTGCAGACTTTTGTCGGCAAAGTGATGTCTCTGCTTTTTAATATGCTGTCTAGCTTTGTCATAGATTTCCTTCCAAGGAGGAATCATCTTTTAATTTCATAGCTGCAGTCACTGTCCTCAGTGATTTTGGAGCCCAGGAAAATAAAAGCTGTCAGTTTCTGTTTTTCCCCTTCTGTTTGCCATGAAGTGACGGGACTGGATGCCATGATCTTAGTTTTTTGAATGTTGATTTTCAAGCCAGCCTTTTCACTCTCCTCTTTCACCCTTATCAAAAGGCTCTTTAGTTCCTCTTCACTTTCTACCGTTAGAGTGGTGCCATCTGCCTATCTGAGGTTGGTGGTATTTCTTCTGGCAATCTTGATTCCAGTTTGTGATTCATGCAGCCAGGCTTTTCACATGATATACTCTGCATATAAATAAAATAATCAGGGTGACAATATACAGCTTTGTACTTTTTTCCCAGTTTTGAACAAGTCTGTTGTTCCATGTCCAGTTCTAACTGTTGCTTCTTGACCCATATACAGGTTTCTCAGGATATAGGTAAGGTGGTGTGGTACTCCTATCTCAAGAATTTTCCACAATTTGTTGTGATCCACACAGTCAAAGTCTTTAGTGTAGTCAATGAAGCAGTAGATTTTTTTCTGGAATTACCTTGCTTTTCTCTATGATCTAACGAATGTTGGCAATTTAATGTCTGGTTTCTGTGCCTTTTCTAAATGCACCTTGTACATGTGGAAATTCTTGATTCATGTACTGCTGAAGCCTCTCTTGGAGAATTTTTTTTTTTTTTTTTTTTTTTCTCTTGGAGAATTTTGAGCATTACTTTCCTAGCGTGTGAGATGAGTGCAATTGTGCGGCAGTTTGAACATTCTTTGGCATCACCTTTCTTTGGGATTGGAATGAAAACTGACCTTTTCCAGTCCTGTGGCCACTGCTGAGTTTTCCAAATTTGCTGACATGTTGAGTGCAGCACTTTAACAGCATCATCTTTTAAGATTTGAAATAGCTCAACTGGAATTCCATCACCTCCAGTTGTTTGTTCTTAGTAATGCTTTCTAAGGCCCACTTGATTTCACACTGGAGAATATCTGGCTCTTATGTGGCTAACCACACCATTATGATTATATGCATCATGAAAACATTTTTTGTATATTTCTTCTGTGTATCTTGCCACTTCTTCTTAATCTCTAGCTTCTTTTAGGTCCTAACAGTTTCTGTCCTTTATTGTTCCCATCTTTGCATGAAATATTCCCTTGGTATCTCTAATTCTCTCTTTTTAAAATTAATTAGTTAATTTTTAAATGAAACAAAGATGAATATTTTTAATGCTAAGAGTACTATTCACAAAGAAGATAGACATTATAAATCGTTAGAGACCTAACAAAGAAAAATACATAAAGCAAAGATCAGAAGAAATATAAGGGAAAAGAAAAATATAAATAATCATAGTGAGACATATTAATCTCTGATTTTCTGGAGGAGATCTCTAGTCTTTGTTTTCCTCTATTTGCATTGTTTAAGAACGGTGTTTTTCTCATTATTATTCTCTGGAACTCTGCATTCAGTGTGGAATATCTTTTCCTTTCTCCTTTGCCTCTTACTTTTCTTCTTTCCTCTGCTATTTGTAAAGCCTCTTCAGACAACCACTTTACCTTCTTGCATTACTTTTTCCTGGGGATTATTTTGATCACTGTACAATCTTATGAACCTCTGTCCATGGTTCAGGCACTCTGTCTTCCAGATCTAATGCCTTGAATCTATTTGTCATCTGTACTGTATAATCATAAGGATTTTGATTTAGATTATACCCTAATGGCCTAGTGATTTTCCCTACTTTCTTCAACTGAAGCTTGAGTTTTGCAATAAGGTGTTGATGATCTGAGCTACAGTCAGCTCCAGTTCTTGTTTTTGCTAACTGTAAAGAGTGTCTCCATCTTTGGCTGTGAATAATATAATCAGTCTGATTTTGGTATTGACTATTCGGTGATGTCCTTGTGTAAAGTCATCTCTTGTGTTGTTGGAAGAGAGTGTTTGCTATGATCAGTATATTCTCTTGAGAAAACTCAGTTAGTCTTTGCCCTGCTTCATTTTGTACTGTAAGGCCAAAGTTGCCTATTACTCCAGGTATCTCTCGACTTCCTTCTTTTGCATTCCATTCCCCTATGATGAAAAGAAAAAAAAAATTTTTTTGGTGTTAGTTCTAAAAGGTCTTATAGATCATCATACCAAGAATCAAGAAAAATCCTAAACTGAACGAGAGAACAACCAACATGAATCAAGAATGAATCAGATGTTGGATTTTATCTAAAATATCTGATGAAGATTTTAAAAAAGCCATCATAAAAATACTTCAACAAACAATTACTTATTTTCTTTAGGCAAATGAAAATTGTATAATCTCATCTAAGAAAAATAAGTTATTAAAAAAATGGAAATTATGGAATTGAAAGATGCAATCACCAAAATAAAAGAAAAACTCACCTCACTGGATGGGCTCAGTAGTAGAGTGGAAATAAACAGAGTATAGAGTCTGTGGTATAGTAAAAAAGGACCTAACATTTATATCATCAAAGATCGAGAAGGAGAGGAGAAAGTGAGATTAAAAAAGTATTTAAAGAAATGATGGCTGAAAACTTCCTAAATTTGATGAAAGACAAACTGCAGATCCAAGAAGCTGAAGCTGAGTAAACTCCAAATAGGATAAACTCAAAGAAATTTACATGAAGATATATCAGAATGAAACTTCTGAAAACTAAAGGAAAAAAATGAACTTGTTACTTATATGGAAACACCGACTTGAAATATGACAGATGCCTTATATTAATCCATGGAGCCCAGAGGAAGTAGTATAACATTTTTTCAGTACTCAAACTGTAACAAGAATATCCCTCAGCAAAAAAAGGGAAATAAAGACATTCTCAGGTAAGTAATAATAAGAGAATATTTTACTCCCTGTAAAGAATGGCTAAAGGAAGTTCTCTAAATAGTAGGGAAATGATAACAGAAGACTTAGAGGTTCAGAAAGGAAAGAAGAACATTGGAATGAATGACAATAGAGGGGACTATAATAGACTATTCTTCTTATAAGTTTCTTAAATCATGTGTTATCATTGAAGCAAAAATTATAAAAGCTAATGTGGTGCTCTGTTTATATAGCAAAAAACAAGACAATTATAAATTGGGGAGTATAAAGGGGCCTAAATGCATGTAAACTTTCTACATGTCACTATAAACATCTCTATCAGCAGACTGTGATAAATTATGCATCTATATTGTAATACCTAGAACAACCAGTTCTTTACATTGGTGGTTCTCCTTAATGGCATTTTTCAAAACATGATTACATGCCCATACACATACTTTACAAAATTCAAAGTGTTATTAGGATTTTACATGTTGTTTTTGCTTGGTCGCTCAGTCATGTCTGACTCTCTGTGACCCTATGGACTGCAGCATGCCAGGCTTCCCTGTCCTTCACTATCTCTCAGAATTTGCTGAAACTCATGTCCATTGAGCTGATGATGCCATCCAACCATCTCATCCTGTTGCCCCCTTCTCTGTAATTTGCTTTTTTATATTCATTTTTTTACAGTAATTGCTTGTATTCACTGTGTTAGATATGAATGCACCACTTTAATTTTCTATTCCTTTATTGAGAGATTTTTCCTGGCTTTAGCCACTATAAACAGTGCATATGGTCACGCTTGTTGGAGGTTCCTTGAGTACATTTGTGTTCATTTTTGAATTTTTCTAATTGGAATGCACCCCCTTGAGTATTTGCCCCTGTATTGTTTCCTTGGCTCATAGTTGCCCACAGACTAAATCAGATTCTTGGAGATCCCACTTTGCAGGAGATAGCTTTCCTGGAAATGCAAGCTCTAGAGAATCAGAAGATGTGCTCCTGCGTCACGACATGCCTTCAGCCAAGGAACTCAGACAGTACTGATCACTCTTCCCAGCCCACACGGCTGTTTAAGAAATCTTCGTTATATTCAAGAATCCCTGATTGCCTACAGATTGGTTTCCTTGAGGATTCCTGGTGCCAGTACAAAACTTGCTCCATTCTTTTCTTCCTTGATTTTTACAGAGTGGATGGACATGAATCCTTGCATCTCTTTGGTCATTTAAGATGATTAAACACAGGTAGTCTGGAAGCCCATTGAATAACAGAGGTGCTTACACTGTATTCAGGTGACAAAGGAGATAGATGATCTCTGCCTGAGGGTGTTTGCAGGTTGGTATACTGTCACTCACTGGCCAGAAGTAGACAGACATTGTGTATGCTTGACAGCATATTGGTGGGGTGTGGGAAAGAGATATAGATGTGCACACACTGTAAATATGAGTTTTGTAGGGCTTGTATTAAGGAAAATATTAGAGACAGATGGAATTATGATAAATCAGTGATGATCAAATGGCTAACTAAAATTTCTCTGAGGACAAGAAAGGTTTTGTTACCTCCATGGGAAGGGTAGTAGAAAGAGGGGGAGAATCACTCCTTTACTGGTTCTAATGCTCTTTGAGTATTTTCTAAGTAAATCTTTTTACCCCCTTAACTTTCTTGTGGGTTACTTCCAAACTATGGTGGAAAAATAATTTTGACGCTGACATGTAGGGGATTTTAGTTACTAATTTGTGTTTTATGATACTCCTTAGGATAAGTGATTTGTCTTTATCAGCCTCCAAATAAGGAACATGAAGACTTACAATTTTCAGTTTTGAAAATTGTCCTAAGTAAATTTTGCTTTAGGAAATCAGGATGACCTCTTGTTGATTTTCAGTGAAACTCCCTGGGAGATGGGAAAAGTCTTTGAAAAATCAATTTATAATTAATGCATATTTGTTTAAAAGAAAGATGGAATTGAATTATTACTAAAGCATTTAAGGTGATCTATCCTTCCTAGCAAGGGCATTCAGATGGCTAAATTATGATAAAGGGAGTATTGTGTTTGTTAGCTATTATCATTCTAAATTTGCATAAAAGAAATCATAATAGAGACATTAAATGCATTAATTATCCATTAAAGGGGTAATTTAACAGTCATTAAGAGAGGCACTAGAAGATTGGTGATCATCTTTAAAAATGATGTACTTAATTTAAGCTTTATATAATATCAAGAAGATTAACCTGCCATTTTTACTTTGGTAAAGTACAGTTTTGTTTTCTGGTGTTCTCGCGAGGTAATCTTGCGAGGAGCGTGAGTTCCTTCTCCGCCATTTTGTCTCCAGTCCCTGCTCTGGCTGCCGTCCTGTAGGGGGTTCCTTGGAGTCGATGGAGGGTGGCCGCCCTGTCCCGGGCTCCTCGGGGTCACGAACTCGCCTGAGCGGCGGCCGTCCTGTTCCTGGCTTTTCGAGGTTGCGGAGTCCCCTGAGGGCGCCCGTCGTGCCTGAGCTCCTCAGGGCCTCGAAGTTGCCTGAGGGCCGGCGTCGAGGCCCAGGCTCCTCAGAGTCGCCTGAGGGGTGACCTTCCTGTCCCGGGCTCCTAGGGGTCGCGGAGTCGCCTGAGGGACAGATCTTGCGTCTGAGGCACCCGGCGGGGGTGGGGGGCGGCAGGCTCTGCACCTGCCAGCGCCGTCTCTGATCCGGATATCGGGGACTCTGTTCAGGGTCCGAGTTACCTCTCCAGTCCGAGTTTACTTCTGATTGACTGAAGCGTGTGTGGAAGGTGAGACCTGCTCCTGCTAAAAACTGCTTCCTTCCATGCCCATTATCTTAAGTTTTTCCCTGAGGAGGTTTGAAGCTGGTAAAATACAGAGTTGTAAATGGTTTATTATGAAAGGATGTTTAACTCTTGAGAGGCAGATGGGAGAGATGCGTAGGGCAAGATGTGGGGGAAAGGCTGGGAGCTGCCATGCTCTCCTGTTTCAGTTTTCTGGTAGCTTCTGTTAAGAACTGAGTATTGGAATGAATGAGCAAGCATACATCTTGTGCCTGTTGTATAACTTTGCACTAGAAACTTGGGGATACCAGTACCCAATCTTTGACCAGGTATGAGGTGGTCACATTGACTGGCTGGGTCCCTATTTCCACCTGGCATGGGAGAGAAACCATGCCATTGTCTCAAGATCAGTAGTTATGAAGCAGCTTCATCACTCTCCCTGGTGCCTCCCATCCTATTGATCTTCTGGCAGTTGGAGTTGCTCACCTCCTACCTTCTGGATATCACAGCCTGTAGCCTGGGTCACCTTTGTTCAGCTCATTTCATGTCTTATTTTTAAATATGTTTCCATTGGGACTACTATGCTTGAAGTGAAAGAAACCCACTCAAGTTAGCCTGTATGAAGGGGTTTTTGTTTGTTTGATTTTTATGTAAATCTGGATAGAGAATTAGCTTTTGGAACCCAAGGGCATCAAGATAGCCGGGACTCAAGGATACCCGGGGCCGGGAAGAGGAGAGTTCTTAGCACACAAGGCAGTCCTCTCCCACTCACTGGGCTTCCTGCTTAACTTTTCACCCTCTTTGCAGATCTGGTTTTTCTGCTTTGTAGAGACATGGGCCCCACACCAGAATTGATGTGCATTTTTGAGGCCAGTGCTGGCATTTAATGGACTAGAGAGTTTGAGTCCTGATCCTAAATTCCTAGAAGGGAGAAACTGTGTTTTCATCATGTACCCATCCCTGGTTCAGTAAGCCATGATCACAGGACAAGTTTGTGTCATAAAACATGTATCAAGCAAGGCAGTTAGAGAAGACTAGTGGCTGGCAAACTCCCTAAGTCAGTGTGCCTTTACCTCTGGGTCTTCAAGGGAGACCAAATACCCCTCTAAAATCAGGAAAAATGGAACCAGCTCCCTAATTGTTTTCCTCCCCTCCCACACCTGCCCCTTTCCCTTTTTCCCCTGTCACACAGCTGTCTGATGTGTTTCTTCAGTGTAATATTTGCATCACATCACTGTTACCCTTAATAATGAGGGTCTTTCTGATACCCCTGATACTGGCACATCCAGACCCCCTGGTGTTCAGAGGGCCCTCAGATCTTCCTGGCCAGCCTTGTCTTCACTCCTCTGTGGGCTATTCCTGCACCCAGCACGGTTGGCTTGTGACCTTCCCCTTTCTCACCCATACTCTGGACGTGTGCTTCTGCTGTTCTCCTTGTCTGGGGTGCCCCCACCTCTCTTATCTCCATTTCGAGAGATGCAGCTCAGCTCAAGTGGACCTGGGTTTAAGGCTTATACCTGCGTTGAGCCTTGAGGGATAGATGTGAAGAGCAATCTTCTCTGAACCCTGCTCCTGGGGCTGATAGTGGTGGTAGAAGTGATGTGAGTACAGGAGATGTTTTTCTGTAAGGTCCAGATCAATCCTCATCCTCCTCAGGAAGTTCACCCTAACCATACTCCTCCTCCTTGTCTTCAGGCTGCCTCTCTCTGTTTTATACTGGTGCTTGAACAAAGAAAATCACAAAGAACTATTCTTTCTGCTTGAATCTGCTTAAATTATCAGTGATGGTTTATATAATGAACCCATTTTGGTAGACACTAGAGGATAATTCACAGAGCCTATTTCAACCCTTTTCCCCCTTGTTTTCCTCTCCTTGATCTCCCAGACTCCCTTTCATCTATGAATGCCCATGTCACCTAACTCTGGCCAATGGGGTATTGACAGACATTCCTAGAGATTTCTTCCATCACTTAAACAGATGGGTGAAGAAAGAATTTCTCCCCTTGTACCTTCTTCCTGTTTGGAACACTGATGCTATACCTGGAGTTGCAACAGGCATACTGCTACCGTATGAAAAGATGAAAGCCTTTGGCTGAGGATGGTAGAGTAGCAAGATGGGAAAAGCTGATACCTCAAAGAATGTTCTTGAATAGATGTACCTGCCTACTTTTGGACATAAACCTTTTTTTTTTTTTTAAGCTGTTATTGAGTGACTCTTTTCTTCCTCGAGTTGAATGCACTGTCATGAACTGACATTCACACAGCAGTGCCAGTTCTTTAGCTGAAGAGTATTAAGAATCATGCCCCTTGGTTAAAACAGCTTAATTCACTTGCTCCCTGAATCAGCATTTATGCACCCATGAACTCATCTTTCATTAGTCTAATCAGACATTTAAATGTCCATCTGATATATATGAACAGGGCAAGGGCATACTCTCTATACAAAACTGGGCCAGGTCCTCTGAGAAACAGAGTTCCCATCTTACTTGTGGTCAGGCACTTTACGAGTTGCTCAGATGAAGGTCAGAGACAGAACAAGGAAACAGCTTGGGCTTTTAGTGGATGTGAAACCATCCCTATATTTGCTGACTGCTTGGGAACTTGAATGTGATCCATTTTTCTCTGACCCTGCCTTGTCTGTAGAAATGGCTCTTAATACCTGCCTATAGAGAAGGGTTGCTTGAAACATTTAAAGATGGAATATTTCTCCTGGTACACAGAAGTGATGAATGAAGGTGCACGGGGAAGAAAGCAAGAGGAACTGTTGAAGAAAAGCACCTTGAATAAATTCCTCTTATTTTATTGGTGAAAGAGACAACATACAGTGAGGGGGATAAGGGGCATCTTTGTGCACCAGAACCAGTCTCTGAATCTGGGTAATTCAGACTAGATAAGGAATTCTTTGTCACCAGCTGTATACCTTTTCTCTTGGTTATTTACCTTTGTTGTCTCAGTGAATGTGTGTCTGTGTGGTGGGGAGGCCAGTGAGTGGGCGTGATAATCAGGCACAGGTCCTTTTAGGCAGTGTCTTACGTTATGGTTAATTTGTTGGAAAACTCATGACTGGTAGGCTCCAGTTTCCATGGATTGTCATATAGGGAATCCTAGTCTATTGCTTGTAATTCTTTGAGACTTCTTGGCTAGGAAGAAGTAGGCAAATGAGAGGGGGAAGGACCAGCATAGGAGATGCTTTATTCTCCTCACCTGGCATGTCCACCCAGTATTTATCACGAGGAGCAGACACATCTTGCACAGGCAGCCTGGTACAGGGCTCTGCTCTCCATATACAGCATCCTTTCCTTATTGAGTCAGTAACACTGTGTTCAGCCTTCATGTTTGTTTTTTGCCACCTCTTGTCTTTAGCAAGATAGAAGAGATTGGGAAGGAAAAGGACTTTCACAATTTCTTATTTGTCCATGAAATCATTCTTTCCTCATCCCTCTCCCCCAACTTTGAACAAAGTGAACCTCTGCAGTCTGTGAATGAGTTAGAACTAAATGTTCCAGAGACTGTAAACTCCAGAACCCATCTGAGTCAGGCAGGGAGCAGAAGTCTAGTAAGCCAGATGTCAAATGATAAACAGTAGTAATTCTGAGTCTTGTGTCGGGAGTGGGAGAAAGTGGGAGAGAGTGGCAGAAGTACAACATCGCCCCTCGTTAGGTCACCACTGCTCATATCCAGTTGCTACTTCCATGTGGAAAGGTAGGCCCACTGTTGTCAGAGCTGGAAATCGGTGTTTTGCAATAAACATCCCATTAAAAAGAAATGTTGGTGATGAATTAAAATTCGAAACATTGTGCATACCTCACTACTTGGGCCAAACAAAATATGCCTGCAGACTAATATTAGCCTGGGGTATCAAGAATTCTTGACTTATATACTTTTAAGGAACCAAATTTGAGCAATAGTAATTCATAGAGAAAAACAATTGGCAAAAGATCATGCATAGAATGTATCTACATCTATCTTTATATAGATACAGACACAGATACAGCTGTAGCTATCTGTATATATATGCGTATATATACATACAGTGTATACATGCATACGCACTATTCATGTATGAATACTGTTTGGTGACAAACATCCTGCCTTGGTAGTCAGAAAAAAAAGGAATACAACTAAGATGGGAGGAGAAGAGTTCGGGGTTGATAGTGCTGTGTTGGTACCATTACACCAGCAACTGCCTTGTAGATCTGCTCATCCTTATCTCAGAGCTCCCTGAAGGCAAGAACCGTCTCATTTTTGTTTCATCTCCAGTGTCTGCCCTAGAAGCTGCCCAGCATGTAGGTGACTGTCAGTATATTTGCACTGAGTGGACTGCATGAGTGGTGAAGTAGGTTGATAGAAGCAGCTCTGGTAACAAACTTCAGAACAGGATTGGCCCTCCCGTGTTAGTTGTATAATTGCCTCAGTGCTGGGATGTGCTGGTGCCTCATGTGTTCATGGTACCTGTGGTACCTGTTACCTCTGTTCATGAGAGAGGGACATTTTTATGTCTTGCTTTGCCAGTGTACAGTTTTACAGGATGTTTCAAGTTTGACACCTTTCATCTCTTTTGATTAATCTGTCTTCTTTTGACATCCACACACATTCAGAATCAATGCCTTAATTATTCAGATTCTCAGTTTCTAAACTTTGGCCAGTTTGGTTAAAAAGTTTCATGAGGGACAAATCCAGAGAGCATAGAGAAGAAAGAGCTGTCTCTGCACAGATGAAACAGTGAGGTGTCAAAGGTAGCTGCTTTAGGTAAGGCCCCACAGGTGGTGAGGGAGAGGGAAGAGGTGAGAGATCAGGCTCAGACAGGCCTCTTCCATACTGTGCTAATGCTTTGTCTTTAAAAACGTTCAGGAAAGGACAATGAGTAATACGACAAAACCAAGATTATCACTCAGAATGAACTAATGCTCACTTTTTGTCATTTTCCACATTCTGGGGTGCTCTTGTGTTTCATGTCCTTACAGAGTACTGCATCTTTTTGATCAAATAGTATTTGCATGTAGTCCTAATGATGGAATTCCTAAATGATGGTATGTAAGAAAGTATCATGGGGACTTCCCTGGTGGTCTAGCAGCTAAGACTGCACACCACCAATGCAGGGGGCCCAGGTTTGATCCCTGGTCAGGGAACTAGATACCACATACCACGGGTAAGAGTTCACATGCAGCAACTAAAGTTCCTGTGTGCCACAACTAAATAAATAAAGTAAAAATAGATTTTTTTTTAAAAAAAGTGAAGCATCATGGCATTGATGTCCAAGCCATCTCAGAATTTAGGCTGTGGATGACTTTTCTCTCTTTCCTGCAGCGCTGGGGCACCTATAGTATGTGCAGTCTAACACGTCTGCCCTGGCATTCTATCCTCAGCCCCCTCAGCAGAGAACGAGGGCTCTCTGTGCCTTCCGCTCTCCTGGAATGGGGTGTTTCTGAACTGTCTGCTCCACAGATGAGGCTTCTTCCACATTCCAGATTCTTCAAGGTGGGATCTGGGAGGAGGGCACCCCAGGAGAAACATTTTTCAAGCCTAGTGCTGACATCTCGCTTAATTACACAAAAGACACTTTTTTCAGCCAACAAGACTGTCCTTGTCTTCCAGTGTTGTGAACCAGACATTCTGAGCTCATTTTCCTTTGATCAGTATTACACAACTTTTCTGAGTGTTAATCTGTTCCAATTCTAAATAGATTAAAACCACCACATGAATGGCAGCTGTAGGTTTTTGTTTTTCTTAAAAATTATCTGAGGGGGAGAAAAATCTGAGAAATTGTATTATGCTGGGTGAAAGTATTAACAATGGATTCTTTGCCAAGATGATTAAAATCAGGAAAGTATGAAAATAGAAATCCTTTAAAAGCAACTTGTCTGAGGAGCACATCAGTAGCTTCAAAGGCTATTTCAGGAGGGGTCCTGACTGGTTCAAATCTAAGAACCTCAAATGGCTGTAAGAAGAAGTTTCCAGAAAATGAGCTATTTTGAGTGTTTTGTTTTCATGTCAGTCAAACGTAGAATACACAGGGCTTGTAAGCCAGACCACAGAAGTGAAGGTTCTCCATCTTATGTGGTGTGCTGGGGCCTTTGCGGCTGGCAAGTAGTATAGAGCTTTTGTTTGTTTAGATTCTTCTTGGCCTTGAACAATGACACGAGGGCACTCATCTATTCTTCTCCTGACATTCAGGCAAGACACTGCTTGGTTCTTACTAAGTCATAGTTAGATACCAGGGCAATTTTGAGCCAGGGAGCCCATGTTCCCTATTCTTTTACGAATGGTGCTTTGGCAATGGTGGAAGATAGCTATAAGGATTAGTCTTTTTTACAATGACACATAGTCCTGTGAACCTACCTTTGAGCTATTTTAAGTGACGTTTCTGGTCATGCTAGGATAGATCATTCTAATCTTTTCGAGTCCTTAGTAAATTGATTTGGTCCTTCAATAATACCTCTGGAAGAGAGTTCTAGAAAGAATCAGCTCATACCAAATTTCACAATATAGAAAAGACTTTATTATGTCTATTTTAGTTATAATAGAAAATCGGACTCAAAGTAACATAGCAACAAGGACATTTACAAAAAGGTTCAAGGGAAGATCTGGCTTCAAGCAAGGATGAATACATGGACTCAGATGATGTTACAAGAACACCTGAATCCTGCATCCATGTATTCATTATTCAGTCCCATATTCCTAGGCCAGTCTCAAGTGGGCTGAGGCACCACAGCACCAGCTCTACTTACTAGGGTGAAAGCAAAATGGAAAGGGAAGTATCTCCTTCCCTGGAAGCTCAACACAAGGGTCTCAGAACTGAGATTCTTTGACCCTAGATCCGCTGAACAAATTCAGCCTAAGTCACATGCCCAGCCTAAGCTGATCACTGAGCACCAGTTGCTGAGGCCTGGATTGGGAGCCTCTCACTGGAAACAGGAGAAACCATCTCCTCCAGATCCATAGTCTAGACCTTGTTCCATCCAGGAGTTCAAACAGTGTCATCAAGACTTGGAAACTTTTCCTATATTTTGATTTCTTCTTCCTGTATGTTGTCTTTTACTCTCAGATAAGTTAGGTCCCCAACAGAAAGTAGGCAAAGTCTGGTCCTACCACCAACCTGGGAGGTCCTGGAGGGTGAAACGAGAAGTAGAACTAGGGCTGCCTGAAAGACCCACATCTCGTGACATCCGGCAGAGACGAGGACCAGTGCACTAACAAGTCCTCACGCTCTTCACCTCTGTGGTCACCACCGAACTGGGTATCAAACCACCTTAGACCTCTGGTTTGTTTGTGAACCAGATGGACTCAGTTCTCTTGCCCAGAACTCAGGTCTTTGTATTAGGTACATCATCAGTACAGTGTCTTAGTTTGGTAACTGCAAGATGACCTATGTCCTTCCATTTCGTCTGCAGAGATTGACTCGTCTTTGTCTCTTTATGTCTCATTTGACTCAAAATGAATTTAGTAATGGGCTCTTTGGAAACATGAGACACCATCTTGTATTTGTTTATTTTAAAGTGGTCAATATCACTCAATCAATCCTTCAATGAAAAACAAGACAAAAGACCTACTTTTTAATGTCATAATTAAATTGTGATTTTGAATCCTTAAATTCCGCCTGCTACATTAGAATAACGTGGAGCAGAAGAGCTAGACCCGAGAATCAGTACATGTTCTGTTATTAATCATACTCAGTGAATATTTCTTATATAGTGGATCATGCAAAACACAGGAGAGAGAGTTCTTGCTTTGTTTGATATAAACATTATAAAAGGAAAGAATTCCTCTTCTTAGCTAATATTGAAGAATTGGCTAAATATAGGAATTCATCTCTCTGTGTAGTTGAATATATAGGACAAGTCAGATTCACTTCGTTCAGTAAATATAGTATGTTCATATTTTCAGTGAAAAAGTTTTGCAAATTTTGCATTTTAAGTTTTGTTTCAAATTTGCTTTTCTTTATATTAAGGAAAAGTAATAACCTCAGTGCCAATTTTATATCTCTCTGGTTCTTAATAAATATACAACCAACAAGCTTTAATATTTGTCCTTTCTCTTGGGCATACTATCTATAAATGCAGTAATTGGAACAACCATTTGTTTGTGGAAAAATAGTTATTAAATTATTTATTTATTTAATTTCTGTTTGTTCACCTTTGTTAGCTAAATGAATCTATAAATCAGATTCACTGTTCACAGTTTTGCCATTGTGACTCTAGGTAACCGGATGAGCCTTTACCTGTATTAATTTCTGAGAACTGCTTTAACAAAGTACCACAAACTGACTTAAAGCAACCAGAATTTATTATGTCATGGTACTGGAGGATGGAAGTCACATTCACAGATACCTGGCATTATGACTTCAACACCTTTTGAGGGGACACAATTCAACCCACAAAAGTCTGACCTAACCTCTTCCCCAAATTCATATCCTCCTCATGTACAAAAGGTTTTTAACTCCATATCAGTTCAGTTCAGTTCAGTCACTCAGTCGTGTCCGACTCTTTGTGACCCCATGAACTGTAGCATGCCAGGCCTCCCTGTCCATCACCAATTCTCGGAGTTTACCCAAACTCATGTCCATCGAGTTGGTGATGCCATCCAGCCATCTTATCCTCTGTCATCCCCTTCTCCTCCTGCCCCCAATTCCTCCCAGCATCAGGGTCTTTTCCAATGAGTCAACTCTTCACGTGATGTGGCCAGAGTATTGGAGTTTCAGCGTTAGCATCAGTCCTTCCAGTGAACACCCAGGACTGATCTCCTTTAGGATGGACTGGTTGGACCTCCTTGCAGTCCAAGGGACTCTCAAGAGTCTTATCCAACACCACAGTTCAAAAGCAACAATTCTTTGGTGCACAGCTTTCTTCACAGTCCAACTCTCACATCCATACAAGACCATTGGAAAAACCATAGCCTTGACTAGATGGACCTTTGTTGGCAAAGTAATGTCTCTGCTTTTCAATATGCTATCTAGGTTGGTCACAACATTCCTTCCAAGGAGTGTCTTAATTTCATGGCTGCAATCTCCATCTGCAGCGATTTTTGAGCCCCCCAAAATAAAGTCTGACACTGTTTCCACTGTTTCCCCATCTATTTCCCATGAAGTGATGGGACCAGATGCCATGTTCTTCATTTTCTGAATGTTGAGCTTTAAGCCAACTTTTTCACTCTCCTCTTTCACTTTCATCAAGAGGCTTTTTAGTTCCTCTTCACTTTCTGCCATAAGGGTGGTGTCATCTGCGTATCTGAGGTTATCGATATTTCTCCCGGCAATCTTGATTCCAGATTGTGCTTCTTCCAGCCCAGCGTTTCTCATGATGTTCTCTGCATAAAAGTTAAATAAGCAGGGTGAAAATATACAGCTTTGATGTATTCCTTTCCCAAACTGGAACCAGTTTGTTGTTCCATGTCTAGTTATAACTGTTGCTTCCTGACCTGCATATAGGTTTCTCAAGAGGCAGGTCAGGTGGTCTGGTATTCCCATCTCATTCAGAATTTTCCACAGTTTATTGTGATCCATACAGTCAAAGGCTTTGGCATAGTCAATAAAGCAGAAATAGGTGTATTTCTGGAACTCTTGCTTTTTCCATGATACAGTGGATGTTAGCAATTTGATCTGGTTCCTCTGCCTTTTCTAAAACCAGCTTGAACATGTGGAAGTTCACGGTTCATGTATTACTGAAGCCTGGCTTGGAGAATTTTGAGCATTACTTTACTAGTGTGTGAGATGAGTGCAATTGTGTGGTAGTTTGAGCATTCTTTGGCATTGCCTTTCTTTGGGATTGGAATGAAAACTGACCTTTTCCAGTCCTGTGGCCACTGCTGAATTTTCCAAATGTGCTGGCATATTGAGTGCAGCACTTTCACAGCATCGTCTTTCAGGATTTGAAATAGCTCAACTGGAATTCCATCAGCTCCACTAGCTTTGTTCATAGTGATGCTTTCTAAGGCCTGCTTGATTTCACATTCCAGGATGTCTGGCTCTAGGTGAGTGATCACACCATCGTGATTATCTGGGTTGTGAAGATCTTTTTTGTAAGTTCTTCTGTGTATTCTTGCCATCTCTTCTTAATATCAGCATCTGCCAAATCTTAATCCAGCATCAACTCTATATAAAAAAATCTCATCTAAATCAGTTCAAAAGTTCCCACATCTCATATTCTAATCTATCTAAATCAGGTGTAGGTGAGACTCCAGGTATATTCCATCCTTGGGCAAAATCCCTCCCCATCTGTGGATCTGTGAATCAGATTCTTGTTTCCAGCAGTATAAGGTGGGACAGGAATAGGATAAGATATTCTCATTTTGTATGGGCAAAATAGGAAGGAATAAAGGGGTCATGAGTCCCAAGCAAGTTTGCAGCCCAGCAGTGCAAGTTCCATAGATTTCAAGGCCTGAGAAGAATCTGTGGCTTGAGACTCCACCATCTGGCCTCTAGGTAACAACCCCACTGTATTGATTCCACCTTCTTTGGCCTCTGCAGATGTGGCTCAGTCATTTTTCCTTCATTTCATCCCAGGTCTGTCTCTTTTCATTTGAAAACAGCTGGTATGTCTTATGGTATAGCAATCTTCAAAACTTTGTCATTCTTACAAGAATGTCAAGAGAGGGTGCACAGCAATAGACAGGATGGTTCTTCACAGATTCCTCAATAATCTTATCTGTATTCCTGTTTCTGTTTAGATGGTTGATTAGGTCCATGAGTTACACACATAATCTCTCCAGCTATTATTTGTCCAGCCTGCACTATTGGTTTTCCCTCTAAAGCCTGCTTTCTCAGATTTTGTTATCTGGATAGCTTAAAATTTTCCCAAATCACCAAGTGATAGTTGCTTTTTGTTTAACAATTGTGTTCTCATTTTATCTATTTCCTCTTGAATTTTTCTGTTAGCAGCAAGGAGAAACCAGGCCACATCCTCTACACTTTGCTTTTAAGTCTCCTCAGGTAAATATCCAAGTCCATCATTTACAAATTCTACTTTCCACCCAAGAGTAGAAGGTAGTTCAGCCAAGTATTTGCCACTTTATAACAATGATCACCTTTCCTCCAGTATCTGTGATATGTTGGTGGTTTCCATTTGAAGCCTGCTGGGAGTCCCTTTGACATTCCTATTTGTAGCAACATTCTGTTGATGATGATAGATACATTCTCTAAAATGATAGGAATGTTTTCTATAATTCTCTCTTCTTTCTGAGTCCACTCACAGGAATTGCTTTTCTTTCTTTTTTTTTTTTTCAGGAATTGCTTTTCATGTTTCCACTAGCAGTCACCTCAGGGCAGTCTTAGGTTTTTTCTATCACGTGCCTTGAATCTTCCACCCATAACCCATTACCCAATAACAAACCATTTCCACTGTTTTAGGAATCTATTAAGGTGTACTCGTCTTCCTGGAAGCAGAATCTCTTAGTTCTCTAGGTTTGCCATAACAAAATATCGCACACTGATCACTTAAAACAATAGGAACTTATTTTCTCATGATTCTTGGGGCTTGATGTCTGAGATCAAGATGCTGGCACAGCTTTACTCCCTCTGAAGGCTCTAGGGAAGAGCTCTTCCTTGCCTCTTCTTGCTTCGGGTAGTTAGTCTTTGGCATTCCTTGGCTTGCAGCTGCATTACTCCACAAATTTGGACTCTGCTTTCACATGACCATTTTCTCTCTGTGTTGGTCCACATTTCTGTGTCTTCTTTTTCTAAGGACACAAGTTATGTTCCGTTTAGGGTTCACCCTCATCCAGCATGACCTCATCTTATTACATCTGCAAAGACCCTGTTTTCAAATAAGGCCATATTTACAGTTATCTGAGATTAGAACTTCAACATGCCTTTTTTTTTTTCTTCAGCATACCTTTTTGAGGGACATGGTACAACCACGGTGCTATCCTGAGATTTTTTGGTTTCCACTTTAATGCAAATAGGATCTTTTTAATTGTAAATGACAGAAAACACAAACTGGCTTAGGCAAGATGAGCTTATTTGTCTCTCATAACTGATGCATAGTTATGGCTACTTCAGATTTCAGGCATGGCCTCATCCAGAATTCAAACAATGTTATCAGGACCTGCACCCTCTTAACTCCTTGTCAGTTCCTTATTTTGTTGTGTTGTCTTCACTCTCAGATAGATTATGCTGTATTTGTCCCCACTAGGTTCCCAACTGCTGATGTCTCAGAGAAAAGTACATCTTTTATCATAATACTTGGAATGAGATCACAGAAATCCATCTGTCATTACCAAAAAGTGGGGAGAGGGGATGGTGAGTGCTTGCCCGGCTAACACAGATAGGTGTTCATCTCAGTCAGCACACTAAGGGGCCTAGCAGGTTTCTAAGGGCACTTCAGGTCTGATTTTGCAATGAATCTCACTATACACCCTCTGCTGATTCTTGGCCAGATAGTTACATAGGTTGGCATTAGTTTCTTTGTCAGTAAAACATAACTTCATAATTTAAATTATTTTAATTTAAGTTTATAATTTAAAATTTTATATTTAAATAATTTATTTTAAATTCTTAATTTATTTTTTTGGATGACCAACTTTTGGCAAAGTTTCTATACAATGAAATTCACTGGTTTTTAAGTGCACAGTTTGATGAGTTTTGACAAATGCATTCCAGTGTGTAATGACCACCATAATCCCTGTATAGATAGTTTCCTTCATCCCCAAGGTTCACTAGTGCACCTTGATAGTTTCATCACCCTAGTCCCTCACCCTGTTAACCACTGATCTGTTTTCTAATACTGCAGCTCTGCATAGGGGTTTTTAAAATTATAATTTATTAAAGTATTTATAGCACTGGAGTTAAAGGTCTTACTTACAAATGTAAGTAAGCATTAGCTTTTATTAATGTGGATGGGCTTGGTGAAATTAGGCAGAAGCCTTTCCTCATTTTAGGATGAATCATATGCAGTTTCCGATGTTCAATAGTTTTTAACCTTTGAAAAATGATACCTTTTCAATGTTCAATCTGTTAACAGTAGGAACTATTTCAATGGTTAGTGCATAGGGAATTTAGTGTGGAACCTCTTTGTCCCTTGTGATTTTTATTCATTTAATTCATGTGGCCTCACGCTTGGTGATGGCACTTTGGGTTGTCATCCATGCTGGTGGTGATCTGGAGGAGTGGGTTATCACTGTAGGACAGGAGTCTCATATTGAGGATGGTTTCTCTGGCCAGCTTGCATTTCTTCCTCTTTTATAAATTTACTCATTATCTTCATTGGGAACCCACTGACTCCAACTTAGCCCACTGAGTTTGCATGCTTTGATCTGTTGGTCAATCAAAATGTGATTTACACAACCCTGTCAGAGCCAGTCAGAACCCAACCCTGGGCCTTTGCTGGATCTGTCAGGGAGGACGTTGTCTTCTATAGCAAAGATGTCAGCCTAGGGCTGTGATATCCCATCTTCTGCTCTGTGGGGAAAGCCTGACAAAGCCTCACAGGAAGGAAGTAGAACTGAGAGACAGAGTGAAGCAGAATCCAGATGACATTGTATGAGTCTTTGTTATATCCAGCTCTAGTCAGACCCGTTTCTGTACTCCTCAGTTACATGAGCCAGTACATTCTTGTTCTTTGCTTATACCAGTTGAACTTTTTTTTTTCCTGTTACAAGGGCAGCATTCCTGTCTGCTATAGAGTGCCATCCCAAGGAGATATGTGTATGATCCTGCCTCTGGAAACTTGTCATTTAAAATATGATTCAACAGACATCAAAACCAAAAATGTTGTGAGAATGCATTCTTTTTAATCGAAACAATAGAAAATCTTCTATCTTGTTCATCCTGTTAATGAAGAGAAAATTAACCACTTTCTAAGATAAGACACAAGCATTTTAGAGAAAAAAAATTCTTTTGCTTCAGTCTGTAGTTTAAGCTATAAAATTGCTTTTAAGAAACATTGAAACATCGGTGGGAAAAGAAAAACATCTGGTACTATGAACTTTGCGTCTCCTATTTATTAATATAAGGGCAAGAAGGAAATCAAATCAGTCTATCCTAAAGGAAATCAACCCTGAATATTCATTGGAAGGACAGATGCTGAAGCTGAAGCTCCAATACTTTGGCCACCTGATGAGAAGAGCGGACTCATTGGAAAAGACCCTGATTCTGGGAAAGATAGAAGGCAGGAGGAGAAGGGGATGACAGAGGATGAGATGGTTGGATGGCATCACCAACTCAATGGACATGTGTTTGAGCAAGCTCCAGGAGATGGTAAAGGACAGGGAAGCCTGGCGTGCTGCAATCCATGTTGTCGCAAAGAGTCAGACCTGACTGAGGGACTGAACAACAGCAACAAAGAAGGGTGAAGGAAATGGTCTAAGGAAGCTCTAGGGTTCCACTTGGGAGTGATTTGTGCCCACAAAGATTGACTTCTTCCCCTTTCAGTCAGTTTAGCACTTTCTTCTACTGCTGAAGCTGGGCTTATGTGAGGGTTTCTAGGAAAATCCTGTCCCCACTTAGTAGTCCTAATTCTCTTTCAGATTTATGTCACAGTCACTCAACTTCTTTGAAAGAGGCTGGGAAATTTTATACTAGGCTCTTAGTTTTTCAGCAGAGCAAGCACTTTTTCTGAATTACTATCCCTTCATCCCAGATCTGAATCCTGATTCTGCTACATATTAGGAGTGTTTCCTTGGATGAATAGCTTTGTCTCTTTGAATCTTGTTTTTTTTTTTAATCTTTAATATTTTCAATAATAGTAAATAATAATAATTATTTAAAATCATTGTGAACATTAAATGGAATATGGCATAAATAATGAACATTATGGCCAACATTTGAATGTGTATTTTGTGTCAGACCCAGAGCTTCTACAGAAGAAACCTGGCTGCCCACCTGTCATTCTTACCCATCTCTTTCATCCTAATGGAACTCTGATTTGGTTCAGCAATCTATTCCTTCTCCAAGAAGCCCTGTATGCATTCCTAAGAGTGGGAGAAGCTTATCCTTTCTTTCCCTCCTTTGCATGTGTGATCCAGGCTTGGGCATGAGACCAGACTCTGGCCAATGAAATTTGAGGAAATCTACTAGAAGGTATCTGGGAAAATATTCCTTTGATTATAATCTTCTTTCCCGGCAAAGCAACATTTCTGAATCCGAAGACCAAAGCAGTTGTATCGATCTTACTACCAACTGCAGAACAAAATCAACACAGATTGGCAGAGCAGAGAGATGGACAGAATCTGACCCACAGAGTCTGGGTCTTCAGAGTCATTGCTTAATGAACCAGATTTTCCTGCCCTAGGTTGGGACTTCCTGTCATGTCACCTAATACATTTTTCTATCATTTAAGCCAATTAGACCCATAAGTTCTGATTCTTATTAATTACTGATACAACTTTATTTATTTTCATTTGATCCTTAGAATAGGTCTATTAAATTAATTCTTACTCTTGTGCCTGACTAATACTGGTTGTTCAATTAACAGTCACTCTTCCAGAATACTCTATCATCCTCCAATCTGCAAGAGTCCTGGAGGGTTTTCAGTGTGCTTGCTATCAACTAAATGGCCCTTTTCATGTTGTCCATTTGCTTTTGGCCTCTCTCATTAATTTCAAGACATAATGCTTGTGTCTATCTTATTATAACTTTACTAAAGAACTTTATGCCAGACTGCTCTTTGGACTTGTAGAAGGAAGGGATGCTCTTAGTATATGTTCTGGGAGGAAAACTGCTTAGAGGACTTGTAGAAGGAAGGGATGCTCTTAGTATATGTTCTGGGAGGAAAACTGCTTAGATTAACCAGTCAAAGTGTGTACAGTTCCTCTTGGAATCCTCTAGCACAGAGCCACACACATGGTAGGCGCTTACTTGTCTATTGCTACATAATTAATTGTCACAAATTTGCAGCTTAAAATTGGAGAAGGCAATGGCACCCCACTCCAGTACTCTTGCCTGGAAAATCCCATGGATGGCAGAGCCTGGTGGACTGCTATTTATGGGGTCGCACAGAGTCAGACACGACTGAAGCGACTTAGCAGCAGCTTAAAATAACGTCAATTTATTATCTCACATAGGTGTATGTCAGAAACCTCAATAGGCTTGGCTGATTTTCTCGGTCTCGTCATTGTGGTTTTGATTTGCATTTCTCTGATGATGAGTGATGTTGAGCATCTTTTCATGTGTTTGTTAGCCATCTGTATATCTTCTTTGGAGAAATGCCTATTTAGCTCTTTGGCCCATTTTTTGATTGGGCCATTTATTTTTCTGGAATTGAGCTGCAGGAGTTGCTTGTATATTTTTGAGATTAGTTGTTTGTCAGTTGCTTCATTTAGGGACAGGCATTTTGGATGGGACTAGACTATCTTTAAAATTCTGATTACCATAGTAGGTAATGTGTACATATTATTATCATCATTATCATTACTGTTACTTTGGTATTGAATCAAGAAAAAATAGTAAGTTTTTAAATAAAATATTAATTGAGTTTTACTTTGCTAATTGCAGAATTCCTTCAATATTCTTTCAGTGTTACTCTGGTTAGGCTGCCCATCTTTGTAAATAAGAAAATCAGAATCTAACAGAGGAGAAAAACAACAACCAGTAATTATGCTGATGTTGTTGCTCTTTTTATTTTTGGAAGAAAGAGAAATTTGCTGATCTGGCCAACTCTTTCCCCTCAATTGCTGGCACTGCTCAGTAACATTGCAAGTGTTATTCATATATAGTGTTTATTTCTTTTGGGGTCCTGGGCAACAAAGTTACTTTTAAAAAACAGATTTAAACATGTGGAAAAGTTTAAAAGAAGAAGGGAAGTACAATCAATATAAAATAGTTGTAAAAAGTGACCCACTTCATTATAATGTTGTGATTCTCAACCGTGTTGAGTTTCATTAGTTGCCCAATACTATAATTATAACTAGAGAAGTGGGTGCTCTTGAAAAGTTTGGGACAGTTGCTTGGGATTTTGTAGGCAATCCAGTGTTGAAAGATTTGCTTCATCATTTTGTGGTGTTATCTTTGGGTTAAAAACCAGGATCATCCAAAAAGAAAAGTTCAGAGAATTGTGGTGGATTTTGCCACACTGTGGCTTGTAGTCTATTTGCTGGAAGCACCATAAAGTTCTCAGTAGTAAAAAATCAACCTTAATTAGCTTTTAAATTAAAATGCAAATATTTTTGCGTGTGTTGTTTTAGATTGAGTGGTCCAGGATGGGATTTTCCCCATATCAGATAAATAACAATAGGAGTCCTGACTGGCAAAATGACATAGACCACTGCCTCAGTTGATCCATCTCCAGGAAAATATGTTCAAAACAAAGCACCAAATGGCATCTGAATGAGGGTCTAACCAATTGGAACTGGCAAGAGGCACCAACTCTGTGGGCTGACAACCCGTGTGGGCTCCCTTCTGTGCCATTAACTGTAAATCTGGGAGGAGGCTTGGGATTCCTCAGTGCTGCCTGAACCCACGTAGGCTTGTGGCAGGGGAGAAGGAGGAGGTAAGAAAGAGAGAGGTCAGTAGTTGAGAAGTAAGAGTTATAAAGTCAGCCATTCTAGGCTCCAGGTCTTAGCTTGAACAAGACATGAGCAAGTTGTTTTGAGACTTTGGCCAAGTTGCCGTATCTCTTAAACTCGAGTGTCCTCATCTGCAAAATAGAAATAACAATAACAGCAACAACAATAATAGTAATCTCTGATGTGGACTGATTATTTTTGATCAGTGAGAGACCCCATGGACTGTACAGTCCATGGACTTCTCCAGGCCAGAATACTGGAATGGGTAGCATTTCCTTTCTCCAGGGGATCTTCCCAACCCAGGGATTGAACCCAGGTCTCCCGCATTGCAGGTGGATTCTTTATCAAGTGAGCCATCAGAGAAGCCCAGGGTCTCTTTTATAAAAGGGCACTCATCCCATTCATGAGAGCTCTACCATCATGACCTAATAACCTCCCAAAGACCTCACCTCCAAATAGGTGGGAATTAGATTCCAACAGATGAATCCTGGCTGATCACAAATATCAGTCCATATCAGAGATGACTATTATTGTTGTTATCTCTATTTTGAAGATGACATGAAAATTTAAGAGTTAAGGCAACTTGCCCAGAGTCTCACAACAGCTTGCTCATGTCTTGTTCAAGCTAAGAACAAAGAGTTGGACATGATGGAGCGACTTTCACACACACACACACACACACACGAGACCACACACACACACACACACACACACACACACACACACACACACACACGAGACCCCAGAGAGCTCCCTTGCCCCTTCCACCATATGAGAGTGGGAAGAGAGTCATCTAGGAAGTGAGTTCTCATCAGGCATTGAATCTACTGACACCTTAACCTTGTACTTCCCAGCCTTCAGAACTGTCAGAAATAAATTTCTATTGTTTATAAGCCACCTGGTCTTATAAAACGTATTTTGTTACAGCTGTCCAAATGGACCAAGACATTACTTCTTATCGTTGGATGATTATATTAAATGATGCAAAAAAAAGCATCTAGCAGAGCACCCAGCATACAACTACTTAGCAAAAGTTGCCTGTAATTGAATGAGTCAGGAAAGAGAGGGAAGGAAAAAGGAAGAAAGAGCAGAGAAGGAAATAAAAGAAGAATGAAAGGGAAGAAGGGGAAGGAGACTACTAGATGCAGACAGAAGCAGGAGAGTGTTCTAGACCACCAGGATTCAATCTACTTAGAAGAACAATTTAAGTTCAAATTGAAATATTTCATTGTCCTAGTAAAGTTGAGTTCCATGATGAACACTGTTCCTTACATCCATTTGAGATGCTAGGTTTCTCTGTCCTTTTCTTGAAGCTTTAAGAAACTGGTTAAGGTTGCCCACAGGATGTCTCTGTAATCAGTGTTAATACTAAGAGAGCCTAGGAAATATTTTGTAACCACCAGGCTTTTTGTTTGCAAAGATGTTGGCATCAAACTTTTCTCTCCAGCTCTGAGCAAAGCCAGCTCTTCAGGCTTTGGGGGAACTGAAATCTAAGTAAAATATTCCCTTAAGTAGCATGCAAGTTGAGAATGAATGAATCAACTCAGGAGATAGAGAGTGTCTTGCTGGAGCCCGAGAGCCAAGAGCGGTGTGTACTCCTGCTCAATGGTAAAAAATCCGCTTGCCAAGCAGGAAGCAGGTTTGATCCCTGGGTCAGGAAGATCCCTTGGCGAAGGAAATGGCAACTCACTCCAGGATTCTTGCCTGGTAAATCCCATGGACGGGGGAGCCTGGCTGTATAGTTCATGGGGTTGCAAACGAATCAGACATGACTTAGTGACTAAAGAACAACAACCTTGCTCAGTGCTGAACTTTGCTCCTGG